>NC_136151.1:1098655-1750936 GCF_965212315.1 Lampetra planeri | reverse complement strand
CTCGACTACCCAGACTTTTCCTAGCCGTTCATCCTTGACACGGATGCTAGCGATATCGGCATAGGAGCCGTTTTGTCGCAACGGAAAGATGGGGTCGAGCGAGTGGTGGCATACGGCAGCAGGGTTCTGTCCCCTGCCGAGACGCGATATTGCGTGACGCGACGGGAATTGCTAGAAATTGTACATTTTGTTCGCCAGTACCAGCCGTACCTGTATTGAAGAAAATTCCTAGTGCGCACTGACCACGCTGCCTTGCAATATTCTTTGAAATTGGAACAGCCGTCCGGTCAATTGGCTCGGTGGTTAGAATCATTACAGGAGTTTTCCTTCAATATCACGTACCGCAAGGGTATTTGCCACGGCAACGCGGATGTTCTCTCCAGGTTGCCCCCGACTTCTCCCTGCGCCTGTCTGACGGGTACGCATCACTGTGCAGCGCTGCCTACCTCGCCCTGTCCGGTTATGGGGGCGATGTCGAACGATGAAGGCCAGGATGTACACGGTGGTGCCGACGATACGCTGCATTTGCCGCACTTGGTGTGGCTACGCGAGCAGGAGGCTGATGCCTCTCTGGCTCCACTGCGGGAACTGATCGGGAAACCGAGATCTCATTTGGCGGGATGGAAATGGCAGATGTTTCGGGGCCAGGCGGGATTACTGATGTGTACGGATAGATTGTCTGACCGTTCACGCCTGGTTGTGCCGACATCCCTTCGCCACGACCTGCTTCACGCTCTGCACGCCAACAAGCTGATGCACCTCGGCGTGCTGAAATATTGGCCACGATGCAGCAGGATTTCTTTTGGCCTGGCATCACAGCAGATGTCACTAACTTTATCCGGTCATGCCATGATTGTGCAAAGCAGAAACCGCCTCGTCAAAATTATATCCCGCCGCTACGTTCGATCGAGGTATCCCGTATTAATGAGCTGGTTGCTCTGGATATCCTGGGCCCGTTCCCTCCATCGGCTAGGGGAAACAAATACCTTTTGGTCGGGGTCGAATATTTTTCTCACTGGCCTATGGCCTGGCCTTTGCCTGACCAAATGGCCTCATCCATCACCGAGGCTTTCTTGAATGGATACGTCATGGATAAAGGAGCACTCGAAGGGCTGCTCACAGATCAGGGACGTAACTTCTCCTCTAAATTGCTCAAAGACGTGTGCTCTGTGTTGGGTACAAAGAAAATCCGCACTTCCCCTTACCATCCGCAAACAGATGGCATGGTGGAACGATTTAACCGCACCCTTTCGGCCATGCTTTGTCACACGGTGAGTGAAAAACAAACCGATTGGGACTTGCACATACCGGGCGTCCTGGCGGCATACCGCATGGTTCCGCACGGATCCACAGGATATTCACCATTTTTCATCATGTATGGCCGTGAGAATGTACCCCCAATTGATATGCAACTGGGTGCAGCGGGGAAACAACCGTCCCCTTCCTTGCCTGACCACGTACGGGACTCGCTTAAACGGGTTACGGAGGCGCGAGAGGCCGCCAGATGTGCGACGGCCCGTACGCAGGCGAGGAACGAGAGGTATGCGTGTTGATCACGAACTGACATGCCTTGTTCGGTGGGCGATATGGCATGGCTCCATTGCCCTCAGGTGCCAGTGGGTACGTCCCCTAAACTGCACAAGCCTTGGCGGGGGCCTGTGAGGCTGGTGCACATTCTGAATCCCCAGAGTGTTCGCATTCAGTACTGCCAACGTCGTTGGTATGTCCATTTGTCGCAGCTCAAGCCCTACGTTGATCCGCATGCTGGCCCTTCATCTGCACTTGTTGACCTGCCGGGTTCCGGCGTGCCGAATGTACCACTTGCCTCGCCCATTGATCCCCAGCGGGGCTGTGTTATACCCCCCACAGATGAACAGGTTTTGAAGGACGACGAGACCGCGGACGTCCCACCTCCAACGGGGCCTGTCCCAGATACAAAGGAAACCGAACATGCTTCTTCTTCTCCACGGCAACCACCTCCTGCTGAACAGTCGGCGAGGTGACCACACGCGAAGGGTGGAGAGGGTCCGGCGTCGCGCACGCGGTCGAAATCTCTTCTGTTTCGCTAATATTGATTGCCTTGCGGTCTGTCACCCTGTTGTTACTGCGCTACAGGGTCGCCCTAATGTATGTCTGTTGTTAAATGTTTTAAATTCCTCGGCGCGTTGACGCCTTCTCCCCCTTACCTTGTTGATGCGTCTTAGACGCCCTAAGATTTATTCAGGCGCGTTGACGCCTACTCCCCCTTACCTTGTTAATGCGTCTTGGACGCCCTAAGATTTATTCAAATGGGATTCGGCCTGTCACCCTTTTCCCAACCGAGACGGCTGACTTTTTACCCCGGGGGGGGGGGGGGGTGATGTAATGTGAGGCTATATCCGGCTCACTGAAGTATCACAACTCGTCACGATGATTGGCTCTGCCGGTCCTGGTCCATAGCCAATGGGGGGAAGCCTAGGGGCGTGGCCCTGACGTAATGGAAGGGTGACAGCTGTAAGTAGAGGATTGGTTCTGCTGGCTTTGGCCACAGCCAATGGGTAGATGAGTCAGGGGCGTGGTCCCCGGAGCCTACGATGGAGTCTGGAAGATTCCATAGAGGCAACCAGGATTGGTGGAAACGTACCACGTGACCCGGGTATTAAATAGGGGTGGAGACGAACAACACGTGGTCAGAACTGGAACGAACGGAGGAGGAGGCCACGCAGGAGCGGGGCTCCAAGTTACCACGTGGCAGCGCGTCTCTCTCTCTCTAGCCCTCTCACGCTGCCTGTCAGCAGCATGAAGGAGAACTGTAATGAAAAGTCAATAAAAGACCGGATTCCAGAAATCGCTTCAACGACCTTTATTACACATGTGTAATGGAGTAAACGCGTGCGGGGTTTACAAGTGGGGTGCAAGCATGTACAAGTTACGGACAGTGAGGTCGCATCAGGGCAGACAAGTGCGGCTAGAGAGATCAACGGCAAGGGGACGGTTAATTACGATGCATAACGGTGATTGGCTGGCTGCAAATGCGTCGCGGAGTCTGGAGATTGAGATGATAACGGCTGAAGCCACGGGCGAGAGTTGATGGGTGGTCGCCAGCTTAATTAATAAGGAGTTAATGGAGAAGCTAGCAGAGTTTACGGCAGAAGGCTAGCAGTGGAGAAGCGAGCAGAGCATATAGCGGAAAGCTAGCAGTGTAGAAGCTAGCAGAGTATACAGTGAGGGAAAAAGTATTTGATCCCCTGCTGATTTTGTACGTTTGCCCACTGACAAATAAATGATCAGTCTATAATTTTAATGGTATGTTTATTTGAACAGTGAGAGACAGAATAGCAACAACAAAATCCAGAAAAACGCATGTCAAAAAAGTTTTAAATTGATTTGCATTTTAATGAGGGAAATAAGTATTTGACCCCCTTTCAATCAGAAAGATTTCTGGCTCCCAGGTGTCTTTTATACAGGTAACGAACTGAGATTAGGAGCACACTCTTAAAGGGAGTACTCCTAATCTCAGCTTGTTACCTGTATAAAAGACACGTGTGCACAGAAGCAATCATCAATCAGATTCCAAACTCTCCACCATGGCCAAGACCAAAGAGTTCTCCAAAGATGTCAGGGACAAGATTGTAGACCTACACAAGGCTGGAATGGGCTACAAGACCATCGCCAAGCAGCTTGGTGAGAAGGTGACAACAGTTGGTGCGATTATTCGCAAATGGAAGAAACACAAAAGAACTGTCAATCTCCCTCGGCCTGGGGCTCCATGCAAGATCTCACCTTGTGGAGTTGCAATGATCATGAGAACGGTGATGAATCAGCCCAGAATTACACGGGAGGATATTGTCATTGGTCTCAAGGCAGCTGGGACCATAGTCACCAAGAAAACAGTTGGTAACACACTACGCCGTGAAGGACTGAAATCCTGCAGCGCCCGCAAGGTCCTCCTGCTCAAGAAAGCACATATACATGCCTGTCTGAAGTTTGCCAATGAACATCTGAATGATTCAGAGGACAACTGGGTGAAAGTGTTGTGGTCAGATGAGACCAAAATGGAGCTCTTTGGCATCAACTGAATTCGCCTTGTTTGGAGGAGGAATGTTGTCTATGACCCCAAGAACACCATCCCCACCGTCAAACATGGAGGTGGAAACATTATACGTTGGGGTGTTTTTCTGCTAAGGGGACAGGACAACTTCACCGCATGAAAGGGACGATGGACGGGGCCATGTACCGTCAAATATTTGGTGAGAACCTCCTTCTCTCAGCCAGGGCATTCAAAATGGGTCGTGGATGGGTATTCCAGAATGACAGTGACCCAAAACACACGGCCAAGGCAACAAAGGAGTGGCTCGAGAAGCACATTAAGGTCCTGGAGTGGCCAAGCCAGTCTACAGACCTTAATCCCATAGAAAATCTGTGGAGGGAGCTGAAGGTTCGAGTTGCCAAACGTCAGCCTCGAAACCTTAATGACTTGGAGAATATCTGCAAAGAGGAGTGGGACAAAATCCCTCCTGAGATGTGTGCAAACCTAGTGGCCAACTACAAGAAACGTCTGACCTCTGTGATTGCCAACAAGGGGTTTGCCACCAAGTACTAAGTCATGTTTTGCAGAGGGGTAAAATACTTATTTTCCTCATTAAAATGCAAATCAATTCATAAAATTTTTGACATGAGTTTTTCTGGATGTTGTTGTTGTTGTTATTATGTCTCTCACTGTTCAAATAAACCTAACATTAAAATTATAGACTGATCATTTCTTTGTCAGTGGGCAAACGTACAAAATCAGCAGGGGATCAAATGCGTTTTTCCCTCACTGTATAGTAATAGACTAGCAGTGGCGAAGCTAGCAGAGTATAAAGTGATAGGCTAGCAGTGGAGAAGCTAGCAGAGTATATAGTGATAGGCTAGCAGTGGAGAAGCTAGCGGAATATATAGTGAGAGGCCAGCAGTAGAAAAGCTACCAGGGTGTGTAGCGACAGGGTAGCAGCGGAGAGAGCGAAGCGAGCGGAGCGCGGCAAGCAAACCAGCAGTAGAGAGGCTGAGAGTGAGAGAGAGCAAACCAGCAGTAGAGAGGCTGAGAGTGGGAGAGAGCAAACCAGCAGTAGAGAGGCTGAGAGTGGGAGAGAGCAAATTAGCAGTAGAGAGGCTGAGAGAGAGAGCAGACCAGCAGTGGAGAGGCAGAGAGATAGAGAGACAGAGTGAGCGAGAGATGGGGGTTTACATAAAGTAAAGTTATTATAAAAAAAAATACGAAATAATGAACGAAGCAAAGTGCCGACTACACCGAGCATCTTCTTGTTTCCACTGATCGTAAAAAAGAGAGAGCGGAGCGGAGCGTGGCAGGCAAGCAACGCAAGCGGGAGGGTTGCGACGGATTTACGTGGTGTTGAACGCGAAGAGTTCTGTTGAATAAAAGTAACACAAGAAAAACAAAAAAGTTGTCCGCGTGAAATAAAAACACTACACATGTACAGTATTGTATACACTATACTATTTCTTTTTATTTCATTCTATACATTTACCATACAATATGTATTAAACACGGGAAAGTATTAATCATATTTTGACATTCACAATACTTCATGTTTAATGTATGGGTTTATCCCATGAAAGGAAATGAGAGGGGTGTCGTATTATGAACCATGAACCAAACCCGAGTGTTCCCATTGTCGTTCAGTTTGCCTATCGCAGATTTACCAATGGCAGATATTTTTTTTAAAGAACGTAAACTCTGCGATAGGCAAAGCTTTGCTGAAGATGTCGCCACCAAGCAATTACTCTGGGTACAAAGGTCAAAGATCTTCCCTGATCAAACAAAAATGGGGGGAGTTGATTGAGTTCATTTCTGTTTTACATCAACAATAAATGACGAACCTTTACAGTCTTGTGTAATATTTAACTTTGCGGGTTTCTCCTTCGAAAGAAATATATTTACCGTTACCCTCACGTACAACTCGGCCTAGCTCAGTCCGAATTGCAAAGCGTTCCACGTATGTATTTCAGTACGGTACATGTGTAGTGGTGATACGCGCTGGGGTAGGGATCGTGTGCCAGCGCGTAGTGATTGGCTGTGTGTGTTGGTGACGCGCGCAGACGGTGAAGGATCAGGGGTCAGCGCGGGGTCGGGGGTTATGAGGCAGTGATTGGTTGGGTATCAGTGACGCGCGCTGACAGCGAGGGGATCCTGGGGCAAGCGCGCGGGGATTGGTCAACTAAGGGGGATGCTCACGTCGACGTCCGCATACGCTCCGTCTCCCGTGAGCGGGGACTATATAAGGGGATGCGCACAGGCGCACAGAGAGCGAGTAACCAGCGAAGACTGAAGACGGAGGAGGAAGAAATAGGGCCCTGCGGTACCTAGTCCCGCTGTCCTGTAGGGATCGGGGCTCTGTGTGACCCAGAGGCGGAACCCTGGGACCCGGGGCCGAACGTCCGTGAGAGGGCCGGCACGTGGGACTCAGAGGTTGTGGCCCACGCCCAAGCTGGGGTGGGCCTGTAGGCTCCACGGACGTTACGGGGCGGAGTGCAGTGTGAGCATGCAGTGTGAGCATGCAGTGTGAGGAATAGTAACTACACGTGTCAAGTGAAGTGTGTGTGTAGTCAGAGAAATAGTGACCACACGTGTCAAGTGAAGTGTGTGTAGTCAGAGGAATAGTGACCACACGTGTCAAGTGAAGTGTGTGTAGTCAGAGGAATAGAGACCACACGTTGTATCGTGACAAGTCAAGGTTTAATAAAAAGTGTGCTACCCGTCAAGTGGTTTCCTGCCGTCATTCCAATACTTCAACTGGTGTCAGAAGTGAAACAGTCTTCCAAGCATGGATACAAGGAAGACCCGTCGGACTCACGGGATTGACCGCGAGGATAACCTTGACGACTCGGGCCAGCTGGCATCGGGGGGTGAGGAAGAAGAAATGCCGACGCCGCAGGATCCGCCGAGGGCGCCGGACGAGCGATTGGGGACCGAAGCCGTGCTCCGAGAGGCGCACTCCCGCCTGGCGGAGCTGCTGCTCGCCGCCGCGTCCATCCTGGCGGAAATCAGCACGTCGGGAGGAGCGGGGACGTCGGCGGACATTCAACAGGGTCGCCCCGCGGATTCCCGACAAAATGACTGGGCGATTCCCGCCCTTTCTACTGCGCGGCCATCTTTTGGCGGGAACGGCGAGCACCACGTGGCGGCGGTTCTCCAAGCGCGGCCGCTTACGTCATCAACGCGCGCTGCGGACCGCCATCAGCCACCCGCCATTGGGGCCGCCATTTCGCACACCGACGGGGCGGCGGAGAGGAACCACGAGGCAGAGGACGACTTCATATTTCAACAGCGCCTTCCCACATTGTCAGCCTTCAAGGCGGAAGGCGGGGACTGGGGCTAATTCCAGCGCAGGTTTATGGCGCATCAGGAAATGTCCGCCTGGTCCGACGCTACGGCGCTGCGGGCACTGCCTGCCATGTTGGACGACAACGCGCTCGCGGCCTTCACGTCCGCACGGAGGTCGGACCGCTCCACGCTTAAGGCTGCGCTGGGTCTCATGGCCAAGGTCTACGGACCTCCCTCGGCGTGTCGCCATCATTTTTACGCAAGGCGGAAGGCGGACACGGAGACCGCGCTCGCCTACCGCACGGCGTTGCTGGCTCTCGCCGACGCCGCGTTCCCTCGTATGGACGAGGAGGGCCAGGATGCGATGGTCTTGGAGCAACTGCTCAAGTTGGCGCAGGACCTGGGGGTCCCCATCAACACGGCCGACGAGATCGATATTTCTTCCTTGCGGGTCGCAACAAGTATACAGGTGCACGAGGTCCTTCAACGTAAACAGGGGGTCGTCTGCAACGCTGCCGTGGCCTCAGCTCCGGGCCCGGTGGTCACCGAACCCCAAGTCGTCAGCCCACGAGAGGAGGCGTTCACCGCGGGAAGACCGGGGGACTGGAGGTCGGGGGGTCGTTCGCCTCTGCGATCGGCCCGCAAGCTGGAGCAACCGAGATCTCCGACGACCCTCATCACGTGTTATAACTGCGGCCTCCGGGGCCACGTGGCGTCCGGTTGCCGCGCTCCACGTCAGCGTGCCAGGGGACCTCGGCTGGACGACGACCAAGGCCCCAAGTCATCCCTACTAACCCCGGCAAGTCGCGGCACCTCACATGCTCGGCCTACATGCACGACACACATGGGCCGTCGCGTTGCGGTGGAGGAGAGCCGGTTAGGGTTCGGGGATTCGGTTCGGCGAGGGGGGTTCGGCCGGGACCGAGGGGACATTAAATGGTCGGAGTTGGGGCACAGAATAGTGGCTGCCTCGGCGGGATCATCCGTTGTTACGGGATTCATTGATGGGGTCGAGGTCAAGGTGTTAGTGGACACGGGGGCGTCGGCGACTATTATATCGGACCTCATTTACAACATTCTCCCCGTCCAATGTCGACCGCTGCTCCCAGTGGACGTGCCATTTTACGCAGCTAATGGGGGATCGTTGGGCATTGTCGGTCAGATTAGGGCGTCCATTTGCATTGGAGATATCAAATTGTCGGGACCCGTTTTCGTTTCTTCTTCCTTGGCACAGATTTTTTGGCTAAAATGCCCATTAAAATTCTCATCGATCAGTGTTGCATTTAACTACCATCGGGTCGCCGTATTTCATTTTTGACGAACCCTACTGAAATTCGGACGGCGTGCGCTACGATACAAGCGTTGGCGACACAGACCGTGCACGTGCCCCCGGGTTCACAGATGTTAATTCCCCTCCGGTTGCGGAAACCGTGGGTGGGGGAGACCTCGGAACAGGGCATGCTTTTGGGTCCTTCAAATAGGGCTGTCGGAGGTCTCGATTTGTCGGTGGCTCACACTTTGGTTCGGGCTGACAAGGACCCGTTTGTGATGGTTTTAAACGCTGGGTCGCGGCCGGCCGTTATTTAGCAGGGCACCGTGCTAGCTCACGCGGCACGGGTCCCTGCGGAAGAGCGGCTGGTTGCGCAGGTTGATCCAAGCCCCACGCAGAACATTACAGCGAGGGAGGACCTTGAATGGGTCGATTCGCTGTACGCGGACTCGAACGATTTGTCAACGGTACAGTTGGGTGCGCTGCGTGCGTTGCTGATATAATTTTCTGATGTGTTCAGTAAGCATAAGTATGACATTGGGTGCACGAACCTGTTACGCCACCATATTGAAACGGGCGATGTGGCACCGGTCAGGCTAAATCCCTTCCGACTGAGAAGGAACACGTTCAGTCGGCCGTCAACGATATGCTGGAAGCCGACATTATTTCGCCTTCTTCCAGTCCTTGGGGAGCACCTATTGTGCTGGTTAAAAAGCAGGACGGGTCCTTGCGATTTTGCGTAGATTTCCGTCGCCTGAATAAAATCTCTGTGGCTGACGCGTATCCGCTCCCCAGAATGGACGAGTCCCTCGATGCATTGTCTGGTGCGCGATATTTTTCGACTCTTGATTTATTATCGGGATTCTGGCAGTTGCCACTCGACGACGAGTCTAAACCTAAGACAGCATTTCGGACTCCAGAGGGCCTGTTCCAGTTTAACCGGTTACCCATGGGACTTCACTCCGCTCCCGCGACGTTTCAGCGCCTTATGGAGTTGGTTTTGTCGGGCTTGCAATGGGATACGTGCTTGATTAACCTTGACGATGTCATTGTTTTCAGTAAAACGTTTGAGGAACACCTCCAGCGATTGAGAGGGGTGTTCTTGCGAATGCGATCGGCTAAATTAAAGTTTAAACCGGCCAAATGCCACCTTCTTCGTAAGTCCGTTAGATACTTGGGCCACATTGTCGACTCTTCGGGGATCTCTACCGATCCCGCGAAGACGGACTGTGTCAGTTCATGGCCGAAGCCCACGTCAGTTTCGGACGTGCGCAGTTTCATCGGTTTTGCTTCTTATTACCGCCGATTCGTTGAGCATTTCGCCACCATTGCAAAACCCTTGCACGCTCTAACGGCAAAAGGAGTCAAGTTCCGATGGGGACCGGAGGAGGAGGCCGCGTTCTGCTCCCTCTGGGACGCCTTGGTGGGTGCCCCACCCTTGCGTTATCCTGACTTTGCGAGTCCCTTCTTGCTAGACACGGATGCTAGCAACACGGGCATTGGGGGGGTGCTCTCACAAGTCGTTGGGGGAGTCGAAAGGGTGGTCGCCTATGGTAGCAGGGTCTTGTCGCCGGCGGAGCAGCGCTACTGCGTCACCCGTCGAGAGCTGCTTGCCATTGTTTTTTTTGTACAACAATTTAGACCGTATCTCTATGGCCGTCACTTTACGGTCCGGACGGACCACGCGGCGCTTCAGTATTCATTGAGGGTCGCCCAACCCTCGGGACAATTGTCACGGTGGTTGGAAGTCCTCCAGGACTATCAGTTCACGACTACATACCGTAAGGGGTTGCGCCACACAAACGCCGATGCCCTGTCGCGATTGTCGCCTTGTCACAAATGTGCGTGCTTATCGGGATCGGCGCGCTGTAAACCGCCAGTTGCGGAATGTATAGGGGCGTTGGCTGCGACCGCGGGTGCACCAATCGGGGATGTTCCCGCTACCCCTGAGGGAGAGGACTCGCTGCTCTCACTGTCGCTGATTGAGTGGGGCCGTCTCCAAATGGCGGACAGCTCCCTGCTAGCATTGCGCCGCAGGGTGAGGGGTCCCGAGGAGGGCCGGGAGCGAACTGGCTCCTGGGTACTTAAGCAGGGCCTATTAATGAGATGGGACAGTTTGTCCCGGCGGCACGCACTTGTGGTGCCTTCCGCTGTGAGGGGGAAAGTTGTCCTGGCCGCACATGAACGCCTCTTGCATTTGGGAGTAAACAAAACGCTTGCTCTGCTTCAGCGTGACTATTATTGGCCGGGGATGGGGAGTGACGTGGTGAATATTCTAAAGGGATGTGTTGATTGCGCCAGACGGAAACCACCGCCCGTGGCATCTAATCCACCGCTGCAATCTATTCAGGTCTCGCACACTAACGAGCTCGTTGCGCTCGATATTTTGGGGCCTTTTCCAGTCACGCCTAGGGGTAATAAGTACCTGTTGGTGGGTGTCGAATATTTTACCCGGTGGCCTATGGCGTGGCCACTCGCCAACCAGTCGGCGGCGGCTGTGACGGACGCCTTTGTCCAGGGCTACGTCCTGGACAAGGGGGCTCCCGAACGCTTGCTGACCGACCAAGGGAAATTTTTTTCAAGTAAATTGCTGCAAGAGGTGTGCGACCTATTGGGTACTAAGAAGGTGCGTACCTCCCCGTACCACCCACAGACGGACGGGATGGTGGAGAGACTCCACAGGACTTTGACTTCTATGCTGTGCCAGCAGGTGTGTGAGGCACATGTTGATTGGGACTTGCAGGTCCCGGGGGTCCTCGCCGCGTATAGAATGGCCCCCCATTCAGCAACGGGATTTTCCCCATTCTATCTGATGTACGGTCGGGAAGCCGACCTGCCCATGGAAACGCAGCTGGGCCTGTCCGCACGACGAACAAATTCGAAATTGGCAGAACATATTACATTTAATATTCATAAGCTGACAGAGGCAAGGGAGGCCGCACGGCTTAATTCGTGGGCTCGCCAAATTGCAAACGAGCGGTTGCGTGCACGGAAGGTGTCCGTGCACGACTGGAAACCAGGTGATAGGGCCTGGCTGCATTGCCCTCAGGCACCTTTGGCTACGTCGCCTAAATTGTTGAAGCCATGGCGGGGACCCGTGGAGGTCGTGCGGGTTGCACGCCCCCAGTGCGTTCAAATAAAATGGGGAAAGCGCCGTTGGTACGTCCACCCCTCCCGACTGAAACCGTTCTCGCCTCCATATGGCCTCCCTTTGTGTCGTGAGGGCCGAGCATGTGACGTGACCGACGACCCAAGGGGGGAAATGTCTCTGCCTGATCCTCAACAGTCTCCGCCTGATCCGCTCCCAGGTGTCTCGGAACTGACAGCTGCCGACCACCGGCGGCCGGATCTTCGCGGCGCGGCCGGTCCTTCCAGGCCCGATCCGTGCCGTCTAGAGCAGCCGGAGCTACCGGACGGTCGTCAGCGTCCCGTCCTATATGACGGACCGGCCAGGCGGACTCGCGCTAGGTCGCGCTACTTTTTATGATCTGCCGAATGAGGAGTCGAGGCGGCCAGAGCGCCTCGTCACTGTGTTTAGTCACAGAGACACTGGACACGTTCATTTTCTGGAATTCGCTTTTATTGTGTTGTTCGTCGGTCTGTACATAGCTTCTTATCTAGGTGTTGTGTGTGTTGTTGTTGACTTTTATTGTGTTGGTTGTCGATTTGTACATAGGTTGTTGTTGTTGTTGTGTTGTTGTTGTTGTTGCGTTACGGGGCACACTTGGGGGTGGGGTTTTTGTTGTGTTGACGTTGTGTTGTGTTGTTGTTTAGCAGCCGGGCCGGCTGCGAGCTATGTGGGAGGGGGTGATGTAGTGGTGATACGCGCTGGGGTAGGGATCGTGTGCCAGCGCGTAGTGATTGGCTGTGTGTGTTGGTGACGCGCGCTGACGTTGAAGGATCAAGGGTCAGCGCGGGGTCGGGGGTTATGAGGCAGTGATTGGTTGGGTATCAGTGACGCGCGCTGACAGCGAGGGGATCCTGGGGCAAGCGCGCGGGGATTGGTCAACTAAGGGGGATGCTCACGTCGACGTCCGCATACGCTCCGTCTCCCGTGAGCGTGGACTATATAAGGGGATGCGCACAGGCGCACAGGGAGCGAGTAACCAGCGATGACTGAAGACGGAGGAGGAAGAGATAGGGCCCTGCGGTACCTAGTCCCGCTGTCCTGTAGGGACCGGGGCTGTGTGTGACCCAGAGGCGGAACCCTGGGACCCGGGGCCGAACGTCCGTGAGAGGGCTGGCTCGTGGGACTCAGAGGTTGTGGCCCACGCCCAAGCTGTGGTGGGCCAGTAGGCTCCACGGACGTTACGGGGCGGAGTGCAGTGTGAGCATGCAGTGTGAGCATGCAGTGTGAGGAATAGTAACTACATGTGTCAAGTGAAGTGTGTGTGTAGTCAGAGGAATAGTGACCACACGTGTCAAGTGAAGTGTGTGTAGTCAGAGGAATAGTGACCACACGTGTCAAGTGAAGTGTGAGTAGTCAGAGGAATAGTGACCACACGTGTCAAGTGAAGTGTGTGTAGTCAGAGGAATAGAGACCACACGTTGTATCGTGACAAGTCAAGGTTTAATAAAAAGTGTGCTACCCGTCAAGTGGTTTCCTGCCGTCATTCCAATACTTCACATGTAGTAGAAACCCACTGTGAACCAGTTAACTATATACAACACTAGCGGTTAGTACCCGGCGTTGCCCGGGCGAAAAAGGCAGACACATGTAGTTACACACGCAAATCCATTGATACACACACATAGAGTTACACGCACAAATGGACTCACACATACATACATAGACTAAACAACAACAACCGCCATTCGCCACTAAGTGGCGGTGACGTCACAACAACGCTTGTGCAAGGCTATGTGCACCTTGAGGCCACGTGAAGTGTCGAACGCCCGTTGGCAAGAGGTTACGGGGCAAACCCAGATGGCACAGGTCGACTGACTGAGACGACTGGCTGATGCACCACCTGTGGACCCTACTGTGGCAACTTTCTGTGCTTTAGCCACCCGGCGCTCCGCTCGTTGTTGTGAGCGTCGCTCCTCCGCCCTCCGTTGTTGTTGGAGGGTGACTGCCTCCAACTGGCCAGAAGCGTCCTTCAGGAGCCTCCTCCACAGTGGGCGATCTTGACACGGCTGGTACCAGTCATCCGCAAGTGGACTCAGCTCCAAGTCCTCCTGTAGCACATCACTCCATGTCGTCTCCAGCCCGTGCCGCGCCCGTTTAGCCCCCTCGATCCGGCGGAACAAAAGCTGTTTAGGCATGCGGTGGCTGGCCATGCAGGCTACATGACTCAGGCAATGCAGCCTTGCCTGCCGGAGGTTACCGATGGGACTTTGTCCACATCTTTCAAGGATTTGTGAGCTCCTCACACAATGCAGCCTGGTTAAACCCAGGATGGATCGTAGGCAGGCCAGCGTAAATGTTTCTAACCGGCGAAGATGTTCCATTAGGGTGGTCCAAGTTTCACAAGCGTAGAGAAGGGAGGGAATGACCGTGGCCGAGAAGACCTGAAGCTTCGTACGGAGTGATAGACCAGGTAGCTTCCACACAGCGTTACGCAGCCAATGAAAAGATACTGCAGCTCGACTGATTCGGAGTGAGACCTCTGCTGTTAAACTGGAGCCGGTCATTAGCACACTGCCCAGGGAAACTCTCCACTGTCTCCACAACTGCCCCATCACCAATTGGGAGTTGTGGGGGTGGAGTGTCCGATGGTACAAAATAGCTAGGCAGGTGCTTAGCTTTGGTTGGGCTGATGGTAAGGCCCCACCTTTTGGTGGCAAGCTCCAGGATCAGCAGCAGAACCTCGAACTCCTCCTCCGAGTGAGCAGTCATTATCAGAGTATCGGCATACATAACGTGGTTGAGCAATAGGGAGCCATCCCTTGACCGCACCCGGGCATCAATCAGCCTCCCATTGTATCTGTAGCAGATGGGAATTCTTCCAGTACAGGCATTGAAGGCTCGAAGAACTACTTGGTCCAATGTGGGAGCCAGAGGACATCCCTGTTGCACCCCAAGGTGTAAAGGGAATGGCTCTGACTCACGGCCACGTAGTTAAGACGCGGGGCCGCTCACCATCATGAAGGTCCTTAAGGATGGTGATGAGTGGGTTCGGGACTCGGAAAGCACGATGAGCAACCCAGAGGCCAGGCCTACTGATGGTATCATAGGCCTTGAGCAGGTCAATAAAGCACACGCATGGACTAAGATGCACACATGGACCTACAGACACGCAAAGAAATGGAGTTACACCGACTAACATGGAGGCATGCACACACAGCGAATAACACACACAGACATGGACTGAGACACACACACACACATATGGACTGACACACACAAATACATCGACTTACAGACGCACACACATATGGACTCACACACACATTGACATGCACTTGAGATACGCACACATGGAGTTACACACACATATCGACGTACACACATACAGCGACACACACACATACATAGAGGGACACACACATTGCCATACACACACATACACATGTGGACTGTCACGCAGACATCCACTTGAGATATACACACATGGAGTTGCACACACATATATGGACGTACACACATACAGCGACTCACACACACACCTACTCGCAAACAGCAATACGTGGACTAAAACACACATTGACTTAAACACACATATGTACTTACACACACAAATGAACTTACACATGTGTAATGCGAGCAAGGATTGAGCGGGGGTGGAGTTTGGGTCACGTGGGGAGTGGGTGGAGTTAGGGTCACGTGGGGGAGAGGATTTAGGGAGAGAACCGGAAGGGGAAAGGGGAGTTGGGACGGAGTGAAATACGAGGAGGCCACGCTGGGCAAGACGGAGAGTGTGGCGCGGTTGCCACGCGGTGGGAGACGTCGACACCGACGGCCATCGGTGTCAGACGCTAGAGAGCTAACGGGGCAGTGAGAAGCTAGCTGTGAAAGGGGCAGCAGTGACGCTAGAGAGCGGGGCAGCGGTGTGGCTGCAAGGATCGCCTGACGGGGCAGCAGTGAGACTGCATATTGGAACGGCAGGAAGTCTGCATAACGGAGCAGCCGAGGGCTGTGGAGAGGTCGTCGAGCAGGACGCGGTCCTGAGCGAGACGCCGTGGTACGGAGATTCTACGAACCCAATAAAGGACAACGGAGATCGACATCTGAGAGGGAGAGTCCTTTATTACATTGGTGTCAGAAGTGAAACGGCATGTCAAAACAGCTCAGAAAGAAGACCGTCCCTGCACCATCTTCGGCAACATCTTCCGACGACGATCTCCCTCCAGCGGTGGCGCTGCCCACGATGGAGGAAGACAGTGGAGCGGGGACGAGCGGGGTTCCAGCCATGCAGGATGTGGCCGCCTCGGTGGGCCCACCCGCGCGACTGGACGTTGACGACGGATGGCGACAGGTGGCGGCGCAACTGGAGGCGCTGAAGACGGTACTGGCGCAATCGGGGAGGCCCGGCGAGGAACAACGGGCCGGGGCTTTGCCGTCGCCGTCAGCCCTCTCGACCACGCGGCACGAAGACGCCATCTTGGGCGTGGCCGAGGAAGAACGGCGGGAAGCCGCCATCTTGCGCCCTCCGCCGCGGGAAGCCGCCATCTTGCACACGTTGCGGAGCGACGCCATCTTGTCGCTGCCGCGCGTGTCACCATCGGAGGAGGATGGAGGAGCAAGAACCAGCAGCCGTCATTTGACAACAGTCAAAGAATTCTCAAACGGCGGCGATTGGAGCGCATTCGCCTGACGCTTTCAAGCGGCCGTACGCTCTGCCATGTGGACGGACGCGGAGGCCCTGGAAGTCTTACCAACACTTCTCTACGACGAGTCCGTCCGGTTCTTCCGCTCCATCAAAGCCGACAAGAAGAAGACGCTGCAGGGTGACTTCGAGGAGATGGCGGATGCGTACGAGCCTCCGGACGACGCCCATCGGAGATTTGTTCAGCGCCAGCGGGTGCCTGAGGAATCGCCGGTGGCCTAAAGAGGTGCAGTTCTAGAACTGGCGATGGCAGCATACCCCGAGACGGAGCCCGATTTGTTGGAGCCCCTCGTGTTGGGCAAGATGCTCGAATTATCTAGAGACCTTGGGATCCCCATTCCGGTGTGCAGCCATGATAAATTGACGTCCCGTGCTGTGGCTAAGTGCTTGGACGCTCAATTTAATCTCCGACGCTGGAAGCAGGTGTCGGCTTGGACGGGGGGCCCGTCGTTGAAGGCGGTGCTACGGGGTGGGATCCTATGAAGGCGATCTACGTTCCTGACGACAAGGGTCCGCAGGAGTTGATGGCCGCCTCCGGCCAGTGGCCTGCTCGGGGGGGGGACGGGGCCGAGGTCGGCGCCGCCGGCGCGGGGAACGTCGGGACAGGGGGGGTGCCGCGCGTCGGAACGACGTGGAGTGCTTCCGCTGCGGCCGTAAGGGCCACTTCGCAAGGGACTGCTGGGCTCGCATCCCGGGGCCGCCCCAGCAGGAGGCCTCGACCACGGACGCTGCACGAAAAGACCCACCAGTACAGGCAAGTCGGTGCGCACCAGACACCCGGCAAGGCCTGTCATCTCATGCATCACCATCGCCGCGCGGTCCGTGTGTCGTTAACAACAAGGTGCCTCCAGTTGACACGGGTCGCTCGCTGACGCAATGGCGCCGATTGGCATGCAGGGTAGTTGCGGCCGCTACGGGGTCGTCCACGGTACCGGGTTCCATTTAGGGGATCGAGGTGCGTATTTTGGTGGACTCCGGTGCGTCCACGACCATTATTTCGGATGTCATTTTCCATCTTTTGGGCATTCCGCCAGGGAAAGTGCGAGCAGTTTATGATTCATGCATAGCGGCGAATGGGGGAAGTATGGACATTGTGGGCCAGGTGGACGCCAACATAACCATCGGGGGGGTTTCGGCTTCAGGGACTGTGTTGATCTCTAGGTCCCTCGCGGTTCCCTGTTTGTTGGGGACTGATTTCCTGGCAAAAATGACCATTCAAATAAGGATTGATCAAAACTGCATTGAATTACCGGGGGGGCGTAAAATTTCGTTCCTACCGTCGCCATGGGGCCGGTCTACCACTGTTTGCTAGGTGCAGGCGCTGTCCGAGGTATCTGTTGACATCCCACCTGGTTCGCAGATGCTTATCCCGTTGAGATATCGGAAGCCAGTACCTGGCGTTGAGGGAGCGGTGGGGGTTCTGTTATCGCCGTCCACGGCTATAACGGGCGGCTCGGCGCTGGTTGGGGCACAAACAATTGTCCGGCTGGGCCAGCCCCCGTTCTTACAGGTGCTAAATGGGAGTGCAGAGAATGTCAGTGTCCCGGCCGGAACGGTTGTGGCTCACGCCACGACCGCGTTCACGACCCATGACAACTGGATCTGCCGGGACAAGGTAGGGGGGGTTTCGGGGCCAACGGGGCAGGATGACCGTTGGGTTGCTGAGTTATGCAGGGAGAATTCGTCCCTGACCAGGGAGCAGCGGTCCGCGCTTCGCGCGCTGTTGCTAAGTTATTGCGACGTGTTCAGCTCAGATGATTTTGACTTGGGACGCACCTCCCTGCTTTCCCACCACATTGAGACGGGGAATGCCGCTCCGATTCGGTTGAACTCGCATCGGTTGAGCCCGACGGAGCGGGATCAGGTTCGCGGGGCAGTGGAGGACATGCTAGCCGCTGATATTATATCCCCGTCTAACAGTCCATGGGGCGCGCCGGTGGTCCTTGTGAAAAAGAAGGATGGGAAACTGCGATTTTGCGTCGATTTTCGTAAATTGAATAAGGTGTCCATCGCAGACGCGTATCCACTTCTGCGTATGGATGATTCCCTCGATGCCTTGTCTAGGCCGAAGTTTTTTTCAACATTCGATCTCTCTTCGGGATTCTGGCAGCTTCCCCTTGACGAGTCTTCGAGGGAAAAGACGGCTTTTCGCACGCCGCAGGGACTGTTTCAGTTTAATTGCCTTCCGATGGGCTTGAATGCGGTTCCAGCCACTTTTCAGCGGTTGATGGAGCTGGTGTTAACGGGTCTGCAGTGGGAGACATGTTTGATTTATTTGGACGATGTCATCGTCTTCAGCCGCACATTTGACGAACATTTGCAGAGATTGGAGACAGTTTTTGCTAGGATGCGCTCCGCAAATTTAAAATTCAAACCGAAAAAGTGTCACCTACTGCAACGATCCGTGCGTTATTTGGGACACATAGTCAGTGCGGACGGGGTAGCCACGGACCCGGAGAAGACGGCGTGCGTCCGTAACTGGCCAACCCCGGCCTCGGTTGGGGACGTCCGTAGCTTCTTGGGGTTCGCCTCATACTATCGCAGGTTCGTCCCGAACTTTGCTATGATCGCTAGGCCCTTGCACCTCCTTACGGGTAAAGGTCGGAGGTTCAGTTGGGGTCCGCCGGAGGAAGCGGCGTTTCAGGGCCTACGCGATCGGTTGGCGACGGCGCCGACATTGGACTATCCGGATTTCGATAGACCGTTTATTCTGGATACGGACGCTAGTGACACTGGGATTGGGGCCGTTCTGTCACAGTCCAAAGGTGGCGTGGAGCGCGTGGTAGCCTATGGTAGCCGTATACTGTCCCCGGCAGAAACCCGCTACTGCGTCACTCGCCGCGAATTATTGGCTATTGTCCATTTTCTCCGCCAAATATCGGCCGTGTCTTTACGGCCGGTCATTTATTGTGTGCACGGACCATGCGGCTCTGCAATACGCCCTGAGGGTTGACAAACCATCTGGCCAATTGGCACGATGGTTGGAGACCCTGCAGGAATTTTCATTCGACATACAATATCGGAAGAGGTCACGTCACGCGAATGCGGACGCACTCTCCAGATTACCGCAGGGGTCCCCTTGCGCTTGCGCGTCGGGTACGAATAGGTGTACGCCGGTTCAGCTACCCCCTTGGCCTGTCGTGTCAGCTGTCGAGATGCCTGGGGCTCCGGTGTGCCCAGGACCGGCCGATGGGGTTCTGAACCTGCCCCGCTCGGTATGGATTCGCGAACAATTGCTTGACGACTCGTTGGGGGCTTTACGGAGTCGGGCTGCGAAGGGAGCGGGGAAATTGCTGTCCGGTGGGACGCCGGGGGCCGCTCTCTGGGATGAGTTGCTCATGTGGAGAGAGGGATTGCATGACCGCTGGCGTCTGGTGGTACCGTCGTCGCTACGGTACGAATTGATTCGGACTCTGCACGGCGACACTTTGTTACATCTCGGGGTGCAGAAGACTTTGTTAACATTACAGCGTGACTACTTCTGGCACGGCATGACGACAGATGTCGTCGGACACATTCGGGCGTGTCCCGAGTGTGCCCGGCGGAAGCCGCCTAAAAACCCCTACGTGCCGCCGGTGCAGTCTATACAAGTGTCTCGAATCAACGAGTTGGTGGCACTGGTATGTTCATACGTCTAGGCTGAAGCCCTACGTGGCCCCGCGGACGGATGCGTCATCCCCTGATGTTGCCTTGCCGGTGTCTGTTGCGCCCAACGCACCTCTTCCCTTGCCTGTTGACTCTGCAAGCGCGCCTGTCGTGCCTTCTACAGACAAACCAGCCGTGACGCAGGCGGATGTGGCGAATCCTGCTCTGGGTGGGCCTACCGCGGCGACGGGGCCACTTGGCCCCGCTGCCCTTCCAACCCCACCACAGACACGGTTGCCGGAGACCCCGGACTTGGGTCTCCCTGGGGGACGGGACCTTGGCGTTGACGGGCCTCCAACAGCGGCGGGCGGTTCTACTCCCGTCGATCTTAAGACCCCGTCGCGTTCTCGGTCCGTGGGGGTACCGCCGCCCGTTCGGGACGGGCCGGCGACCCGCACGCATTCCAAATCCCTTTCCTTTCGTTGATTGTTATTGTTCTTGTTCTTGTTATCGTTTATACTCTCCGTTGTCCAGTGATGCCAGATGGTTCCAATATTGCTCGCATTTTTTTTTTGTAATTGTTGCAGCCGGGGACGGTTGGGTTTTCATTACGGGGGGGTCGTGTAATGCGAGCAAGGATTGAGGGGGGGTGGAGTCTGGGTCACGTGGGGAGTGGGTGGAGTTAGGGTCACGTGGGGGAGAGGATTTATGGAGAGAACCGGAAGGGGAAAGGGGAGTTGAGACGGAGTGAAATACGAGGAGGCCACGCTGGGCAAGACGGAGAGTGTGGCGCGGTTGCCACGCGGTGGGAGACGTCGACACCGATGGCCATCGGTGTCAGACGCTAGAGAGCTAACTGGGCAGTAAGAGGCTAGCTGTGAAAGGGGCAGCAGTGACGCTAGAGAGCGGGGCAGCGGTGTGGCTGCAAGGATCGCCTGACGGGGCAGCAGTGAGACTGCATATTGGAACAGCAGGGAGCCTGCATAACGGAGCAGCCGAGGGCTGTGGAGAGGTCGTCGAGCGGGACGTGGGCCTGAGCGAGACGCCGTGGTACGGAGATTCTACGAACCCAATAAAGGACAACGGAGATCGACATCTGAGAGAGAGTCCTTTATTACACATGCATAGACTGACACACACATAGCCCTACACACACATACACATATGGACTGTGACACACAGATATCTACTTGAGATACACAGACATGGATTACCACACATATGGACTCACACACAGACGCATTGACTTACACACACACATCGAGTGACACACACATGTATAGACTTACACACACATGTGGACTAACACACACACATATGGACTGACACACACACATACACATCGACGTACACGCACACAGATCGACTGACGCACACACATGGACTAACACACACACATAAACACTTTGACGTACACACACACACATGGGGCATTGTCCGTTCGACAAAGACAGACACCCAGTTAAAGACACGCATGGCTCTACACGCACACATATGGACTCACACACACACATCGACGGGCACAGCAATCCCCGATGATGGCACAGCTATCATTATCGCAGTACTACGTATGAATAAATAGCGTGACGTGAGCGACGGAAACATCACAGACTGGCAGTAGACCGTGGCAGCGTCATAAAAGCGCAGCAAAAAAAGGGGAAATTGAGCAACCTAAAAATCGAAAAAGAGTTTTGTGCACACAAACATAATTATTGTAACATGTCAACTTGTTTGATAATTGTAAGCAATGAACCCGAGGTGTTATCTTCACACAAACTTAATTATTGTAACATCTGTGAACTTGTTTCATAATAGTAAATAATAAAGCTGAGTTTTTATCTGCACACAAACATTGTTATTGTAATGTTTGTCATCTAATGTGTTTAATAATAGAAAACATTGTACTTGATTTTGTTAGTGTAAGAAGCTTGGAAATGTGTACTTACCATAGGCATGTTGAGGCCTTGTGCCATGCGTAGCCCCCCTCCTGGCCTACATTGGCGAGGCGGTGGAGTTGGCCGCTACCCCCCTCCCCCAGCATCCCCCGCCCGTGCAAGAATAATGGTATGTACGCAGTAAAATATTATTATCTAGGGAGTCTGTAGTATAAACTGGACACATCGTGTTGGGGGAGGGGGGGTGAAGAGGATATGACACTGTGAAGAAATATCCGCAGCGTTATGTGTGTATGTGTTGGCTGTAAAACGCGTAAAAGGAAATGTCCCCCGTGAGCTCGAGCGAAGGTGCATGACTTGGCAGGGTCCGACCCCCCCCCTCCACGCAATTGGCGTCAGTTGGTACGGTCAATGTCACGCAATAAGTAAATAATTAATAATCTAAACGGCACAAATGTGTTAATTAAACTAATTTAAAGTTTAGGGATGGGAAAACGAAATAGCCTATTCCCACCACGGGGCTTAGGGCGTGCCGCCTGGCAAAAATTTTTCTACATATAGCCCACCGTCCGAGAGCCAAATCCCCCGCAAGCGCGAGCGCGCGGAGACTTTTATATATAAGAAGATTTCAACTGGTTGGTTGGCATCTATTTAATACTTTTTTCTTGTCCAGTTATCTTCGTGAAGAATATACACGCGCGTGCAATACGAGTCTATGTTGTGACATTGTTCACGTCAGTTCTATGACCACGTTTAAATAAAGGGAAAATTGAGGCATCATGCCACGATTGAGGCATTTCATGTCTGTAGACTCTTCATAAATTAAATATACGCGTGTATTCTCTTAGTTTAAAGTCATCATCGGACATGCTTAATCTGTTGCTGTATGTAACCTATTTCATTTGCTGCCAACTCTCACAACACTTGCATTGTAATGATCCACCGAGCAGCTCTACACGAACTGATTTTCATCGCTCCATCTCCTTGGTTATATTTCTCTTGGATGCGATTCATTCCGAGGCTGCACCTTTGTTATTCATTTTTAAAATCGGCTGTCAACACATGTGGCATCATAGATACATAAACTAAACTATTTTATATTACTAGGTAAAGTCCACCGAGCTATATATCTCTTTTCTGAACCGGTCCAGGATGTCCTCTTGGTCAACTCAATCTCAAATGATGACCTGTTGTGGTGTGTAAACATTATCATTAGGGAGACGAAGGCCACCGGGTGTGGTTCTGGCCACCCAACCCCTGGTGTGTTGTGCCGGTCATCATAGGTACTCGCCACTACCACTTGCCCCAACAGTCTGTTAAGGCTATAACGGAGGCATTTGTCTTAGTCTTGTCTGACTGTAGTATGGGTTGGTGGGTGGCGTGGCTGGCATTGTGTGCTAACATAAGTGGTGATTATCTCTTAAACGAGTGCCTAATACGATGTGTAAACATCCACAACTAGGGAGATAAACCTGGCATTGCAGGAGCCTCACATCCCCCATAGGCTTAAAAGTTGCCCGCTTACACCACTGGCCTCAACTGTCTATGAAGATTACATGGGGGATGATTGTCTTCGTAAGTCTATGCACTGGTACATGTGTCTTTGTATGCCTCTGCGTTTGCAAAAGCTTGAATGCACACACCCATTTTATGTTGAGTTCGAAATGTGTAGCTTGCCCCGATCTAAAGGGCGATGTTTGTCCAACTCCGTGAATGAGTGATTGTACATATAGGAGGGAACCCGAGTACCCAAACACATCTAACGCGATGGAGCAGGTGGAGATTAATCCACTTGCTGTACTGCCATCTGCTGGCAAGCCAGGGTATGGTGACCTCAGTGCCCAGGGGAAGGGACTGATCCACCTGGATTACAGGTGAACCCTCCCCAATGGAATCTAGTGCTGGATTTCAGGCACGCATTGCCACAGCCCGTGCTATGCAGGTACAGTACAGTAGGTTGTTGGAGGGGCAAGAACAGGGTGGTTGGAAAGTCTGTAGAGAAGTTTATGAATGACAACAAAACAATAGAAGGCTTTAGCTGGTGGAGTAAAAAGGGGTAAGTTGTTGAGAGAGATCGGTAAATGTGGGTATTTCTATGGACGGAGCTATTCATCTATGAGCCACCCATTTCAACGCACGCAGTTACGCAGAATAAATAATTTATAGTATCCACAGGCCGTGCGGATTGTAGGGGTTGTTTGGCCATACTTCACCACGCCGGCCAGTACGGGTTGGTGGTGGACGTGGGATCTATATACACATCACATCAATGTCCAGCCTAGCAACTGGAAAATAACTCCATAATAGAGGTTTTTTGGGTTAGATCGCGTAAATATATACATGTGTTGTTAATACCCGCCACCACCCGACGCAGCCAACTTGTAAGGGTTGTCACGTAGACAGAACATGCCAATTCGTCACTAGTACAGCACACCGGTGTGTTGGAGAGCCAAGCCACAACATTTACAATTTGTAAATAATTTTTTGTATTCACAGGCCGTGCTGATCGATGTTTGGAGAGCCAAGCCACAACATTTACAGATTGTGTTGGAGAGCCAAGCTGTTCTAGTGACGGATTGACATGTTCTGTATACGTGACAACCCTTACTATTTGGCTGTCGGCTGGTGGCGGGTTTTAACGACACATTTACATATTTACGCTATCTAACCCCCCAAAAACTCTATTATGCATATTGGTCGTGAAAGCCTACATGTTAAACTGGAAAATAACTGATAGATGGAAGCAAGGCACTTATAGTGCCACACAGGAGGTTCAACGAACCCGCTTCATGTACAACATCTGGCTATTTTGCAGCCTCAGCTATTTTTGAGTTTGATAAATATTTGTGATAAACCAACCCCCCACCACCCTTTCTAAAGGCTTCCACTCAGGTGGGCTCCACTGAGTGATGCTGATCAAGGTGGTGGTGAAGCCTCTTCAGTCTGTGCGCGTGTTCTACTGACGATGCACTCCGCTTTACGAATTGTAATCTTCATCTTTTTCAAAACAACTCAACACATTCATAAATGACATCACCAGCTTTCTGTAAAGTCACGTAGGTATAAAATAAAATAAAATGGGTTAGAACCAAAGAGTATGGATTCCTGCAGTCACCAAAGCTTCCAATTTATAACACCACCATTAAAGGAAATGCATCTATATACACAATACGCGACGTTTATAGAAATTGCCATTCTTCTTAAACCTATTATGAATATGCTCTCAAAAAGAGCCATTATTTGAAACGTCACTAGTTACGCATTTTCTATTATCTGGCTGTTATTAACCAATGTGTTGAGAGTTTATCTTTGCTTGTGCACAACTGCCAACGCAGTGTCATCAAATATAATAAGAAGTTTGTTTTACGTTGAGAACTGACAGGTAAATTTCGATTTAAAGCTTTCGTGACTGCAGGGATTCATCTTCTTGGTTCTTTCGGTAAAGTCACGTAGAAGGGAAATAATACAATAATAAAAATAAAACATAATACAATAATTCTCACGACGTTTCGGAAGCAACACAATCTTCTGTCTTCAGGTGGAACCGTCACAGCACGATAGCTGTATCAAGTAGTTGATACAGATATCGTGCTGTACTTGATACAGCTATCGTGCTGTGACGATTCCACCTGAAGACAGAAGTTTGTGTTGCCTCCGAAACGTCACAGCACGATACAGCTATCGTGCTGTGACGGTTCCACCTGAAGACGGAAGCTTATGTTGCCTCCGAAACGTCGTGAGAATTATTTTATTATGTTTTATTTGTATTATTTTATTATTTCCCTTCTACGTAACTTTACCGAAAGAACCAAGAAGAAGATCGATGTAGGTTGTTTTTTTACCGCCTTAAATACAAACAGCTGATTAATACAATTGTAGAGGAGTAAAATGGGGACGTGACGTCAGGTGTGCCGTTCAGTGCGATGACATCACGTCTCCTAGGGTACTTAAGGGATACCCCGTGACGTAAGCGGGGTCACTCTGGGAACGGGTAAAGTAAACAGGGTGAAGAGGGAACCAGGGGTAGAGAGAGGGATCGAATAGGGAGTCTGGGGAGAAGCCGGTGGTAGCCGTAGAGGTGCTTCTCTCTCCGGTCGGTGGAGTCGGCAGAGTCCACGATCCGACACGAGAGAGAGAGACCGGAGCTAGCCGGCAGGGACCCAGACTCAGAGTAGGACCCCTAGCCCCTGGGAGTTGTGTACCCTGTGTAATATTGTAACAGCTTTAATAAACCCTGGCGGAAGCCCTTAACTTACCTCCGTCTCCGAGTACGTCCGTCTTCATTTTTTTTTCGACTCGGCTGTAAACAATATAAAAGTAGAGGAGTCCCAGAACCACAAACCAACATATTCACAACCAACCGACAACATCCAGGCAGCATGACAACAATCAATCAAATTTCAAAACCTTGAAACTCTCATCACGCGCTGCCATCAATACAAAGGCGGAATCCCGATGGCCCAGACAACACACACCAACAAACAACATTTGAGCAGCCCAGACAAACCACACCAAAACCGACAATTGGGCAGTCTAGACAAAACACGCCAACATAACACAATTTGGCGATGAGGGCTGGAGGCCGACGGCAGCGGTCCCACAGGCCGTCAACAGAGCGCACGCCTCCCCATGTGGCACGAATCGCCAGGGCAGGCACCGCGCCAGCTGGTGACAGGCCCCGGGAGAGCTGCAGCAACCCAGCAGCCCAACGCTGCTCCTGCCAAGCGGGCGCCGGCCTGAGCGGCGGCTCCTGCTGCCCATCCCTGGGCGAGATGCAGAGCTGCGGCGTCGGCAGGGCAACGCCCAGGCACCACGAGGTGCGGGGCCGCGGTGTCGCCGGTGGCCCCCACCGCGATCGCGGCAAAATAGCAGCCTGGTGCGGCGTCGCCGGCGGCAAAATCCGCATGCACAGTGAGGTGCGGTGCCCCGGCGTGACCCTCGGCCCACCCCGCGGCCGCGGCGACGTGTGGAGCCGCGGTGGCGGGCGCGCCAAACCCCGCAGGCACGGCTACGCGCGGAACCACGGCAACTTCTGCGGCGCGGCGTCGTGCGGAGCCGCGGCAGCGATGCCCAGAACCACGGCGGCACCCTCGGCAACTCCCGTGGCGCGGCGACGTGCGGAGCCCCGGACGTACCTGGGGCTCCCCCGGCGGGCTCAGCATGGTATGGAGCTGTGGCGTCGCCGACGGCAGACCCCGCGCGCACGGCGTGCCGCAAAGTCGCGGCGGCACCCGCGGTGGAGAACGGCGTCGCGGTCGTCATGGCAGCCATGGCGCCGACGTGCGGAGTCGCATGAACAATGGCCGCCGCCTGTCGCGTTGCAGCCAAAATGGCGGCCGCCTGAGGCGCCCCAACCAACATGGCCGCCTCTGGCGACGTCGCAGGCAAAATGGCGGCCAGCTGGGGCGTCGCGGCCAAGATGGCGGCCGCCTCTCGCGGCGTCCCGGCGGTTGACAGTTGCTCCCGTCTCGAGTGCAGGCCGGGTGCATCCAACTTCGCCTCCGCGATGTCGAGACGGGCGCAGAGCTGCGCCATCGCCTGCAGGAGCTGCTTCAGCAGGTCTGCAGGGGCGCTCCCCGTCTCCGGCGGTGGCAGCGAGCTGGCACCCCCGCCCGTCGTCTTCCCGGGGCCTGTCACTGGAGCCCCGGACTCCGGGGTCACTGCCGAAGCCTCCTCCCCGCCGTCTTCATCCTCCGATCGTCCCGTCACTGGATTTTTGCGCTCCGCTCCCGATGTAAACATGGTAGCGGCAGTGCAGACACTCTGACACCAGTTGTAGAGAAGTGTCTGATGGACGTACTCGTAGACGGAGGTAAGTTAAGGGCTTCCGCCAGGGTTTATTAAAGCTGTTACAATATTACACAGGGTACACAACTCCCAGGGGCTAGGGGTCCTACTCTGAGTCTGGGTCCCTGCCGGCTAGCTCCGGTCTCTCTCTCTCGTGTCGATCTTGGACTCTGCCAACTCTACCGACCGGAGAGAGAAGCACCTCTACGGCTACCACTGGCTTCTCCCCAGACTCCCTATTCGATCCCTCTCTCTACCGCTGGTTCCCTCTTCACCCTGTTTACTTTACCCGTTCCCACAGTGACCCCGCTTACGTCACGGGGTATCCCTTAAGTACCCTAGGAGACGTGACGTCATCGCACTGAACGGCACACCTGACGTCACGTCCCCATTTTACTCCTCTACACAATGAGTGACTGCTTCAGCACTAACCGGTTGTGTGTTGGAGAGTGAACCCACTACAACGTTGCAATTTGAGTTCCGTGACGTTTCGCTGGTGACTACAACAACAAGCAGCTGCATCGGGCGATTTTCCAGGCAAGGCCCACTAAGCTATGCAGCTCTTTTATAGTTCTACACACAGAAGCGACCTCGCCACAGCTCAATGAAGTGGCTTATCACTTTGAAATGTATTGCAGCCAAATACTCATAATTCTAAATGTGGAGGTAAACCCGGATTACCCGAAGAAAAATCCACCTGGAGAGAGAGACACGGAAACTCCAAAAATACAGCAGGCATCAGGGTTTGGGATCGATCCCACGACCTCCTGTACACCAGGCGAGGTAGTTAACATCTCCTAGCCACTGTGGCGCTTTGATGTGGAATGATGCTCTGATCCTTGTGTCAGTCTCATGTCAACCAGGATACTTCTCATCCTATTGTCACACTTTAGTTGGCTGTCGGTATCCTGAACAGAAAAAAATAATCGCCTGTTAACTTACGTAGATCGTAAAATATAAAGGAGGAGGGGGGAGGATGGGGAGGAGGATGAGGGGGAGGAGAAGGAAAATGAGGGTGGGAAGCTGGGGAGAGGGGGAAGACACTCCATGAGCGTAGCGATGGCAGTGGAATGCAGTCACTGAGCACGCTTCACTACCATCTTGATGAACACCGCGCAATGGCTTGTGACGAAGCCTTTTGAAGGCGAGGTTCACGCTAGGGGCTGCGAGGTGGCCAGATGGCGCCACATGGAGCAGGTCCATGACAACCTTCTTGACGCTCCTCGCCTTCGTCTCCGTGACACTCCCTGCGGTCGCGACGCTGAGACGACGTCGTGGGCAGCAGGGGGCAGTGCAGCGACATCCGTGGCTGTGCCTGCGCTGTGATGGGCTCCCAACGTCTGTCCACGCGTGCCGTCTTCACAACCCGCGCTTGCCATCGTGGCGAAGTACAGTCAAAGAACTCCCATCACCAGCGCGGCATAGGGTGGCCTCTGTCCATGTACGTATCTATGTACGTACGTGTGTTGAACTTCTTTTGCACCGTACGTAGCCAACCGCGCTAAGGTGCAGGAGTCCAGGGATGGGTTGACAAGAATTATAACAACAACGATGATTTCAACTTGTAGCACGCCGCATGGTAAGTTGCTCACTCTGGTGCGGAGAGGACGACCTCAGAGGCGCCAGGAGGGAGGAGCGGGATAGGCAGCAGCCTGACGGCGAGGAGCCGGCACCATCAACGATTGCCCCGAGCTCTGCGTTCCTCCTCTAGAAATTAAAGTGGCGTCGGACAATTTTTTATTAGGGGCTTAAAAAATATGGGAGGCGAACGGAGAACCCGGAGGGAGGGAGGGAAGGGGATTGAGGGAGGGGAGGCAGGGGATGGAGGGAGGGGAAGGAGGGAGGGAGTAGATTCCCATTTGGAGGCATTGCTGGGCTGGTCTGGTATGGGAAAGTTGCAAATCAAATGGTATCAGAGTGATCAGAATAAAATGCAATGTTAATTCGCGATCTTCTCCAGGTGGTCTCCCGAGTCCGGAGACACATTTCTCGTGGAATTTTTTTCCATTTTTTTAAGCACCCTGTATTAATTATTATTCTATATATAATTATTGAAGCACCCTCTATAAGTAATTGTTTCCCATAGCCTGAATTTGCGTGCGGCGTGTTTACAAAATGAATGGGGCCGATTTTTTATTTGAGATCACTTTCCCTGTGACTGGGTGAAGTTCACGCGTGGTGGTGGTTATTGTTGTAGTGGTGGTGGTGGTTGTATTGGTGGTGGTCATGGTTGTTGTGGTGGTGGTTGTGGTGGTTTTTGTTGTGGTGGTTGATGTGGTGGTTGTGGTGGTGATAGTTGTGGTGATGGTTGTGGTCATGATTGTGGTGGTGGTTGTATTGGTGGTGATGGTTGTTGTGGTGGTGATTGTGGTGGTGATGGTTGTTGTGGTGGTCTTTGTGGTGGTGATTGTTGCTGCTCCACGGCCTTCTGGCGAGCACCAGGTTCACGTGGCGCCCTCGCGGGGAGATCCCAGCAGCGTCAGTGGTGATCCACCAACCCCGCCCCCCCCCCCCCCCACAGTGCTGGGTCACAGCAGCGAGGCTGCAGGTTGCCCCTCAGTGCCTCTGCTTGTTTTTGTTGTCGCCAACGCGGGACTCCCCCAGTGGCAGGAATCCAGAATGTCAGAATCTGTTTGTAGTGCAGGAGGAATCCGGTGAGATGTGAAGCTCTTTGTGTTCACAGATGGTGCAGTGGTGAGGGGCGAGCGTGGGGAAGCGCATTAGAGGGGGAGGAGTGACGTGCGGACGTCACAGCGTTGGGGGAGCGTGCATGGTGACGTCACCACGTTGGAGCAGCGTGTGTGGTGACGACACCACGTCCATGACGCAGCAGCAGATAGCTTGAAAAGCTCGGATATTGTTGGTGTCATTTGTGTTTGTCTCTTTATTTGTTTATTAATTTGTAGATTTAATCTGCTTGGCAGTGGCTGTGTAGAGGGTTTGGTCCTCGTGTTTAACAAATTAATAGCGTTGCGGGATGTAGTGAGCACGAATGAAGCTGTATACAACTACATTGTTGTTGTTTGTGTTCTTTATTTTTATTGTAGAATCAACGATAGAAGCGTTACAATGCCACTGTCGTATGCGTACATTTATACTTTTTTAATTAATATTATTAGTGTTGAATCTCTCCCACAACCTATGACACCACCAGTGTATAAACACATCCCAGTTCACCATTGCTACTCTCACGCTGCTCTGGCTGGGTGAATACATTAACGTAGGCTTCACACACACACAGAGCGGTACTTATTTTATCACAACCCCCTCGCCGTTGTGATGGAGAGCCACGCAGCCCCTAGCCACCGACAGCCACCAGCCAGTCACGTGCGTGGTACTGCGCGTGGAGGTGACGATGGTGGCGAGCACCGCGCATCATGGCGTCTGCACTATTCGCCGTTCATGTTCACCTCTCTCAGGACGCACCACTCAGATCCACAATCCTCACTGGGGCACCAACTTTACCGTACAACCACCGCCACCCCACCCACAGCCCAGGGTGTAGGGGCTGAGTGAAGGTTTGGTGAAACGAGTGCAACGGCGCCATGGAGTCGGCGCTGTAAAACGACAGCAGCCCTGCGTCACAGTCCAGATGAACCCCGACTCTCTGCGGAGGCTGCGACACCGACAGTGAGGTCTCTACACCACCATGCCGCACTGAGAAGCTGTCGCCATATTTCAGTAGACACCAGGAGCCGTCAGTCCCTCCTAGGCCGCACTCAGCACCACGCCCTCTCCGTGGGATCGTCCCGTACGCGACTCCAACCCGACACTCCTCCGCGCTCCCCACGTCCACCTCCCAGTAGTGCTGACCCGACGAGAAGCTATCAGAGCACAGGGCTTGGTGCCAGACATCAAAGCGGTGTGGGTGATGGGGGCGACTCTGGGCGACACCGCTCCGCGTCATTGTCCTGAGATCCGAGGAAATCTGGAGGCGGTCGTGGGCTGAGTTTGTGTCCAGAGTCGGTGAGCGTCCATCTGTGGTGAGGACAGCGACGACGCCCGCACTAATATTCGTTAGTATTAGTGTACATATGCTAATATTCGTTAGTATTAGTGTATACATGCTAATATTCGTTAGTATTAGTGTACATAAAATAATATTCATTAGTATTAGTGTACACAAACTAATATTCGTTAGTATTAGTGTACATATGTAATAAAAGACTCGGTCAGGCACTGCTGGTCTCCGCTTGTCTTTTATTCAGGTTCTTCTCCGCACCCCGCTGGTCTCCTCCTCGGACCAGTGTCGTCTCGCGCGCGCCCCGCGCACGCTCCCTCTCGCGTGCCACACACGCTTCTCCGTTAGCTCCTCTACTCCTGCACTCCGCACACCGCTAGCCGACGGTGTGCTGAGGTCCTTCAGCTCAGACTCTTAACTTCCCCGACTGCCCCGATCTCTTCCGGGCTATATATATCCATTCCCCCCACGTGACCCTGACTCCTCCCCTTCTGGATCGTCAGATCCGGCCTTCCCATACTACCCCGCTGGCTCCGCCCCCATTCACCTCGCCTCCCATTGGAGCCGAGGTGAACGGTGGCCCCTCCCACACGCCCCGCAGACCAGGCTCTGCCCTCCAATACCCCGGGCCATGTGATTGGACCAGAGCCCAGCAACAACCCCATTTACGCTCGCATTACACATATACTAATATTCGTTAGTATTAGTGTACATATACTAATATAATGGTGTAAAGACGACTCGGAGGCAAATCTTCTTAGGGGCTTATGCCAAGGGTTTATTAGGGGCTTACGCCAAGGGTTTATTAGGGGCTTACGCCAACTACGAACTAATGGAATAATATACTTCTCCCTAGGGATAGGGGTACCAGGCTCCTTAGCACTCTAGCTTCCCGGGCTCTTCCCACTGCGCCGGCCGAGGGATCAACCAACATCGGCCGACCGGGTAAAGCAGCCACTCCTAACGCTAGCGCTTGTTGCCCTGAAGACTCCGTTATCCCTACCCCTGGGTCTAGCTTTCACCCTACACGTTCGCGGGCTCCTGCGACGACCCTGCTCACGTCACGGGCTCCAGCTTTAGTACCCCAGGGAGACATGATGTCATCGCCCCGTCCCCTCTGCATGACATCACTTCCTGTGATGTCATCGCCCCGGAAGGTCGGCCCGACGTCATATCTTGTGACGTCATCGCACAGGAAGGTGAACGTGATGTAATGTTTCCAGTTACTCCTCTACATTAACCCCCCCCCCCCCCCCCCCGTGACAAAAAAAAACAGCCGGCTCGGCTGTGACCATTACAAGAGCGGAGCCCGGCAACCCGGATGGGAAGACAACAACATGAGAAGAGCGCAAGTGACACGTGTGTGAAGGTAGGACCGGCTGCTAGAACGCAAACCCAACACTAGGGCAGCACAGTACAAGGCAAAGTTTGGGAACATGACAATGGAAAAGTAGCTGGCGACCAAGGCTGGAGGCCAATGAACCGGCCCCTTGGAAGGCCTTCATCTCATGGGACAACGTAAAGTGTGAGATGAAGGCAGGGGGTCGAAGAAACGGCGCCATTGGCCATCACCGTATTCGCACACCCCTCGAGTGCGTGTGTGCAGCGGGCCTGCTTCCCCATGTGGCGTCGGCCGTTGGAACCGGTGGTGTGCTGGCAGGTGACAGGTCTGTCGCTGGTACATCCGCCGGAAAAGGCGGCGCCATAGATGTTACCGGCAGGGTCTCTGCAGGCGCACACAGGTAGGGCATCGCTTGCTCCATCACAACCCATGCGGCCCAGCTTGTCGTCCGCATCAATCGCTGGCCGCTCCGGAAGTGGGGATGGATCAGAGAGGCCAGGCGGTACAACCCGCTTAAGCCGTGATGGATGCACAATCCAGTGGCGGTGGCCCAACCGAATACGGACACGCTGTCGTCGGCGGACCTCTACGACCTCGACAGGGCCCTGCCCAGGGCGATGCAATTCAGGGAACGTGCCAACAGGTACTTGGGGGCAGTGCAGCCACGCCTTCTGCCCCTGTTCCCATAGAAGGCCGGCCGCCTGGTGTTTGAGCATGCGCTCATTACCTGCCTGCCGGCTGGCCGAATTGTCCAAAGCCGCCTACCGTGCCTTGCGCAACCGGTCGAGCGTGACTTTCATTGGGACAGGCACCGGCGAACTTTTTTTCGAAGGCCCCAGGTCCAGTTGGACGTGCATCGGAGGCTCCGGTTCCCTCCCATACATTGAATAAAAGGGAGAGAACCCTATCGAGGCGTGAGGAGCCAACCTATACGCAGCCAGAACCCCCGGAATGAACAGGTCCGAGTCCAATTGGGAGTTACTCACGTGGTGGTACAACATGAATGTGAGGGTGCGGTTCAAGCGCTCTACCATCCCGTCGGACTGGGGGTGGTAGAGCAAGGTGTGGATTTTCTTCACGCCAAGAAGGTCGCAGACCTCCTTGAGCAACCGGGAATAAATATTCCGCCCCTGATCGGTTAACAGCTGTTCTGGTGCACCATTGTCCAGAACGTACCCCTGAACGAACGCCTCCGTGATGGACGAGGCCGACTGGTCCATCAGAGGTCACGCCATAGGCCAACGGGTGAGGTATTCGACTCCCACCAAGAGATACCTGTGACCCTGTTGGGATGCTGGGAATGGGCCCAAAATGTCGAGTGCCATGAGCTCGTCGACACGAGAAACCTGGATGGACTGCAGCGGGGCCTGATCCTGGCGAACTGGGGCCTTCCTCCGTGCACAGTCCTGGCAATCTTTAAAAAGCAGTGCCACGTCACTCTCCACACCCGGCCAATAGTAGTCCCGTTTAAGGGTCAACAAGGTCTTATTCTAGCCAAGTTGCATAAGTTTCTCGTGAATAGCTCGGGTTAATTTACTTTGTAAGCCAATGGGTACAAACACACAATAGCGTTCCAATTGGGCATCCCAACGCATGAGGAGGCCGTCATGTACGGCGATCACCGGGGCAGCCAATGGAGCCGAGCTCCGGGCATTTGGCCCAACACGGCGTCGTAGCCTCAGCAGAAAGGAATCCTCCATCTGCAACTTGGACCATACCTCTCGGGGGAGTCCCAGGCCGAAATCAACAGGCAACGCCACACCCGGAGGCGAAGCCGCTTCGGCCAATGCAACCAACTGGGCCTCGGTGTCCACTGGGGCCTTGCATCATCTGGAACCCATGGTACAAGCGTCCGCCATCCGTAGACTACCTGGAAAGGCCATTCGCAGTCCCATGCTGTGCCCCCTTCCTGTGGATAACGTCAAAGGGGTACTCCTGGAGTACCTCGAGCCAGCGGGACAGTTGACCCGAGAGCTGGTCAGTCTGCAGCGAATATTGCAGGGCCGCATGGTCGGTCCGGATGGTAAACCGCCTAACATACAAATAAGGCCTGTACAGCTGAACAATGAACACTATGGCCAGCAACTGCCTCTGGGTCACACAGTACCACTGTTCAGTGGGAGACAAAACACGGCTGTCATAGGCCACCACCCTCTCAACCCCGTCGGCCACCTGAGCCAGGACAGCCCCAATGCCCATGTCGCTGGCATCGGTGTCGAGGAGGAATGGTTTGGAGAAGTCCGGATACCCCAAGGGCGGTGCATCCACCAAGGCCGTGCGAAGTGCCACAAAAGTGGCTTCCTCCTCTACCCCCCAGCGAAACTTTTGACCTTTGGTGAAGAGTACGTGCAGTGGTTTCACAATATTCACAAAATCGCGGACGAACCGACAATAGAATGATGTGAAGCCAATGAAGCTACGCACCTCAGCAACAGATGTAGGAGTCGGCCACATCCGGACACAAGCTGTCTTTTCCGGATCCGTGGCCATACCTGATGCACTCACAATGTGTCCCAAATACTTTACTGATGGTTGCAATAAATGGCATTTCTGTAGTTTGAACTTCATGCCCGCGGCCCGCACTTTGACGAACACTGCCTCAAGGTGTTGCAAGTGCTCGTCAAACGTACGGCCGAAAACAATAACAAGTAGATTAAACAAGATTCCCAATGCAGCCCTGCCAAGACCATTTCTATGAGACGCTGGAAGGTGGCCGGGGCCGAATGGAGACCCATAGGAAGCCGATTGAATTGGAACAGCCCCAGGGGTGTGTGGAACGCTGTTTTGGGTGTAGAGGCCTCGTCGAGTGGCAATTGCCAGAAGTCTGAGAGCAAGTCTAGGGTCGAAAAGAACCGCGCACCCGAGAGAGCGGCCAGGGAATTATCCATGCGAGGCAATGGATATGCATCAGCCACTGAGATCTTGTTTAATTTATGGAAGTCGATGCAGAAGCGGAGACTCCCATCCCGTTTCTTGACTAGCACAATGGTGGCACCCCAAGGGCTAGTGGATGGGGAGATGATGTCCGGTGCCAACATCTCGTCACTGCAGAGCGGACATGATCCTTTTCCGCCGGGCTAAAGCGGTGCGAATTTAGCCGAATAGGGGCCGAGTTGACCATATCTATGTGATGTTCCAGGAGTGTGGTGCGTCTGAGATTATATAACCTTTCAATGAGTTTGCGGAGCCGCTGGTGCGCCTCGGAGGATAACGAGGCATTGTCGTTACACAACACATCGATCCACGATGCGTCGGTCCTCCCTTTGTGCAGCGCACCTGTCACAACCTCTCCAGCTGGCCTAGCGTCATCGGGAGGAGGGCTTGGGGTGGCGTGTGCTAAAACGGCACCGGCCGGAACGACGATCGGCGAGGGCCCCGAAATTAGGCCCTGCAAAAGGGGTCCTGGCCCACCGAAATGGCTGTCAAGTGCCTACCAACCCGTCCGTCCTAGAAATGTCATTTGAGGGTGACAAGAGGATACCTGCCTCCGGGGAATCCAATGTCAATGGCCTGCGCAGCCTAAGGCATAGTAGGACTTGTAACCCCGGTGGAACAGTCACAGACACCTTAGTCAAGGCCCGTACACTGGCGGCAAGGGGGGACAGTACAGTGGCAGATTGCAGAAAGGGCAACCACCCCCCCCCCCCCCCCCGATGGCATCTCTACACAACCCTGGTCCACAAGGATTCGCACGGGCATTTTTGCCCAAAAGTCTGTCCACAAGAAGCATGGCACTGCCAAGGTCCTGGAGACAAGAATGGGCCCCACCAATTAAAATTCCCCAATTTTGATGGAAGCCATAATGTGGCCCCAAATGCCCAAGTTTCTGCCATTTGAAGCCACGCAAGCACCTCGAACCGGCCCCAACGGCCCAACGCTGCTTGGCAGCAACAGAAAAATTACTCGGAAACTATAGTTGCGGACGCACCCGTGTCCACCAGGATTGGTACCTCGACCCCTTGCACGCCATCACGCGATGTGTGAGCGCATGCCACTGGTGGGTCCACCTGGGCCACTCAGTAGATGGCGAAGAACGTGCAGAGGCTGAGCCCGACCCCCCAGAGATGGCCCTGTGAGGATGGGCCCTAACCCCACTTGATGCGTGAGGTGAAGGGAGCGGCCGTGCGATTGATGCGTCGCGACTCGCCTGGGGTCCAGAAGCTGCTCCAAAAGAGGAGCCGCTGGGAGGAGGAGAGGCCTTGGTGAAGGTCCCTGGAGCGTTGCAGCAGGCCCGCTCGATGTGGCCCCGCTGGCCGCAGCGGAAGCGGGAAACCGGCTCCGAGTTCTGCAGGCGAGGAGGTCCCGCTCGCCAACGCTGCGCCGGTCGACGACCTCTGGCACCCCCCCCACGGGGGTCGGGCCTCGCCAGTGCTGCGAAGGTGTCCTCTCCTGAGGGGCGCTGAAATTCCCGCGCACGCCGCCACCCCGGGCGGTTGTTGCAGAGCGAGGTGTGCCTGGATGTTCTGGGTCACTTTTAATGATGTTATCTGACCCTCCTCCGCTATAGATAACGCGATGCCGAGCTCACGAGCAAGGACAAGCAGCCTTTCAGGGGCCAGCGAATCCAGTGTTTGCCCACCAGGTCGGGGTATGCAGCCTGAGCCAGCGCCAGGAGAGAGCAGTGGTAAACCAGCGGCGACTCCCCCTCCTCCCACCGCCAGATGGAAAATTTCAAACGTGCGCTTGACGGCAGCTCAAACACGGCGGCCATCTGGTGGTACGCCGCCGGGAGCGATGCTCTGTCCTCCAGAGGGATGGCCCTAAACGCCGGTAGCGCCCTCTCATCCAGGCACGTTGGAAGGGCCCACAGCACCTCTTCCATGGGCCAACGCACCGACTCATACACCACATCGAAGCGGTCTTGAATGGACAGCCAGTCACACCTATTCACGACGAACGGCACGACGAACGGCACGACAGAAGGCAACCGGCGCAGCCGCTGGTCACCCAACGACATGCACTGCGAGGATGCAGTTACACCTGACGGCGTCTCCAAGGCCACGGCAGTGACGCCGGGTTGCCGAGCCGCGTCAGCCTCGGCGGCCAGCTGGGAAACCCCGGCGGGTTGCGGAGCCGCGGCGGCAACCGCAGCGGAACACGGAGCCGCGGCGGTGAGCGGAGCCATGGCAGCACCGGCGGCGGCGTGCGGAGCTGCGGCCCCCATGGGGGAGGCCATGACGGTGGACATTGCGGCGGGTTGCGGCGTCGCGTCAAAGATGGCGCCCGGTTGCGACGTCACGTATAAAATGGCGCCCGATGGTGGCGTCACATTAAAAGTGGTGCCCAACTCCCGCGGCGTGTCTGTTGGGCAGTTGACCCCAAATTCAAAACAGGCGGGAGGGGAAACGGCGGAAACCCGCCATTCCCATTCCAAATTTATGTCCGTAGGAGCAGCTCCTGCCGCCCTGCGAGGGTCCGCCACATGTCTGTTGGCGGTGCGCCGACTCCCCCGGCCGCCGTCTCCTCCTGCTCTGGTCGGGCCGGCTCCACCGGGAGCACCTCCGGGGCCCCGGTCTCCGGGATCACCACAGAACCCTCCTCCAGTGTGCACCGCAGGTGGAATTCTTCGTCTCGCACCAGACCTGGACATGGTGGTGAGCACTGAAGTCACTTCCAACACCATTTGTAATGGTGTAAAGACGACTTGGAGGCAGATCTTCTTAGGGGCTTACACCAAGGGTTTATTTGGGGCTTACGCCAAGGGTTTATTATGGGCTTATGCTAACTACGAACTAAGGGAATAATATACTTCTCCCCAGGGATAGGGGTACCAGGCTCCTTAGCACTCTAGCTTCCGGGCTCTTCCCACTGCGCCGGCCGAGGGATCAACCAACATTGGCCGACCGGGTAAAGCAGCCACTCCTAACGCTAGCGCTAGTTTCCATGAAGACTCCGTCAGCCCTACCCCTGGGTCTAGCTTCCACCCTACACGTTCTCGGGCTCCTGCGACGACCCTGCTCACGTCACGGGCTCCAGCTTAAGTACCCCAGGAAGACATGACGTCATCGCTCCGCCCCCTGTGCATGACGTCACTTCCTGTGACGTCATCACACCAGAAGGTGAGCGTGATGTAATGTCTACAGTTACTCCTCAACTAATATTCGTTAGTATTAGTGTACACATGTAATGTGAGGATATATTCGGGTTGCTGATAGATCACACCTCGTTACGATAATTGGCTCTGCCGGTCCTGACCCATATCCAATGGGGGGTCTAGGGGCGTGGCCCTGACGTAATGAGAAGGTAACATCTGTAAGTAGAGGATTGGTTCTGCTGGCTTTAGCCACAGCCAATGGGGGGACGAGTCAGGAGCGTGGTCCTGGGAGCGTACGATGGAGTCTAGAAGATTCCATAGAGGGTAACCAGGATTGGTGGAAAGGTACCACATGACCCGGGTATTAAAAGGGGTGGAGACGGACAAGACGTGATCAAATCTGGAACGAACGGAGGGTGAGGCCACGCTGGAGCGGGGTCCAGGCTGCCACGTGGCCGCGCGTGTCTCTCTCTCTCCCTCTCACGCTGTCTGTCAGCAGCGTGAAGGAGTAAGATGGGAGTGTTGTGAACGAAAGACAAATAAAGACCGGATTCCAGAAGTCGCTTCCACGACCTTTATTACACACATACAAATATTCATTTGTATTAGTGTACATATTCAGTCATACCTCGGTAAACGACTGCTTTGGAATACGTCGAATTTGGCATACGTCATGTTTTGACGAGAAATGTCTTGGGATACGACGTCTTGCTTGGGATACGACGCGCTTGCTAGAACTTGTATGGGTCGGGATTAGTCACCGCGTACCTGTTCACGACTTAAACAAAGCGCCGCTCCTCAGTCTGCCTGTAGATCTCGTTCAGTGCACAACCCTTGCTATAACTCTCTGTGAAATTTCACAGAGAGTTAAAGCCCCTCCCCTTCCTCACCACCATTCTCGTAGGCTATCAACTCCTCTCAGCAAGGTAAAGTGACGTTAAATTTTATATTTATTTAAATTTCTTTTAATTCATTTATGCATGTATTTTAATTTATGTATGCATTTTATACAACCCCATTAATGTCTAATATGCCATATAAAATATAATTTATTATACTCTGGAACGGATTATTTCCTTTCCCTTTATTTCTTAAGGGAATAATTCGTTTGTTATACGTCATTTTCGGTATAAGTCCTACCTTCTGGAACGAATTCACGACGTATACCGAGGTACTACTGTACTAATATTCGTTAGTATTAGTGTACACATACTAATATTCATTAGTATTAGTGTACATAAACTAATATTCGTTAATATTAGTGTAAATATGCTAATATTCGTTAGTATTAGTGCACACAAACTAATATTCGTTAGTATTAGTGCACACAAACCAATATTCGTTAGTATTAGTGTACATATACTATTGTAGAGGAAAAGTTGTTGATGTTACGTCACGCTCACCCTCTGGTACGATGACGTCACGGGAAGTGACGTCGTGCACTGGGGGCGGGGCGGTGACATCATGTCCCCCTGAGATACTTAAGCTGAAACCTGTGATGTGAGCGGGGTCGTCGTGAGAGGAACGTGAGAGGGTGGAAGTTGGGACCCGGCCGGCCGAAGTTGGTTTAGTCCTTGGCCGGTGCAGTGGGAAGAGCCTGGATAGTCGGGGTGGTAGTTTTCTCAGTACCCCCCTGGAGAGATATATGCTAGTCCCGTCCCGTGTTAGGCGTAAGCCGTAATAACTCTAGGCGTAAGCCCGTAATAACTCTTAGGCGTAAGCCCATAATAAACCCTGGCGTGAGCCCCTACAAGACTTGCCTCTGCGCCATTTGCACCATAACAACTGGTGTCGGAAGGGGCTTTGTTTCTCGCCGCTATGTCCAAGTCCGGCGCGAGACGAAGACTCCCGCCTGCAGTGCACTCTGACGATGAAGAGGACATCGGGGAGGGCCTCGCGATGATCCCGGAGACAGGGGCCCCGGAGACGCGCCCCATGGAGCCGGCTCGGCCGGAGCTGGACGAGATGGCGGTTGCAGGAGCTGCCGCGCCGCCATCGGACACGTGGTGGGCCATCGCGGGGCAGCTGGAGCTGCTCCAGCGCACGATGGCACAGCTCGCCATCACGATGGCCGAGGTGGGATATCGCGTGCACGCGGCGGGCACAATTTTCGACGGGGAACGCGGGGTTCCCGCCATTTCATCTTCCCCCCTTTTTGAACGTCGCCGCGGGAGTTGGGCGCCATGTTCGAAAGCGACGCCGCCATCGGCCGCCATTTTGTGCACCACGCCAAAACCGGGCGCCATTTTTCATGCGACGCCGGAGGTGGGCTCCATATCCATTGTCATGGCCGGCCCCATGGGCGCCGCTGCTTCGTCCATCGTGGCCGGTTCGAGCACGACTGCGCTGCACGCTGTAACTGCGGCCGCGGCTCTGCACCCCGCTGCGACATCCCTGCTGGGTGCCGGGGCTGATGCAGCACTGCGGCCCAGCGTCGCTGCTGCGGCCGTGGCGACGTCGTCGGGCAGGGCAGTGGGTGAGTCCCCGCCGGGTGTGTGGTCAGGTGACCGCGAACGGGGGCAGCCTTGGCATTTTGTGCCACGTCGTCACTTCGGTTGCAATCAGCAAGATTGAATTGGTGGGGCCCGTTCTGGTCTCTAAGACCTTGGCGGTGCCATGCCTCTTGGGGACCGCCAGGATGCCCGTGCGGATCCTGGTCGACCAGGGGTGCATGGAGATGCCGTCGGGAGGGTGGTTGCATTTTGATGGTCCCACCTGGGTGTCAAATCTTGCTACCCCTCAGGCTGCGCAGACCCTTGAAATTGGAGTCCCCAGAGACAGGCATCCTCCTGTCTCACTCCAATTATTTCTCGAGATGCGACGGGTTGGTGGGCACCTTGACACCTTGACGGCCGAATTCGGGCCCCTCGCCGATCGTCGTGCCGGTGGGTGCGATGTTAGCGCACGCCACCCCAGGCCATCCTCCCGATGATGCTAGGCCAGCTGGAGGGGTTGTGACAGGCGTGCTGCACAAAGGGAGGACCGACGCATCGTGGATCGATGCGTTGTGTAACGAGAATGCCTCGTTATCCTCCGAGGAGCACCAGCGGCTCCGCAAGCTAATTGGCAGATTCACTGATGTGTTTAGCCAGAGTAAATTCGATTTGGTTCATACCACTCTTCTGGAACATCACATTGATACGGGCGATTCGGCACCTATTCGGCTAAATTTGCACCGCTTTAGCCCGGCGAAAAAAGATTATGTCCACTCCGCAGTTGTTGACATGTTGGCCGCGGACATTATCTCCCCATCCACTAGCCCGTGGGGTGCCCCCATTGTGCTAGTCAAGAAACGGGACGGAAGTCTCCGTTTCTGCGTCGACTTCCATAAATTAAACAAGATCTCAGTGGCTGATGCATATCCATTGCCTCGCATGGACGATTCCCTCGAAGTTTTCTCGGGTGTGCGGTTCTTTTCGACCCTAGATTTGTTCTCGGGCTTCTGGCAATTGCCACTTGACGAGGCCTCTAGACCCAAGACTGCTTTCCGCACACCACAGGGGCCGTTCAAATTCAATCGGCTTCCTATGGGTCTCCATTCGGCCCCGGCCACCTTCCAGCGGCCCATGGAGATGGTATTGGCGTGGCTGCATTGGGAATCTTGCTTAATCTATTTGGAAGACTTGATTGTTTTCACACGTACGTTTGACGAGCACTTGCAAAGTCTTGAGGCAGTGTTCATCAAAGTGCGTGCCGCGGGTTTGAAGTTCAAACCGCAGAAGTGTCACTTGTTGCAACCATCAGGGAAGTATTTGGGACACATTGTAAGTGTGTAAAGTGTTTCCACGGATCTGGACAAGATAGCTTGTGTCGCTGAGGTGCATAGCTTTGTTGGCTTCGCATCATACTATCGCCGGTTCGTCCGCAATTTTGCGGCAATTGCGAAGCCACTGCATGCACTCTCTGCCAAAGGTCAGAAATTTCGCTCGGGGATGGAGGAGGAGACTGCTTTTAGGGCACTTGGCACGTCCTTGGCGGATGCACCGCCCCTTGGGGTACCCGGACTTCTCGAGACCATTCCTCCTCGACACCCAAACTAGTGACACGGGCATTGGGGTGGTACTGGCTCAGGTTATTGATGGGGTGGAGCGGGTTGTCGCCTATGGCAGCCGTGTTTTGTCTCCCACTGAACAGCAATACTGTGTAACCAGGAGGAAGCTGCTGGCTATAGTGTTTTTCATCCAGCTATACAATTACCTGTTGGCACGTCCCCTAAATTGCATCGCCCTTGGAAGGGCACAGTCGAGGTCGTGGAGGTCCGCCGACCGCAAGGCATCCGTATTCGGTTGGGTCGCCGCCATTGGATTGTACACCCATCTCGGCTCAAGCGGGTTGTTCCGCTGGGCCTCTCTGAATCATCCCCACTTCCGGAGCGGCCGGCGATTGATGCGTCCGACAAGCCGAGCCGCACGGGTTGTGATGGCGCGAGTGATGCCCTGCCCATGTGTATGCCCGCAGAGCCCCCGAAAGTGACGCTGGCGGCGACGGGCCGTTCGGCGGATGTTCCGGTGACAGACCTGTCTCCTGCCGGTGCATCGCCGGTTCCATCAGCTGATGCCTAACGGGGCAGCGGCCTGCCCTTGGATGCCCCTGCTGCGCCCCCCACCAGTGGTACCACCGGCGGCGCCTCACCCAGCGGATGTGCCGGCGGACTTGACATGGGCCAGCGCTCCGCCGGTTATGATGACCGATGCCGCACGGGGAAGTGGGCTCGAGGAGCGTACGAAGTCGGTGATGGACAGCGGGGCTGTTTTCTTCAATCTGCAACCTTTGCCCCTACTTTTCCGTGGTCTCGGGTGGGGACTTTCTCCAGAATTGACCTTGTACTGTGCTGCCCTAGTGTTGAGTTCGTTCTAACAGCCGGTCTTGTCTTCACACTCGTGTCACTTATGTTCATCCGTGGTTGGTGGCTTCCTGTCTGGGTGGACTCCGCTCTCGTAAATGGTTGCAGCCGGGAGGGGGGGGGTGTGTGATGTAGAGGACATTCCAGGATGATGACGATACAGGAAGTGACGTCGTGCACAGAGGGCAGGGTAGTGACGTCATGTCCCCCTGAGGAACTTAAGCTGGAACCTGTGACGTGAGCGGGGTCGTCGTGAGAGCCAGGAACGTGAGAGGGTGGAAGTTGGGACCCGGGGTAGAGTAACCTAACACGAGGTTAAGGGTGGCTGCTTAACCCGGCCGTCCGAAGTTGGTTTAGCCCTCGGCTGGTGCAGTGGGAAGAGCCCGGATAGTCGGGGTCATAGGTTTCCCAAAATCATACCCCTGGGGAGATATATGCTAGTCCCGTCCCGTGTTAGGCGTAAGCCGTAATAACTCTAGGCATAAGCCGGTAATAACTCTTAGGCGTAAGCCCAAAATAAACGTTAGTATTAATGTACACATACTAATATTCGTTAGTATTAGTGTACATATACTAATATTAGTTAGTATCTATGTACACATACAAATATTCTTTAGTATTAGTGTACATATACTAATATTCGTTAGTATTAGGGTACACATACTAATATTCGTTAGTATTAGTGTACACACTCATATTTGTTAGAATTAGTGTTCACATACACATATTTGTTAGTATTAGTGTACACAAACTAATATTCATTAGCATTATGTAGTGCTCGACTTGACACAACAGCTTCTTGTTTTTCTCTCTCCTTTTATTTCGCGTATACCGATCAAAATTCCTCCAGCTGACACCGATCAAAATTCCTCCAGCTAACACCAATCAACATTTCTCCTCCGTGCTCTCCGCTCTCTCGCCGCGTTCCACCGGCCTCACTCTCGTCTCCACTCTCCCTGTCACAGTTCAGCCGCTCTTTATCGGCTCCGCCGACACACTCAGCCGTATCTCTATCAGCTTCTCTTCCCACACTCCAGCCGCTACTGGCTTCGTCGTCTCACTCCAGCCGCTTCTGCTGGCATCTCCACTGCTACCCTACACTTCTCCACTGCTACCCTACACTTATCCACTGCTACCCTACTCTTCTTCACTGCTATTAGCTCCGCTGCTTGGACTCCAACATCCTCTGTCTCCTCCCAGGCGCGAACTCCCGTCTGCTCCAAAACCCCCTTTCTTTATCCCCCAACCAATTAATCTTCAATTAATCTGAGGCATCCCCCGCGACGCCACTCGCCCCAAGCCCCCGTTGGCACCTGGCATGTTTTCCCAGACAATGCGGCGCCACTTAGCGACAACAACAACTCCTCAGCCAATCAGCGCCCTGCGTCCTTAATTACCTCTTACCACCTATTCCTGTTCTCAGACAACGCGTCACCTCCTTTGGACAACAACAACTCCCAGACTATCAGTGCTATGTGTCCTTAGTTGCCCCCTACCCATCTCTGACCTTCTCCCTACGCCTAGCAACAACAACTCCTCGACCTCGTTTGCTCCCACTGAACTCCACTCGCGCGTATACACACTCTCGCGTGTGGCGCGTACTTTCAGGCACTACATCACCCCCCCCCCCCCCCATGTTTAAAGAATTAGCCGTCCCCGCTAAGTATAACGCGTCACACGGCAACACACAACAACCCTTATGTACATAGTTACACGATACCCCCCCTGACAATACAACACGACTACTACGCCACAGAATGTCAAGAAAAAGTCCCTTTTCGGGAGCGGGTACCCGCAGCCGGTCCATCACCCCGGCCCAGGTGAACAGGGGACAAGGGCGGGGAGCATCCCTCCATGGGTGCAGGGCAGCATCCTGCCCGTGATGTGTGCCACTCCTCGTAACACCGGCCGGTCCCTGGCGAAACCGGATTCCATTCCCATGCGTCCCGGGGCGGCACCTCACTCAAAAATGGTGATCGTGTCGACACACTGGCAGGGTAAACTGCTGAGGTGCGTTCTCACGCCGCCGCACAACACGCTCGTTGGACACATCTAATACAGGCCGCTCCGGGATGGGAGATGACCCATCATAAGGCAATACATATTTCTTCAACCGCGATGGGTGAACATGCCACAATCGACGACCGCACCGAATCCGTAAACTGTGTCCCTTCGAACCTCCACAATTTCAATGGGACCCTGCCAGGGCAATGGAATTTCGGTGATGTGCCCATTGGCACCATAGGACAATGCAACCAAGCCCTGTCTTCCACTTGCCATGGCTTCCGCGTAGGCTGTGTACCGTGCAGGCACTCATTAGCCACCTGAATCCGCTCCGTATTCCCCAGTCAGGCCTCTCTAGCCTCTTTCAGACGGTCCAATGCTACTTGCATGGGTGCAGGCACCGCTGACAACTTTCCCTTAGTTTTGACATCCAGTTTGACCAGGGCCGGGGCCTCCGGTTCTCAATATGGTTGCACCGCAACTCTCACCGCGTGCACCCATTACATGCATTAACGTACAAATAAACATCGTTCTGCAAACCCGGCCAGTGAAGAAAAATCGTTACTCAAAGTCAATGCGGTTTTCTTCTCACCCAAATGCATCAATCCTCGTGCGCATCGCAAATAAATTTTCCCCTCAAGCACAACAGCACCACAATACAACATTTCTGCAACACGACATCCCCACAAATATTGTCGATACAACTGCACGAAGTATACAATCGCCAACAATTCTCTGCGCATTACACAATATTTTTGCTCCACCGGCAGACAGCACGCGACTGCCGTATGCAATGACTCTTTCCACCCCATCGATTTTCTGCGACAAAACAGCGACTATGTCACTGGCATCGGTGTCAAGAACAACCATCTCTCCAAAATTTGGATATCCGAGCGGCGGTGCGTCTGCTAAAGCGTCCCGAAGCGTTTCAACGAACGCTGTTCCTCGTCACCGCATAGGAACTTTTTTTCCCCTTAGCGGTCAGTGTATGCAGTGGCCTCGCAATCGTAGCAAATCTTTGACAAATCGACGGTAGTACGACGCAAATCCCATGAAGCTACGCACCTCCGACCCCGTTTTCGGCACTGGCCACGTGCGTACACAACTCGTTTTCTCCGGGTCAGTGGCGACTCCCGCCGCACTGACAACATGACCCAAATATTTGAAAGACGTTCTCAACAAATGGAATTTTTGGGTTTTAAATTTCAAATTGGCGTCCCGTACCCGGCCAAACACAGCTCGCAGCCATTGCAAATTCCCCTCAAAATCCTTACTGAACACAATGACGTCGTCAAGGTATATCAAACATGACTCCCACTGCAATCTGGTGATGTTTCAATAGGGACGTGCGGCAGACATCATATTTCCCTGAGCTAAAGACGTCCTTAAATTCCAAAACCAGCTTACGGAGATGCGACCCCTGCTCAGATGTCAAATCATCATTACATTACAAATCCCGGAACCATCCCGGTTCCTCATCACTCTGCGGCAGTGCATTTCCCTCGCCTGCTGCCAAGCACGCAACCCCTTCTGAGTTCTGTGCAGCCAATGCATATGCTAACGTAGTCCCTTCTTGAATAACAACTGACTCGTGCCCCGTATTAACAATCTGAATAAATGGTTGGCAATTTTCCGGCACCATCGTAAAAGCTCCGACCAAGGAGGGCGTCTGTGCCATGGCGTTTGACGGCGTCAACAATACACTTTCCCCCAGGTTATCCAATAGCAGGCCCTTTTCAAGCGCAAAGGCACGAGCATCTGCATCGCAGGTGGAACACGCACTGTGCGACTAACCACCGCCTGCACCACAGCATTTACATGAGCTAATAACCACATACATTGTGTACCTAACATCATCGTCATCATCGTCACAATCATCATCATCGTCACAATCCACGCCACAATCATCGTAGCACATTTAGATGGAGTTCCCAAAAATTTAAGGCATTTCCCCGATGGCAATTCCAACCATCATCCCTCTATTGAGATCGTAATGGCATCCTTCGTAAGAAAAAAATCTGTGCCCAACAACATGGCACGGCCAGAGAAGCCGAACCCAAATATATCCCGTTACACACACCTCCCCAACTTGAATTGTTGCGAGCACGCGACCCAAAATTCCCAACCTGCCCCCATTTGCCGCTATACACGTAACATCCACTGGTTCCAAAGCTTGGGGCGAGGTTGGCAATGATCAAAAGTTTCCAAGAAAAGAGGGTCGCTGAAGCCCACGTATCAAAAATTACTCTAATTTGTACCCCTTGAACAAGCGCCATCACATCCGACGAACCCGGCGTGGAACCCAAAACGTGATGAACCAACGCGCCCCATACAGCATTACTGTGCGATTCGTACGAAGGGGGATTCACAGTGTGTGGTGTCACGGATGGGTGATGTGAAGAATACGGCCATGTATTAAAATGTGTCGCGACTTGCCTGTTGGTCCCGGAATGGGGAGAATCCGCGGTTCTAGTCTCCCGTCGTCCTTGGAAAGGCGCCTCTCCATCTCCAGCAGTCCCGTGCAAAGTGTCCTCGACATCCGCACTCGTAGCACGTCCGCCGGGCGCCACCCCCGTACGTCTTGGGGCGGTGAGGCAGGCTCGTGAGCGGCCGTGCGGCCGCTGCTGCCAGCGACCCCGGTTCCTCCAACTCCGACGGGCCCCCGACCGCGCCGGCGCACACCACCAGAGGCCATGCCGTCACCGCCGCTGGTTCGTCGTGAAGCCTCAACCGTTCCAAGTGCAGCCGGCGTCGTGAGCCCGGAGTCGGCGACCCCGGCGCCTAATCGGCGTCCGGCTCCGCTTCTGGCGTAGCTGGAGAAATATATAGCTGCGCCGTCAGCCACCGCTGGTGTCGCGAGCTCGTGCGGCGGCTGATCCGATCCCGTCGGCGCCTCCCGTATCGTTAGCATGAATCGTTCGAACTCCTTCGCAAGCGCCATCATTCTGGCCTCCCACTCAGCCATCGCAGCCCTCCATACGTGAGGCGGGCTTGGTTCGTCATCGTCGTCTGGGTCATCCTCCTCCCGCGGAGGTGCCCCACCATCCAGGTCCATCGGAGGAGCCACAGCCTCCAACCCCGACGGGGGTATCACGTCTGCATCGCTGCTGTCGGTCGACGAGCCCGCCGGTACGTTCTTCCTCTTAGCGACTTTCTTTGACATGTTGGCGCGCTTCTTTAATCACTTCTGACTCCAGTTGTAGTTTCTCGACTTGACACGACAGCTTCTTGCTTTTCTCTCTCATTTTATTTCGTGTATACCGATCAACATTCCTCCAGCTAACACCGATCAACATTTCTCCTCCTCGCTCTCCGCTCGCTCGCCTCACTCGCTGCGCGTCTCTCCATCGACTCTCCTCTCCACTTTCCCTGTCACAGTTCAGCCGCTCTTTATCGGCTCCGCCGTCACACTCAGCCGTATCTCTATCAGCTTCTCTTCCCACACTCCAGCCGCTTTCTACTGGCTTCGTCGTCTCACTCCAGCCGCTTCTGCTGGCATCTCCACTGCTATCCTACACTTCTCCACTGCTACCCTACACTTCTCCACTGCTACCCTACTCTTCTTCACTGCTATTAGCTCCGCTGCTTCGACTCCAACATCCTCTGTCTCCTCCCAGGCGCGAACTCCCGTCTGCTCCAAAACCCCCTCTCTTTATCCCCCAACCAATTCATCTCCAATTAATCTGAGGCATCCCCCGTGACGCCACTCGCCCCCAGCCCCCGCTGGCACCTGGCATGTTTTCCCAGACAATGCGGCGCCACTTAGCGACAACAATAACTCCTCGGCCAATCAGCGCCCTGCGTCCTTAATTACCTCTTACCACCTGCTACTGTTCTCAGACAGCACGTCACCTCCTTGGGACAACAACAACTCCCAGCCAATCAGCGCTCTGTGTCCTTAGTTGCCCCCTACTCGTCTCTGACCTTCTCCCTACGCCTAGCAACAACGACCCTTCGACCTCGTTTGCTCCCACTGTACTCCACTCTCGCGTATACCCACTCTCGCGTGTGGCGCGTACTTTCAGGCACTACACATATACTAATATTCGTTAGTATTAGTGTACATACTAAAATTCGTTAGTATTAGTGTACATACTAAAATTCGTTAGTATTAGGGTACATATACTAATATTTGTTAGTATTAGGGTACATATACTAATATTCGTTATTATTAGTGTACACATACTAATATTCGTTAGTATTAGTGTACATATACTAATATTCGTTAGTATTAGTGTACACATACTAATTTTCGTTAGTATTAGTGTACACAAACTAATATTCGTTAATATTTGGGTACATATAATAATTTTTACTAGTATTAGTGTACATATACTAATATTCGTTAGTATCAGTGTACACATACTGCTAATCACTTGTGAATAATAATTAGTGAATAATAATAATTAATAACAATAATACTACTACAGTAATTTGACCATGGATGTGTGTGCAGTGGCAGTGAACAGCGGTGATGATGCCATCACCACGATGTGAGCGCCACTTTCACAGCGTCACTCTACAAACACGACGCCTGTACCACAGCCAACACAGCCTCACACACTCACATCCATCCACAAAAATTGTGTGTCACTCCGCTGCTGGATGTGCGCCTCCGCGCGCCGTGCGTGTCCTGGGTGGGGGAATTATTCGACCATACTTCACTGCTCTCGTCGGTGTGCGTTGGCGATGGTGGGGATCGTGAACGTAGAAGCGTAGATGTACAGTACAACAATGGTTCAGGCTGCGCTGCTCTCTGCCGGTGTGATGTATAAACATTCGGCACGAGAGAGATAAAGTCGGCCGGGCGTGGTGCTGGCCACCCACTCCCTCGTGTACCGTGCCGGCCTTCATAGGTGCTGTGCTCGCTAACAGCACTTGCCCCAGTACACAGCAGTAGTGTTTAGTAGAATATTTAAACTGTTAAACTAATTTTATTTAACCAGGTAGGGCCCACTGATCTATGTCGCTCTCTTTCAGAGTCTGCGTCTCTCTCCCCGTGGTGGCGTGGATTTTTCCCTGGTTCCTCGCGTTTTTCCCTCCACGTTTAGAATCAATTTGCATTCAGAGGATTTGGCTGCTGCTATAAATATCGATGTGAAGAGCCACTTCGTAGAGCTGTCATTGTGATTGTCGGGTCGCTTCCGAAAAAAGAGTGGCATGGTTCAGTGGCTTCCTTACCTGGTAAAATAAAATGAAATGTTGATGAAGGTGGGGAGGATAGAAGTGCAGTGCAACACAGCGGGACAGGCGGGTGCAAGACTGAGGAACTCACAGACGACAGGCAGGAATCTGTTCACGACCCTTTCAAGGGAGCGGATCGTGATGGCGTCCAGTGAAGTGGGAGGTGGGGGTGCGGATTCCTTTGGGATTTCTCTCCTGGGACAACCACCAACAGCATCACACACAGCCTCGTTTAACCACAGCATTGGAACATTCAGCATCCATAGCACACGCAGCACGTATCTCATACAGCTCGTGTCTCACACACAACCAGTGTCCCACACACAACAACCGCCATTCGCCACTAAGTGGTGGTGACGTCACCACGACGCTTGTGCCAGGCTATGTGCACCTTGAGGCCACGTGAAGTGTCGAACGCCAGCTGGCAGGAGGTCACGGGGCAGACCCAGGTGCCACGGGTTGATTGACTGAATTGACTGAGATGACTGGCTGATGCACTACCTGTGCCCCCCTACTGTGCCAACTTGCTGTGCTTTAGCCACCCCGGCGCTCCGCTCGTTGTTGTGAGCGTCGCTCCTCCGACCTCCGTTGTTGTTGGAGGGTTCCTGCCTCCAACTGCACAGCAACGTCCTTCACGAGCTTCTTCCACAGAGGCCGATCTTGACACCGCTGGTACCAGTCATCGGCAAGTCCACTCAGCTCCACATCCTCCTGTACCACGTCACTCCATTTCTTTTCTAGCCCGTGCCGCGCCTGTCTAGCCCCCTCTATCCGGCCGAACATGACCAGCCAACGCAGCCATGCCTGCCGGAGGAGCTCACCGATGGAACTTTGCCCAGATCTTTCTTGGATTTGTGAGCTCGTCACACAATCCAGCCTGGTTAAAACCCAGGATGGATCGTAGGCAGGCCAGCCTAAATGTTTCCAATCTGCGAAGATGCTCCATTAGGAGATGCTCATTAGGAGCTCCATTAGCAGGTGCTTAGTTTTGGTGGGGCTGATGGAAAGGCCTCACCTCTTGGTGGCATGCTCCAGGTTCAGCAGCAGCACCTCCAACTCCTCCTCTGAGTGAGCGGCAATTACCAGATCATCGGCATACATAACATGGTTGACCAATAGAAGGCCATCCCTTGACCACACCTGGGCATCGATCAGCCTCCCATTGTTGTCTGTACCAGATGTAAATTCCTCTGGTACAGCAATCAAATGTATCACCGACTACGTCGTCGAAAAATATGTTAAATAATGTGGGAGCCAGAGGACATCCCTGTCGCACCCCAAGGTGAACAGGGAATGACTCCGACTCCCGGCCACGTACAGTGAGGGAAAAAGTATTTTATCCCCTGCTGATTTTGTACGTTTGCCCACTGACAAAAAATTATCAGTCTATAATTTTAATGGTAGCTTTATTTGAACAGTGAGAGACAGAATAACAACAACAAAATACAGAAAAACGCATGTCAAAAATGTAAAAAATTGATTTGCATTTTAATTAGGGAAATAAGTATTTGACCCCTCTGCAAAACATGACTTTGTACTTGGTGGCAAAACTCTTGTTGGCAATCACAGAGGTCAGATGTTTCTTGTAGTTGGCCACCAGATTTGCACACATCTCATGAGGGATTTTGTCCCACTCCTCTTTGCAGATCTTCTCCAAGTCAATAAGGTTTCGAGGCTGATGTTTGGCAACTCAAACCTTAAGCTCCCTCCACAGATTTTCTATGGGATTAAGGTCTGGAGACTGGCTAGACCACTCCAGGACCTTAATGTGCTTCTTCTTGAGCCACTCCTTTGTTGCCTTGGCCATGTGTTTTGGGTCATTGTCATGCTGGAATACCCATCCACGACCCATTTTCAATGCCCTGGCTGAGGGAAGGAGGTTCTCACCCAAGATTTGACAGTACATAGCCCCGTCCATCGTCCCTTTGATGCGGTGAAGTTGTCCTGTCCCCTTAGGAGAAAAACACCCCCAAAGCATAATATTTCCAACTCCATGTTTGATGGTGGGGATGGTGTTCTTGGGGTCATAGGCAGCATCCCTCCTCCTCCAAACACGGCGAGTTGAGTTGATGCCAAAGAGCTCCATTGTGGTCTCATCTGACCACAACACTTTCACCCAGTTGTCCTCTGAATCATTCAGATGTTCATTGGCAAACGTCAGACGGGCATGTATATGTGCTTTCTTGAGCAGGGGGACCTTGCGGGCGCTGCAGGATTTCAGTCCTTCACGGCGTAGTGTGTTACCAACTGTTTTCTTGGTGACTATGGTCCCAGCTGCCTTGAGATCATTGACAAGATTATCCCGTGTAGTTCTGGGCTGATTCCTCACCGTTCTCATGATCATTGCAACTCCACGAGGTGAGATCTTGAATGGATCCCCAGGCCGAGGGAGATTGACAGTTATTTTGTGTTTCTTCCATTTGCGAATAATCGCACCAACTTTTGTCTCCTTCTCACCAAGCTGCTTGGCGATGGTCTTGTAGCCTATTCCAGCCTTGTGTAGGTCTACAATCTTGTCCCTGACATCCTTGGAGAGCTCTTTGGTCTTGACCATGGTGGTGAGTTTGGAATCTGATTGATTGATTGCGTTTGTGAACAGGTGTCTTTTATACAGGTAACAAGCTGGTGGCCAACTACAAGAAACGTCTGACCTCTGTGATTGCCAACAAGGGTTTTTGCCACCAAGTACTAAGTCATGTTTTGCAGAGGGGTCAAATACTTATTTCCCTCATTAAAATGCGAATCAATTTATAACATTTTTGACATGCGTGTTTGTGGAATTTTTTGGTGTTATTCTGTCTCTCACTGTTCAAATAAACCTACCATTAAAATTATAGACTGATTATTTCTTCGTCAGTGGGCAAACGTACAAAATCAGCAGGGGATCAAATACTTTTTTCCCTCACTGTAGTTTTACCCAGATGGTCAGGGACTCCGAAAGCACGAAGAACAACCCAGAGCCCAGGCCTACTGATGGTATCATAGGCCTTAACCAGGCCAATAAAGCAGAGATGTAGGTCTTGTTGGAATTCCCTACACCTCTGCTGTAGCAAACGGACAGAAAATATGGCATCTGTGCAGGACTGCCCTTTCCCACACACAGCCAGTGTCTCATGCACAGCCCATGCCTCACGCACAGCCCGTGTCTCACACACATTAAGTGTCTCACACACAGTCAGTGTCTCACCCACAGTCAGTGTCTCACACACAGCCCGTGTCTCACACACATTAAGTGTCTCACACAGCCAGTATCTCACGCACAGTCAGTGTCTCACAGACAGCCGGCATGTCCAACACACACCCTGTGTCTAACGCACAGAGCCTGTGTGTCTAACACACACAGCCCGTGTGTCTATCACACACATCCTGTGTTGTGAGTGTTAAACCGTGAAACGTTGAGGATCTGTACCTGCGCGTCTCCTCCAGGTGCCCCTGTGGAAGAGAGAGATAATGAGTGACGTCTCTACCCTTGGACCACGAATCCCCTTGTCACTGCCAGCTCTGTTGTTGTGGACACCCAAACGGCATCTCTACAGAGGCGCTCCCCACCTGCAGGAAGGCGAGCGAGTCCCTCTCGTGCTGCAGGGCGCGCTTGTGACGAGCGATGTCCTCCTCGATCCTGGACAGTAGCTCGTGCTCCTTCAAGGCCACGCGACGTAGAGCATCCCTCTCGTCCTCGTCCAGAGCCTTCCTTAGGCTGGCGAACTTGCCCGTGATGCGATCCCTGATCCCGGCCACCGATTCCTGTGGAGCCGCAGAGACCACGGTTGGCTCCCTGAGCCATGAGCTACTACATGTGTGCGTGTGGGCGCCATGGCGGCTAGGAGATGTTGACTTCCTTGCCTGGTATATAGCTGGTCGGGGTTTGATACTGACCCTGATGCCTGTATATTAGGAGTTTGTTCTCTCTGTAGTCGTTTGGATTTTTCTCTGGGTCCTACGGTTTTTGCCTCCACATTTACGATCAATGTCGCGCGTTTATAGTATTTGGCTGCTATCAAATTCTACATTACAATTAACCACTTTTGTTGAGCTATAATTTGCAATAGCCAGGTCGTTTCTGACAATTATCTGCATAGCTCAGTGGAGCCGTTCCTGGTAAAATAACAAATAATTTAGTCTATGGGTCTCTGTGTATCTATATTTGTCCCTATTTATCGCAACGGGTCTCCATATATCTCTATGTATCCCTATATATCTCTATGTATCCCTAAATATCTCTATGGGTATCTATGTATGTCTATGGGTCTACTGCTATATATTTTCACGTGATGATGATCATGTCAGCCACTTTGTTGAGCTACTATCATTCTGACAGCCAGGGTCGCTTCTGAAAAAGTCTGCATATGTCAGTGAGGCCTTACCTGGTAAAATAAAAACAGTTGTTATTTAAATAAACTCCGGTGACGCGATTAGGGACTGCGTGAGGTGCAGCTGTGCGGTGTTTGTGCCTCTCCGTCCATACCGGTGCACGACCTCCAGTGCAGTGCAACAGCTGCACCACAGCTCCACCCCGACAATTCGTGGCACTCTCTCCATTTTTTTGCCTCAGCACTGGAAAACGCGATGCCGAGTAACCCGACTTTGCGGCAGACTTTCTGATGCAGTTATTGAAAACAGTAAACGTACAACCCCCTTGTAAATTTTGATCTCCACAACTTCCACACTGGGTGGAGGTCACGGGGGTCAAAAAGTGAGGCCCGGACATGGTACCTGCGCCTCCTTGCGAGCGGCCTCCATCCGCTTGATGGACTCCTCCGCCTTCTTCATCTTCTCTACCGCTCGCGTCTCCTTCTCTACGCTCGTCTGCAGTGGGAGACGAGACGTCAGCAGGGGGAGACTCTAGCCTCCTGAGCCACCCTTCACACCGCCCTTCCCTTCACACCGACCCCTTCACAGCGAATGTCCTCATCTCCTCGCTGCCTCTGTATGGCGACTGAGACGGGAGGAACTGGGAGTTGGCAAGCTGATGCCTCATTGTAGCAGCAGCCGGTGGGAGCTGTGCTGGATTTGTGTCCCAAAGTATAGTTGTCTAGTTTAGAAGATAACTCAACTATAATTGTCTATCAGGTGGCTGTGATATCGGTGTCAAATATCTGTCCACTCAATTCCTTTACACGAAAATTATATATGAGAGCCTAGCATTCAATACATCCTAAGGCTGTTTCCTAAACAACAAGCAGGAGATGGCTACACAGGCAGGGACAAACAATCATAACAGAGCATGAACACAATTGTTTTTTTTTCACGACATGTTGTGCAGCCCAGTGACAGAATTGGTCAGATCGTGTTGCGTTGTCTCACTCTGAGGGCCTCACCTTCCGTGTCTCGTGCTCCTTCTTCAGCGTCAGGACCTTGTGTATTGTGTGTTTTCCTGCGATGGTGCAAGTTGAGCAGACCAGGCTGCTGTCTACTGTGCAGTAGAATTTCAGCTCCTCACTGTGCTCACGACACCGCCGCTCCTCCAGGTTCGCGATGGGAGCCACCAGGAGGTGTTCTCTCAACCTGGGATTCTCCAAGTGAGGCTTCAAGTGCGACACACAGAAGGACATCTCGCATCTCACGCAGGCCTTCACTACAGGAGTGTGACCATCACCGCAGATGTCACAAACGACGGCCGCGGCCATCCCGTCTCCAACTCTGAGCTGGTCCACCAAGTTGGCGAGGGCCACGTTCCTCCTCAGCTTGGGTCGCACAGGGAAGATCGCTCGGCACTGCGGGCAGCTGAAGCTGCTCGCCGTCTCCCAGGCGGCCTCTAGGCACCGGAGGCAGAACGAGTGTCCGCAGCTCAGCGTGGAAGGGCAGGCGAACGTGCCCAGGCAGATGGAGCAGCGCAGTTCACTATCCACACTCTCACTGGGAGTCGCGCTCGCCATGACCCAAGGCGTCACTGAGATTGCTCGCTGTGTGGCTCAAAGAGACGCTGGACCAGGACCTCTCTCTTATAGCGACGGTGAAGAAGGAAGTAAAATCCTTTTTTCATTGTCGTCACTAACATCACGAGACACTCCCTGGAATGGGAACACGTGCCCGTAGGGGCACAAACAGCAGCCTCAAGGTGAACACACCTTGACATTTAACGTTTTTTTTTGTTTTTCCCTCCACATTTACAATCAACATCACGTGTTTAGAGTATTTGGCTGCAATACATTCCTACGTGATAAGCTATCATTTGTGGCTAGGTCGCGTCTGCAAAAGGGCTAAACAGCTCAGTGAGCTTTACCTGCTAAAATAAAATATATAGTTGCCATAGTTGTAGATATCTCATGATGTCCTGAAACTCCATCTCAGTGTAATTACCACAACGTGACGAGTTGCGTGAATGTCATCGTGGCATCGGAGATTGAATTTGTCTGTAGCCTCCTGTGACCCATCCTGGAATCTTGAGCTATTTGCTACAGTGTGAATCTATCACCAATCCTACCTGCCTCCATCACCCACTGCTGGCGATGTCACCGTCTCTCACTCGCACCTTGTCCGATATTGCAGGTCCCCGTGCCGGCCATTCATTGCCGCACCCACCGCTTACTTCACCTGCGTTGTTGTTTCACATTCAAGCGCACGGCTACTCAACACGCATGCACACGTAGCAACACATATTCCCATCGGTGTTCACCATGATTGTGAAAAAGAGAATACAAATAAAACTAAACATTTATTTTATTTTATCAGGAGTCATGCCCACTGAGCTATTCGCTTATTTTTCCAAAGTGTCCTGCCCATCACAAATGACAACTCAACAAAGTGGCTCATCATGCTGGAAATGCATAGCAGCCAAATACTCTAAATACTGTATTCTAAACGTTTACATGAACCCGGAGACGCTCTCTTGGGCTCTGCGGGTTGTTCACAGCAGGTCACGAATGCATTGGACTCTACACCCCAGAGGGACTCGAGGAAAACCCGACCTAGATTCCACTCTACACGGCCTGGACTCATCTGCGTTGCTTACTAACGGATAAAAACACGGCACTGCGGTTGAAATCTTCCTTCTTCAAGGTCACCAATGCGAGTGAAGGGAGTTCATACGATGTCCAAGGCTTATTCCTCAGTGCAGCAGCAGCAGCAGCAGTGACGGCTCAGTCCTCAGTGAGACGCAGTTGCTCCAGGCCAGGCTGGCAGCGTGATCTGCCGCGGATTTTTGCAGCCAACAAATCCTCGCAGCGTCCCGGGAGAGCCGCTTAGGTGACAGCTCAGCACCCCTCAGGTGCCAAGCAGCCCACACCCTGCAACGCATCCAGTTTCACTCAACAACAACCGCCATTCGCCACTAAGTGGCGGTGACGTCACCACGACGCTTGTGCCAGGCCATGTGCACCTTGAGGCCACGTGAAATGTCGAACGCCCGCTGACAGGAGGTCACGGGGCAGACCCAGGTGCCACGGGTCGACTGACCGAGATGACTGAGATGACTGGCTGATGCACCTCCTGTGCCCCCTACTGTGCCATCTTGCTGTGCTTTAGCCACCCGGAGCGCCGCTCGTTGTTGTGAGTGTAGCTCCTCTGCCCTCCGTTGTTGTTGGAGGGCTACTGCCTCCAACTGCACAGTAGCGATCTTCACGAGCCTCCTCCACAGAGGCCGATCTTGACACCGCTGGTACTAGTCATCGGCAAGTCCACTCAGCTCCACGTCCTCCTGTACCGCATCACTGCATCTCTTCTCTAGCCTGTGCCGCGCCCGTTTAGCCCCCTCGATCCGGCCGAACAAAAGCTGTTTAGGCATGCGGTGGCTGGGCATGCGGGCTACATGACCCAGGCAACGCAGCCTTGCCTGCCGGAGGAGCTCACCGAATCGACATTGCCCAGATCTTTCAAGGATTTGTGAGCTCCTCACACAATCCAACGTGGTTAAATCCAGTATGGATCGTAGGCAGGCCAGCCTAAATGTTTATAACCGCGAGGATGCTCCATTAGGGGTGTCCACGTTTCGCAAGCGTAGAAAATTGAGGGAATGACTGTGGCCGAGAAGACCTGAAGATTCGTGCGGAGCGACAGACCAGGTAGCTTCCACACAGCGTTACGCAACCAATGAAAATATATTACCGCTCGACTGATTCGGAGGAGACCACTGCTGTTAAACTTGAGCCGGTCATAAGCACATTGCCCAGGTATGGGAAACTCTCCACTCTCTCCACAACTGCCCCATCACCGATTGGGAGTTGTGTGGGTGGAGTGTCCGATGGTACAAAATACCCAGGCAGGTGCTTAGTTTTGGTGGGGCTGATGGTAAGGCCCCACCTCTTAGTGGCAAGCTCCAGTCTCAGCAGCAGCGTCTCCAACTCCTCCTCTGAATGAGCAGCTATTACCAAATCATCGGCATACGTAACTTGGTTGACCAATAGGGAGCCATCCCTTGATCGCACCCAGCCATTGATCAGCCTCCCATTATATCTGTACCAAATGGAAATTCCCTCAGTACAGCTATTGAAGGCTTCACGAACTACGTGGTCAAAATAGATGTTAAATAATGTGGGAGCCAGAGGATATCCCTGTTGCACCCCAAGGTGTACAGGGAATGGCTCTGACTCCCGGCCACGTAGTATTACCCGGGCCCTCTCACCATCATGAAGGTCCTTAATGATCTTGAGCAGAGGGTCAGGGACTCTGAAAGCACGAAGAACAACCAGAGCCCAGGCCTACTGATGGTATCATAGGCCTTGATCAGGTCAATAAAGCAGAGATGTAGGTCTTGTTGGAATTCCCTACACCTCTGCTGTAGCAGACGGACAGAAAATATGGCATATGTGCCCACGCTGAAGGGGATTGCCAGGGTCTCATGGCGGGGGTTTCGGCTTCTAAGTTGCCGGACGATCGATGGATCACCGGGTTGTGTCAGGAAAACGCGTCCTTGACTACGTACTAGCAGTCCGCGCTTCGCGCGCTGCTTTCCAAATATTCCGATGTCTTTAGCAAGGATGATTTCGATCTGGGACGCACCGCACTGCTTTCCCATCACATCGATACCGTGGATGCTAGTCCCATACGTATGAATCCACATCGGTTGAGCCCCTCGGAGAGGGATCACGTCCGCGGCGCAGTGAATGATATGCTGGCCGCTGATAATATCTCTCCGTCCAATAGCCCATGGGGTGCTCCGGTTGTTCTGGTGAAGAAGGATGGTAGCCTGCGATTTTGTGTAGATTTTCGGAAGCTGAATAAAGTGTCGGTTGCAGACGCGTACCCCTTGCCGTGTATGGATGATTCCCTCGATGCCTTGTCTGGGGCGAAATTTTTTTCGACCCTCGACCTCTCCTCGCGGTTCTGGCAGCTTCCCCTGGACAAGTCATCGAGGGAAAAGACGTCTTTCCATACGCCACAAGGGCTTTTTCAATTTAATTGTATTCCGATGGGATTGAACGCTGCCCCTGCTACGTTCCAGAGGTTAATGGAACTCGTGTTGACCGGCCTGCAGTGGGACACGTGCCTGATATATTTGGACGACGTCATTGTTTTCAGTCGCACGTTTGAGGAGCATCTTCAGAGATTGGATGCTGTTTTCATAAGGGTGCGTTCCGCTAATTTGAAATTTAAGCCTAAGAAGTGTCACCTTTTGCAACATTCTGTGTGCTATTTGGGTCACATTGTCAGCCCTGATTGTGTGGCCACGGACCCGGACAAGACGGCCTGCGTTCGGGACTGGCCGACTCCGGCCACGGTGGTTGACATATGTCGATTTGTCGGGTTCGCTTCCTATTACCGCAGATTTGTAGCAAATTTCGCTACGATCGCTAGGCAGCTGCACCTCATTATGGCGAAGAATCAGCGGTTCAAATGACCTGCGCGATCGATTGGCTTCGGCGCCGATGCTGGATTACCCTGATTTCGCTTTGCCCTTCATTTTGGATACCGACGCTAGTTACATGGGTATTGGCGCCATCCTATCGCAGTGTAAGGGGGGCGTCGAACACGTTGTGGCTTACGGGAGTCGTGTTCTTTCTCCGGCGGAGACACACTATTGTGTCCCCCGGCGGGAATTGTTGGCTATCATGCATTTTGTCTGCCAATACCGTCCGTATCTGTATGGCCAGAAATTCATTGTACGCACGGACCATGCGGCTTTGCAATACTCCCTGAAAGTTGACCAGCCATCTGGCCAGCTGGCACGATGGCTGGAAACTTTGCAGGAGTTCTCGTTTGACATTCATTACCGTAGGGGTTCGCGTCACGCTAATGCGGACGTGCTCTCCCGACTGCCGTATGGGTCCGCCTGCGTGTGTGCCTCGGGCACGAATAGGTGCACGCGGGTTCCACGGCCGCCGGGGCCAGTCATATCCACTATAAAGAAGCCTGCAGAATCCACGTGTCCGGAGCCGGCTGATGGGGTTTTGAATTTGCCGCATTCCGTGTGGGTTCAGACACAATTGCTCGATGACTCGCTTGCGGCCTTGCGGGGTCACGCTGCAAAGTCGTCTGATGGGATGCCGGGAGCGGCTCTCTGGGATGGGTTGTTGATGTGGAAAGAGGACTTGCGGGGTCGCTGGCGCCTGGTCGTTCCGTTGTCGCTGCGATACGAGTTGATTCGGACTCTGCACGCAGAGAAGTTGTTACATCTCGCGGTGCAGAAAACCTTGTTGACGTTGCAACGTGATTATTTTTGGCACGGCATGATGACTGACGTTGTTGGGCACATTCGGTCGTGCCCCGACTGTGCCCGGCGGAAGCCACCCAAACAACCGTATATTCCCCCAGTGCAATCGATTAAAGTGATGCGGGTTAACGAATTGGTGGCATTGGACATTCTGGGGCCCTTTCCCCCGTCCGCTCGGGGAAACAAATTTTTGTTGGTCGGAGTCGAATATTTTTCGCGATGGCCAATGGCTTGGCCTTTGCCTGACCAGTCGGCGTCGTCTATCACGGAAGCATCCCTGTTCAGGTATGTGATGGACAAGGGGGCGCCGGAATGACTGCTCACGGACCAGGGGCGAAATTTTTCTTCGAACCTACTGTGGGATGTGTGTGACGCGTTGGGAACTAAGAAGGTTCGGACCTCTCCATACCATGCACAAACTGACAGGATGGTTGAATGGTTGAACTGGACCCTGTCGGCCATGCTCTGCCATACGGTTAGCGAGAAGCAGGCCGATTGGGATTTGCATATCCCGGGAGTGCTCTCCGCTTACCGGATGGCACCGCATGCGTCGACGGGGTATTCACCTTTATTATTAATGTACGGTCGCGAGAATGTGCCACCTGTGGAAGTGCAACTTGACACGCGGGCAAAGGGTCCTGTTAGAACCCTCCCTAAATCTATTTGCGAGTCGGTTCGGCGCATGGTGGAAGCGCGGGACGCGGCCCGATTGGCTACGGCCAAGACCCGGGCCCGGAACGAACAGTGCGCCCGGCGCTCTCATCTTGTGTCCCCTTGGCGGGTGGGGGACATGGCCTGACTCGACTGCCCACAGGTGCCGGTGGGGACCTCTCCTAAATTGCACAAACCCTGGCATGGCCCAGTGGTGCTCATTGAGGTTTCTAGTCCCCAGTCTGCACGCGTTCATGTCAGGTAGCACCGTTGGTACGTCCACACGTCCCAGTTGAAGCCCTACGTTGCCCCTCGTGTTGATGCGTCATCTCCTAACGTTGCCTTGCCAGTGTCTGTCACGTCCAACGTGCCACTGCCCTTGCCTGTTCAACCTGCAAGCGCGCCTGTCTTGCCTCCTGTAGATGGGCCGACGGTGATCCTACCGGACATGGGGATTTCTGCACCGGGTGGGCCTACCACGGCGACGGGAGCACCTGTTTCCACTGCCCCTCCGACCCCGCCGAGGCTGCGGCTGCAAGACGCCCCGATTTCAGGCCGGTCTAATGCGCGGGATTCTGCAAAGGATGGGCCTCCACCAGCGGCGGATGATTCCGTTTCCGTCGCTCCTAAAACCCCGTCCGAACTGCGGTCTCTGAGGGCGCCGGTTCTCGTGAAGGACGGTCCGGCGACCCACACTCGTTCCAGATCCATTCCCTTTCGTTGATTCTATTCGTCGTTGGTTTGTTCCGTCGTGTCTGTTGTAGCCTGTCGCTCGCATTATTCCATCCTGATTCAGCCGGGACGGCTGGTCCTTTACATCGGGGGGGGGGGGGGTCATGTAATGCGAGCGCAAGTGGGGTTTGCTGCTGGCCTTTGGGCCAATCACATGGGCCTGGGTATTGGGGGGCGGAGCCAGTATGGGGGCGTATGTGAAGGTCCCCGCTCACCTAGGGTCCAATCGGAAGCGAGGTGAGTGGGGGTGGAACCTAGGGGTGGAGCCAGCAGGGCGCGATGGAGGGGCGAGATCTGGAAGGTTCGAAGGCACGTGGTGTGAGGGAAGAGACAGGGTCACGTGGTGAAGGGGATATAGGTGGGAGCCCGGAAGGGCTCCGGGTCAGTTGTTAGAGTAAAGAAGCGGGACCACGTTGGGTGGTCGGAGGGATTCCGCGCCATCAGCCATGTGGCTGCACGGGCTCAGCACACCGTCGGCCAGCGGTGTGCGGAGCGGGGGGAGCTGGAAAGACTGATGGAAGAGTGCGTGTGGGGCGCGTCGCGAGGAACAGCTGGTCCGGTGTCAGGACCAGCGGGGTGCAGGTGTTGATCTAAATAAAGAGTAACGGAGACCAAGCAAAGCGTGGCAAAGTCCTTTATTACACAGGTAACGAGCTGAAATTAGGAGCACAATCTTAAATGGAGTGCTCCTAATCTCAGCTTGTTACCTGTGTAGTGGTGCTGTTGACGTGCGCCGACAGTGATGGATCACGGGGCGGCGCGAGGGGCAGGGTTAGGCACGCGAGGTGGGCGTGGTATGGACGCGCGCGCCGGGAGTGAGGGATGACGGGCGGCGCGGCGTGGGTGTTGGGGCGCACTGACACGAGATGGGGAAAAGAGGATCGTAGCCAGCGCCCGGTGATTGGTCGAAGGGGAGGTGCTCTCAGCGACGTCCGCAGGAGGGGTATAAAGGGTTATGCGCAAGAGCGCTCGAGGCAGTTAGCCAGTTAGAGATTAAAGACGGAGTGGAAGGGGGAGGGCCTGTGTGGCTCGAAGGCGAGACCGTGGGACTCGAGGTCCGACGCCCATGTGGGTCGGGACTGTGGGACCAGGGTCGAGACGGACACCCCAGCTGGGTGTGTTCCGAGAGGCTAAGTGGGCGTTAGTCGCCCGGGTAGCTAAGTGGCGTTAGTCGCCCGAGTAGATAGTCGAGTAGCTAAGTGGGCGTTAGTCGCCCGGGTAGCTAAGTGGCGTTAGTCGCCCGAGTAGATAGTCGCCGGGTAGCTAAGTGGCGTTAGTCGCCCGAGTAGATAGTCGAGTAGCTAAGTGGGTGTTAGTCGCCCGGGTAGCTAAGTGGCGTTAGTCGCCCGAATAGCTAAGTGGGCGTTAGTCGCCCGGGTAGCTAAGTGGCGTTAGTCGCCCGAGTAGCTAAGTGGGTGTTGGTCACCCGTGTAGCTAAGTGGGTGTTGATCACCCGTGTAAATACAGTTGGTTCAATAAAAGAGTGTGCTACCCGTGAAGTCGTCTCCCGCCGAGTTACTACATTACACCTGTATAAAAGACACCTGTTCACAGAAGCAATCAATCAATCAGATTCCAAACTCTCCACCATGGCCAAGACCAAAGAGCTCTCCGAGGATGTCAGGGACAAGATCGTAGACCTACACAAGGCTGGAATGGGCTACAAGACCATCGCCAAGCAGTTTGGTGAGAAGGTGACAACAGTTGGTGCGATTATTCGCAAATGGAAAAAAACACAAAAGAACTGTCAATCTCCCTCGGCCTGGGGCTCCATGCAAGATCTCACCTCGTGGAGTTGCAATGATCATGAGAACGGTGTGGAATCAACCCAGAACTAAACGGGAGGATCTTGTCAATGATCTCAAGGCAGCTGGGACCATAGTCACCAAGAAAACAGTTGGTAACACACTACGCCGTGAAGGACTGAAATCCTTCAGCTCCCGCAAGGTCCCCCTACTCAAGAAAGCACATATACATGCCCGTCTGAAGTTTGCCAATGAACATCTGAATGATTCAGAGGACAACTGGGTAAAAGTGTTGTGGTCAGATGAGACCAAAATGGAGCTCTTTGGAATCAACTCAACTCGCCGTATTTGGAGGAGGAGGAATGCTGCCTATGACCCCAAGAACACCATCCCCACCGTCAAACATGGAGGTGGAAACATTATGCTTTGGGGGTGTTTTCTGCTAAGGGGACAGGACATCTTCACCGCATCAAAGGGACGATGGACAGGGCCATGTACCGTTAAATCTTGGGTGAGAACCTCCTTCCATCAGCTTGGGCATTGAAAATGGGTCGTGGATGGGTATTCCAGCATTACAATGACCCAAAACACACGGCCAAGGCAACAAAGGAGTGGCTCAAGAAGAAGCACATTAAGGTCCTGGAGTAGCCTAGCCAGTCTCCAGACCTTAATCCCATAGAAAATCTGTAGAGGAAGCTGAAGGTTCGAGTTGCCAAACGTCAGCCTCAAAACCTTAATGACTTGAATTTCAATTGAATGACTTGGAGAAGATCTGCAAAGAGGAGTGGGACAAAATTCCTCCTGAGATGTGTGCAAACCTGGTGGCCAACTACGAGAAACGTCTGACCTCTGTGATTGCCAACAAGGGTTTTGCCACCAAGTACTAAGTTATATTTTGCAGAGGGGTCAAATACTTATTTCCCTCATTAAAATGCAAATCAATTTATAACATTTTGACATGCGTTTTTCTGTTTTTTTTTATTCTGTCTCTCACTGTTCAAATAAACCAACCATTAAAATTATAGACTGATCATTTCTTTGTCAGTGGACAAACGTATAAAATCAGCAGGGGATCAAATACTTTTTTCCCTCACTGTATAGCGAAATCTGCTGCAGCAAGAGGTTATTTAGATTTGATCTGGGTGCAACCAAAGGGTAAGTGGGCGGGGCTAGAGATGGATTTGCATGTAAATGTAGAAGATTAGCATGTCAATGTCAGAGAACCAGGCACAAAAGCACCTCGAGGACAACAAGATCTGCGGCGTTGGCCGCTGCACTGTGAGACACATACACAGACAGAGGCACACACAGAGACACAGAGAGAGATACACACAGAGAGAGACACACACAGAGAGAGACAAAGATCCCCCATTTAGCCTTAACAGACTGTAGGGGCAAGTGCTGTTAGCGAGTACCTATGAAGGCCGGCACGGCACACAAGGCCAACACGACGCCAGGCCGCCTTTGTCTCCCCAGTGATGGTGTTTACACATCGCACCAGGTGCTCATTTGAGGCTGAGTCGACCTAGAGGAGGCCCGGGACCGGTTCAAATGATCGTCACTGGTGTTGGCCGTGAGCGGGAATCGAACCTGGGTCACCAGATTCATAGCGCAGCGCGCTAACCGCTACACTACCGCTCCCCCAATAGAGACACACACAGAGAGACACACCGAGAGAGACACACATAAACACAGAGAGACACAAAGAGACACACAGAGAGACACATACAGAGAGACACACACACACAGAGACACATACACAGAGAGACACACACACACAGAGACACACACACAGTAACATCACAGCCAATTATAGTCTGTTAAAAAACAAGAGCCACCGCCAAGGGAAAGGAGCAGCGGTTGCTGTGTTAGTGAACCATTTAGCCCGTTAATGTGAAGACATTTAACTTGGTAATGTAACTCAGAGAGTCGGAAATAACTAACATTGGCAGGTAGGATGGAAACATCACAGCCAGTAAAAACTTTACCTGGTTAATAACGTCCTTCCAATGATTGCTCAGTTTGTATCCGTCTTCTTGGTTGAAGTTGTGTCTGTGTTTATATATCTGGATGGCTTCATGAACAAATCTTTAATGATAGCCAGTGTGTTTGCAGAGTACCTTCGTCTTGGAAAAATAAATTTCGTGTGAGCCCACAGTCTTAAAACAATGATCAGCCACGGCCGAGGTATTGGTCCTACCATGCTTCAGATCTTCCTTGAGTTCACGAACACGGTCTGAGACATGTCGTTTAGTTTACCCAATGTAACTACTGCCGCAGACACAATTAGTTTGTAGACACCGGGGTATTGCATGTCAGGGATCACATCCTACACAGATGGGATCAGATCACGAATTTTATGTACTGTGTTGAATCCAACCTGAATCTTGTGTTTGTTCTGTTTCTCTCTCTATCTCTGTGTGTCTCTGTGTGTGTGTCTCTGTGTGTGTCTCTCTATGTGTGTCTCAGTGCAGTGGCCAACACCGCAGATCTTGTTGTCCTCGAGGTGCTTTTGTGCCCGGTTCTCTGACATTGACATGCTAATCTTCTACATTTACATGCAAATCCATATCTAGCCCCACCCACTTACCCTTGGGTTGCACCCAGCTCAAACCTATATGACCTCTTGCTGCAACAGATCTCTCGCTATATTTCCTGATGACGATTGCTTGTGTTGCAATCAAAACGTTGTGATTTTTTTCTACCTACGTGACTTTACCGAAAGATCCAAAGAGTACAGTAGGACATCTAACATCTCAGGCACGTCTTCACTGCAGGAGTTTGGCCACCACTGCAGTTGTCACACACAACGGCCGTGGGCATCCCGTCTTGAACTCTGAGCTGCTCTGCCAGGTTGGCGAGGGCCATGTTCCTCCTCAGCTGGGGTCGCACAGGGAAGATCGCTCGGCACTGTGAGCAGCTGAAGCTGCTCTCCGTCTCACAGGCGGCCTCCAGGCACTGGAGGCAAAACGAGTGTTTGCAGCTCAGAGTGGAGGGGCAGACGAACGTGCCCTGGAAGATGGAGCAGCGCAGCTCACTATCCACACTCACTGGGAGTTGCGCTCGCGATAACCGATGCGCTTTGCTGGGATTGCTCGCTGTAATGGCTCAGAGATATGCTGGACCAGGAACTCTCTCTTATAGAGACAGTGAAGAAGGAAGTAAAACACTAATGTGAACCCGCGCCCCTAGGTTCTCAAACAGCAGCCCCAAGGTGACCACGTCTACTGTACACATCTCCCTTGATCTAATCATAGAGCTTTGTTGTCAATATAAATTGGAGAGATTCAGCTGGGATGGCTCTTTTGTGAGATGAGTAAAGAGAGAAAAACTCATTCTTCGACAGCTTAGGGTGTGTTTTCTGTACCCTTAGAGCTGCACTACGAACCCATCAGAGACCCGAGTTCGATTCACACTCACGTCGACCACCACCACCATTGGTAACGATGATCTCAATCAGTCCTGGGCCTCATCCCCTAGGTAAACTTAGCCTCAAATGTGTACTTGGTGCAGTTTGTCGTTAACATCGCCGCTAGTGAGACAGAGGGGGCCAGGCGTGCTGCTGACCACCCACCCCCTCGTGTGCCGTTCCAGCCTTCATAGGTGCCTGTTAAAAACACTTGCCCTAAGTCTGTTAAGGCTATACGGAGGATATTTGTCGTTGTGTTGTATGTGTGTCTGCGTGTCACTGGTCTGTAAGTCTCTGTGTGTAGTATTGTACATGCTTTTGTACGTCTCCAGTGTGTGTCTGTGTGTAGTACTGTACGCGTTTCTGCGTGTCTCCAGTGTGTGTGTGTCTATGTGGGGCCTGTACATGCTTCTGTGTGTCTGCAGTGTGTGTGTCTGTGTGTATAACTGGACATGCTTCTGTGTGTAGTACTGTATATGCTTCTGTATGTCTCCAGTGTGTGTCTGTGTGTAGTACTGTACATGCTTCTGTGTGTCTCCAGTGTGTGTGTCTATGTGTGGGACTGTACATGCGTCGGTGTGTCTGCAGTGTGTGTCTGTGTGTATAACTGTACATGCTGCTGTGTGTCTCCAGTATGTGTGTTTGTGTTTAGTACTGTGCATGCTTCTGTGTGTGCCCAGTCTGTTTGTGTCTGTGTGTAGTACTGTACATACTTCTGTGTCTCCAGTGTGTGTCTCTGTGTGTAGTTCTTTGCATTCTTCTCTATGTCTCTAATATTGCGCCTCCCATGAAATACATCTAGAGGTAGCAGAACAAACAGGTAGTTGAGATGTTTGCCGAGTAAGGAAGTGATGTTCAACACAATTGTGTATAAAGTGTGCAACAACAAAGTCAATTAACAAACAACCACTGTTTGAGACGACAGTTTTTTTGGGTCGCATCATTTGAGTTATTCATATGCAATCTGAAAATAACGTCTTCAATTCAGTAATCAATATATTATTCGTAGGTGTACTATTGATACGTATAGGTAACTTCTTCCAGAAGTTGGTACCCCTGCAAGTTATTAACGGTATATAAACGATGCTGTGGACGTTACACCTGAGTTGGACTCTGAACCTGACCTGCACTGCACTTAACACGTGGCCTGGATGTATTTGGTCAGCTTATTAACTGGCATAAGTGTGGCCACGGTGCGTGAAATCGAAATAAAACCTCCTCTAAAAGTTCACCAATGCGAGCCAAGAGGATGTCATAACGTCCAGGCCTCATTCAGCATCTCCACTACCTGGCAACATTGTCACGTTTGCAAAAGTTGTACTGACACGTGGCCAATTAAATGATCAAATATTTGACCAATCATGTTTTCCTTCTAATTTTTAATAGTGTACATGTAATGTTCCTTGTAACTTAACTGTGATTATTAAAAATTGTATTGTTAGTTTTAATGTTCAGTGATAAACATTTAGTAGTTGCTGATCTCCAGTTGCCTGGGTGAAAAGTGGGCTTGGTATTGCCCAACCCTGGCCAGCTGGCTCAACAAACACGACTTATAGAAAAATAGAGACGTATAGATACATAGAGACTCTTGGAGGTATATAGAGACTCATAGAAATACATACAGATAGAAACAGAGACTCCTAGAGATACATAGAAACTCATAGCGATACATAGAGACCCACTGAGAAGTTTTTCTAATCCTGGTTAGCTGGACAAACAACCTAACACCAATATACTACGGGCTTCTCTCAGACTGCATAGAGCTTCTGCAGATACAGTTCGCTTGGAAATCGTGTGGGCTGCTTCAGGTGACTGCACTTGAATTTCCCCACTGTGACATCATAAACTGCCAAAGAATGGGCATTTTGGACTAAATGGGTCAATTCAATGAATTCGCTATTCTGTCCCTGGTTACTTTTGATATATTGATTATTTATATAATTGAAATGAACGCCTGCTGCAAATGGGTCAGTTTGTTGCTTTCTTAATGATTTTGCATCGTGTGATTATTGGACTATATTGTTATTGTATTGTTACTTATCAGGTTAAATATGTACACATATCTTAGTTGGGTTGGTTCTGTTGATTTGTAAGTGAATGTTGTTTGTAGTATAGTTTGCATATGTACTTGTTATTCATAGCGTGGCGCCATAGAATACGTCGTTTGTAACTGCCTGCTCTGTCATTGACGTTTATTTTATGTCTTTCTATCTAATTTTAACGTATATATAGCGCCTAAACCAAGGTGCTTTATTGAGAACTAACGATGGTACATATGAATGTAGTGGTGGAGATTCGGTAAATGAAATATATGACGGGAAGCAATGGGCAAATCTTTGAAGCATCAATTTGGTGATAGCCAAATGTATGACAGTAAATTATGATGACGATTAATTCATTGAATGAATGGGGAATGAGTGATAGCCAAGTCATGATAATTTTGTCATGAGAATTTGCAGACCCATCGCGGCTCTCAGGCCACACGGTGTTTCCAGCCCACAGCGAGGAGGCCATGGACGTTCAGGCGCCCACAATTTTTATTTCTCTCGTGTAAAGTACTGTATACATGTACAGTATTGTATACACTATATTCTTTCTTTTTCTTTCATTCTATACATTTACCATACAATATGTATTAAAAACGAGAAAATATTAATCATAGTTTACATTCAAAATACTTCCTGTTTAATGTCTGGGTTTATTCTATGAAAGGAAATGAGGGGGGTGTCTTATGACGAACCACGAACCAAACCCGAGTGTTCCCATTGTCTTTTAATATGCCTATCGCAGATTTGCCTTTGGCAGATATATTTTTTAAAGAACGTAACCTCCACAATAGGCAAGGCTTTCCTGTCGTTATGTCTCCACCAAACAATAACTCTGGGTACAAAGGTCAAAGTTCCTCGATGATCACACAAAAATGGGGGAAGTTAATTGAGTTCATTGGTGTTTTGCATAAACAATAAATGACGAACCTTTAGTCTTGTGTAATATTTTACTTTGCAGTTTTCCCCTTCATTGCCAAATGTATTTTACTTGTTACCCTCACGTACAACTCAGCCTAATTCAGTCCAAATTGCAAAGCCTTCCATGTATTTCAGTACAGTGCATGTAGTAGACACCCACTGTGAACCAGTTAACTATATACAACATCTCAACTGATTGGTTGGCATTTATTTATTCATTTTTTCTCATCCAAGAATATATAAACGCGCATGCAATACGAGTCTAACGTGTGACATTTTCCACATCAGTTCCTTCACCTTCACCACGTTTAAATAGTTCCTTAACCTTCACCACGTTTAAATAGAAAAAAGATTGAGGCATCACGCCACAATTGAGGCATTTCATGTATGTAGACTCTTCATAAATTAAAGATAAGAGTGTATGCTCTTAGTTTAAATTCATCATCGGATATGCTTAATCTGCTGCTGGATGTAGACCTATTTAATCTGCGGCCAACTCTCACAACACAATTGTAATGATCCACCGAGCAGCTCTACAAGAACTGATTTCATCGCTCCATCTCCTTGGTCGTATTTCTCTTGAATGCGATTTATTCCGAGGCTGCCCCTTTGTGATCCATCTTTACAATCAGCCGTCAACACGTGCAATCATAAATCCATAAACTAAACTATTTTTATTGTACTAGGTAACGTCCACAGAGCTTTATAGCTCTTTAATGAACCGACCCGAGACCTACTCTTGGTCAACTTAGCCTCAAATGACGACCTGTTGTGGTGTGTAAACATTAACATTGGGGAGACAAATGCCGCCGGGCGTGATGCTAGCCACGCTCGCCAATACCGCTTGCCCCAACAGTCTGTTAACGCTATGAGGGGACCTTTGTCTTAGTCTTGTCTGACTGTAGTATGGGTTGGAGGGTGGGGTGGGTGGCATTGTGCTCAAACATCAGTGGCGATTATCTCTGAAACAAGTGCCTAACGCGATGTGTAAACATCCACACTAGGGAGATACATCTGGCCTGACCTTGGGCGAGCCTCACATCCCCCATAGCCTTAAAAGGCGCTCGCTTGCAACACTGGCATCACCTGTCTATGGAGATTACATGCAAATCTATGCACTAATACATGTGTTTTTGTATGTCTGTGTTTGCAAAAGCATGAACGCACACACCTATTCCATGTTGAGTTCGAAATGTGTAGCTCGCCTCGATCTAAATGGCGATATTTGTCCAACGCCATTAATGAGTGCATGCACATGCGGTAGGGAACCCGAGTACGCACACATATAACGCGACGGAGCAGGAGTTAATCTAAATGCTGTACTGCCATCTGCTGGCAAGCCAGGGAATGGTGACCTCAATGCCCAGGGGGAAGGGAGTGATCCACCTGGATTACAGGGGATCCCTCCCTCCTCAATGGAATCCAGTGCTGGATTTCAGGCACGCATCTCCACAGCCCGTGCTATGCAGGTACAGTACAGTTGGTTCTTGGAGGGCAAGAAGAGGGTGATTGTAAAGTCTGTAGAGAATTTTTCGATTTAAAGCTTTCATGACTGCAGGGATTCATCTTCGTGGTTATTTCGGTAAAGTCACGTAGAATGGAAATAATACAATAATAAAAATAAAACATAATAAAATAATTCTCACGACGTTTCGGCCACAACGCAAGCAGCCGTCCTCAGGTGGAGAACAGGTCTGTCGAGAAGACAGCGTCTGAATGACACACCCCAGGCTTGGAGCGTCTATTTAAGCTGGGATGGAGGGGGGAAGAGCGCCTTGACAAAATAATTTGCATATCAAGAGGAATTTAGCATATTTATGAGAAATGCAAATATGCGATTAGTACTACTTGTGAAATGCGTAGGAGTTTTGGCGGGGGGTTTAAAGTCATATTATGCCCGTGCATTATGCAGGATTAGCAGCATCCAAGGGAAGGGATAGGGGTAACATTAATAAAGGGAAGGAATGTTAATAGTATGTAGCTGCAGTAACTAAACCACCACGTAAACAACTAAAGTATAAACTACATAGTATCATCAGTATACTAAATATACTCTCCAATAAGCTGAGCTACTAACAGTAAGTAATACATTACAATTCTATGTCGCAAAAAATATAATATCCTTCCAGGTAAACTTTATTCTCTTACATCACACGGGTCTACACCGTACTATATACTGCCATAGACAAACCCAACATTAAATTATATACTGTATTACTATACACCACCTGCATAATGCACGGGCATAATATGACTTTAAACCCCCCGCCAAACCTCCTACGCGTTTCACAAGTAGTACTAATCGCATATCTGCATTTTCCATAAATATGCTAAATTTCTCTTGATATGCAAATTATTTTGTCAAGGCGCTCTTCCCTCCTCCATCCCAGCTTAAATAGACGCTCCACGCCTGGGGTGTGTCATTCAGACTCTGTCTTCTCGACAGACATGTTCTCCACCTGAGGACGGCTGCTTGCGTTGAGGCCGAAACGTCGTGAGAATTATTTTATTAAGTTTTATTTTATTATTTTATTATTTCCATTCTACGTGACTTTACCGAAAGGACCAAGAAGATGAATCCCTGCAGTCACGAAAGCTTTAAATCGAAATTTAACCGCCACTACGGGGTGGGATTCCACAAAACTTTAATATCCTTCAACAAACTCCGGGATAAGAAGGCTCAGCTAATCGAGTCTCTCACCTTTCTGAAGAGATGCCGCGACTCTAAGGTAATACCAATCGCGTTTACACTAACCTCTGCTGCTGTAACTTCTTCTAATGCTAAACGAATTCTGTCTAGAACTAGCTTAGCTCTTATCTCAGAGAAAATCATACTTACGCGCACCGAATTAGATCAGTTAGACAAGACACTCTACAAATCACACTTATCTTTGACTGCAACAATGTCCACATTGGATTGGGAACATGTAGACAAAATGACTGCCTCTTCAGCTGCCGCTATGTCGACCACATGTAAGGACAACTTGATTTCCAAATTAAACCGCCTCTCAAACAAGAGACCGGACCCACACCCTGAAAAGCTAGACGTTAACAAAGTCGTAATTAATAGCAGGAACAGTTCTATTTCTGATGGTCTGAAATCCGTTTTAGCTAAAGGTATAAACTTTGCAGTCACACCTAGACACATACCAGTTAATGATATCATTGCCCGAGTAGATGTGGCTCTCAAGGGCCTGAGTCCCATGGCTGCAGATGTAGCAAGATCTGAAATCTCTGCAACCCTCAAAAACGCTAAGATGCCAGCTAGCAACATCAGCAAAGATGAGCGTTTTGAATTAGCTCAATTAACAAAAAAGGGATGACATTGTCATCCTCTCAGCCGACAAAGGCAATGCCACTGTCATCATGGACAAAATAGAATACAACAGCAAAATTCAAGAACTACTCAACGATGGCAGCTATACAAAAATAAAAAGAGACCCCACCAACAACCTCGTCATTAAAACCAAAAAAATCATTTCTGATTCAACCGCATTAATTGATCAAATTAAACAGTTCTCGTTGAAACCTTCTGCAGCCAGGCCACAAAGATTATATGGCTTGCCAAAGATACATAAAGAAGATAAACCTTTTCGTCCCATTGTCTCTATTATCAACTCCCCCAACTACAAACTGGCTCGTTTTTTGTCTGAAATCGTGCGGCCTTTGACTGCGAAAACCACTTCTGCGGTACTAATCTCTACTGAACTGGTATCGACAATCAAAGGGATTTCCCTGTCCCCAGACGACCTGCTTGTCAGTTTTGATGTGGTTTCCTTATTCACCAAAGTTCCTGTATCTGACACCATCGCAATCATTGAAGACTTGGTTCATCAAGGACTTCATACTGATGTACCCCCCCCCCCCCTGGTGAGACACTGCTTAACCAACACATACTTCACCTGGAATGGAACTTTCTACAAAAAACCTGAGGGCACCCCAATGGCCTCCCCCCTATCTCCGGTTGTAGCCAACGTTTTCATGGAGAAATTTGAGACTGACGCCATCCAGACTGCCACTCTACGCCCGACCTTATGGAAGAGGTACGTAGATTACACTTTTGTCATCTGGCCACATGGCCGGCCTGCTCTAGACCAATTCCTCGACCACATCAATTCCATACACCCAGCCATCAGATTCGCCATGGAAGTCGAAAAAGATGGCAAGCTACCCTTTTTGGATGTCATAATTAAAAGAGACCTGATGGTTCAATGAGCCACTCTGTCTACAGGAAAGCCCCCCATACGGATGCTTACCTAAAACCGGAGTTCCACCACCATCCATCCCAGAAGAATTCCCTCATCAAGACTCTACACCATAGAGCCCAATGCATCTCCGACCAGGAACACATTTCCAGTGAACTCAAACACGTACGCCAAGCTCTTAAGGCTAATGGTTACTCAGACTACACAATCCGCAAAGCCATCACTCCAACCATCAAGAAAGATCCTGTTGAGGAGCCTTTCAAAACCATCACCTTACCCTACATTGCTGGGGTCACAAAAAATATCTCCAAAATCCTGATAAAACACAAGATCCAGGTCCGATTCAACACAGTACATAAAATCCGTGATCTGGTCCCGTCTGTAAAAGATGTGGTTCCAGACATACAGTACCCTGGCGTCTACAAACTAAGTTGCCTCTGTGGTAGCAGGTACATTGGAGAAACCAAACGACATGTCTCGGACCACATCCGTGAACATAAAGCAGACTTGAAACACGGTAGGACTAACACCTCAGCCGTGGCAGATCACTGTTACAATTCAGTGGGCTCACATGATATTGACTTCTCCAAGACAGAGGTTCTCTGCAAGCCATCTGGCTACCATGAGAGATTCATTCATGAGGCGATCCACATATACAAACACAGAGACAATTTCAACCGAGAAGATAGATTCTGGCTCAGCAATCATTGGAAGGACGTAATAAACCATTTCGGATCTTAACTGATTGTGTTCACGTTTACGGTGACTTTCAGACCACAGTTCACTCACTGGCATTGACTATATATCTTGTATTTTCCATAGGGAATGGATTCTTTGCTTCCTCTTAGTATCTTTCACTCGACAGTCAATGGTATAGTGTATAGCGGATTGTATAATAATAAATAGTATAAAATTGTAATGTTTAATACAATGTATAAAGTAATATATAGTATCGTAATTGTATAGTGAATATACAGCAGTGTGGTATACAGTAGGGTGGGTAGAATAATACATTGTGTAATATTACAATGTATAAGGTAGGGTGGTGTATAGTAATACAGTATATCATTTATTGTTGGGTTTGTCTATGGCAGTATATAGTACGGTGTAGACCCGTGTGATGTAAGAGAATAAAGTTTAGCTGGAAGCATATTATATTTTTTGCGACATAGAATTGTAATGTATTACTTACTGTTAGTAGCTCAGCTTATTGGAGAGTATATTTAGTATATTGATGATACTATGTAGTTTATACTTTAGTTGTTTACGTGGTGGTTTAGTTACTGCAGCTACATACTATTAACATTCCTTCCCTTTATTAATGTTACCCCTATCCCCTCCCTTGGATGCTGCTAATCCTGCATAATGCACGGGCATAATATGACTTTATACCCCCCGCCAAACCTCCTACGCATTTCACAAGTAGTACTAATCGCATATCTGCATCTTATATATGAAAGTCTCCGCGCGCTCACGCTTGCGGGGGATTTGGCTCTCGGACGATGGGCTGGACGTAGACATTTTTTTGACAGGCAGCACGCCCTAAGCCCCGCGGTGGGAATAGTCTATTCCGTTTTCCCATCCCTAAACTTTAAACTAGTTTAATTAACACATTTGTGCCGTTTCTATTATTCATTATTTACTTATTTCGCGACATCGACCATACCAACTCACGACAATTGCGTGGGGGGGGGGCGGACCCTGCCAAGTCATGCGCATTCGCTCCAGCTCACGGGAGACATTTTATTTTACGCGTTTAACATGGAATAAATATCCACATCACGCTGCCGATTTCTCTTCACAGTGTCATGTCGTCTTCCCCCCTCCCCCCCACCACAATGCGTGCAGTTACTGCTAGAAAGCCCTTACATATTAATTTAATATTATGACAACGCTTACATGGTATTATTCTGCCTCGGGCGGGGGGGTGGTGGGGGTGGGGCGAGGGTAGCGGCCCAGTTAGCAGCCTGGCAACGTCTCACCTCCTCCGGCTTGCCAATCTAGGCAAGGCCGCCGGCTCTGCACGGGACGACGCGTCACCACGCCAATATAAAGTACAATTTTCTTGCATCTTTCGCTAAGAACTGAAGTTTATTGTTTACTATTATTAAACAAATAAGTTTACAAATATTACAATGATAATGTTTGTGTGCAGAAACTACATGTGTGTCCCTAAAGTCGATATCTGTGTGTGTGAGTCCATATGTCTTTGTGTGCGTGTAAGTCGATGGATTTCTATATGTGTGGCTCCATATCTGTGTGTGAGTCCATGTGTGTGTCTGTCTTTTTCAAACGGACAACGCCCCAGGGGTGTGTGTGTACGTACAAGTGTTTGTGTGTGTGTGTGTCAGTCCATTTGTGTGCATATCAATCGCTGTGTGTGTGTTAGTCCACATGTGTGTGTAAGTCCATACGTGTGTGTTTCACTCGATGTGTGTGTGTCTTAGTCGATATTTGTGTATGTAAGTACATGTGTGTTTACGTCTATGTGTGTGTGAGTCCACGTATGTCTGTGTGTGAGTCGATGTATGTGTGTCAGTCTATGTATGTGTGTGTAACTCCATGTGTGTGTATCTAAAGTGCATGTCTATGCGTGTGTCAGTCCATATGTTTGTGTCTGTAAGTCCATGTGTTTGTGTGTGTCAGTCGATATGTCTGTGTGTGTCAGTCCATGGGCGTCTGTGTTAGTCGCTTTGTGTGCATGGCTCCATGTCAGTCAGTGTAAGTCCATTTATTTGCGTGTCTGTAGGTCCATGTGTGTGCGTGTGTGTCTGTGTGTGTCCGGCAAAACAACCTCCTACCTCCTCGCGGTGCCGGACGGGCAACACTGTCGTGGGCAGTGCTGTGGGGGGAGGGCCAATGCCCATTGGCCTCTCACCTCATGGCGTCTGTGGCCACCACAGTGGCTAAACGGGGGCTCAGGACGGGCGCGGGGCTGGTAACCCCTCCACCTTCAATTAACCACCACTAAACTACGAAGTAAACATAGACCTGTAACTAATAAGCTTGTGCCGGAGGCCCCGGGGGGTCAGGCTTTTATGACGTCTCCTGGCCAAACCCCATTTGGCGGAGCCAGGAGATTGAATTTTCACCCTCGGGGCTCCTCCAGAAACAACGAAAAACCATTGCGGATGGCCACGTGGAATGTTCGAACGCTCACTGTGGAGGAGAGGCTGCCACTCCTCTGTCGGGAGCTGGACCGGTACCGTCTGGATCTCTGTGGCATTCAGGAGGTCCGGTGGACTGGTTCTGGATCCTGCCACCATGAGGGGGGGACAGTCCTCTACTCGGGTCAGGAGACTGCCAAACAACAGGGTGTGGCTCTTCTTCTGAACAAAATAATGAAGGGGGCGTGGGAGCGTGGCGGTGAGGTGTGGGAAGCTGTAAGCCCCAGGATACTTTGGGCTCGCCTTCCCATCAATCAGAGGCGAGGAATGGTGGTCGTGGTTACTTATGCCCCCATCGAAGACGAACATCCGTGGAGGGATGCAGGCAAAGCCGATGAGTCAGACGCTTTCTATGACCTCCTGTCACAGGTGCTGGCTAAAGTGGCCACTCGGGACAGAGTCATCTTGTTGGGTGACTTCAATGCCCGAGTTGGTCATGATGCTGACACCTGGTCTGGAGTGATTGGAAGGCATGGGCCAGATCAGCTCAATAATAACGGTAGGAGGCTGCTAGATTTTTGTGCAGCCCATGGGCTTGTAATTACCAACACGCTCTTCCGGCATCGGCGCATCCACACAACATCATGGATACATGCCGGGTCCAAGCAAGAACATCTGCTGGACTACATAGTGACGGACCAGCGGATGCGAGCCCATGTCCTTGACACCAGGACCTACCGTGGAGCTGATCTGCCCTCTGACCATCGACTAGTCATCTGTAAGATGCGCCTGCCATTCTTCCACTCCGGTGGTGGGTGTACACCCAGGATCCCATTCCAACCAAAAGTGGCCTGGTCTCAGTTAGCTGATGAAAGTTGCAAGCGAGAATTTCATCATCGCTTGCAGCTGGGGTTGGCATCGTCCCCCACTCCACCTGATGTCGAGGGTAAATGGGCGAGGTTTAAGACTGTGACTCATGCAGTTGCAATGGCTGCTTTGGGTACGCGGTCCAGACCTCCCCAGAAACCCTGGCTGACAGAGGAGGTGTTCAGGTTAATTGAGAAAAAGCGACAGGCCCACTCTCATCGCCTACAGCATCCCACGTCAGAGAATGAGGAGGTTTACCGCAGCCTTCGCTCGGAGGTTCGGAGAGCCGTAAGGCGCTGTAAGGATGGGTGGTGGTCGCGGGTTGCTGAGGAGATGGAGTCTGCCTCAGTGGCCCGCGATCACAAATCACTATTTAACTCCATCAAAAAAGTAACCTGCAGCGCCACACCTATTACCATCATTAGAGGAAAAAACGGTGATCCAATCTCCGACCCCCAGGAACAGGTTTGCAGATTTGCTGAGCATTTCTGTGAGGTCCTGGGGGAGGGAAAATCTCTCAGCCAGGAAAACATCATGGCACAAAGTGGGGATAGCCCTGCTGAGGCTGCGGTGCCTCAAATATTGGAAGAGGTCACCCCCTGTGAGTGGCTGGCTGAGGTGCCAGCTGTTGAGGAAGTACTGAGGGCGATCCGGAGTCTGAGACCAGGGAAGGCACCGGGCAGAGATGATCTCCCAAGCGAAATGCTGAGGGAGGGTGGCGTTTGTGCACAGACTGCCCTATATGACATCATAACAACAGTCTGGACCACTGGACGGGTTCCGCAGGACTGGAAGGATGCCCTGGTGGTCCCCCTCTTTAAGAAGGGGGACCGTACCGACTGTAACAACTACAGGGGCATCTCACTCCTCAGTGTTCCGGGTAAGGTCCTGGCAAGGATTATTCAACATCGCCTTGCTAGGCACACTAAGGAGAGGCTTGCGGAGCCCCAATGCGGTTTCAGGAAAGGGCGGTCCTGCACAGATGCCATATTTTCTGTCCGTCTGCTACAGCAGAGGTGTAGGGAATTCCAAAAAGACCTACATCTCTGCTTTATTGACCTGGTCAAGGCCTATGATACCATCAGTAGGACTGGGCTCTGGGTTGTTCTTCGTGCTTTCGGAGTCCCTGACCCTCTGCTCACGATCATTAAGGACCTTCATGATGGTGAGCGGGCCTGGGTAAAACTACGTGGCCGGGAGTCGGAGCCTTTCCCTGTACACCATGGGGTGCGACAGGGATGTCCTCTGGCTCCCACATTATTTAACATCTATTTCGACTGCGTAGTTCGTGAAGCCTTCAATAGCTGTACCGGGGGAATTTCCATTTGGTACAGATATAATGGGAGGCTGATCGACGCCCGAGTGCGATCAAGGGATGGCTCCCTATTGGTCAACCACGTTATGTATGCCGATGATTTGGTAATAGCTGCTCATTCAGAAGATGAGTTGGAGACGCTGCTGCTGAGACTGGAGCGTGCCACTAAGAGGTGGGGCCTTACCATCAGCCCCACCAAAACTAAGCACCTGCCTGGGTATTTTGTACCATCGGACACTCCACCCCCACAACTCCCAATTGGTGATGGGGCAGTTGTGGAGAGAGTGGAGAGTTTCCCATACCTGGGCAGTGTGCTTATGACCGGCTCCAGTTTATCAGCAGAGGTCTCACTCCGAATCAGTCGAGCGGCAATATCTTTTCATCGGTTGCGTAACGCTGTGTGGAAGCTACCTGGTCTGTCGCTCCGCACGAAGCTTCAGGTTTTCTCGGCCACGGTCATTCTCTCCCTTCTCTACGCTTGCGAAACGTGGACCCCCCTAGTGGAGCATCTTCGCCGGTTGGAAACATTTAGGCTGGCCTGCCTACGATCCATCCTGGGTTTAACCAGGCTGGATTGTGTGAGGAGCTCACAAGTCCTTGAAAGATCTGGGCAAAGTCCCATCAGTGAGCTCCTCCGGCAGGCAAGGCTGCGTTGGCTGGGTCATGTAGCCCGCATGCCCAGCCACCGCATGCCTAAACAGCTTTTGTTCGGCCGGATCGAGGGGGCTAAACGGGCGCGGTACGGGCTAGAGAAGAGATGGAGTGATGTGGTACAGGAGGACGTGGAGCTGAGTGGACTTGCCGATGACTGGTACAAGCGGTGTCAAGATCGGCCTCAGTGGAGGAGGCTCGTGAAGGACGCTACTGGGCAGTTGGAGGCAGTCGCCCTCCAACAACAACGGAGGGCAGAGGAGCGACGCTCACAACAACGAGCGGAGTGCCGGGTGGCTAAAGCACAGCAAGTTGGTACAGTAGGGGGCACAGGTGGTGCATCAGCCAGTCATCTCGGTCATCTCGGTCAGTCGACCCGTGGCACCTGGGTCTGCCCCGTGACCTCCTGCCAGCGGGCGTTCGACACTTCACGTGGCCTCAAGGTGCACATGGCCTGGCACAAGCGTCGTGGTGACGTCACCGCCACTTAGTGGCGAATGGCGGTTGTTGTGAGTGAATGTATGTGCTTTATTGACCTGCTCAAGGCCTATGATACCATCAGTAGGCCTGGCCTCTGGGTTGTTTTTCATGCTTTCGGAGTCCCTCAAACTTTGCTCACGATCCTTAAGGACCTTCATGATGGTGAGCGGCCCGCCTCAAACTACGTGGCCGTCAGTCAGAGCCATTCCCTCTACACCTTGGGGTGTGACAGGGATGTCCTCTCGCTCCACATTATTTAACATATCTTTTGACCACGTAGTTCGTGAAGCCTTCAATGGCTGTACCCGATGAATTACCATATGGTGCAGATACAATGGGAGGCTGATCGATGCCCGGGTGCGGTCAACGGATGCCTCCCTATTGCTCAACCATGTTATGTATGCCGATGCTCTGGTGATTGCTGCTCACTGCTGCTGAACCTGGAGCTTGCCACTAAGAGGTGGGGCCTTACCATCAGCCCCACCAAAACTAAGCACCTGCCTGGCTATTTTGTACCATCGAACAATCCACCCCCACAGCTCACAATTCGTGATGTGCCAGTTGTGGAGAGATTGCCGAGATTCCCATACCTGGCCAGTGTGCTCATGACCGGCTCCGGTTTAACAGCAGAGGTCTCACTTCAAATCAGTCGAGCGCCATTATCTTTTCATCGCCTACGTTACGCTGTGTGGAAGCTACCTGGTCTGTCGCTCCGCACGAAGCTTCAGGTCTTCTCGGCCACCGCAATTCCCTCCCTTTGTATACGCTTGCGAAACGTGCATCCCCCTAATGGAACACCTTCGCCGGTTAGAAACATTTAGGCTGGCCTGCTAACGATCCATCCTGGGTTTAACCATATATGTGTGTGTGCGTCTAAGTCGATGTGTTTCTATGTGTATGGGTCGATGTCTGTGTGTAAGTCCATGTGTGTGTCTGCCTTTTTCGCCCGAGCAACGCCGGGTACTTACCGCTAGTACAGTATAAATACAACTATACAAAATATATAAATACAGTACAACTAAAGCATGTTTTATCTTACCAGGTAAAGCCCACTGAGCCGATTGCTTCTTTTTTCAAAAGGTAAGAAAATCACTAAATATAAGTAAATAAATAATGCATTATAAGTTCAGATTACATTATCCACTTGAACATACAACTGAAAAATAAATATATTTATTCGTTACCCTTGTACAAATAACGAACAAGCGAGTCGCGTGTGTGTGGATGTGAGAGTGGCCACTCAACGTCAGCAGCGCAGCGCGCGGCATCGCCACTCGCGGCTCCGAGCGGCAGCGCGAGACGACGCGGTTGGCAGCCCGCAGCGACCTCGCGCTCAGCTGCACACAGACAAAGATCCCTCGCGTAGCCTCCACAGACGGTGGGGGCAAGTGCTGTTAGCGAGCGCCAATTAAGACCGGGATGGTACATGGGAGGGCTGTGTGGACAGCACCACGCCCGACCGCCTTTATCTCCCCAGTGGCGATGTTTACACGCCGCGCCAGGTACTCATTGGAGGCTGAGTCGACCTAGGGGATGCCCGAGACCGGTTCAGATAATCTTCACCGCTGTTGGCTGTGAGCAGTAATCGAACCTGGGTGGCACAGCGAGCTGATCGCTACAGACAACACACACGGGGGCCTACGGTCTCTCTCTTACTCACCGCTTGTGTAAAGCCCTCTGTGTCCTGTATGTATACCACTGTGCACGATTCTGTGTGTCTCTGTGTAGTACTGTACACTATATATATACTTCTGTGTGTCTCTAGTCTGTGTGTCTCTGTGTGTGTAGTACTGTATATACGAAAAAAAACAGTTGCCTGTTCCGTCACCCCTCGTCCCCCGCTGTTTTGGGAACGTGTTTGTTCTAATTTTATTGTAGTGATAATTATGTTTCATCAAGGCCTGGCTCCTTCCTTCCTTCACGGTCGGGGTGTTACATTTTTGTCTCTCTCATAGAGGGGCGCCGTCTCTGTCTTTGTGATTTATTGCTACCACGTGCTTCTGGAAGACAAAGGTGGTTGGGAGGCTCTCTCTATGGAATGTTCTCTTGGTCATGTGTGATTGACCTATTTCGCCTTGAATCTCTTCTGGATGACCCTCGGTCTAATACTTCCCAATTATTATTTGGTCTATCTAGATTTTAAGCTTTCGTGACTGCAGGAATCCATACTCTTTGGTTCTTTTGGTAAAGTCACGTAGATAGAAAGATACAATAAGAAACAATGTGAGGTGAATGAGAGTAAAATAAAGTAAGTAATAATACAAGGCCACCAATGTGGACTGCAGTCTGGTTCTTAATCTGGGTGAGTGTGTTGGCAGTCTATCATGTTGACTTATTCCTGTTGCTAAGTTCCGAACTTTTACCATTGTATTAAGAGAAACAAAAAAAAATAAAAAATAAAAAGTTGCCTGTTGTCCTCGTGGCACCTGTTGTCTGCACGCTTTTGAGGCGGCCTTTTAAGCCGTGTTGAGATTTCCCCAGAATCTAATTAGCAAACCCCTTTCCTCTCTTTTTTTGCACCGTTTCTTTTTTTAAATAACCTTTTATGGCTACTTCCTTGCCTGATGCTCTCTTGCGAAAGGCAGCTGCTGTTTGAGGGGAGGGGGTTCACATCAACCCCTTTGTGCCCCAAGCAACACTGCGATTGATTATTATAAAAAAAAAATCGCAGAATAATTCTTAACATAAATTTTGGAAAAAGGCCTATATATACAACATTCCGCCCTTTTAAAAATGATCAGTGGTCGATTGGCCACGGGTAATTTTTTTTACTAAATAAATGCATTTTTTCCATTATGAATCAACAATTGTGCTCAAGTCTCGGCTGCTATTTTCCTTACAACGCGTGCGTATTTATCACGAACTTAGCATGGTTATATTTCAAATAAGTAACAATATTCTACTGACTATATGTCTTAAGGGATGCTGATATTGTGGTTGTTCGTTTGTAGTTAACATACCCCTTTTTCTTTGGGGGGGGGGGGGGAAATTGGTCAGGCATTGATTCCTCCTTTGTTCCTGGGCTTGAATGGTATGTGGCTTGTGCCTGCGATTAGTCTTTTAAGTTCGGCATTCATCTTGGGAATGTGATATGCTATGGTTAGGATAGCAATGGCTAATATGATCCTCCCTGCTGCTCCTGTGATTTCCAGTCCCATCTGTTGATTCTGCTGGTATCCGGACTCTTTGGTCGTCCAGGTGAGGTCCGTTACATACATTTCTGAAATGCTGATGGCTAATCTCACTGTGTGAAATTGTTTACTGTTCAATAGGTTGGACAGGGTGTTGCTTATTTCAAACTTGTGGCCTCTGAATATGTTTATGTTTCTACATCTGCTTGGTGTTGGCCTTTGTCTAAATTATAAAATACCTTATTCCCTATGTGTACGAATGTTCCTCTGGGCACTGTGACCAGTGTAACGGGGCTTGGTTTCGGAACTTTCATGGTTACGGAGTGTCGATCGGTGGAAATGGTTGCCGCGTCTAAAGGTGTGCTTACTAGCCACTGAGCATCAGCTATCATGGCCACTGTTTTGGTTCTTTCATTATGTTTACTTAGCTTGAACTTGAAGGTCTCTCTAGAGCTTTGGGTTGCTAGACCGCACATTATTTCAGCCTTATTGATTAGGAATGGTTTCCCTGGGCAGAGCCAATGGAGATTTTTCATTATTTAGCACATGTTTAGATCAGGCACTAGGTATTATTTAAGGGGGCCTTCTTCCTGGTAGGCCACCACTGAGGGTGTCTCCATCTTGGAGCAAATGCCATTTCTCCATGTACCCATGTTCAATACTGTTCATAATCGATATAACTTTTCGTGTTTGACTAGTGGAAAATGTAACCAAAATGCCAGCTGTCTGGTTCGGGGGTTCACATATATTGGGTGTGGCTGTACCCATTTTAAAAGCAATTTGTACTTGTGTAGAGGAGTAGTGGGTGGCGTCACGTCACGGTCGCCCTCCGAGGGAGTCAGGCGGACCTTAGGGGACGGTGATGTCATGTCCCCCGAGGGTATTTATGGGGAGACCCATGACGTAACTGGGGTCGTCGGGAGAGCTGGGCAATAGAGAGAGAGGAAAAGTTGGGACCCGGGGTAGGATAACCTCACATGAGGCTAAGGGTGGCTGCTTCACCCGACCGGCCGAAGTTGGTTTAGCCCTCGGCCGGTGCAGGGGAAAGAGTCCTGATAGCCGGTAGTGTTAGGGACTCCAGTACCCTTTCTGTGGGGGAGAAATAGAATAGCCCATGGAGTGTAGGCGAGAGCTGTAATAACTTGGCATGAGCCCCTACAAGACCTGCCTCCGCGTCGTAGTTTGCACCACTACAACTGGTGTTAGAAGTGGATTTGTCCCTCGCCGTCATGTCAAGATCCGGCAAGAGACGACGACTCACGTCTGCGGTGCAGTTCTGCGACAAAGAGGATGTCGGGGCGGGCCTCGCGACGACCCCGGAGGCCGGGGCCACCGAAAATCGCCCCGTGGAGCCGGCTCGGCCGGAGCTGGAGGGGACGGCGGCTGCGGGAGCTGCCGCGCCGCCACCAAACGGATAGCGGGCCATCGCGGGGCAGCTGGAGCTGCTCCAGCACACACTGGGCCAACTCGTCATCACGATGCACGAGGTGGGGAGTCGCGCACCCACACTGGCCACAGGACTCGACGGGCCGCGCGAGGTTCCCGCTGAATTAGTTCCCGCCCATTTGGAAAGTCGCGCCAACTCACCAGCGGGCGCGCCGCGAGAGTTGGGCGCCATGTTGGCTGCGACGCCGACATCGGTCGCCATGTCCACTGCCATGGCCATGCCCATGGGCGCCGCTGCCGGTGCGAGCGCAACTGCGCTGTGCCCTGCAACTGCAGGTCGCTCTGTGGATGCAGCTGTTCCGCGCCTCGCCGTGGCTTCCCTGCCGGACGTGGGGGTAGATGCGACCTGTTGGCCCACGTCGCTGTTGCTGCTGCCGTGGGGACGGCGTCTGCCGAGGTTGGGGGTGAGTGGCCGCCGGGTGTGTTGTCGGGGATGTCGCAGCTGTGCCGGTTGCCCCCTGTCACTCCATTCACCACGAATGGGGGTGACTGGCTTGACTTCCAGGCCAGTTTTGAGGTGGCCTATGAGTCAGTAGGCTGGCTTATGGAGGAGGCGCTCCAGGCTCTGCCAACCTGCCTCGATGCACAGGCGTTGCAGGCTTACCGGAGCATCCCGCCGGCTGACAGGGCGACGCTCCAGGCGGCTTATCAGCATATGGCCGCTGTGTTTGAGCCGTCATCGAGCGCATGCATCAAATTCTCCATGCGCCGACGGGAGGAGGGGGAGTCGCCCTTGGCGTTCAGGGGCTCTCTCCTGGCGCTGGCTCAAGCTGCCTACCCCGACCTGTAGGGTAAGGGCTTGGACTCTTTGGCCCTCGAAAGGTTGCTTGCCCTCGTGGGTGAGCTGGGCATCGTGTTGTATATCCCGGAGGAGGCCAAGATCACGTCACTGGCTGTGGTGCAGAACATGCAGGCGCACCTCGCTCTGCGACGCCCGGCCGCGGTGGCAGCGTGCGCGAGCGTCCCGCTGCCAGCAGCGCTAGCGGCGGGCGTTGCACCCCAGGGTGAGGGCACCCTCACGGCCGCGGTAGAGGTGCTGCTGCTCACCGGCCAGAGAGGCAGTGGCAGGTGGGACCTCCTCGTCCACAAGGCACGGGGCAAGTTACCTGCTTCCGATGTGGCCAGCAGGGCCACTTCGAGCGGGGCTGAAATAACGCCCCCGGGGCCTTCGTACGGGCCTCCCCTCCTGCCACCGGGTCTCTCTGACGGCGGGACCTTCGGGGCCACAGGCGAGTCGTGATGCATCAATCGCGCGGCCGTTCCCTTCACCTCACGCACCTAGCGAGGTTAGGGTCCATCCTCATGGGGTCATCTCTAAGGGGTCGGGCTCGTGGGCTGCGCGGTTGCACCCATCAGTTGGGTGGCCCAATTGGACCCACCAGTGGAGGGCCCTCACGCATCGCGTTGTGGCTGCCGCTGCGGGGTCCTCGGCCGTTGTTGGATGCGTGCAGGGGGTGGACGTGCATATCCTGGTGGATACAGGTGCGTCCTCCACAATGGTTTCGGAGGCCATTTATCGGCTGCTGCCATGCAGCGTTGGCCTGCTGCGTCCGGTTCGCGGGGCTTGTGTGACCGCGAACGGGGGCTGCCTGGGTATTATGGGACACGTCGTCGCTTCCGTTGCACTCGGTGAAATTGAATTGGTGGGGCCCGTACTGGTCTCCAAGACCTTGGTGGTGCCGTGCCTTCTGGGGACAGATTTTTTGGCCAGGATGCCCATGCGGATCCTGGTCGACCAGGGGTGCGTGGAGATGCCGTCGGGATAGCGGTTGCATTTTCTGCAATCCTCCTCTGTGTTGACACCCTTGGCCGCAAGTGTGTGGGCCTTCACCACGGTGTCCGTCATCGTTCCACCTGGGTCTCAAGTCTTGTTACCCCTCAGGCTGCGTAGTCCGTTGAAATTGGAGTCCCCGGAGACAGGTATCCTGCTGTCTCCCTCCAATTATTTCTCGAGGTCCGACGGGTTGGTGGGCACCTTGACGGCCGGGAACCCTTTTTGCAGGTCCTGAATTCGGGTCCCTCGCCGATCGTCGTCCCGGTGGGGGCAGTGTAAGCGCACATGCCACCCCGGGCCCTCCGGCCGACGGCACTAGGCTGCTGGGAGGGGTTGTGGCAGGCGTGCTGCCCAAAGGGGGGACCGACGCATCATGGATCGATGCGTTGTGCAACGAGAATGTCTCGTTGTCATCCAAGGAGCGCCAGCTGCTCCGCGATCTCATTGTCAGGTTCGCCGATGTGTTTTGCCAGAGTTAATTCGATTTGTGTCGTACCTCTCTTCTGGAACATCACATTGACACGGCCGACTCGGCCCCTATTCGGCTAAATTCGCACCGCTTTAGCCCGGCGGAAAAGGATCATATCCGCTCCGCAGTTGATGAGATGTTGGCGGCGGACATCATCTCCCCATCCACTAGCCCGTGAGGTGCCCCCATTGTGCTGGTCAAGAAACGGGACGGGAGTCACCGTTTCTGCGTCGACTTCCGTAAATTGAACAAGATCTCGGTGGCTGATGCATATTCATTGCCTCGCATGGATGATTCTCTCAATGCTCTCTCGGGTGCGCGGTTCTTTTCGACCCTAGATTTGCTCTCAGGCTTCTTGCAATTGCCACTTGACGAGGCCTCTCGACCTCAGACTGCGTTCCGCACACCCCAGGGATTGTTCCAGTTCAATCGGCTTCCTATGGGTCTCCATTCAGCCCCAGCCACCTTCCAGCATCTCATGGAGATGGTCTTGGTGGGGCTGCAGTGGGAATCTTGTTTAATCTATTTGGACGACGTGATTGTTTTTGGTCGCACATTTGACGAGCACTTGCTACGTCTTGAGGCAGTGTTCACCAAGGTGCACACCACGGGCTTGACGTTCAAACCACAGAAGTGTAATTTGTTGCAGCCATCGGTGAAGTATTTGGGAATCATTGTGAGTGCGTAAGCTGTCGCCACGGATCCGGAAAAAAACTGCTTGTGTCCGGACGTGGCCGACTCCTACATCTGTCGCTGAGGTGCGTAGTTTTGTTGGCTTCGCATCATATTATCGCCGGTTCGTCCGCGATTTTGCGACTATTGCGAAGATACTGCATGCTCTCTCCGCTAAGGGTCAAAAATTTCACTGGGGGACAGAATAGAAAGCTGCTTTTGGGGCGCTTCGTAGGGCCTTGGCGGATGCGCTTCCTTTGGGGTGTCCAGATTTCTCTAGGCCGTTCCTCCTCGACACCGATGCCAATGACACGGGCATTGGGGCTGTTCTCGCCCAGGTGATCGACGGGGTTGAAAGGGTGGTGGCCTATGGCAGCCGCGTTTTGTCTCCCGCTGAGCAGCGGTATTGCGTGACCAGGAGGGAGCTGCTGGCTATTGTTTTTTTTGTCCAGCTCTACCGGCCGTATTTTTATGGTCGCCGGTTCAACGTTCGAACCGACCATGCGGCCCTGCAGTATTCGCTGTGAATTGACCAACCCTCGGATCAGATGTCCCGCTGGCTCAAGGTGCTCCAGGAGTACCCCTTCGATGTCATCCACAGGAAGGGGACTCGGCATGGGAATGCAGATGGCCTCTCCAGGCTGCTAATGGACAGTGGGTGCGCTTGTGCCCTGGGTTCCAGCCGCTGTAAGGCCCCAGTGGACACCGTGACCCAGTTGGTTGCATCAGCAGAAGCGGTACCCCCTCCGGTGTGGCGTTGCCTGTTGATTTCGGCCTGGGACTCCCCCGGGAGGTATGGTCCAGGTTGCAGATGGAGGATTCCTTTCTGCTGAGGCTGCGACGTGGTCTGGTCTCGAAGGCCCAGAGCTCCGCTCCGTCAGCTGCCCGGTGATCGCCGTGCATGACGGCATCCTCATGCGTTGGGATGCCCAGTTGGAATGCCATTGCGTGGTTGTGCCCATTGGCTTGTGAGGTAAGTTGACCAGGGCCATTCACGAGAAATGTATGCACCTCGGCTACCATAAGACCTTGTTGACGCTTAAACGGGACTACTAATTGCCTCGTGTGGAGGATGATGTGGCCCTTATTTTGAAAGGTTGCCATGACTGTGCGCAGAGGAAGGCCCTAGTTGGTCAAGATCGGGCCCCGCTGCAGTCCATCCGAGTTTCTCGTGTTAATGAGCTTGTGGCACTTGACATTTTGGGGCCATTGCCTGCATCCCAACAGGGCCACAAGTACCTCTTGGTGGGGGTGGAGTACCTCATGCTTTGGCCTATGGCGTGGCCTCTGGTGGACCAATCGGCCTCGTCCATCACCGAGGCGTTCGTTCAGGGATATGTTCTCGACAAGGGTGCACCAGAACAGCTCTTGACTGATCAGGGGCTGAATTTTTCTTCCCGGTTGCACCTCGCCCTACCACCCCAAGTCCAACGGGATGGTCGAGCGACTGAACCACACGCTCACGTCTATGCTGTGCCATTACGTGAGCACGTCCCAATCGGACTGGGACCTGTCCATCCCGGGGGTGCTGGCCACATACAAGTTGGCTCCCCATGCCTCGACGGGGTTCTCCCCATTTTATCTCATGTACGGGAGGGAACCCGAGCCCCCAATGCATGTCCAGTTGAACCTGGGGCTTTGCAAAAAGGGCTCGCCTGTCCCTGCTCCCATGAGGGTCGCGCTCGATCGGCTGCGCGAGGCGCGGCAGGCAGCGGTGGATAATTTGGCCAGCCGGCAGGCAGCTAACGAGTGCCTGCTCAGAAACCAGGCTGCTGGCCTTCCGTGGGAAAGGGGCCAGTTGGCATGGCTGCATTGCCCCCAAGTACCTGTTGGCACGTCCCTGAATTTGCATCACCCTTTGCAGGGTCCGGTCGAGGTGGTGGAGGTTCGCCGGCCACAGTGTGTTCGTATTCGGTTGGGTCGCCGCCATTGGATCGTTCACCCATCTCGGCTCAAGCGGGTTGTACCACCGAGCCTCCCGGATTCATCCCCACTTCTGAAGCGGCCGCCGATTGATGCGTCCGACAAGCCGGGCCTTGTGGGTTGCGATGAAAAGGGCAATACCCTGCCCGTGTGTGCACCCGCAGAGACCCGGCAGGTGAAGCCGACGGCAACGGGCCGTTTGGCGGGTGTGCCGGCAACGGATCTGGGTCCGGCAGGCGGTTCGCCTGTTCCGACGGCCAATGCCACACAGAGTAGCGGCCTGTCCATGGATGTGTCGTCTGTGTCCCCACCGACGGCACCACCAGTGACGCCTACATCGGCAGATGTACCGGCAGCATGCCCGCTTCCTGCCGGCACGCCGACTGTTACGGCGACTGATGCCGCACAGGGCAGCGGGCCGGCGGCTCACACGCTCGAGGGGCGTTCGTATCCACTGACGGCTGGGGGCCGGCTTCTTCATTCCCAACCCTCGTGGCCTCTTTGCTTGGCCCGAGGGGTGACTTCGTTCTGACTTTATCTTGTGCCGTGCTGCCCTAATGTTGTGTTTCTTCTAGTGTATGGTCTTGTCTTCACACGCATGTCCCCGCTCTTGTTATAGTTGCAGCCGGGTCGGCTGATTTTTTTTTCATGTCGGGGGGGTAATGTAGAGGAGTAGTGGGTGGCGTCACATCACGTCATGCTCGCCCTCCGAGGGAGTGACGTCGGAGGACGGGATGTCAGGCGAACCTTGGGGGACGGTGACATCATGTCCCGCGAGGGTATTTATGGGGAGACCCATGACATAACCGTGGTCGTCTGGAGAGCCGGGAAAGAGAGAGAGAAGAAGTTGGGACCCGGGTTAGGATAACCTCACACGAGGCTAAGGGTGGCTGCTTCAGCCGACTGGCCGAAGTTGGTTTAGCCCTCGGCCGGTGCAGGGGGAAGAGCCCAGATAGCCGGTGGGGGTTAGGAACTCCCAGTACCCTTTCCCTGGGGGAGAAATAGAATAGCCTGTGGAGTGTAGGCAGGAGCCATAATAACTTAGGCGTAAGCCTCTAATAAACTTGGCGTGAGCCCCTACAAGACCTGCCTCTGCGTCGTAGTTTGCACCACTACACTTGTGTTGGACTGATTATTACTGGGGATGCTGCTTGTAGAATATTTTTTTATTAGTGTCGGAGTTACCAGATATGAAGGAATTTGTCCTTGGATCAGATCACTGATGCTACCGCTGATGCTACGCAGCAAGTCTTGGATCAACCATTTAATTGGCTGTCGAGTATTTTCTCCTTCGTATAATTCTCCGACTACATAACCCAATTCTTGGATTGTTAAGTTAATCATGGCTGAATGTAAGTTAACCAGACCACGGTGTCTCTGAGGGTGGATCCCATTTCGATCAAATTATTTTGTTGGTCTCGGATTTGTAGACGATTTGATGCATTTCGAGCTGTAAGTTCTCAATGCCTTGTGTGAGGTGTCCAATCTTCACGGCATTGGATATTGATACTCCTAGTGTGATTAAGGAGCTAATGCCAGATAATATTCCGAAGGCCACTCCTAGGCTGATCGATCTCTTGGAGCGTGTGGTGTTGAAAGTGGTGGGGGGTAGTATCATGGTTATTTGTAATTGCTTCAGGATTCTTTCGACATTCTGTTCACTGTACCTTAGGAAGGCATGACACCAGGTTTGGGTTGTTAGGGTAGTCGAGGGTGGTATCTTCCCGAAATGTTTTTCTACTGCCTTAGCAGGTTGTAATGAAACATAGACTTGTTGGGTTACTATTTTCGTTTCGGTCACTAGGAAACCGGAAGAGTCTCTCAGCATCACCACGGATTCCGGTCCTGGCTTGAGCAGGTCCTGGCTGCCCTCTAGCTTGGCAATGCAAGTGTAGTGGTGGTATTGACGTGCGCCGATTGTGACAGTGATGGATCACGGGGCGGCGCGGGGTGCGGGGTTGGGCACGCGTTGTGGGCGTGGTGTGGACGCGCGCGCCGGGAGTGACAGATGACGGGGCGGCGCGGAGTGAGTGGTGAGGCACAATGAGATGTGGGAAATGAGGATCGTAGCCAGCGCCCGGCGATTGGTCGAGTAAGTGGGTGCTCGCAGCGACGTCCGCAGGTGGGGTATAAAGGGGGACGCGCGAGAGCACTCGGGGAGAGTTACCCAGTTGAAGACCCGAAGACGGAGCTGAAGACTTAGCCAGTGGCGTTAGTCGCCGAGTAGCTAAGTGGATGTTGGTCATCCGAGTAGCTCAGTGGCGTTAGTCGCCAAGTAGCTAAGTGGGTGTTTGTCACCCGAGTACTAAGTGGATGTTGGTCATCCGAGTAGCCCAGTGGCGTTAGTCGCCGAGTAGCTAAGTGGATGTTGGTCATCCGAGTAGCTCAGTGGGCGTTAGTCGCCAAGTAGCTAAGTGGGTGTTTGTCACCCGGGTACTAAGTGGATGTGGGTCATCCGAGTAGCTCAGTGGGCGTTAGTCGCCAAGTAGCTAAGTGGGTGTTTGTCACCCGGGTACTAAGTGGATGTGGGTCATCCGAGTAGCTCAGTGGGCGTTAGTCGCCAAGTAGCTAAGTGGGTGGTTGTCACCCGAGATACAAAGTAGGTGTTAGTCACCTGTAACCAAGTTTGATAAAATAAAGAGTGTGTTACCCGTGAAGTCGTCTCCCGCCGAGTTACTACATTACAACTGGCGTCAGAAGTAAACCTGTCTTCAAGAAGTATGGACACAAGGAAGACTACCCGTACCCACGAGCGAGGTCGGGATGACGACGGCGTACCGGGGACACCAACCTCGGGAGGAGAGGACGAGGAGTGGCCGCCGATGCAGCACCTCGCGGTGATGGCCGACGCTCTGCTTGCCTCCGACACCAGCCTCCAAGACGCACACTCCCGGTTGGCGGAGTTGCTGCTCGCCGCCGCTGCAATCTTGGCCGAGATCTCCGTTCCAGCGGGCGGGAAAACGGCTGCGGGGTTGGAGGAAGGAGCGAGGCTGGCGGGATCCCGCCAAAAGGCGCTTCGCGCCGAAAGTCTGGAAGTTCCCGCCGTTTTTGAGGGGCCGCCATTGATTGGCGGGAAAGACGGACGCCACGTGGCCGGACACCTCCGCGCAGCGCAGCCCACGTCATCAGCGCGCGCCGGAGCCCTCCATTTTGCGCCTGACAACCGAGCCGACATTTTACACAACTCCAGCGGAGCGCGGGAAAATCTCTCCGACGTCGACGACGATCGGGTCCTCCAGCAAAGATTGCCCGCGCTGTCGGCGTTCAAGGCGGATGGGGGCGACTGGGGAGCCTTCCAACGAAGGTTCCTCGCTCATCAGGAGATGCGGGGTGGTCCGACACCACTGCCCTGCGTGCGTTGCCAGCGATGCTTGACGACGACGCGCTTGCAGCCTTCACATCTGCTGCAAGGTCGTCCCGCTCTACGCTCCAGGCCGCACTACACCTGATGGCGAAGGTGTTCGGGCCGCCCTCCACGTGTCGCCACCAGTTCTACGATCGGCGGAAGGTGGCTGGGGAAACGACGCTAGCCTACCGCACGGCACTACTCGCCTTGGCGGACGCAGCTTTTCCCCGCATGGATAAGGAGGGGAAGGACGCCATGGTGACGGAGCAGCTGCTGGTGTTGGCCCACGAGTTGGGGGTCCCCATCAACGTGGCAGACGACATGGAGATCTGCTCCCTGGCGATCGCCACGAGCATTCATGCGTACGAGGTCCTCAAACGCAGGCCGGGGGTCGTCTGCAAATGGCCGGGGAACGCGGCACTGGCCGCCACGATCGCCGAACCTCAGCCAGCTGCGGTGCAGGAGCAGGCCTTCGCTGCATCGCGTCCGGGGGAGTGGAGAACGGGAGGTCGTTCGCCCACACGTTCGCCCCGCAAGCTGGAGCAACCGAAACCTACGACGTCCGTCGTCTGCTACAACTGCGGCCTTCGGGGTCACGTCGCAGCCGGGTGCCGGGCCCCGCGTCCGCGCGCCGCAGGACCACGTCGGGACGACGACCAGGGCCACAAGTCATCCCAACAAAACCCGGCAAGTCGCGGCACCTCACACGTTCGGTCCACAAACACGGCACATTCGGGTCGCCGCTTCGCGGTGGGGGGTTCGCGGCTGGGTGCCGGGGGTTCAATTCGGCGAGGGGGGTCCGTACGCGGCCCGCAAGCAGTCGAGTGGTCCGAAGTGGCCCACAGGATCGTGGCTGCGTCAGCCGGGTCGTCCGTGGTAACGGGGTTCATTGACGGGGTTGAGGTCCGGGTGCTTGTTGACACGGGTGCGTCGGCCACCATCATCTCGGACCTTATTTATAACATTCTTCCCGTCCAAAGTAGACCCCTTCTGCCAATAGACGTGCCATTTTATGCGGCGAATGGGGGATCCCTGGGGATCATCGGCCAGATTCGGGCGACTATTTGCATTGGGGACATTAAATTAGCGGGCCCTATTTTTGTATCATCATCGCTGGCCGTTCCCTGTTTGCTAGGTACGGACTTTTTGTCAAAAATGCCCATCAAAATTCTTATTGATCAGGCCTGCATAGAGCTTCCGTCAGGTCGGCGGGTTGCCTTCTTGTCGAGCCCTATCAAAGTGCGCACGGTTTGTGCGACGGTGCAGGCGCTGGCGACTCACACTGTACGGGTACCCCCGGGATCGCAAATGTTAGTGCCCCTTCGGTTCAGGAAGCCACTCGAGGTGGGTGCGGAGGCACAGGGGGTGCTGTTGGGGCCGTCAAGCAGAGCCAGTAAGGGCCTCGACTTAGCGGTTGCTCAAACCGTGGTGAGAGGGGACAGTGAGCCGTTCGTAATGGTCCTGAATACGGGGTCGCGGCCGGCCGTAATTGCGCAGGGAACGGTGCTGGCTCACGCCGCGCCGCTGCCCGTTGAGGAACGGCTCGTGGCTCAAGCAGATTTCACTGTCAAGTCGCATCCTCAAAGTGATGAGGGGACTGCGTGGTTGGACTCGCTGTGTGCGGGTTCAGATAACTTGTCCGGGGTGCAATTGGGAGCATTGAGGGGTTTGCTCATCGAGTTTGCTGACGTGTTCAGCAAACATAAGTACGATATCGGCTGCACTGACCTGTTGCGCCACCACATAGCTACAGGGGACGCGGCCCCTATCCGTCAGAATCCCTTCCGGCTCAGCCCGGCCGAGAAGGAACATGTGCAATCGGCGGTTAATGATATGTTGGCGGCAGATATCATTTCGCCCTCTTCTAGTCCGTGGGGTGCTCCTATTGTCCTAGTAAAGAAACAAGACGGGTCCTTGCGGTTTTGTGTCGATTTCCGCCGCTTAAACAAAATCTCGATGGCGGATGCGTATCCGCTCCCCAGGATGGATGAGTCGCTGGATGCCTTGGCGGGAGCGCAGTTTTTTTCCACACTCGATCTGCTTTCTGGATTTTGGCAATTGCCACTCGATAACGAGTCTAAACCTAAAACTGCTTTCCGGACACCTGGGGGCCTATTTGAATTCAACCGGTTGCCCATGGGCTTACATTCCGCTCCCGCCACGTTCCAGAGACTCATGGAATTGGTTTTGTCGGGCCTCCAATGGGATACCTGTTTGATTTATCTTGACGATATCATCGTCTTTAGTCGGACTTTCGAGGAGCACCTCCAGCGACTGAGAGCGGTGTTCCTCAGGATGCGTTCCGCTAAGCTAAAATTTAAACCGGCTAAATGTTTTCTGCTTCGGGAATCGGTCAGGTATTTGGGCCATATCGTGAGTCGTTCAGGGATCTCGACGGACCCTGCTAAGACGCATTGCGTTAGCTCATGGCCAACGCCAACCTCGGTCACGGAGGTTCGTAGTTTTATTGGTTTTGCCTCCTATTACCGTCGTTTTGTCAAGCAATTTGCCACCATAGCCAAGCCCCTGCACGCTTTGACGGCTAAGGGTGTGAGGTTTCACTGGGGGGCGGAAGAGGAGGCTGCGTTCTGCTCCCTCCGTGACGCCTTGGTGCAGGCTCCCCCCTTGTGTTACCCCGATTTCACACAACCGTTTTTGCTTGACACGGACGCCAGCAATACGGGTATCGGGGGGGTGCTCTCACAGGTGGTCGGGGGGGTTGAACGGGTGGTCGCCTACGGTAGTAGGGTTCTTTCCCCCGCAGAACAACGCTATTGCGTAACTCGTCGTGAATTGTTAGCCATTGTGGTTTTTACACAGCAATTCAGGCCGTATCTTTACGGCCGTCATTTTACGGTCCGGACGGACCATGCGGCTCTACAATACGCTATGCGCGTGGCACAGCCATCGGGCCAATTGTCCCGATGGTTGGAGGTCCTTCAAGACTACCAATTCACGACGATTTACCGAAAGGGGTTGCGGCACTCAAACGCGGACGCCTTGTCGCGGTTGCCGCCGTGCACGGACTGCACATGTTTGTTGGGATCAGCGCGGTGCAAACCCCCGGTCGCCGGCACCCCGGGAGTTGCGCTCGCCGCCACTGACACCCCGGGAGAGGACGCCCCCACGGGGAGGGATTCGCTGTTGTCGTTGCCCCTCATTGAGTGGGGCCGCCTCCAGATGTCCGACAGCTCCCTACTTACGCTGCGTCGGAAAGTTGGCGCTCCCGAAGAAGGGGAGGCGCGGGTCGGTTCCTGGGTGTGCAGACAGGGCCTTTTGATGAGGTGGGACAACATGTCCCGGCGTCACGTGCTCGTTGTGCCTGTTGCTATGCGGGGTAGGGTTGTTCTGGCAGCTCATGAACGGCTCATGCATCTGGGTTTTCACAAAACGCTCGCCCTAATCCAGCGAGACTATTATTGGCCGGGGATGGGTAACGACGTGGCGAATATTCTTAAGGGATGCGTAGGGTGCGCCAAAAGGAAACCGCCACCATTGGCAGCTAATCCACCGCTGCAATCCATTCAGGTTTCGCGTATAAACGAATTGGTAGCGTTGGACATCTTGGGGCCCTTTCCGGTTACACCAAGGGGAAATAGGTTCCTGCTGGTTGGCGTGGAATACTTCACCCGATGGCCTATGGCATGGCCGCTCGCCAACCAGTCGGCTGCGGCGGTGGCGGACGCCTTTGTCCAGGGTTATGTGTTGGACAAGGGCGCCCCCGAACGCTTGCTGACGGATCAAGGGAAGAATTTTTCGAGCGTTTTGTTGCGCGAGGTGTGCGACCTGTTGGGTACAAAGAAAGTGCGTACTTCCCCCTACCACCCGCAGACTGACGGGATGGTTGAGCGTCTGAACAGGACGATTACGTCTATGTTGTGCCAACAGGTCTGCGACGATCAGGTTGATTGGGACTTACAGGTGCCGGGGGTACTCGCGGCCTATCGAATGGCCCCTCATGCGGCGACGGGGTTTTCCCCATTTTTTCTTATGTATGGGCGGGAGGCCGATCCGGCCATGGACGTCCAACTGGGGATTTCCCAGCCACGTGCAAAATCTAAATTGGCAGACCACATCAAATTTAATATCGCCAAATTGACTGAAGCGCGGGAGGCGGCAAGGTTGAATTCGCGGTCGCGGCAAATTGCAAACGAGAAATTGCATGAGCGGAGGGTGCATACGCATGATTGGAAACCAGGCGATAAGGCCTGGCTGCATTGTCCACATGCACCGTTGGCTACGTCCCCCAAGTTGTTGAGACCTTGGAGGGGACCGGTGGAAATTGTGCGGGTTGCACGACCCCAGAGTATACAGATTAAATGGGGGAAACGCCGTTGGTATGTGCACCCCTCCCGACTGAAGCCCTATGCGGCACCGTGTGACCCCGTTCTGTGCCGTGACGACCGGGCGTGTGATGTGACCGTCGACTCGGGGAGGGAGGTGTCGCAGGCTGCTCCTCACGTGTCTCCACCTGACCCACCCCCAGGTGCCTCGGGCTTGACGGCTGCTGACCGTCGAGAGCCTGAACCCCGGGGCACGCACGAGTCCTCGATGCCTGGCCGAGGTCTTCCTGAACCGCCGGCACCACCGGACGTTCAACCGCGTCTGGTGCCGTACGACGGACCGGCAAGGCGGACTCGGGCTAGGTCTCAACAATTTTCATGAAGACGTTTTTTTGCTCTACACCGAGCTCGCCCGGTGTTCCCCTCTGCCGGGGTAATGTCCCGTTGTAGGGACGCTCGGAAGAAAAGGGGACACTGCACGAGTCGAAAGAAGGAAAAAAAAAAAAAATGTTTCCATTTATTTTCTTTTTTTTTTGCATACACATTGCTATTGTCACTCGCCGGTTTGTATATATTGTTCTTGTTGTTGTGTTGTGTTACGGGGCACACAGGGGGGGTTTGTATATTTTTATAGCAGCCGGGGCGGCTGCGAGCTATGTGGAAGGGGGTGATGTAGTGGTGGTATTGACGTGCGCCGACTGTGACAGTGATGGATCACGGGGCGGCGCGGGGTGCGGGGTTGGGCACGCGTTGTGGGCGTGGTGTGGACGCGCGCGCCGGGAGTGACAGATGACGGGGCGGCGCGGAGTGAGTGGTGAGGCACGATGAGATGTGGGAAATGAGGATCGTAGCCAGCGCCCGGCGATTGGTCGAGTAAGTGGGTGCTCGCAGCGACGTCCGCAGGTGGGGTATAAAGGGGGACGCGCGAGAGCACTCGGGGAGAGTTACCCAGTTGAAGACCCGAAGACGGAGCTGAAGACTTAGCCAGTGGCGTTAGTCGCCGAGTAGCTAAGTGGATGTTGGTCATCCGAGTAGCTCAGTGGCGTTAGTCGCCAAGTAGCTAAGTGGGTGTTTGTCACCCGAGTACTAAGTGGATGTTGGTCATCCGAGTAGCCCAGTGGCGTTAGTCGCCGAGTAGCTAAGTGGATGTTGGTCATCCGAGTAGCTCAGTGGGCGTTAGTCGCCAAGTAGCTAAGTGGGTGTTTGTCACCCGGGTACTAAGTGGATGTGGGTCATCCGAGTAGCTCAGTGGGCGTTAGTCGCGAAGTAGCTAAGTGGGTGTTTGTCACCCGGGTACTAAGTGGATGTGGGTCATCCGAGTAGCTCAGTGGGCGTTAGTCGCCAAGTAGCTAAGTGGGTGGTTGTCACCCGAGATACAAAGTAGGTGTTAGTCACCTGTAACCAAGTTTGATAAAATAAAGAGTGTGTTACCCGTGAAGTCGTCTCCCGCCGAGTTACTACATTACACAAGTAAGCAGGAGCATGAGCAGGATGGCTGCCATTTCCTGGAAAACATTATACATTGCTTAGTGTGACATGCCCAGTTTGACTTTGGTTTCTTCCTCCCCCCCCCCCCCCATCTTTCCTGGTTATGATTATTTCCCTAGTTCCACCTGCACCGGGTACAATTTAATTTGATTGATGTGTACCCACTTGTACTGCTGCTCTCTTCCTGTCTTTATAATTTTTTATTGATATACGACTGAGGACATTTTGTCAACAATTTCATGTGGCCCTGTCCAGGAAGGGAGGAATTTCCTGCACTTCTGTTTTATTTTCTCGTAATTGAGGTACAACACCTGGTCCCCTAGCTGATATTCTGCGTGGCTGGCTTCTTGGTCGTAGTATGCTTTGCTCTCTTGAGCCTCGGCTTGCAACTTTTATCTGACCATCGCGAATGTGTTCTGTAGGTGGCTGTTCAGTCCCGTTATGTATTCAGTTGGCGTCATTGCCGTCTTGGTGTCGTCCTCCACTGGAACATATAGCAGGTGTACTAGGAGGGTCATTTGTCTCCCTGTCATGATCTCGAATGGTGTCCTGCCTGTAGCCCGGTTGGGTGTGGCTCTAATGGCCATCAATACTAGGGGTAGTTTCGTGTCCCAGTCGCGTTCGGTAGTGGACACATATTTTTTTGGAGGCTCACGATGGTCCTGTTGGCTCTTTCCACCTGTCCTGAGGATTGTAGATGGTATGCGACATGTAGTTGTTTTTTTACTCCCAACATCTTCCACACTTCTGCGATGACATCGGCCGTGAAGTGGCATTCTCTGTCTGAATTGATTGGTGATGGTAGGCCCCACCTACTGAATATCTGGTTGACCAATAGGGTAGCTGTTGTCTCCGCGGTGTTGTTGGGGGCTGGTAAGCACTCTACCTATTTGGAAAATGTGCAGGTCACGGTCAGCATGTATTTATTTCCTTTGGTTGATCTGTTGACAGGTCCTATCTAGTCGATTTGTGGGTTGGACCAAGGGACGTTTGTTCCCTTTTTTTGTAGGGGTGCCCTGTGTTGTGAGTTCGTTGGCTGGTACTTACAACACACGAGGCATTTGGACACATGCCTGTGTACGTCTTCACCCATATTAGGCCAGTAGGCCATCTGCCACAACATCTGTCCTGTGTTCATCTCGCACCGGTGGCTGCTATGTGGTTCGTTGTGGGCGTGTTGTAACATTATTTCTAGATATTGCGAGGGGACTACCCATATAGTTTTACCGCCTCTTTCGTTCGTATATACCAGTAGCCCTTTCCGCATTGAGAACCTTCTGATTTGGTTTTGCATGCTCTCGAGTTCTTTGTTGTTGTTCAAGTTGTCTATCGTGATTGGTTTTCCTGCTGGATCCTGGATATGGTCAACAAGTGTCTTTATTAATTCGTCCTCTTGTTGCATTCTGACCACGTCTTCGGGAGGCTGTGCATTGCTAAAGTGAGCTCTGGTCCCAGTTTCTGCTGAGTTATTTCCGCTTCTTGTGACCAACCTTATAACGGCAGAGTCTTGGCTCGTTGACTCTCTTTGTCCGTTAGATTTGGGTTGTTCTTCTAGCTTCCACGGGGTGCCTTCCAGGCTTCCAAGTTTTGCTAGGGCATCTCCATATGGGTAGGTGGTTTAGGAAGCTGTGCTGTACGTGGTTAGAATCGGTGCACACCACCATGGTCTGTATCTTGTTGTCGGCTGCCATTTGGAGGGCAATGTGTACCCCGGCCAGCTCAGCATACTGGTTTGACTTTGGTCCCAGCTGGAACCCCTCTTGGATGCCTGTGACTGGGCCAGATTCCCACATGATTCCTGATCCAGCGTGGAGCTTGTTTTCCTTCATTTTGGCACACCCATCGACATGTTTCCTTGGTAAAGGGCAAGTGCCTGCTGTCCTCGGGAGGTACACCTAAGGCACGTGCTTCTACGTTGTTTAGGGTGCAATCATGTAAATCGGCAAGGTCTTGGGCCACTGAACTTTCCTAATTTTTTGCGTATTTTACTGTGATTGGTAAACCTAGGACTGTCAGTGCTCAGTTGGCTATTCGGCTGCTGGTTACGCGGCCCTCTCGAATCTTCTTACTGTTGAGATACGTCGAGGATTTATGATTGATTTCCAAAATGATTTCCTCTCCATTCAACAAGTTTCTAAAATGTTGTTTAGCCCAGATGTTTCCGAATATTGCCTTCTCACACTCGGAGAACTTTATCTCTACCCCCCGGAGTGCTTTACTGGCATAGCCAATATTTTGTTTCCCTGCCTCCTGTATCTGGTACAGTACCGAGCTGATACTGTGATCTGAGTAGGCAGTCTCTAGGTAGTACTCCTTCCCTTTCTCTGGATATGCTATGCAGGATGTTGTTTCAATTCTTTCTCTCCAGCTTCCTGTTCCTGTCCCCACTCCCATTGTTCGTTCTTTTGTAGTAGTTTGACTAAGGGTCGAGTGATCCCTGCATAATCGTCCACGAACTGGCGAAGGTAGTTGCAGATCTCCAAGAAACTCCGAAGGGTCTGGACGGTGGTTGGCGATTTGAGAGCGAGGAGGGCTTCACTGATTTTCGTTTGGGGCAACAATCCCTCAGTGCCAATCTGAAACCCGAGATAATCAACCCTTTTGCGTGCCCACTGCCCTTTTTGTATTGAGATCTTTGCGCCTGCTTCCTTTAGCTGCTCAAGGGAATGTTGAAGGCTCCAGAGGTGTTCTTCCCATGAGGAGTCCTTGACTAATATGTCATCGACGTAGACAATGGGGCCTCGCTTTTTGCATCGTCCATTGCCTTGTGTAGGAATATGTTAAAGTCTGCTGGTGAGTTCGAGTATCCGAATGGGCAGCGATTCCAAGTATACTGGATTCTGTTGAAGGTGAATGCCAACTTGTATTGATCCGTTTCTTTCACTGGCATGGTCCAGAAGCCATTTTCTAGGTCCATTGTGGTGAGTATTTTTGCGCCTTTTATTTGGTTGAGATTTTGGTCGATTTCAGCCATTGCCATCGAGATAGGGGAACCACTTTATTGAGTTGCCTGTAGTCGATTGTGAGTCGCCATTTGCCCGTGGGTTTTAGTACAGGCCAAATCGGTGAGTTGTAGATTGAGTTGCATTCCAGAATTATGTTATTTTTTAGTAGGTTTTCCAAGGTTTATTGTTTTACATATACCGCTGGTGCTCCCTCCAGTGTGGCGATAGACACCACATGTAGGTCGGTTTTACCACAATCATAGGAGTCTTCTGAAAACAGGAAGTGGTATTTCTGGAGCAGTCGTTGTAGCTCGTCTCGTTGAGTGTCGTTCTCTAGGGCGTCTGCTGCTTCAATTTGTTGTTCAATTTGTTCTTCTATCTTGGGGACTCTTTTTCCTTTGTTTGGGTCTAAGACCTTCGTGGTTTCGGGCTGCTCCGTTTTATGTTTTTCTTGCGTTAGTAGTGGTGGAATCGTCGTTGCTTCACCCGAGGGTTGTGTTCTCCTTCGGTGTCCGACCTCCCTATTTTTTATTATTGCTGGAGTCTTCAGCTGCACATCGCTCGCATCTTCTGCCATCCTTCCTGGATTGGTAACTGGTCCGAGTCCGATTTCTCCTTCATCAGTCTCCTGCTCACCTGTTTGGCCACTAGTGGCTATAGATACTCCATGGGGGGGGGGACGGTCATTTGGAAATACTGGTCGTAAGTTGGCTTCATCAAGGTCCTTTCCCAATCTGTTGGTCATTAGTTGAGTGGTTCGTTTTTCTGCTGGGAGCTTGTTTTTGTTCTTGATTGTCTGTGATAGGTCGTTGAGTTCTTGCGTTAGCATTTGGATTCCCGTGGGGCTTCTTCAGACTTCTTCATCCTCTGGTTCCCTATGCCATTCCGGTATCGATTGTGCCCAGATTTGTCGGGATTCAAGGTTCACAATGGGTTTAAGGCGATTGAGTAGTTCGATCCCAATCATCAGCTCTTTCCTGAGTTTTGTACGACATATAGTGGATGGGTAATGTTGATTTCGTTGAACGTGAGCTTCATCAGGACTTTGCCCAAGGGTCGCATGTGGATCCCTTCGCATCCTGAGTAGGTGAGCCTACTTGGAATCATTGGCAGTTTTTCATTCTTTATCTGGAGGGCGGCCTGGAATTCATCAAATAGGTCCTTGGATATAATTGATATTTCCGCTCCAGTATCACAAAGGCCCTGGCTGGTTAGAGTGTCTTGCAGTATTACTTCCATGTGGACTCGTCCGATCGGTCCTAGGGGAATCAGTTCTCTCAGATGGTAGCCTCTACCCTCTGGTATCACTTTAGTGACTGCTTTGTGGTCTCTTGAGCTTCCTATGTTCACCTTGGCTATTTTCGCAATCGGGATAATACAATTATTCTCGTTTTAACTTTTACTGATTATGCTTTAGTGTGTTTATGTCAGGTCTCAGAATTCAGATCTCACCACAGCATACAGTTCTCATAATTAAGATTATTATGCATGAACTTAGGAAGGCACCAGTCAGACACTTCTGTGTTAAGCAACTTTAATTTCTAAAAAAAACATAACACTCTAATATGCGGATTCTTATTTTTGGAATGTCAACACAGTACCCCTGGAGATGTCCTCCTCATTGATCCGTACATTTAACCCTCAATGATTAAGTTTGTTAAACTGGATAACAGAACAATCGGTTAATTCCTCAGAGTAAAGCAAGCATCCGCGGCGATAAGAAAAAGTCCTTTAAAATTAATGTAATAATATTCATGCAAACAGCAATAAAGAAAGATGTCCCGAAAGCAAAGGTAGACCTCAATGAATTCATTGGTAAGATTATGCAATTAACGAAATGTCTTGGAACAATGGTGTGCGGCAGTATTGATGGTTACAAACTGAGTAATCATTGGAAAGATGTGATTAACCATTCAAAAAAGATGTAACTACACTTATTTGGACCATCTTATTTGACAGACAACTATTACAGGTTACTGATAGACAGCCAGTTTTATTTTACCAGGTTTAGCTTCTTTTTTCACATTTTTTCACACTTTTGTTATGTAGGCTAGGCGTAGTCACAAACCGAACCTCTCCATAATAAAGGCTCAGTCATTTGTTATGCAGTCTATTCATAGTCTCAAGCCGCACCTTACCATAATAATAAAAAGTGTGCCGTTCCTGGCCCTTCCCCCCCCCCTCAACCATTATATATACGGAGTGGTATCTCTTGTAATCTCTCATTTACTTGATACAGCTGTAGGGCTGTGACGGTTCCACCTGAAGATGGAAGCTTGTGTTGCCTCCGAAACGTCGTGATTTTTATTTTATTTTTTATTTTATTTTACTTTTATTAATTTTAATTTTATTTTTTTACCTACGTGACTTTACCGAAAAAACCTAAAAACATAATTGGCTAAGGCTTCAAAAAATGTTGGGCATGATTATGTGATCAAAAGAAAGAGTTTAACACAATAGTGTCCCTGTAAGTGTGTAGATGTTTATAAATGTTTTAGTTTCATCAATGAATTAATAGGTACAGTTAGGCAATTAACAAAAATAATGACTTAAATACATCTAAACGACCATATCCACGTTACTCAATGGGCAAAACACAAGGATAACTTTTGGAATACTCTTTTTAGTCCCGATATGTGCGTTAAATGTGTGTTGGTATATCGTCTCCTTGTTTAACTCTCTGCATTCAGCAGATGCCGAGGGGACGTTTCTTGTACCAAACATTTGTTTGTTCCCTGCTGGGCGATGCGTTGTGGGTGTGTGAGTGGGGGAGGGTCATACACACGGCTCTCCCTTTCTCTCTTGCTCGGCATCAGCTGCAGCTGCTTGTCCACTGCTGGATGAGCTGTGTCGGCACGAAGCTTGTCTTTGAAGTTGCTCGATTGCGCTCGCAGCTCGTCCGCTGGCCGCTGACACCCCCGCCCGGTGGCGCTGGTTGCACGCTCTCTCCTGCTTATGTTCTCTGGTGATGCACGATGCGCTCGCAGCTCGTTCACTGGTGGCAGACACCCTTGCTCAGTGGAGCTGGTTGCGCTGGTTGCGCGCTCTCTCCTGCTCCGTGCTCTCTGGCGGTGCACGATTGCTCGCAGCTCGTTCACTGGTGTCAGACGCCCTTGCTTGGTGGAGCTGGTTGCGCTGGTTGCGCGCTCTCTCCTGCTCCGTGCTCTCAATGGTGAAAGAAACAGTAAAAATAACGAAAAAGCAAAGACGAACTCTGTGGCTCGTGGCTTCTGCTGATGCTGCTCCTTGTTGATGTGCCAGTCACGGGGCAGATTCCCGGAGCCTGCCGCTCGCAGTACTGAAAATGTGTGTGTCGTGTCTCTGTTTATATGTGAAATTCTCTACCCTCACTTTGATCTCGCTCTTTGCTGTGGGGGCAGTTGTTTGTCCGGTGTACGTGTGTGTATGTGTATGTTCTGATGTATTAATCAATCTGTTAATCTCACCCTAAAAGCCTGGTTCCTGTCCGCCTCTTCAAGCCACCCTTTCATCAGTGTAATGCGGGCGTAAACGACCTTCCGGATGTGACGTCATGAGGGGAGGAGTTACGTCACGTGGGGGAGAGGGTTCAGGGCTATAAGGGGAGAAACCGGAAGAGGAGAGGGAGTGATTGGAGATTGAGAAAGGGTGAGGCCACGTAGGGCGGAGGGTGAGTGAGTGGCGAGATCGCCACATACACGCAGAACGAGGTTCGGCACTGTCGGCCAACGGTGACCGACCACGGAGCAGCCAGGAGGAGGCTGCAGGGAGCAGCGGGTCTGCACACAGAGTTCGGCAGCGGGAGTCTGCACACAGAGTTCGGCAGCAGGAGTCTGCACACATAGTTCGGCAGCGGGAGTCTGCACACAGAGTTTAGCAGCGGGTCTGCAGGGAGAGGAAGGAGGCTACAACAGTGACAGCAGCCTGGGGCTGCAAGCAGAGGGTCTCTAAGGGAGTGCCGTGAGGGAGTGCCGTGAGGGAAAAGCTGAGAACCCAAATAAAGGACACGGAGTCAGAGAGAAGCGTCCGAGTCTTTTATTACACTGGAGTCAGAAGTGTAACGGCATGGCAAAACAACTGAGAAAAAATAATATTCCGTCACCAGCATCGGCTTCATCTTCCTACGACGACGACCTTCCTCCAGCGGGGGACCTGACTCCGATGGAAGAGGAGATGCGTGCTGGGACAAGTGCGGGTCCGGGGGTTCAAGATGTTGCCGCGTCGGCGGACCCTTCTGCACCGCAGGACGTGGATTGGAGATGGAGTCAGATGGCGGAGCAACTTGACGCACTGAAAAACGTAGTGGCGCAGTTGTGCAAACTCGTCTCGCCGAAGACGGCGTCGGGAGGAGACGGGGGTGGGCCGCAGGACTCCGCTTTGCCTTCGCTGTCAACGCCATCGGCCACGCGGCACGAAGACGCCATCTGGGGCGTGGCAGGCGAAGAAAGGCAGGAAGCCGCCATTTCGAGCCCTCCGCGGCGAAGCGCCGCCATCTTGTCTACACCACGTTGCGACGCCATGTTGAACATGCCACCAGAAGAGTTATCGGCTGGTGAGGGCGCGCAAAGAAGTCGCAGTCGTCACTTAACAACCGTCAAAGAATTCTCCATCGGGGGCGATTGGAGTGCGTTCGCCTGCAGATTTTTGGCGGCAGTGCGCTCAGCGAGGTGGACTGACGCGGAGGCATTAGAAGTTCTGCTGACTCTTCTCGATGACGAGTCGGTTAGATTCTTTCGCTCTATAAAGGCCGCGAAGAAGAAAACATTGCGAGGTGTGTTCGACGAAATGGCAGATGCTTACGAGCCACCGGATGATGCCCATCGCCGGTTTGTTCAATGACAACGAGCACCCGAGGAGTCACCTGTAGCATATAGGGGCGCGGTGCTGGAGCTGGCTATGGCCGCTTACCCGGAGACGGAGCCTGACCTGCTGGAACCTCTCATCCTGGGGAAGATGCTGGAGTTGTCCCGGGATCTCGGCATTCCTATGCCGGTGTGTGGTCATGAGAAGCTCACATCCCGGGCTGTGGCGAAATGTCTGGACGCTCAGTTTAACCTTCGCCGCTGGAAACAAGTTACGGCGTGGACGGGTGGGCCCATCGTCGAGAGGGGAGCCTTGGGGTGGGACCCCAAAAAGGCAGTGTACATGCCTGATGGGAGCAGCCAGCAGGAGCTGTCAGCCGCCTCCGCTCCGTGGCCGGCCCGGGGTGGGCCGGGGCCGTGGGCTGCGCCGCCGATACGGCCACGTCGGGACGGGGTGCCCGCCGCGCGCCGCAGCGACATCGATTGTTTCCGCTGTGGGCGTAAGGGCCATTACGCCAGGGACTGCTGGGCCGGCGTTCCTGGTCCGCCCCAGCAGGAGGCCTTCACAGCGGACGCTCCAAAGAAAGATTCTCCAGCACAGGCAAGTCGGTGCGCACCAGACACCCGGCAAGGCTTGACACCTCACTCATCGCCGTTGTCATGCGATCCGGATGTTGTTGATAACGGGAGGCCATTTTCTGCGCCTTGTCGCTCAGTAACGCAGTGGCGCAAGTTGGCTCGGCGGGTTGTCGCGGCCGCTACCGGTTCGTCCACCGTACCTGGGTCGATCCAAGGGGTGGACGTACGTATTTTGGTGGATTCCGGTGCGTCCGCGACCATTATTTCGGATGTAATATTCCATCTTTTGAACATCCCACCAGGGGCCGTGAGTCCGGCTTACGCTTCCTGCGTCGCTGCAAACGGGGGTAGCATGGGCATTGTGGGCCAGGTGGACGCTAACATATCTATCGGGGGAGTGTCGGCCTCGGGAATTGTGTTAATTTCGAGGTCCCTTGCGGTTCCTTGTTTGTTGGGAACTGATTTTCTGGCCAAAATGCCCATTCTAATTCGAATTAATGAAAACTGCATTGAATTACCGGGGGGCCGTAAAATTGCATTTTTACCGTCTGCCTGGGGGCGACCTGCTCCTGTTGCCCAGGTGCAGGCGTTGTCTGAAGTATCTGTTGATATTCCACCTGGCTCACAGATGCTCATTCCCTTACGATATCGGAAGCCGGTGCCTGGTCGGCAGGGAGCTTTTGGGGTTTTGTTGTCGCCGTCCGCCACTATTACGGGCGGATCGGCGCTGGTTGGGGCCCAAACTATTGTCCGTCAAGATCAGCGGCCGTTTTTGCAAGTCCTTAACGCGAGTACCGAAAGCGTGTGTGTGCCGGCCGATACCGTTGTGGCACATGCCACTACGGCGTTTACGGCTCATGATGATCTGTCCAGCCGGGGTGTTGTTGGAGGTGTTTCACACCATGGAGCTGTAGATGATCGCTGGATCGCTGAATTGTGTGGGGAGAATTCTGCCCTTTCCGGCGAACAACGTTGTGCGATTCGTAAATTATTATCGAGTTATTCTGATGTGTTTAGCTCCGACGATTTGGACTTGGGACGCACCTCGTTGCTTTATCATCATATCGACACAGGGGACGCTGCCCCTATTCGGTTAAACTCGCATCTGAGCGAGAGCATGTTCGAGGGGCAGTGGATGACATGTTGGCTGCGGACATAATATCTCCGTCTAACAGCCCATGGGGCGCCCCTGTTGTTTTGGTTAAAAAGAAGGATGGCAAATTGCGATTTTGTGTAGATTTTCGTAAATTAAATAAAGTATCGGTAGCAGATGCGTACCCGCTGCCGCGTATGGACGATTCTCTCGATGCCTTGTCGGGGGCGAAGTTCTTTTCAACGCTAGATCTCTCTTCGGGCTTTTGGCAGCTTCCCCTTGACGAGTCTTCACGGGAGAAGACTGCTTTCCGTACGCCGCAGGGGTTATTCCAATTTAACTGTCTTTCGATGGGGTTGAATGCGGCCCCTGCCACTTTTCAGAGGTTGATGGAGTTGGTTTTAACGGGGTTGCAGTGGGAGACATGTCTGATATATTTAGACGATATTATCGTCTTCAGCCGCACATTTGACGAGCATTTACTGCGGTTGGAGGCTGTATTCACCATGATGCGTTCTGCTAATTTGAAATTCAAGCCGAAAAAATGTCACCTACTGCAACACTCCGTACGCTACTTGGGGCACATTGTTAGTGCGGACGGGGTGGCCATGGATCCGAAAAAAACAGCGTGCGTCCGTGACTGGCCAACCCCGGCCACGGTGGGGGATGTGCGTCGGCTTTTTGGGGTTCGCCTCATATTATCGGAGGTTTGTTCCAAATTTTGCTACGATCGCGAGGCCTTTGCATCTCCTTATGGGAAAAGGACACAAATTTGCTTGGGGACCGCCAGAGGAGGCGGCGTTTTGAAGCTTGCGCGATCTATTGGCTACGGCACCGACGTTAGATTATCCGGATTTTGAACATCCCTTCATTCTGGATATGGATGCGAGTGACACTGGCATTGGGGCGGTGTTGTCTCAGTCAAAAGGTGGTGTTGAACGCGTGGTGGCGTATGGTAGTCGGGTTTTATCTCCTGCTGAAACCCGCTACTGTGTCACTCGCAGGGAACTTTTGGCTATTGTTTTTTTTCTCCGCCAATTTCGACCGTATCTGTACGGTCGGTCGTTTATTGTCCGCACGGACCATGCAGCCTTGCAGTATGCTCTTAAGATGGACCAACCATCCGGCCAGTTGGCGCGGTGGTTGGACACGCTGCAAGAATTTTCCTTCCAAATTCACCATCGGAAGGGTGTGCGTCACGCTAATGCGGACGCGCTTTCCAGGTTGCCGCAGCGATCCCCTTGCGCGTGTGCGTCGGGGACGCATAGGTGTGGACCGATTCAGCACCCCCCTCAGCCTGTCGCGCTGGCAGTCGAAGTGCCTGAAGCTCCGCTTGAGCCGGGACCGGTTGATGGGGGACTGGCTGATGGGATTTTGCGTCTCCCGAGGTCTGTGTGGATTCGGGAACAAATGTTGGACGATTCTTTGGTGACGTTACGTAAGCGACCTGTGAAGGCAAGTGGGGGACTCGGGGCGGGGGTTGTGCCGGAAACCGCTCTCCGAGATGGATTGCTGATGTGGAGGGAAGGCATACAGGAACGCTGACGTCTTGTTGTACCGGCATCATTGCGGTACGAATTGATTAGGACTCTGCATTGCGACACACTTTTACATCTGGGGGTGCAGAAGACCCTATTGACGCTGCAGCGAGATTACTATTGGCACGGCATGACGACAGATGTCGTCGGTCACGTTCGCGCGTGTCCCGATTGTGCCCGCCGGAAGCCACCTAAACATCCATATGTGCCGCCGATACAATCTATTCAGGTATCTCGAGTTAATGAATTGGTGGCGTTAGATATTTTGGGACCCTTTCCGCCATCCGCTAGGGGAAATAAGTATTTGCTAGTAGGCGTGGAGTACCTCTCCCGCTGGCCGATGGCGTGGCCCTTACCCGACCAGTCAGCGGCGTCCATTACAGACGCCTTTTTATTTGGGTACGTTATGGACAAGGGGGCGCCGGAGAGGCTTCTCACGGATCAGGGCCGAAATTTCTCTTCGAAATTGCTGGGGGAAGTGTGTGCGGCTCTCGGAACTAGGAAGATACGGACATCCCCCTACCACCCACAAACGGATGGTATGGTGGAACGGCTAAATCGGACCCTGTCCGCCATGCTGTGTCACACGGTCAGTGAAAAACAATCAGATTGGGATTTGCATATCCCTGGGGTGCTTTCGGCGTATCGAATGACGCCGCACGCGGCTACTGGATATTCGCCGTTTTTTCTTATGTACGGTCGTGAAAACGTGCCGCCAATTAATGTGCAGTTGGGAACCGGAGCGAGGGGACCTGCTAAACCTCTTCCTGATTATATTCAGGACAACGTTCGCCGTGTCACTGAGGCGAGGGAAGGAGCCCGCATGGCTACGGCCAAAGCCCAGGCCCGGAACGAGCGGTATGCTCGACGTTCAAAGGGGGAGTGCCCCTGGAAAACGGGGGACCTGGCCTGGCTCCATTGCCCACAGGTGCGGCCAGGTACCTCTCCTAAATTACATAAACCATGGCAAGGGCCGGTTCGCCTCATCGAGGTTCCCAACCCACAGTCGGCGCATGTTCGGGTTGGATCGCGGCGTTGGTTCGTACACACATCTCGGTTGAAACCATACGTTGCCCCTCGACCTGATGCGTCATCTCCTGAGGTTGCCTTGCCGGGGTCTGTTGCTGCCGACTCGCCCTTGCCTGTGCCTGCTGACCTTGCAAGAGCGCCTGTCGTACCCTTTACAGACAAGCCGGCCGTGACGCCGCAGGAAGGTGGACGCTCCACTCGCGGGGTGCCTACCACGGCTGCGGAATCTCCGGGACCTGCAGCCCTTCCTACCCCGTCGCGGACGCGATTGCGGGACACCTCTGACGCTGGGTCGCCAGGAATACGGGACCGGGACAGTGGCGGGCCTCCAATAGCGACAGACGAACTTTATCCTGTCGCTCTCAAAACCCTGCCACGTTCCCGCTCGGCGGGAGGGCCGCCGACCGTCCTGGACGGCCCGGTGACCCGCACTCGCTCGAAATCCCTCACATTTCGTTAACTTTTGTGTTGTGTTCTTGTTCTATATTGTTGTTGTATGCTTCGTGTCCTTTAACGTATTCGGTCTTTTACACTCGCATTACTTGTTGGAGTTGTTGTTCAGCCGAGGTCGGCTGGATTTTCTCTACGGGGGAGGGTGGTGTAATGCGGGCGTAAACGACCTTCCGGATGTGACGTCATGAGGGGAGGAGTTACGTCACGTGGGGGAGAGGGTTCAGGGCTATAAGGGGAGAAACCGGAAGAGGAGGGGGAGTGATTGGAGATTGAGAAAGGGTGAGGCCACGTAGGGCGGAGGGTGAGTGAGTGGCGAGATCGCCACATACACGCAGAACGAGGTTCGGCACCGTCGGCCAACGGTGACCGACCACGGAGCAGTCAGGAGGAGGCTGCAGGGAGCAGCGGGTCTGCACACGGAGTTCGGCAGCGGGAGTCTGCACACAGAGTTCGGCAGCAGGAGTCTGCACACAGAGTTCGGCAGCGGGAGTCTGCACACAGAGTTTAGCAGCGGGTCTGCAGGGAGAGGAAGGAGGCTACAACAGTGACAGCAGCCTGGGGCTGCAAGCAGAGGGTCTCTAAGGGAGTGCCGTGAGTGAGTGCCGTGAGGGAAAAGCTGAGAACCCAAATAAAGGACACGGAGTCAGAGAGAAGCGCCTGAGTCTTTTATTACAAATGGAAACAAATGTTTCCAAATTGCCCCAAGTGCGTTTCCCAGTTTTCAACTTCTGCACTAATTAATCTGGAAGGAGGGAGGGGTTCCTTTTTCCCGCAGAATAAATTCTTAATATACATTTTTGGAAAAAGGCCTATATATACAACAACCACCATCACCACAACCCATTCACCAATACCACCACCACAACGAGAACTCCCCCATCTCCCGCTTCCTCATTATATTGCCGGTTTCATTCTCACCTCAGTTCCTTCCTCATTCATTCCTCACTTGCTAGGGTGGCCAAAAAGTCAGGACACATGGGGTTATTGCTATTTTACCAAGTAATAACTCTAGAGAAAGGATGATAACTCTAGAGACAGGATGATGACTCTAGAGACAGAATGATAGCTCTAGAGACAGAATGATGATACTAGAGACAGAATGATAACTCTAGAGACAGAATGATAACTCTAGAGACAGCATGATAACTCTAGAGAAACGATGATAAATCTAGAGACAGAATGATGACTTTAGAGACAAAATTATAACTGTAGAGACAGCATGATAACTCTAGAGAAACGATTATAACTCGAGAGACAGGATGATAACTCTAGAGACAGCATGATAACTCTAGAGACAGAATGATAACTCTAGAGACAGAATGATGACACTAGAGACAGAATGATAACTCTAGAGAAACGATTATAACTCGAGAGACAGGATGATAACTCTAGAGACAGCATGATAACGCTAGAGACAGCATGATAACTCTAGAGACAGAATGATAGCTCTAGAGACAGAATGATGACACTAGAGACAGAATGATAACTCTAGAGACAGAATGATAACTCTAGAGACAGCATGATAACTCTAGAGAAACGATGATAACTCTAGAGACAGAATGATGACTGTAGAGACAGCATGATAACTCTAGAGAAACGATTATAACTCGAGAGACAGGATGATAACTCTAGAGACAGCATGATAACTCTAGAGACAGAATGATAACTCTAGAGACAGAATGATAACTCTAGAGACAGAATGATGACACTAGAGACAGAATGATAACTCTAGAGACAGAATGATAACTCTAGAGACAGAATGATAACTCCAGAGGCGTGATCATAACTGATGATGCTGACGATGAAGACGTCAGTGTTATGAAAATGACCACCAGCTTTATTAATTCACCAATAGCCAACATCACCATCCATCCTCACACCGATGGACACGTCACGTGCATTTACGGTGATTGCAATGACCACAAAGGGTGGCCCAAAAGTCAGGACCCATATGGGTTGTTGTTATAGATCGTGGTCCAAAAGTCAGGACACATTGAGGTTATTGTTGTAAAAGAGGGTGGCCCGAAAGTGCAGGACACATAGGGATTGTTGTTATCGAGGGTGGCCAAATAGTCAGGACACATAGCCAGCGTGGTGATGATGAGAGAGAGAAAGAGACGCGGACTCCAAGTATACAGCAGCAGCAGGCATCGTCAAGGTCAGGGATCAAACCGATGAGGTCCTGCATACCAGGCGCCTGACTCTTTACTTGCACCGGCGGGCATCTGACGTTGTTATTGCGAACTGCGCTTTACCCACAACACCTAATATTATATTTCATTTATTCATCATAACGCAATTTTAGTTTCCCGTAAAGCGGTGTTTTTGAGCAACGCAACAACTGCAACTTCCCCACCGACTACCGCGACTCCCAAACGTCTACACAAAAATCCACCTGGCATGCGCCGACCTCGCGACCCACCAAACGCCTCTCTGACCTCAGACTTTGCTCTCCGGGCCCTCCGCTGGCTCCCAATCCCCATCAGAATCACCCGCAATGTCGCCTGCCTCTGTTCCACCTTCCGGAGGATCGGCCAGTCATCTCAAGTCAGTCGACCCATGGCACCTGCAGCGTCTGTCCTTTGACTTCCTGCCAGTGGGCGTTCGACACTTCACGTGGCCTCAACGTGCACGGTGCCTGGTACAAGCGTCGTGGTGACCTCACCTTGTTATTGTTGTGTGTTGTTGCAGGACTGGTTTTCCTTCCGTACCTCTCGTAACCTCCTGATGCCCTGCTCCCAAACCACCAACCAGAACTCTCCGCAGCTCTTGCTTCGGGGGTTACTCTCCCTCGACCCCACAAAGAGAGGTAGGGGGGAACACGATCACCGCTCGTCGTTTCCCCATTGCCGTTTCAAACACAGAAACATATACTTTTCTATTTAGACTTTTACTTTAGCGGGTCTGTGAGCTTGCGGCTCCACGCATTGGGGTCCATTGTCTTTGGGGCAAGTGAAATGTGTCTGCAGCTTACAACTTAGCATCGTTATCGTCGTTATTATCATTATAGAAGAACTGAAATGTAATTAAAACGCAATCGTTTGAAGCAGCCAACTCGATTTTCCCGGGTGAACTGGCAGCTGCGGAAGCTCTGCGGGAAAATAATCTCAAACCACCGACCAGTCGGTCGGCTGACTAAGTAATTGAGTTTCCTGGCCAAGATTGGGCAAAATATAACCCACCAGTTCACCCAGTCTCTTGTGCATCTCTTACGTTAGTGAGTTAAGTTTTCCATTGTAGAGTGTTTTTTGTTGGGTTTTTTTGTTGGGTTAGATCACGTAAACGTGCGTCGTTAAACCTTGCCACCACCACTGCCCAACACAGCCAATCAGTACGATGTGTCACGTGAACACAACGTGGTGCCAATTCATTACTAGTTCAGCACTCACCGGTTTTGTGTTGGAGAGTGAACCCACTACAACATTTACACACATTCGTATTCACGTGATCTAACCCATAAACAAAACCAAAAACCTCCATTATGGGAAAATGTTGGTTGCAAAGTCCGTCGAGTTTTTTTTCTTTTTTCGTGAAACTGCTGCTCAGGATTGAGCAACAAAACTTAGCCAGGACACTTTTTTGTCCATTTGCATCGACAAACCGCAGTGAACTCTCGCGGACCACCTCCCAATAATCACCCACCCCACCCCACGTTTCGGCACTGCGATTGCATTCACGAGGGGGGGGGGGGGCGCTCTCGTTTGCCACCCAGTAGCGAAGCGAATCTCTGGCAGCGCCTTGCAGTTGCCTGTGACGATTGACCACCCGGAGAGGCGAAGGTGGCAGGATAAGGAGTAGACTCACAACGCCCACGCGGTGCTCGTTTGTTGTTACGCCACGCAGCGCGAGGGTGCTCACTCTGGCATATAAAGTAAGGAGCATCTGTCACAGGGACATCTGCTCTTCGCGGATTCGACTGCTTTCACGTAAGTGGTGAGTTGGGCGGGGGTGGGAGGGTTTTGGGATCCTTACTCTGAAAGGGGATTTCTGTAGGATTTCAGATTTTTGCCCTCCCCCCCCCAATTGAGATCATGCTCTACACATTCTCGAATATTTTTTTTTCCACATTAATTGAGGGGGTGGATGCAAGTGGGGGAGGGACGCGTGAGTTTCTTTAGCCCACGATAGATTTTTTCCCAGAGCTCGCTGCTCTGATCAATCATCGCGATTTATCCCCAGCCGTCACCTCTGGCTCGGCGACCGGGTTTCAGTGATAATTTACTGTGGTCGTCGAGAATACAACTTTTTTTGGCGATTGCGTTCCACGACGCGGTCAGTTGTTGTGCGACGCGAGAATGTGGAGAACGTGCAACAGCCCTCCTTGTATTGCCACCGCTGGATGATGGCCTCCTGTAGCCGTGTGGATCATGGGGGTGGGGCATGGGACTAGGTCATTGGTTCTTCTTCTTATCCTGGGGTGCTAGAGATGCCCTTCCTGGGGAGAAGTGGCGAGGAGACATGGCCAGGTTTTTTTAGAAGGTAAGTCGTCAAAAATACAAAATTCTCAAGGGCGTGTAAATACAACTACTTTGTTTAATCAAACCCGATGGGTTTATTAACATTATAAAAATGTTTAAGCGATTGAGAACCAATGGGGGGGGGGGGGGTGCAAGGCTGCAGTAAAGGTCAGAACCCACTGGACTAGACCGTGGCCGGTTGACGTGACCTCTTCCCCCCCCCCCCCCCCTAGGCGTCAGCAGCAAAGAAGAAAAAAATTGTTAAACTTATTTTCTGCTACTCCACTGCCACCACCATGGACCCCCGAAGTCCCCACGACCACAAGCAGTTGACTGTGAATTGTTGAGCGGTGGCTACAATCAGTGCGCGCGTTGACACGTGCGCGTTGTGCCTTGATTATTTTTGCCGCTAACGAAAAACTGGTGCAATCTAAGGTGGTTTACGCCTTTCGTAAGAATGTTGGCACGAGGTTTGCTTATTTGCACACGCTTGGCAATAAAGATATGAAAACCGCCGCCGTCCATGATAAGTGACGCATTTCACAATATTCAGCTGTCACATTCAATTTGGAGCTCTCAAATGGTGTCCGGATCAATTGATATCACGTTTGGCTGGACCTTCAGATAAACACAAACTCTGGGCACTTTTGAACTACTTTGAGGTACAAAATAAAGAGAAGAACGTCATGCTACAACTACAGTTGATGGTGAATGGCAGCGATGCTTGCATTCAAATGATAAGATGGCAGATGGAAGAGACGAGGCTTTAAAACACGCTTGGCATGCTCTCCCATTTGCTTCTGTCTCCCTCTCAGGTTGACATCATGGTATCCCGGTGCGCACTGCACATAATTGGCGGCCAATGTGGAGACGTGTTCTCGTTCGACGGGCGGGAGAATGCGGCCACACTGCCGAAGCTCTCCGTGAACGTTTGGAGCTCGCAGGTGACAGGCGTCGAGGTGTGGCTGACGGACGGGCGCAGGCAGACATTCGGCACCATGAACTCCTCCGCTCAGGAGTTCGAATTCGAGTTGGGCGAGTTCTTCAAGAGCCTCTCGCTGTGGGGCAACGGGGCCGGCACTCGCCTGGGCGCCATCAAGTTCAAAACGAGCCACAGTCGCGAGTTCTTTGCCAAGATGACAAAATGGGGGCTCAAGACCGAGTACAAGATCTACGTGGGCTCCGGCGTCTGCTTGGGCGTCCATGGCCGAGCGGGGGCCGACATCGACTGCATGGGCTTCCTCTTCATCAATGCTATAAAGTCGTCGGTGATCCAGGACATGAATTACCCGACCATGCACCAGGTTCTGCCCAACGTGCAGATGGAGGAGATTAAAGAAATGGAGTACACGAACAACACCAGCGTCGAGCAGTCGTACAGCTTCGAGAGCTCAAAGAAGATCATCAAAATGTCATCGTGGTTCACCACCAACAAGATCGAGTCCACCTTCAGCCTGTCGGTGAAGGCCGGCATCCCCGAGGTCATGGAGGTGGAGACCGGATTCAGCTTCACCGTGGGCGTTGAGAGCACACACGCAGTGGAGGAGTCCGAGGAGAAGACGGAAACGCTCACATTCCCCGTCGCTATCCTGCCGCACAAGACCGTCACTGTGGTCGCCAACATCGGGCGCGCTAACGTCGACCTTCCGTACACGGCCGTGCTGCGCATCACCTGTGTGAACGGCGCATCCCTTGATGCTCCCCTGAGCGGCGTCTACAAGGGGCTCACCTACACCAAGATGACAACCGTCGCTACCGAGAGCTAGAGCGGCATTTCGCAGCACCCTTTTTTTGTTTTTGGTGATGTTGATGAAGTGTTCTACAGGAATGCTTTTTTGACTGCGTAAAATTCACCAATAAAAAGCCTTCTACATTGAACCGTTTGCTTTTCCAAGTCCCTCGGTTATTTCCTGGTCGATGCGTGTGGTGCGGTAAGACAGTTCCCCATTGAGGCACTGAAAGTTATGAAAGCCCTACGTGTTTGCGTGTACAGGTGTCAATACAAACTTGGAACTTTTCAGAATCGATTTTCCACTCGTGGAAAGTCTGATCGAAGCATCTCGTTGAACCCTGGCAAATAAAATGCATTTATTAATCATCCATTTGGGTTGCTGTTAGTTGCATCCACCGAATGAATAGCTTGTATACAGGTGGTCAGAAAACCGGAGCACCTCGTGAAAACCTACGTCTTGCATGAGCAGGTGTGATGCCGCCGCCGCGAAGCCGCTCGGCGTGCGCCCCCTCTACGACCTCGCCACCACCAAGCGACGGGGCCGACCCCGCTTCCCCCTCACCACCCCCCACATAAACACACCCTCACACATTTCCCCCCCCATAGAGCTCCGAGGGGAGGTCCCCTGGCCGGCAGGTTTTCACCCGAAAAGCCCTCATAGGGATAATTTTCACGGTTTCCTGTGGGCAGGGAATTGGGCGGCCTCCCCCGATGCTGGTTCGCACCGCGGCGCTGTGACCAGGTTGAGATTGTATGGTCATGGCGAGGGCTGTCCAGCCACCACGGTTGAAACGCACCCCCCACACACACGTATCGACAAGGCCGGCAGGGGGGCCACAGCCACGAACGAAGGGGAAGCCAGGGGGGGTGTGGCAGATTGGCATAATGGGTGTACTTGGGGACCGCCGCTACGCGGCCACCCACGGCGAGCCCTTTGTTATGGAAACCACGGCTGATTGGCATAACAATGGCGCCGTGGCCGCCGCCAGCGGCTCAGCCTAACCAGCCGACCCATTGTTAGGGAAACCTGGGAAAGCGGCTCAACGGGCGTGGCGACCTGATTGGCCAAGAAGGCTCTCGAGTCGGCATCCTTTGATTTAGGGAGACGATAAAAGGGGGGACGCAGCCATGTAGAGGATCTCGGACTCCAAAAAGTCAGCGCTCGTGACGGCTTCCAGCTCGGCCACCCGAACGTCCAAGAGATGCGTCGAGGTGAGCAGCGAGGAGACCAACGGAACGCCAAGCGCATCAAACCGTGAGTAAAGAGGTATAAGCGTATCATAAGTAGATAAATCGGGAATAGACCCTTGGGCGTTAGCGTAGGTCAGCCTTCTCAATCCACACTGATTTAACAGCAAAATCGCAGGTAGCCGATAATAAATCATTAATAGCTAATCGTAACCTCGTGTGGTCTCGATGAGGAGTGTGAACGAGCGCGGGGCTGTGTGTGCATACGCTCGCGGCGTGTGTAATCCGTGCTCCACAGGTGTGCGATCGTAACGTGGGTATTCGGTGTTGAGACGAGTGCTGCATGGGGCTGTGTAAAGAGGGAGTGTGAACGAGCGCGGGGCTGTGTGTGCGTACGCTCGCGGCGTGTGTAATCCGTGCTCCACAGGTGTGCGCTCGTAACGTGGGTATTCGGTGTTGAGACGAGTGCTGCGTTGGGCTGTGTAAAGAGGGAGTGTGAACATGCGCAGTGCTGTGTGTACGTGCGCTCGCAGCGTGTGAGTGCTGTGCGGGGCTGCGTGAGTAGAGGCGTCGCGTTCGAATGCCGGCGAAACTCTAGCGGGTATTAGGGCGGTGCGGTAACGCAAACGAGCCTGAAGATGCAGGCGGGGGAGACCCCGGGGGCCAACGGCCCCCACAATTTGGTGTCAGAAGTGGAACAATCCCCTGCACCCCCAAGGGAGAGAGGCCCCCCAACCCAGGCTAAAATAAAATGCACGTTCACGGGCAAGGGGATTCCGTCATGGAAATCGTTTGCCCGCAGCATCAGAGGGGCTAAAAAGGTTAATGGCTGGACAGACGCGGAGGCGTTGCAGCAAATGGAGATGCATTTGGATGGGCGGGCAGCCGACTTTGTGGAATCTTTGCCCGCAAGCACACAAACTCAGTGGGAGGAATTAATGTGCCAGCTTGAACTGCGCGTCGGCACGTATGATGAGGAGGACGCGCAGGCGGCCTTAGAGGCGCGCCACCGCCAACCCGGCGAGGATTGGCTAGATTATGCCGAGGACGTACACGAGCTGACCCAGATCGCGTACCCGGAGTACGAGGCAAAAGTAATTGAGGGCTTCGCCGCCGGGAAGGTCCAGCGATATATGGCACGCACCCCGTGGTGGCAGCCAAATGTAGACGGTGCACGCCTCCCCTTCAACACCCTTGTCGAGCGCGCGCGTAAATGCGAGAAGCTCTCCGGTGAGCGCACGCAGCTTCGAGGGCGGGGACGGGAGTGCGCCGTGGCGAGCCTACTCTCAGACGAGGAAGAGGAGGAGGAGCTCGCCATGCCAACAAAGGGACGAGCAAGGGAATCCCGAGACCTCGGGAGACAACCCCGGGGTGGGTAGCCGGGCTACAGACCGGCATAGGAGATATACGCGAGGAAGCGAATAGAAATGTGATGACCATCCGGTCCGAGATGGGGGACCTACACTCCAAGGTAGGAGGGCTAACTGGAAGGATAGCCCGACTAGAAGCAGACTATGAGCAGCAGCGCACTGGGGGAGGAGGGAGTGGGCAAAGAGCCCACTACAGAGCCGCCACACTTCCCCCTGCATGCCATATATGCGACCAACGGGGACACCGAATGAGGGACTGTCCTCAGGTCGCCTGAGCTAGACAAGAGCTAAGGTCAAACACTGAGGCCCCCCTAGAGAGGGGACCACCGGGGGGTGAAATCGACGTAGCCCCGACACAAACAAGCTGTAATGATAATAGCGAGCGAATGACCCCCACGCAGATTCCAGCAACGACACCAAGGAACGCGGCGACTCCTGGCGACTGGCTGCGGGAGCTGGTGGCGGGAATCACGGGGGCCACGTCCCTGGTGGAAGGGCAGGTCAACGGGCGGCGTACCCGGATCCTGCTAGACACAGGGGCGGTGGTCTCGCTCGTGAGCGCGGCACACTGCAGCATGATCGGGGTCGACGTGAGCCGCCTGCAGGCCCCGGACCGCGCACTGCACACGGCGAGTGGAGCCGGAATGGGGCTACTGGGGAGGGCCACCCTGGAGGTCCGCATAGGCAGCCAGGTGTGCACCCAGGAGTTCTACGTCTCGAGTGTGTTGTGCCACGAGTGTATTGCAGGTACCGACCCGGAAAAGCTGGGGCTCAACGTGCAGCCCCGCCAGCGATGCGCCACCATGGAAGGGAACGGTGAACGGATTTTGTTCCTGGGACAAGAGCCGACGCGCCCTCGCTTCGCACCTGTGGCCGCTACCCTGGCGACGGCCGTCACCATCGGGCCGCTCGCCGAGATGCTGGTGCCGGTGGCAACACGCCCCACCGCGCTCCGACCATCGGGTGAAGTAATGCTAACTCCTCACCTGGAATTGGCAAAACAATACGGGGTCGTGGGATCCGCCACGTTGGTAAACGCAGATGGGGGCAGATTGTTTATGCGTGTGTTTAACCCCCACGGTACCCCGGCAATACTGCGACGGCGCACCACAGTAGCCACCGTGCACCCCCTACACGCGCGCCACTCCAACGACTCGGTATTCGCACTCTGGGTTGAGGACCCTGTTGTGTATATACCCCTTTTTTTATTTTATTTTTTTAAGAATTATTCGGCCAACATATAATATCGTTTTTTTTATAAGACGCGGCAACGTGAAAACGGACACGCCCCCCACACTCCCACAGATGTGCGCACACCTCATTTCAAAGGAAAGAGGGCATGAAAGAGGGTAATCAAGATCATAAAAACTCCCCGAATTTCACACAGGAGGAACAAGGGAGGGGGGAATGGCAGGCGGGGGGTTGGAATGACACCCTCTCGTAAAAAGCCTTGCAGGGCCGGGCACCACGGAGGAATATATAATTATATTCTTAACAAAGAAACAGCATTGACAACAAAAAGCACAGACGGGTCTTTGGACCATGTTAGATACACAAGTTACCAACTTAGCCATGGAGTAAGAAAACAGTATCCATCCTCACTCCAATTGAAAACCAGAGTCGCGATTCATCAATTGTTAATTAAATACGGACATTATTTACCTTAAATAATTTCTACGCGGCCGGGCCGAAGCATCAAAGAATAATTATGGCTTGGGGGTCCAAAACAAAATTCCTAGCCGGGATAGCAGATTAAATAATCACAAGAAGTCAAATAATAAGTACGGAATTAAAGTGAATATCCTAGAGGAGCTAACGGCGAATAAGGCTCTCAAAATTAACCAAACACAACAACCCATGGGAAGCGAGCAACACGACCGTCTTCGTCTTTCCGAGAGGATCTCCACACGCAGGCACAAAAGCGAGGAAATGACACCAATAAAACTCCCGGGCAATGGCTCAAAGGAAATTAACACGTTCTCAGAAAATAAATAAAATAAGCGCATGCGCTGGGTGCTTCCACCGTGGAAACAACCGTCTTTGTCTCCCCACAACACGGACAGCAAAAATTGCACACGCAAGAAAATAACATTTCCATGAGAGATCGGGTCACGATGAAACATCGGGAACACGGTTTCGGCATAACTTGGGCATAATAAAAATAAGTCGCATTTCCACTTCCAAACCAAAACAACTTAAGCTGTGTGAGACAAAAGATATGATCCCGAGCAAGGGAGGGAATAATTAAGCTCGCTTAACGCGTAGGTTTTCGCGACAAATATTATTCAGTAACAAAAACATGGATTCGAATATTTCTTTTATATATATATATAACTCGACGCGAATCATCGGTCTGGCTAATGGATAACTTCGGTGGCGCCGTCACGAGGCCCCCACCCCCCCCCCCCTTCCAGAACGACACACAGCTGTGTCTTCAAAGCTAATAAACACACGGACGGACACACACACCCACAGGAAGGTTTTATGACAGACTTTGAACAACTCGGGAAACTGAGTGGAATTTTCCCATATAAGTCGAAGGAAAATCCATCCAAACCAGAGATCGTCCGGGCCACGGGCCCCACCGCAGATCGTCAGGGGCCCTGGCCCCCCACCACAGATCACCAGGGCTCTGAGCCCCATCTCGTCGCCAGGGCTTCTAGCGATGTGCCGCTACAAGCCGAGGTCTGCACCAACTGAGAAGAATCGCTACCCTGAGTCGCAGAGCTGCGAGTGAAGCCAACAAAGACGCCAACGTCCACCCTGCCACGAACGAAGCATCGCTCCTCGTCAGAGTGACGACCAGCGAACAACCCGCAGGAAAGGCGGAGATCGCTGAACGAGCGCCACCGTGCGCCACCGTGCGCCACCGTGCGCCACCGTGCGCCACCGTGCGCCACCGTGCGCCACCGTGCGCCACCGTGCGCCACCGTGCGCCACCTTGCGCCAAGCGAGCGCCACCGAGCGCCAAGCGAGCGCCACCGAGCGCCAAGCGAGCGCCAAGCGAGCGCCACTGAGCGCCAAGCGAGAGCCAAGCGAGCGCCAACCGTGCGCCACCGTGCGCCACCGTGCGCCACCGAGCGCCAAGCGAGCGCCACCGAACGCCAAGCGAGCGCCACCGTGCGCCACCATGCGCCACCGTGCGCCACCGAGCGACAACGAGCGACACCCAGATCGACCAGGATCAACCAAAACCGACTCGTCATCCCGCCGTGGAGAAAAAGAGTCAAAGTCTTCTGAACGAGCGCCGCCGCTCACCTCACAGCGGAGAAAGTGTCAGCTGCAGCTCGCACAAACAGCAGAGAGGTCGTATCGCTTCCCACATACAGACTCAAGGAAACACAAAGAAAATCTTGTCAAACCAGTTTCTTCGGTCATAGAGTCTCGCCGAAGAATTAATTAAAACAGAGCCAGATTAGCTCTCCCGCAACACGCCTCACCCACCATTGTATCAAACATTCCGTTAAAAGGATTTGGTACTTGCCGATGAATCTATTGACATATACTTTCGCCTCTTGGGTATAATAAGTGCTATATTACCGCCATACGAAATGTGTCATGTGTCAATACATACTTCACCTGGAATGGAACCTTCTACAAGCATATTGAGGGCACCCCAATGGGCTCCCCCCTATCTCCGGTTGTAGCCAACATCTTCATGGAGAAATTTGAGACGGACGCCATCCAGACTGCCACTCTACGCCCGACCTTATGGAAGAGGTACGTAGACGACACTTTTGTCATCTGGCCACATGGCCGGCCTGCTCTAGACCAATTTCTCGACCACATCAATTCCATACACCCAGCCATCAGATTCACCATGGAAGTCGAAAATGATGGCAAGCTACCCTTTTTGGATGTCCTAATCAAAAGGAGACCTGATGGTTCAATGAGCCACTCTGTCTACAGGAAAGCCACCCACACGGATGCTTATCTAAAACCGGATTCCCACCACCATCCATCCCAGAAGAATTCCCTCATCAAGACTCTATATCATAGAGCCCAATGCATCTCCGACCATGAACACATTTCCAGTGAACTCAAACACGTACGCCAAGCTCTTAAGGCTAATGGTTACTCCGACTACACAATCCGCAAAGCCATCACTCCAACCATCAAGAAGGATCCTGTTGAGGAGCCTTTCAAGACCATCACCTTACCCTACATTGCTGGGGTCACAAAAAAGATCTCCAAAATCCTGATTAAACACAAGATCCAGGTCCGATTCAACACAGTACATAAAATCCGTGATCTGGTACCGTCTGTAAAAGATGTGGTTCCAGACATACAGTACCCTGGTGTCTACAAACTAAGTTGCCTCTGTGGTAGCAGTTACATTGGGGAAACCAAACGACATGTCTCGGATCGCATCCGTGAACTTAAAGCTGACCTGAAACACGGTAGGACAAACACCTCAGCCGTGGCAGATCACTGTTACAACTCAGTGGGCTCACATGACATTGACTTCTCCAAGACAGAGGTTCTCTGCAAGCCATCTGGCTATCATGAGAGATTCGTTCATGAGGCGATCCACATATACAAACACAGAGACAATTTTAACCGAGAAGATGGATTCTGGCTTAGCAATCACTGGAAGGACGTAATAAACCATTTTGATACACATTAGGGTGGGTAGAATAATACATAGTGTTATATTAAAAATGTATAAGGTTTATAGCAATACAGTATGTAATTTAATGTTGGATTTGCCTATGGCAGTATATAGTACGGTATAGACGCGTGTGATGTAAGATAATAAAGTTTAGATGGAAGCATATTATATAATTTTTTACAACGTAGAATTTTTTTTATGTATTACTTACTGTTAGTAACTCAGCTTATTGTAGAGTTTAGTAAGTATACTGATGATGCTATGTAGTTTATACTTTAGTTTGTTATGCAGTTTTTACTTTAGTTTTTACTTGGTTATTTAGTAACTGCAGCTACATACTATTAACATTCCTTTCCTTTGTTAATGCTACCTCCCCCCCCCCCCTTTGATGCTGCTAATCCTGCATAATGCACGGGCATAGTATTGATTTGGAACCCCCCCCCCACCCACCTCCTACGCATTTTCTATATGATGAATTCCTCTTGATATGCAAATTATTTTGTTTAGGCGCTTTTCTTCCCACCTCCCCCCCTCTAACCCAGCTTAAATATACGCTCCAAGCTTGGGGTGTTTCATTCTTCGCCTGAGGATGGCTGCTTGCATTGTGGCCGAAACGTCGTGAGAATTGTTTTATTATGTTTTATTTTTATTATTTTATTACTTCCCTTCTACGTGACTTTACCGAAAGAACTAAGAAGATGTGTCATGCTTGTTTCAAACTCGGCCAGTCGCCGATTGTGATCGATACAAAAACGAACTAATGAGATGCCTGGTTGTTAGGAGGGTTTTTAGTCATTCAGTTCGTTAAATGCATAAGAGTTTTGAGTTATTCATTCATTTTAGTCAAATGCATAGTCTCGTAATTGCATAAGAATTTTAGTTATTCATATTAATCGAATGCATAGTCTCGCAAATGCACAAGTGTTTGGTTATTCATGAATTATTGACGCATGTTTAACCTACATGATAGAATGTCACATGCTTGTTAGAATAAAATTGCTTCACACCAACTGTTCGAGTGCTTCTTTCCAAGTCCATGCAAAACTATCTTATTCATAAGAGCTGTTGCCTGTGATGAGATCTGAAACTGGTGACCTTAAATATCATAACACACACTAGGATAATCGGTAAACGTTTAATCGATGATAATCGTGTTATCCTGATTGATATAACTCTGGATAAACGAAGCTAAGCCTAATTATCATAACTTCACACATTAACATAATCGCAAGCATCCGCATAAATTACTACGATTATCTCAGCGATTATCATAATTTATGCATATAATTATTCACACTATCATAATTTATGCATGTCAATACACACATTAACATAATTAATGCGATTTGCGCATTTTTCGGAAAATTATAATTTTTTATTATTTTCATCAAAATTTCATAACTCCAACACATACAACAACCCCGATCGCCCCGGGACCACCAGGACCTGGCTTGGCGAGTCGGCCCGACTCCTCGCGCCGAGGTCGTCCCCTTGCTTGACGCGTTACACATACCTTGGGCGGATTTACCGAGGGGGGAGGCCGATCAGCTACGCGGGTTTCTGCGGGAGTACGCCGACGTATTCAGCGAACACGATTAGGACGTGGGTCGGACAGATCTCGTTAAGCACCCAATCGACACCGGTGCCGCCCGACCCATAAAACTCCCTGCGTACCGAGTGGGCGCACCCGAATGCACCCAGATCAAAGAGGCGGTTGGGGACATGCTTCACGATAACATAATTCAGCCCTCGGCGAGCCCCTGGTCGGCCCCGGTGGTACTAGTAATGAAAAAAGATGGGTCAACCCGGTTCTGCGTTGATTACCGTAAATTGAACGCAGTCACCCTCGGCGACGCCTTCCCCATACCCCGCATCGACGACACTTTTGACAGCCTCGCCGGAGCGCGATATTTTTCCACCCTCGATCTCGCGTCCAGGTACTGGCAGGTGGAGATGGCGGAGGAGGATCGGCCGAAAACCGCATTCACCACCCCGATGGGACTATTTGAGTTTCGAGTGCTCCCGTTCGGACTCACCAACGCGCCCGCGACGTTCCAGCGGCTGATGGAGTTGGTGATGCGGGGCTTGCAATGGGAACAGTGCCTGATTTACCTGGATGATGTGATAGTGTTCAGTAGATCTCTGTCTGAGCACTGGTCCAGGTTACGGGAGGTGTTCCAGCGACTGCGAGTGGCTCATCTCACGCTCAAGCCGCGTAAGTGTTACATCGCACAGCGCGAGGTGGGGTACCTCGGACATCGCGTCAACGAGGCAGGGGGGTGCACCGATCCGGACAAGGTACGCGCCGTAGTGGATTGGCCATGGCCAAGGAACCTGACGGAGATCAGATAGTTTTTGGGGCTCGCCACCTATTATTGTCGATTTGTAAAGGGATTCAGCGAGATTGCACGCCCCCTCACCCAACTCACTTCCCCTAAGAACCCCTATCAGTGGATGGGGGCCTGCCAGACGGCCTTCACCACTCTCAAAGACCACCTCACCCACGCCCCCACCCTGGCTTTCCCCGATTTTACCACCGATTTTATTTTGGACACCGACGCCTGCAGCAGCGGGCTGGGCGCAGTGTTGTCACAGGTGCAGGAAGGGACGGAACAGGTTATTGCGTATGCCAGCCGGACCCTGAGCGGGGCCGAGCTGAACTAATGCGTGACCCGCCAAGAATTGTACACGGTGATTTTCGCGTGTAAACAGTTCCGACCGTATTTGTACGGCAGGAAATGTCGCGTACGCACGGACCATTATGCTCTGCAGTTCCTCCTCACCTTCAAGGAGCCGCAGGGGCAGATGGCCAGGTGGCTGGCGCAGCTGCAGGAATACAACCTACAGATCGAGTACCGGGCCGGGCGGACGCACGCACACGCAGACGCCTTATCGAGGCGACCCGCGGTGTGTGCCGAGACGACGGCGGAGGAGGCCTGCCCGTGCTTCACTGGGGGACGTTGCCGACAGGCAATGGACTCCCGGGAACCCGCTGAGCCTGACCCCCCTCCGGCGAGAGAGAGTGGGGTGTGCGCCACAGAGACCCCCACAGGTGGAGCCAATGATCCAGTCGACCGCCCTGCAAGCGCGGGACCCACGACTCGGGACCCGGCAGACCACCCCGCCCCGATCGGACGGATCCAGGAGGACCTCGGCTGCGCCTTCCCGGGCCTGAACGACGAGCAGCTGAGGCAGACCCAGCAGCGGGATTCGGATCTGGCGGTGGTGGAAGCGGCCCTGCGGGAGGGGAAGAGCACCTTACCAGGGCCCTGGAGCGGTTTGTATGCCTGGTTGTGTGTGCAGAACGGGGTGGAACGAGAGTTAACCGATGCCGGTCAGCCGGGGTGCATCTGTGTTCCCGCCCAGGTGTGACCCCAGCTGCTGCGGCTGGTGCACGACCACCCGCTCGGGGGCCATGACGGGGAACGGTGCACTCGGGAGACCCTGCGTCGCCAGTATCTCTGGCCCAAATTAGCACAAGACGTGGCCGCCTGGGTACAGGGCTGCCGCGCTTGTCAGCAGTGCGGGCCGAAACCGGCGCGATACCAGGTACCCCTAAGGTCGTTCCACGTCAGTCGGACGAACCAGTTGGTCGGCATCGATCTCCAGGGGCCGGTTCCGCGATCCCACCGGGGCAACCGCTATATCTTCGTAGCGGTAGAATACTTCACCCGCTACCCCGTGGCGGTAGCCATCCCCGATTAAACGGCCCTTGTGGTGGCCCGGGCCTTCGTGGAGCATTACGTACTTAAGCATGGGATCCCGGAACGAGTCCTCACCGACCAAGGTAGCGAGTTCGAGGCCGAGCTGTTCCAGGTGCTGTGCCGAGAGTTCGGAATCCGGAAGGACCGAACCACAGGGTACCACCCCCAAGCGAACGGTATGGTGGAGCGCATGAATCAGACCCTAGCGGGGAAGCTCAAACGTATGGCGGCCGCAAATCAATGGGATTGGGACGACCACCTCCCCTATGCCCTGTTCTCCTACGCCACCACTGTACACACATCGACGGGACAAACCCCGTTCCTAATGATGTTTGGTCGTGAGTCTCGTTTGCCCGCAGACCTGCTGTTCGGCGTTCCATCCCCCCAACCAGAGGAGGGGAGCCGCCCCGTGGAACACCTGATGGAAACCCTGCGGGAAGCCCGCGGCCGAGCATACCCGCAAGGGGAAGCCGCACATCAGCGGCAAGAACAGGGCACCCGACCCCGCGTGGAACCCCCCCCCTGTTCCCGACAGGTGCCAAGGTGTGGCTATACACCCCTCGCATCGGGGCCGGGCAGGTGGGGAAACTGACGACGTACTGGCGAGGACCCTGGACCGTGATGCGGCAGATCTCCCCCTGGACGGTACTAATTCAGGGCAGGGAGGGGGGCCGAGAGACGGTGGTCAACGTCCGCCGCTTAAAACCATGGAAAGAAGCCCCGGCGAGAGAGAACCCCGCCGCCCGAATGCCTCAAAATCCCGGTGTACCTGCACCCCCTGTGCTCGGGGGCCTCGCACGCTACATGGGCCCCACCGGACCCCCAGCCCAGAGGTGTCCCGACCCCGCCAGGGGACGGCGGGAACGGCGACCCCTAAACCCTTCTGCTGTTGAGTTTGTGCCCCAGCCCGCAGGCGCCGAGGGACAGGGAGAGCCGTTGGAGTGGAGGAGGAGGCCGCCGCAGGAACCCCAGGGGACGGAGCCACCCGCTCCGAGACCAACCACGAGGTCCGGATGGACCCCCCGAACCCCACAGCGCTTCCTCTCTTCAAGATCCTTGTCCAGTGGTCACGTGATTCTCGCAATTATGTTAATATATTTTTTTCTTATTATCAAACTTCCCTATTATTATTTTAACACTCATTCGTGTTATACTAATCATAACTATCCTTTATAACATTATGCTTTTCCTAACTTGACTAGCATTGATAATAGTTGTTTTCCCCTTTTTTGGCAGCAAGAAAACCTTTTACAAGGAATCATGTCTGCATTAACCACAATACTTGTGGTCAGAATGCAAACAAAAACGTACTCTGTTAATATATGCATTGTCTTTTAAACTGATTGGTCCACACGAAAGACGGCTTTCTTTTGAGCATCGTCGCAAATGGTGTTAGACCAGAGGACGCCAAAAAGCGTAAAAACACATTCTTATATTTTGGCACTGGCAAAGGAGTTCCCATGATGTTGTCTATTATGAATAATACTGCACCTATTATAGCTATCATTTATATTACCGTGCTCATCATATCTATGATATTCATTACACACCCTATCCAGATTATAATTTACAATATTATGCATATCCTTAAATTTCGATTTAAAGTTTTCGTGACTGCAGGGATTCATCTTCTTGGTTCTTTCGGTAAAGTCACGTAGAAGGGAAGTAATAAAATAATAAAAATAAAACATAATAAAACAATTCTCACGACGTTTCGGCCACAACGCAAGCAGCCGTCCTCAGGCGAAGAATGAAACACCCCAAGCTTGGAACGTATATTTAAGCTGGGTTAGAGGGGGGGAGGTGGGAAGAAAAGCGCCTAAACAAAATAATTTGCATATCAAGAGGAATTCAGCATATGGAAAATGCGTAGGAGGTGGGCGGGGGGGGGTTCCAAATCAATACTATGCCCGTGCATTATGCAGGATTAGCAGCATCAAAGGGGGGGGGGAGGGGGGAGCATTAACAAAGGAAAGGAATGTTAATAGTATGTAGCTGCAGTTACTAAACAACCACGTAAAAAACCAAAGTATAAACTGCATAACAAACTAAAGTATAAACTACATAGCATCATCAGTATACTTACTATACTCTACAATAAGCTGAGTTACTAACAGTAAGTAATACATAAAAAATTCTACGTTGTAAAAAATTATATAATATGCTTCCATCTAAACTTTATTCTCTTACATCACACGCGTCTATACCGTAATATATACTTCCATAGGCAAACCCAACATTAAATTACATACTGTATTGCTATAAACCACCCTATACCTTTTTTGGATGTCCTAATCAAAAGGAGACCTGATGGTTCAATGAGCCACTCTGTCTACAGGAAAGCCACCCATACGGATGCTTACCTAAAACCGGATTCCCACCACCATCCATCCCAGAAGAATTCCCTCATCAAGATTCTATACCATAGAGCCCAATGCATCTCCGACCAGGAACACATTGCCAGTGAACTCAAACACGTACGCCAAGCTCTTAAGGCTAATGGTTACTCCGACTACACAATCCGCAAAGCCATCACTCCAACCATCAAGAAGGATCCTGTTGAGGAGCCTTTCAAGACCATCACCTTACCCTACATTGCTGGGGTCACTTAAAAGATCTCCAAAATCCTGATAAAACACAAGATCCAGGTCCGATTCAACACAGTACATAAAATCCGTGATCTGGTCCCGTCTGTAAAAGATGTGGTTCTAGACATACAGTACCCTGGCGTCTACAAACTAAGTTGCCTCTGTGGTAGCAGTTACATTGGAGAAACCAAACGACATGTCTCGGACCGCATCCATGAACATAAAGCAGACTTGAAACACGGTAGGACAAACACCTCAGCCGTGGCAGATCACTGTTACAATTCAGTGGGCTCACATGATCTTGACTTCTCCAAGACAGAGGTTCTCTGAAAGCCATCTGGCTACCATGAGAGATTCGTTCATGAGGCGATCCACATATACAAACACAGAGACAATTTCAACCGAGAAGATGGATTCTGGCTCAGCAATCATTGGAAGGACGTAATAAACCATTTCGGATCTTAACTGATTGTGTTCACGTTTAGGGTGACCTTCAGACCACGTTCCACTCACTGGCATTGTATTCTTTGCAGGGAATGGATTCTTTGCTCCGCTGCTAGTTTCCTGCCAACAGTCTCCCATTGACATAGTTCGTTGCTTCCTCTTAGTATCTTTCACACGACGGTCAATGGTACAGTGTATAATAACAAATAGTATAAAATGTATATGCTTAATACAATGTACACAGTAATATATAGTATCGTAATTGTATAGTGAATATACAGCAGTGTGATATACATTAGGGTGGGTAGAATAATACATAGTGTAATATTACAATGTATAAGGTTTAGGGTGGTTTATAGCAATACCGTATATAATTTAATGTTGGGTTTGTCTATGGCAGTATATAGTACGGTGTAGACTCGTGTGATGTAAGAAAATAAAGTTTAGATCAAAGCATATTATATTTTTTACGACGTAGAATTGTAATGTATTACTTACTGTTAGTAACTCAGCTTATTGTAGAGTATATTTAGTATACTGATGATACTATATAGTTTATACTTTGTTTACGTGGTGGTTTAAGTTACTGCAGCTACATACTATTAACACTCCTTTCACTTTATTAATGCTACCCCTATCCCCTCCCTTTGATGCTGCTAATCCTGCATAATGCACGGGCATAAGTAGTACTAATCACATACCTGCATTTCCAATAAATATGCTAGATTCCTCTTGATATGCAAATTATTTTGTCAAGGCGCCCTTTCCCCCCCTTCCAACCCAGCTTATATATATATGCTCCAAGCACGTGTGCTGTTTCATTCAGACGCTGTCGCCTCGACAGACCTGGTTTTCACCTGAGGACGGCTGCTTGCGTTGTGGCCGAAACGTCGTGAGAATTATTTTATTGTGTTTTATTTTTATTATTTTATTACTTCCCTTATACGTGACTTTACCGAAAGAACCAAGAAGATAGTCCTTTCTCTTGCAGCCTGGAAGCCAACAATTCAGCAGACTGCTTTGGAAAATACAAATCTCTTACAAGATCATTCAATTCAGGCTGACTAAACAGAGAAATGTTATCACAATCTGCATCACATGGCGTATATTCGATCTGAGCATCATCATCATCATCATCTGTAGAAGCAGGTAAACTGAGGGATTCAACATCAATCTCTGGCAGCTCAGTAAATACAGGCACAGGTATTTCCTCACAGTGCTCAACTGGTCGTCTGGCAGATGGGATATCTGGGTATTGTAAGTGTTGTTTGTTTTTCTTATTGAAAGCATTTACATTGACAAGGCAGAAGTAGCAGTTATCCAAATGGTTTGTAGGTTCTCTCCAAACCATTGGCACACCAAACTTCAGCTTAGCATTCTTTCCTTTAGACCATGATCGCAAAGTTTCAACACAGGTTTTACACACTTTGTGAGGAGCCCAATGTTTGTCTTGGTCTCCAAGTCGTACTTTAAAGTAGGCAAGATAAACCTTCTTGACAAAGGTATTGATGTTGCGCCTTTGATCATTCAAAGTGAAGCTGCCACAGATGTAGCAGAAGATATATGGGTCATTACTGCATTTCCTTCTTTCGGATGTTGTAGCCATTGTTAGATCACGCCCTGCAGAAGAAAAATATTAAATAAATGTGGATATCTACATACAATTATATTATAAACACACTATCCTAAAAATACAGCACCATATTTTAACACTAAAGCAGTCACTGACTCGCAACAACTTGCAATCATAAGTGACAGAGTTAACCTTCTTGGTTCTTTCGGTAAAGTCACGTAGAAGGGAAGTAATAAAATAATAAAAATAAAACATAATAAAATAAAATAATTCTCACGACGTTTCGGCCACAACGCAAGCAGCCGTCCTCAGGTGAAGAATGAAACACCACCAAGCTTGGAGCGTATATTTAAGCTGGGTTAGAGGGGAGGAGGTGGGAAGAAGAGCGCCTAGACAAAATAATTTGCATATCAAGAGGAATTTAGCATATGGAAAATGCGTAGGAGGTGGGCGGGGGGGGTTTCAAATTAATATTATGCCCGTGCATTATGCAGGATTAGCAGCATCAAAGGGAGGGGGAAGGGGAGTAGCATTAACAAAGGAAAGGAATGTTAATAGTATGTAGCTGCAGTTACTTTTACGTGGTTGTTTAGTAACTGCATAATGCACGGGCATAATATTAATTTGAAACCCCCCCCGCCCACCTCCTACGCATTTTTCATATGCTAAATTCCTCTTGATATGCAAATTATTTTGTCTAGGCGCTCTTCTTCCCACCTCCGCCCCTCTAACCCAGCTTAAATATACGCTCCAAGCTTGGTGGTGTTTCATTATTCACCTGAGGACGGCTGCTTGCGTTGTGGCCGAAACGTCGTGAGAATTATTTTATTTTATTGTTTTATTTTTATTATTTTATTACTTCCCTTCTACGTGACTTTACCGAAAGAACCAAGAAGATGAATCCCTGCAGTCACGAAAGCTTTAAATCGAAATTTGACAGAGTTAATTTCGGGTAAAATCAATGATAATGGGGTATGCCTATAGCATAAAAATGAGATGTGATAGAGCAAATCTGAGATCAGATTTGGAATCAGCACCCTAAAATGAGTCTAAAACAGCTGCAAAAGTCCAGACCAGATTTTTTTTGGTGACCAGTGTTATATATACAGAGTGCTACAATAATTATATATACAGGGTGCATCAAAATTATATATACAGGCTGCATCAATAATTATATATACACGGTTCTTCAATAATTTTATATATATACAGAGTGCTACAATAATTATATATACAGAGTGCTTCAATAATTATATATACAGAGTGCTTCAATAATTATATATACAGAGTGCTTCAATAATTATATATACAGAGTGCATCAATAATTACATATACAGGGTGCATCAATAAATATATATACAGAGTGCTTCAATAATTATATATACAGAGTGCATCAATAAATATATATATATATATACAGAGTGCTTCAATAATTATATATACAGAGTGCTTCAATAATAATATATACAGAGTGCTTCAATAATTATATATACAGGCTGCTTCAATAATTATATATACAGGGTGCATCAATAATTATATATACAGAGTGCATCAATAATTATATATACAGGGTGCATCAATAATTATATATACAGGCTGCTTCAATAATTATATATACAGAGTGCATCAATAATTATATATACAGGGTGCATCAATAATTATATATACAGGGTGCATCAATAATTATATATACAGAGCGCTTCAAAAAAATACGAACACTTGTGAGAATTTGCAACAATGCCACAATAAATGTGCCTCTGGGCTCTAGAAACCACCTGGAGAATATCCCAGGCAATGCATTGATAATGATGACAAAACACGTGGGAGAGACTGACTTTTTAAGCTATTAATATTACATTTGTTATCATGTTACAGTTGTAGTATTATCCGTTATTTTTTCCATTAAAAATGATATTCCCATGCAAGTGTTAATTTGTTTTAATTTTTGAAGCACCCGGAATATATCGTTGTACTTATATATTTATACACGTAATTAAATTATATATACGCGTATATTTACGTATACATTTTTGAAAAATATTAATAGTTGTTTATATATTTATTCATGTAAATATATAAATATCCATGTATATGATAACACGTGTTGTTGTGGGTTGCCAAGCAGGTGTGGTAGTGGTAGTAGCTAGACACATCTATCGCGATGGAGCAGGTGGAGATGAGTCCACTTGCTGTACTGCCATCTGCTGGCAAGCCAGGGTATGGTGACCTCAATGCCCAGGGTGAAGGAACTGATCCACCAGGATTACAGGGGATACCTCCCTCCTTAAATGGCATCCAGTGCTAGATTTCACGTACGCATCCCCACAGCCCGTACTATCCAGGCAGAGTACAGTAGGTTTTTGGAGGGTAAGAAGAGGGTGGTTGGAAAGTCTGTAGAGAAGTTTATGAATGACAACAAAATAACCGAAGGCTTTTGCTGGTGGAATTAAAAGAGGTAAAGATGTCGAGAGAGTTCGGTAAAGTTGGGTATTTCTGCTATGGTCGGAGCTATTCATCTACGAGCCACCCATTTCAACACACGCAGTTACTCAGAATAAATAATTTATAGCATCCACAGGCCGTGCGGATCGTGGGGGTTGTTTGGTCATACTTAACCACTCCAGCCAGTACGGGTTGGTGGTAGACGTGGAATGTTCTGCTCTACTCTGTTCTACCCATATCAATGTCCAGCATAGCAACCAAATAATAATTGACAGGCAAACATCATCGCTACGCAGACGGCACCAGACTCCTCGCCTCAGTTGATTACACGGAAGTTTAAAAGTAACAATATAGATAAGAAGTCACAACGACCGCTTAATACTGTTATTGTTTTTAACCTGGGGTGCATGCATCCCCTGGGGATGTGATATGCTCTTTATGGGGGTGCGAGACATGCAGGTTTTTTAGAAGGTAAATCATTGAAACACAAATTAAGAACGGACACGTAAGTAACGTAACTACTTTGTTTCATCAACCTCTATGTATTTATTAATATTGTACTTTTTTTTACGATTGATAACCAAATAGGTGCAAAGCTGCAGTGAAGGTTAATAACCATCAAAGCCAATGCAGATTCTGCATTGGCTTTGACATACAGTGTGTCATCAGTAGTCAAGTATACGTGAATCAATATTGGTGAACTATGCAGTTATCAGTATTTCTTGCATGAGTAAATACATTTTGCTCATATTAACTTTCTAAATACTATAATAAATCCAAACAAAACGACAATTTATGTTTTACAGTATTATTTAAAATATATGGATCCTATTTTAACGCAGTATATAACACGCAGTACGTGAGAACAAACTAACATTAGTTACATATTATATAATTTAACACGAAATATTATTTCTACATATATACTATTTGGTTATTTCGGTAAACTCACGTAGGTATAAAATAAAATAAATTAAATCACGTTTCGGGCGCAACACAAGTGTTCGTCATTAGGTGGGACAACCACAGCAAGTACAGGTACATAAGTACAACTACTGTACTTTGTTTCATCAAGCATTATTTATTTATATATTAGCATTGTAATTGTGTTAACGAGTGAGAACCAAAAGGGTGCAAGGCTACAGTGAATGTTTGAACCACTGAGTTTGAGAGATAGAGATCTACAGATGAGAGGGGAGGGGTTCACAGTGTGGGGGGGGGGGGGGCACAGAAGTCACGTGATGCGTGGGAGGCTTCAGCTGGTTTAGAGACAGCAGAGATACCGGCAAAACCGGCTGAGCGCGACCCCCGTAGAAAGCCGATTTCGTTGTCGCGTTCTTTGTACAGGGGAACATTTTAACAACAAAAATAAATAAAATCAACAAATCTGCAAAGTCTCTTAGAGTGAGAATGCACAGCAGAGCTGGAGTGAGTAAAATTACCCGCCCCCATCATTCGCTCAACCAATCAGGTGCCACCCTCACCCCCACACGATTCGATTATCACGATTCGTTGTAACGGTTTATTTAAAAAAAAAACTATTATTTAGACGTTTTATCCCCAATATTATCACGATGCGTGTAGCCAGGTGAGTAGTCCGGAGACCAGGGCAGAGTCTCGGGCTCCACCTAAAAGAATCCTCGCCACAGAAATGTCGAGTGAGGGCCTCGCTAGGACCCGGGGCTGGGAGCGCAGTGGTCAGTGCCTACAGCCGCGTCTCCCGCTGTCGCCTTGTAGGAGCAGTACAATAGAATGCGCTCGTGAGTACAGTACATAATACTTATTGGATGTTATTAAACTAAATTAGTTTTTTTATTCGTGAATTATTTACCATCTGTATGCTTTTAGTGTTTGCGATGCCATTTCATACCCTAAGATACCATTGGTTTGTAAATCTAAAGCTGAATATAGACAGCTATGTACAGTCATCAATGATTGCATCAAAATACCCATCACATTGAATTTCGGCACGTAATTGACTACGGTGACATCACCAAGCGGCGTCGTGACATCACCAAGTGGCGTGGTGACTTCACGAAGCGGCGTGGTGACGTCACCAAGCGGCGTGGTGATATCGCTGCCGCTTAATGGTGAATGCCGATTGCCATTCGTGTTGTAAGCAGTGGGTGGGGTTGTGAATGATGGATGGTCGGCACGGGAATCTCCAGTCTCGGTCAAGGTGAAAGATGGTGACAACGCCAACAATGGGTGATGGAGGGAATAAGTGGAGGTAAATAGAGTGGGTGATACATTCACACTGCAAGGAAAAGGCTCAAGATTCCAGCATGGGTTACCAGAGTCTGTCTCAGATTTCACCGTGACATTCAAGCAACTCGTCACGGTGTGGTAATTACCAGGAAATGGAATTACAGGACATGATGAGGTATCCATTGCTGTCTTACCAAAAACACGGAATTGTGCCCTAAGCTGTGGAAGAATGAGTTTCCACATTATGATGAGGTACTTTGTTGAGCTATCATATGTGATATGTGATAGCTAGGTGGCTTCCGAAAAAGAGCTTTATCGCATAGTTCAGGGGACGTTAACTGTAAAAATTGAAATAGGAAATAATTTGCGGTGTCATTTTTGGAATTTGTAAAATGACACTCGCGCTCAATGGGTCTACCCTTGTGAATGATGTCTGAGGAGCAGTAATGGTGACAGGACCTGCAGTCGTGTAACCTTTTAAACAAAATGGCAAGCACTGCCGCAAGGCCACCTCGCTGTCCCAAAACGTGGGTCAATCGATCTTTATTCTACGTGCCAATATCACCCTCACTAAAGTAGACATCGGTGCAGGCTACAGCAGGACGGAGATGTTACTGAGGGCATCGACCAAGAATTGAAAAAAAACCATTACGACCTCAGCAGCTAACACCGAATGGGCAAAATAAAGTGAAACAATACACCATTAATATACAACATGGAAAATGTACATATCGTAAATGAATGAATAAAAAGTAGAGAAACCGTTTAAATAAATAATATTTGATGTGAGTGGTGGGCGAGTTGTCTTTGTTGGAACGACATTTGCTCCCATCACCTAACTCTGTGCTCCTTAACGGATTAATTTTATTTTTCACAAGCTAAGCTGACTTGTTTTTAGCCCCCATGCAAGTTAACCGCGTGCTAGACGACCACCATTTCCAAAGCAACGAGGGTGGCTTGTGGTAAAAATATTCAAATATTTCACCTGGGAAATGTCCCCCCAGATGGAACCTATCATTAGCTAAAGGGTGTCCAGGGCACCGATTGACGCATGGCAAAAAAAATGAGCCTCATGCGTAATTAAAAAAATGCCTTCAAAATGTAACCCATCAACCTGATTGCAAAACACCCCCACACAGAAATGCCACTCGTACAAGCCATGCACAACGCATCCCACCAGCTGTCGTCTGAGTGCAAGACTGATCCAGTTTGGTTAGGAAGCCACTAGAGTTATATGCTGTTAAATAATCGAGATTAACAAACTAATTTCTTTAGAACTGATGATTATTGTATTTAGTTTGATTTCCTTCTCCCGCACCTATGATTTAAACGGTTGGCTAAGTACGGTGCCAAAGAAGTGCAAGACACATACACACGTCTTTTAATGACCTGCATTGTAGTGGCTCTTGAAATATAGATTTAAAAAAAATTGCGATTTCTCAAAAAATGGCTCTTCTTGTTATTTTGGTTGCTGGGTCTCATGGCAGGAAAAGAGTTGGGGAGGGCCAACTACAAAAAACTTGCCCACAACTGCCGGCGGGATCGTCCTTGAAAAATTGTTTCTTAGCTCAGTTGGCACTAGTCAGGGAAGTGATTCTGAAGTGTGTGAGAGAGTGGGCGAATGGGAGGATGGGTGAATGAGTGGGCGAGTGGGATGGTGGGTGAATGAGTGAGTGGATGTATAAGTGGGTGAGTAAGTGGTTGAGCGGGTGGACGAGTGAGTGTGTGATTAGGTCAGTCAGTTGGTATCTGATTATGGAACGCTTTTATGTTGTTTTCTGGCAAAGTCGCCCTTGAAAACAAACAACTTCTTAGGACAATGGGATCAACTTGGGGAAATACACCTCTGGTTGTTCTGAAAAGCCTTGAGGAGCGGTCGTCAGGCTTTTTCAGCTGCCATGATGCCTGTGCATTGCACCACGCTGTGCCTCAACACGCTAGAGGAGCAGCGTGTTGTGATAAGCTAAGACCAGACCACTTGGGGAGGGGGATGTAGAAAGATGGATGGAAGACACGTGTACAATAGCCGTGCATGTGAATGTGAAACAACAACAACGCAGGTGAAATAAGCGATGGGTGAGGCTGTGAATAATTGCGACAGAGATCTCCAGTCTCGGCCAAGGGGAGGGTGAGAGATGGTTACATCTCCAACAGTGGGTGATGGAGGCAGGTAGAGTTTGTGATAGATTAATTCTGCAAGCAAAAGGCTCAAAGACACAAACTCTAAATATAAAGCAGGCATCAGGCGAGCGAGATAACATTTCCCAGCCACTGTAGCACCCAATCCATTGCTATTTCTTCCCATGAAAACCAACCTGTGCCCTAAATTGTAGAAACACATTCCTGCGGAGGGAGCTGGTAGGAACGTTGGGTTGCTCGGTCAATGGCCAGGGTCAACGGCGGCGTGGTGTATTCCGCAAATATGCCCGACTGTGAGGACGGGCACAAGCCGGCGTGAGTAGGTTAAACGTTGAGTTTTATAAGGGCACCACGGGGTGAGCAGCCCCTTCCCACCCAGCCCCACCCACCCCTCCCACCCCCCACCCAGCCCCACCCTCCGCACCCAGCCCCTCCTCACCCAGCCCCTCACCACCCTCCACTCCCCACCCTCCACTCCCCACCCAGCCTCACCCTCCCCACCCAGCCACTCCCCACCCTCCCCTCCCCACCCAGCCCCTCCCTCCCCACCCACCCCCTCTCCACCATCCCCTCTCCACCCAGCCCACCCCTCCCATTTTTGAATTCACGACAGACAGACGGACACAATAATCCCCTGTGGGATGGTGGAACCAGGAGGTTCCTACCAGTATGAGTTTATCTCTCGATACTCATCTCATGAATTAGCCACCACAGCTGAGCCTCACTGATTTATATTAACAATAACACTAATTTCTTCAAATGAATATATTTGTTCATGTCAAGGTGTGTACTGTCGCCATTTTAACCTTGAAGCTGCTGTTTGCGCACCAAGGACATGGGTTCACATTCTGGGCAGTCTCGTGATGTCAGTGACGACAACGAAAATAGTTTAAGTATTTTACTTCCTTCTTCACCGTCGCTATAAGAGAGAGGTCCTGGTCGAGCGTCTCTCTGAGCCACACAGCGAGCGATCCCAGCAAAGCCCATGAGTCATGGCTAGCGCGACTCCCAGTGAGAGTGTGGATAGTGAGCTGCGCTGCTCCATCTGGCTGGGCACGTTCGTCTACCCCTCCACGCTGAGCTGCGGACACTCGTTCTGCTTCCAGTGCCTGGAGGCCGCCTGGAAGACGGCGAGCAGCTTCAGCTGCCCGCAGTGCCGAGCGACCTTCCCTGTGCGACCCCAGCTGAAGAGGAATGTGGCCTTCGCCAACCTGGCAAAGTAGCTTAGAGTTGGAGACGGGATTGCCACGGCGTCGTCTGTGACCATTGCAGTGGTGGCCAGACTCCTGCAGTGAAGACCTGCCTGAGATGTGAGATGTCCTTCTGTTTTTCTCACTTTAGGCCTCATCTGGAGAATCCCAGGTTGAGAGACCACGCTGTGGTGGATCCCACTGCGAGATTGGATGAGAGAAGATGCCCTAATCACAAAAGGGAGCTGAAATTCTACTGCACAATAGACAGCAGCCTGGTCTGCTCTACCTGCACTAACGCAGGAGAACACACAGGACACAGGGTCCTGATGCTGAAGGACGAGCACGAGAAACGGAGGGTGAGGCCCTCAGAGTGAGACACTGTAACATGATCTGACAAATTCTGTCACTCGGCTACAAAATATCTGATGAGAAAAACTATCGTGTGTTCATCCTCTCCCTTTTGAATCTCTCTCTCTTTGCCTGTATAGCTAATCTTGTGGTTTGCATTTCAGGAAAAAGCCTCAGGATGTATTGAATCCTAGGCTATCAATACATTTAATTGCGCTGTAAAGTAATTAAGTGGACAGAGACTTGAAACTGATATCACAGCTACCTGAGAAATAACTTTATAAGATTTATCTTCTAGACTAGACAGCTGTGGTCACATGGGCCCAAGGGTCCGAGTTGGTATGGACACCAAGCCAGCACGGCTCCCACTGGCTGCTTCTACAATGAGGCATCAGCTTGCCCACTCCCCATTCCCCCCTTCTCAGTCGACATATAGAGGCAGCGTGGAGATGAGGGCCTTCGCTGTGGAGGGGTCGGTGTGGAGGAAAGGGCGGTGTGAGGGGTGGCTCAGGCGATTGGGGTCTCCCCAGATGACGTCTCGTCTCTCACTACAGACGCGCGTAGGGGAGGATACGCGAGCGGTGGAGGAGAAGAGGAAGAAGGCGGAGGAGTCCGTGAAGCGGATGGAGACCGCTCACAAGAAGGCCCAGGTACCGTGACCGGGTCTGGTTCTTTGACCCCGTGACCTCCACCCAGTGTGGAAGTGGTGGAGGTCAAAATTAATTCAAGCCAACTTCGTGCAGCTTCATAACTGTGATGCCTTCTAACTATATTATTCACTTTCGAACTCAACATTAACTACAAGGGGGCTGCACATTTACCGCATTCGATAACCGCTTTAGCGAGTCAGCTGTGAGGTTGGGTTACTTAGCATCGTGTCTTTCACTCCTGTGGAAAAAAAACAAATGTAGAGAGTGCCACGGATTGTCGGGGTGGAGCTGTGGTGCAGCTTTTGCGCTGCACGGGAGGTTGCGCACCGGCATGGACGCAGAGGCACGAACACCGCACAGCTGGACCTCACGCCGTTACTAATCGCGTCACCGGAGTTTATTTAAACTACAACTATTTTTATTTTACCAGGTAAGGCCCACTGAGCTGTGTAGATTTTTAATAAGCAACCCTGGCTGTCACAAACAATAGCAGCTCAGCAAAGTGTCTGGCATCATCATCATCACGTGAAAATATAGCAACAGACCCATAGAGATACATAGGGACAAAGAGAGGTACAAAGAGACCCAAATAATTACCTAGAGCCCCATAGAGATATAAAGGGATACATAGAGATATATGGAGAACCATAGAGATATAGGGAAATAGTGATACATAGGGACACATAGATATACATAGATATACATAGAGACTGATAGAGATAAATAGGGACAAAAAGAGATACATAGAGACCCATAGACTGAACTATTTTTTTTTACCAGAAACGACTCCACTGAGCTATTTAGATCTTTGTCAGAAGCGACCTGGTTATTACAAATAATAGATAAACAAAATGACTGATTGTAATGTGGAAATTGATTGCAGCCAAATACTCTGAACGTGCAACGTTGATTCTAAATTTGGAGGCAAAACCCGGAGGACCCAGAGAAAAATCCACACAGCCACACAGCGAACACACAAATTCCAAATATACAGGCGTCAGGGTCAGGATCGAGCCCCAACCTGCTGTATACCAGCCAAGGGAGTCAACATCTCCTAGCCACCGCGGTGCCCACACGCACACACGGAGTGGCTCATGGCTCAGGGATCCAACCTTGGTCTCCGTGTCTCCGCAGGAATCAGTGGCCGGGATCAGGGGTCGCATCACAGGCAAGTTCGCCCGCCTAAGGAAGGCTCTGGACGAGGACGAGAGGGAGGCTCTACATCGCATGGCCATGAAGGAGCGTGAGCTGCTGTCTCGATCGAGGAGGACATAGCTCGTCACAAGTGGGAGATCGGCGAGCTAAAGGCAGCGGCCGCTCGCCTGCACGCCCTGCAGTACGAGAGGGACTCGCTCGCCTTCCTGCAGGTGGGGAGCGCCTCTGTGGAGACGCCGTTTGGGTGTCCAGAACAACAGAGTCGGCAGTGGTATGGGGACTCGTGGTCCAAGGGTTGAGACGTCACTCATGATCGCTCTCTCTCTCTTCCACAGGGACACCTGGAGGAGATGCGCAGGTACAGATCCTTAACGTCTCACGGTTAAACACTCACAACCCAGGATGTGTGTGTTAACAAATGTACTGTGTGTGTTAGACACAGGGTGTGTTTGTGTGTGTGTTAGACATACAGGCTGTGAGACACGGGATGTGTGTGAGAAACGGGCTGTGTGTGAGACACTGACTGTGTTTGAGACAGGCTGTGTGTAAGATGCGTGTGTAAGATGCGCCTGCCATTCTTCCACTCCGGTAGTGTGTGTGCGCCCAGGACGCCATTCAAACCTAAGGTGGCCTAGTCTCAGCTAGCTGATGGAAGTTGCGAGAATTTCATCATCGCTTGTGGCTGGGGTTGGCATCGTCCCCCACTCATCCTGATGTCGAGGGTAAATGGGTGAGGTTTAAGATTGTGGCTCATGCAGCTGCAATGGCTGCTTTGGGTACACGGTGCAGACCTCCCCAGAAATCCCTGGCTGACAGAGGAAGTGTTCAAGCTTGCTGAGAAAAAGCGACAGGCCCATTATCATCGGCTACAGTATCCCACGTCGGAGAATGAGGAGGCTTACCGCAGCCTTCGCTCGAGATTCGGAGAGCCGTGAGGTGCTGCAAGGATAGATGGTGGTGGCGGGTTGCTGAGGAGATGCCTCAATGGCCCGCGATCACAAATCACTATTCAACTCCATCAAAAAAGTAACCTGCAGCGCACCACCTATTACCATCATTAGGGGAAATAATGGTGATCCAATCTCCGACCCCCAGGAACAGGTTTGCAGATGTGCTGAGCATTTCTGTGAAGTCCTGGGGGAGGGGAAATCTCTCGACATGGAAAACATCATGGGACAAAGTGGGGATGATACTGCTGAGGCTGTGGTGCTTCAAATATTGGAAGAAGTCACCCCCTGTGAGTGGCTGGCTGAGTTGCCATTAGTTGAGGAAGTACTGAAGGTGATCCGGAGTCTAAGACCAGGAAAGGCACTGGGCAGAGATGATCTCCCAAGCGAAATGCTGAGGGAGGGTGGCGTTTGTGCACAGACTGCCCTATATGACATCATAACAACAGTCTGGACTACTGGGCGGGTTCCGCAGGATTGGAAGGATGCCCTGATGGTCCCCCATCAGACCGCACAGACTGTAAAAACTACAGGGGCATCTCACATCTCAGTGTGCCGGGAAAGGTCCTGGCAAGGATTATTCAACATCGCATTGCCAGGCACGCAGAGGAGATGGCTTGCGGAGCCCCAATGTGGTTTCAGGAAAGGGCGGTCCTACACAGATGCCATATTTTCTGTCCGTCTGCTACAGCAGAGGTGTAGGGAATTCCAACAAGGCCTACATCTTTGCTTTATTGACCCGGTCAAGGCCTATGATACCATCAGTAGGCCTGGGCTCTGGGTTGTTCTTCATGCTTTCGGAGTCCCTGACCCTCTGCTCATGATTATTAAGGACCTTCATGATGGTGAGTTGGCCCGGGTAAAACCACGTGGCTGGGAGTCAGAGCCATTCCCTGTACACCTTGGGATGCGACAGAGATGTCATCTGGCTCCCACATTTAACATATTTTTTCACCACGTGCTTCGTAAAACCTTTGATGGCTGTACCAGAGGAATTTCCATCTGGTACAGATACAATGGAAGGCTGATCGATGCCCTGGTGCGGTCAAGTGACAGCTCCCTTTTAGTCAACTACGTTATGTATGCTGATGATCTGGTAATTTCTGCTCACTCAGAGGAGGAGTTGGAGGTGCTGCTTGTGAACCTGGAGCTTGCCACTAAGAGGTGGGGCCTTACCATCAGCCCCACCAAAACTAAGCACTTGCCTAGGTATTTTGTTCCATGGGACATTCCACCCCCACAACTCCCAATTGGTGATGGGGCAGTTGTGGAGAGAGTGGAGAGTTTCCCATACCTAGGCAGTGTGCTCATGACCGGCTCCGGTTTAACAGCAGAAGTCTCACTCCAAAACAGTCCAGCGGCATTATCTTTTCATCGGTTGTGTTGTGGGTTCGAATTAGGTGCACACACACGCAGCTTGGAGGCAACACTATTTATTAACGGTAAGTAATATAACACTGTACATGAGGTGGTGACCACCTTCCTCAACTCACTAACACTCTTGAACGCGACACAGACTGGACCAGGCAGGCAACTGCCTGCCTGGCCCAGGACGACGACTCGGGACTTGACGACCGATGATGTCTTCTCTTTTGAGTACAGTACAACAGCCTCGCTCTGCGTTCACACCACGCTTATATCTGCTTTGGCGTGGCTGGCTCCGCCCCGGCGTGGCTGGCTCTCTTCAGGCCACGCCTCCCTTCCCAGGACACGCCTCACTTCCCCCACCTCTGGGAAGGTCCGGATCCCTTCACCACGTGACCCCCCAGGCACCCCCTTGGGGCCCCCAGCCTTCGTACGGGCCGACACAGTAGTGACCGTTCTATGTCACTACAGTTGCGTAATGCTGTGTGGAAGCTACCTGGTCTGTCGCTCCGCACAAAGCTTCAGGTCTTCTCGGCCAAAGTCAATCCCTCCCTTCTCTACACTTGCAAAAACGTGGACCCCCCTAAGGGAACATCTTCGCCGGTTATAAACATGTAGGCTGGCCTGCCTATGATCTATCCTGGGTTTAACCAGGCTGGATTGTGTGAGGAGCCCACAAATACTTGAAAGATCTGGACAGAGTCCCATCGGTGAGCTCCTCCGGCAGGCAAGGCTGCGTTGGTTGGGTCATGTAGCCCGCATGCCCAGCCACCGCATGCCTAAACAGATTTTGTTTGGCCGGACCGAGGGGGCTTAACGGGCGCGGCATGGGCTAGAGAAGAGATGGAGTGATTTCGATTTAAAGCTTTCGTGACGATGGCAGCTATACAAAAATAAAAAGAGACCCCAACAACAGCCTCGTCTCCAAAACCAACATCATCATTTCTGCTTCAACCGCATTAATTGATCAGACCAAACAGTTCTCGTTGAAACCTTCTGCAGCCAGGCCACCAAGATTGTACGGCTTGCCAAAGATACATAAAGAAGATACACCTCTTCGTCCCATTGTCTCTACTATCAACTCCCCCACTTACAAACTGGCTCGTTTTTTGTCCGAAATCCTACGGCCTTTCACTGGAAAAACCACCTCTGCAGTACTAAACTCTACTGACCTGGTATCGACAATCAAGGGGATTGCCCTGTCCCCAGACGACCTGCTTGTCAGTTTTGATGTGGTTTCCTTGTTCACCAAGGTGCCTGTGCCTGACACCATCGCAATCATTGAAGACTTGGTTCATCAAGGACTGAATGCTGGGGTACCCCCCTTGGTGAGACACTGCTTAACCAATACATACTTCACCTGGAATGGAACCTTCTACAAGCAAATTGAGGGCACCCCAATGGGCTCCCCCCTATCTCCGGTTGTAGCCAACATCTTCATGGAGAAATTTGAGACGGACGCCATCCACACTGCCACTCTACGCCCGACCTTATGGAAGAGGTACGTAGACGACACTTTTGTCATCTGGCCACATGGCCGGCCTGCTCTAGACCAATTTCTCGACCACATCAATTCCATACACCCAGCCATCAGATTCACCATGGAAGTCGAAAATGATGGCAAGCTACCCTTTTTGGATGTCCTAATCAAAAGGAGACCTGATGGTTCAATGAGCCACTCTGTCTACAGGAAAGCCACCCACACGGATGCTTATCTAAAACCGGATTCCCACCACCATCCATCCCAGAAGAATTCCCTCATCAAGACTCTATATCATAGAGCCCAATGCATCTCCGACCATGAACACATTTCCAGTGAACTCAAACACGTACGCCAAGCTCTTAAGGCTAATGGTTACTCCGACTACACAATCCGCAAAGCCATCACTCCAACCATCAAGAAGGATCCTGTTGAGGAGCCTTTCAAGACCATCACCTTACCCTACATTGCTGGGGTCACAAAAAAGATCTCCAAAATCCTGATTAAACACAAGATCCAGGTCCGATTCAACACAGTACATAAAATCCGTGATCTGGTACCGTCTGTAAACGATGTGGTTCCAGACATACAGTACCCTGGTGTCTACAAACTAAGTTGCCTCTGTGGTAGCAGTTACATTGGAGAAACCAAACGACATGTCTCAGACCGCATCCGTGAACATAAAGCTGACCTGAAACACGGTAGGACAAACACCTCAGCCGTGGCAGATCACTGTTACAACTCAGTGGGCTCACATGACATTGACTTCTCCAAGACAGAGGTTCTCTGCAAGCCATCTGGCTATCATGAGAGATTCGTTCATGAGACGATCCACATATACAAACACAGAGACAATTTTAACCGAGAAGATGGATTCTGGCATAGCAATCACTGGAAGGACGTAATAAACCATTTCGATACACATTAGGGTGGGTAGAAAAATACATAGTGTTATATTAAAATGTATAAGGTGGTTTATAGCAATACAGTATGTAATTTAATGTTGGATTTGCCTATGGCAGTATATAGTACGGTATAGACGCGTGTGATGTAAGATAATAAAGTTTAGATGGAAGCATATTATATAATTTTTTACAACGTAGAATTTTTTTTATGTATTACTTACTGTTAGTAACTCAGCTTATTGTAGAGTTTAGTAAGTATACTGATGATGCTATGTAGTTTATACTTTAGTTTGTTATGCAGTTTTTACTTTAGTTTTTACTTGGTTATTTAGTAACTGCAGCTACATACTATTAACATTCCTTTCCTTTGTTAATGCTACCTCCCCCCCCCCCTTTGATGCTGCTAATCCTGCATAATGCACGGGCATAGTATTGATTTGGACCCCCCCCCCCCCCGCCCACCTCCTACGCATTTTCCATATGCTGAATTCCTCTTGATATGCAAATTATTTTGTTTAGGCGCTCTTCTTCCCACCTCCCCCCCCCTCTAACCCAGCTTAAATATACGCTTGGAGGTGCTTCATTCTTCGCCTGAGGACGGCTGCTTGCGTTGTGGCCGAAACGTCGTGAGAATTGTTTTATTATGTTTTATTTTTATTATTTTATTACTTCCCTTCTACGTGACTTTACCGAAAGAACCAAGAAGAAGATGGAGTGATGTTATAGATAGAGGAGGATGTGGAGCTGAGTGGGCTTGCCGATGACTGGTACCAGTGGTTTCAAGATCGGCCTCTGTGGAGGAGGCTCATGAAGGACGCTACCGGGCAGTTGGAGGCAACGTAGGGAGGAGGAGTGATGGTCACAACAACGAGCGGAGCGCCGGGTGGCTAAATCACAGCAAGTTGGCACAGTAGGGGGCACAGGTGGTGCATCATCCAGTCATCTCAGTCGGTCGACCCGTAGCACCTGGGTCTGCCCCGTGACCTCCTGGCAGCGGGCGTTCGACACTTCACGTGGTCTCAAGGTGCACATGGCCTGACACAAGCATCGTGGTGACGTCACCGCCACTTAGTGGCGAATGGCGGTTCTTGTTGTTTGTAAGAAACGGGCGGTGTGTGAGACACTGGCTGTGTGTGAGACACTGGCTGTATGTGAGACACGGGCTGTGTGTAAGACACTGGCTGTGTGTGAGACACGGGGTGTGTGTGAGACACAGGCTGTGTGTGAGACACGGGCTGTGTGTAAGACACTGGCTGTGTGTGAGACACGGGGTGTGTGTGAGACACGGGCTGTGTGAGACACGGGCTGTGTGTGAGGCACGGGTTGTGTGTGAGACACGGGCTGTGTGTAAGACACCGGCTGTGTGTGAGACACGGGTTGTGTGTGAGACACGGGCTGTGTGAGACACGGGCTGTGTGTGAGACACGGGCTGTGTGTGAGATGCCGGCTGTGTGTGAGATACGGGCTGTGTGTGAGACACGGGCTGTGTGAGACACGGGCTGTGTGTGAGACACGGGCTGTGTGTGAGATGCCGGCTGTGTGTGAGACACGGGCTGTGTGTGAGACACGGGCTGTGTGTGAGACACGGGCTGTGTGTACTATAGATGCTGAGTGTTCCAATGCTGTCGGTAAACGAGGCTGTGTGTGATGCTGTTGGTGGTTGTCCCTGGAGAGAGATCCCAAAGGAATCTGCACCCCCACCTCCTACTTCACTGGACGCAACCACGATCCGCTCCCTTGAAAGGGTCGTGGACAGATTCCTGCCTGTCCTCTGTGAGTTCCTCAGTCTTGCACCCACGTGTCCCGCTCTGTTGCACTGCACTTCTGTGCTCCCCGCCTTCATCAACATTTCATTTATTTTACCAGGTAGGGAACCCACTGAACCATGTCGCTCTTTTTTCGTAAGCGATCTGACTATCACAAATGACAGCTCTACGAAGTGGCTAATCACGTGGATATTTATAGCTGCAGCCAAATCCTCTGAATGAAAATGTATTCTAAACCTGAAGGAAAAAAGCGAGGAACCAGGGAAAAATCCACCCCACCACGGGGAGAGAGACGCAGACTCTGGAAGAGAGCGACATGGATCAGTGGGCTCTACCTGGTGAAATAAAATTAGTTTAACATCTTCAATATTCTACTGGGGCAAGTGCTGTCAGCGAGTAGCAGCAGCACCTATGAAGGCCGTCAGTGCACACCAGGGGGTTGTTGGCCAGTACCACGCCCGGCCGCCTTTGTCTCCCTCGTGCCGAATGTTTACACATCACACCAGCAGAGGGCAGTGCAGCGTGAACCTTTGTTGTACTGCACATCTACGCTTCTACGTTCACTATCCCCACCATCGTCAACGAACACTGACGAGAGCGGTGAAGTATGGTCAAATAACCCCCTCGAGGACGCGTACGGCGCGGGGAGGCGCTCATCCAGCAGCGGAGTGACACACAATGTCTGTGTGTGGATGTGAGAGTGTGCGAGGCTGTGACACACAATGTCTGTGCGTGGATGTGAGAGTGTGCGAGGCTGTGACACACAATGTGTGCACTGTAAAAACCGAGACTGGGGTTAATTAATGTTTAGTAAATATATAGGAGTAGCCTATACATAAAAATAATGACTATGTGTAGTTTAGAATCACATTGAGCTGAATTCAACACCTTTCTATTAGTTATTAATTGTATTTTACTCAGTTTTGTTCAAATAAAATCAGCCATCAATAACTGAGTAGAATTTAATTGTATTTTATCAGGAAAGTCAAAAATGCCAAAAATTGATTAATTTTACTAACCGGGAGGTTTTTGAATTTAATAACGTTACACTTCCGCCCAAACTCGAGGCATTTTTTCGCGCCACGTGCATGTCAACCATCTTCTTCAACAGACACGTTTCAGGGACCGCCGTTCTCCCAAAGGTAAGACATGTTTTATTATTTTAGCGAACAATTTTTTAACAAAGGTGTGGTAGCAGTTGAACATTGTTTTATGTTACTGCATGTTACCAGCATGCCAATTTAACTGGCTGTAACGTATATCAGAATTAACTAGCACAACGTTAGGCCTTTGGAAGTCAGTCTGATTCGACTAAAAGCACGAGACTATAATTTTTGTTCCGCACACGAAAAAGTAACGTGCGTGATTAAAACTAGACTATATTCATTCGGATCACAGCGTGTACCGAACCAAAAGTCCTGTACCTGCCGTTACACCTCCAGTATATTATATCTTGGTGTTGATGTACGTACAGTATGCTAACGTTAGCTAGCTTGCCACCAGTCAGTTAGCGTCACCTTTACGTTGTGGCTAGCTTGTTGTGTAGTTGCTAGCTAGCTAGATGATGTGAGTGACAAGAAGTTGATGTGCTAAATTTGAGCATGAAAATTTGAATATTAAAAATAATAAAGAATTATCTTGTCCTCATGTGATTAGAGACCTGGTGGCCTTGCATCTGATACATGGACCTTTTTCTGCCTCAGGTTTTTGCTTATGGAATGGAAGTGTAAGATCTGCAAGTCTTTGTCTGCCACAAAGGGAAATCTACTAAAGCATTACAGACAACACGCAATATTTGGTCGTGGCCAATCCCAGCCATGCCTATATGACAGTTGCCCTTGCACATTTAAAACGCAGAGTGCCCTTCGCACACATTTGTCCAGATACCATTCAGATGAAGAAAGTCTACAGTCAGGAAATATCTCTGCTTTTAAGTGTTTAGTTTGCAATGCTTGTTGTTCTATAGAGAAGGACTACTTTCAGCATATTGGAAATCATCTGAAGAGCCACGAAACTGTCTTTTGTGTATTTGAAGGATGCAGCTTTCAGACAAATATATACAATACATTTCTAAAACACAAAAGCAAAAGACACAAATCCTATTCTTTGAGTGATTTTAAGAAAGATGTGTATGAGAGTCGCCATAATCAGACTGTTGACCATTCTGATTTACCAGAGGCCAATGATGGTGAGGGCACTAGTTTAGATTGTGATCAGGAAAGTGCATCATACTTAGTTCTTCAAAGAATTGGCTTACTTCTGCTGAAGCTAGAAACCATCTATAATGCCACAGTGAAGTGCATTGATGCCTTGGTTGAAGACCTTCAGTTCATTTCATCTTCAGTATCAGTTGCAGTTGTTAGGAACATACTAGATTCAACATTGAAGGTGAATAAATGCATTGTTGACCAGGCCATCGTAACTGAATTGTCAGCAGTTGTGCAACTTCCATCCCATTAGTACAGCACTTGGAGCAGGTGGTCCACTTGGTACGGCTTTTAAGAGAAGAAAGTATTTTAAGGTGCATGTCCAGTGTGTTGATAGCATTGAATATATTATTGATACTGAAAAGAACAAGACCTTTCAATATGTGCCTATTCTCCAGACTTTGCAGGAAGTCTTGAAGAATAAAGACATTGCAGAACTAATTGTATCCAGAAAATCAAATAGTAATGGATATATTAAGCCAATTTTTGATGGAAAATCCTTCAAGCAAAATGTATTTTATGCTGGGGAAGAAACAAGACTGTATATAATCCTTTACGTTGACGACTTTGAGGTGTGTAACCCACTAGGAACTTCGAGAAAAAAAAAACACAAAATAACAGCTGTTTATTGGGTTTTGGCAAATGTTCCAACAAAGTTGCAATCTGCATTAACGTCAATACACCTAGCTTTACTTTGCAAAGCTGTTGATGTCAAACAGTTTGAATACAGAGCAGTTTTGGAACCACTCTTGAAGGATCTTGTCATTCTAGAACAGGAAGGGATTTTCATTTCCAGTGTTGGAAAAAACATTAAAGGGACAGTACATTGTGTTGTAGCTGACAATCTCGATGCACATTCTATCAGTGGACTAGTTGAATGTTTCACGGGGCCGTACATCTGTAGATTTTGTCTTGGACATTCTTCAGAGTACCAGACACACGAAGTGCGGACCGGAGTGTTTCCACCTCGGACAAAGAAGAAACATAGTTTGCACGTGCAAACTGAGAGAAAATCCAAATGTTATTCATTGCTTTGGCGTAAAGCAGTCATGTCCATTGACTGATAAATTAAATCATTTTCATTTTGAGTCTGGGTACCCACCAGATGTACTACATGACCTTTTGGAAGGCATAGTCCCAAGGAAACTAGCATTGTGTTTTCAGATTTTCACCAAGAAGAAGTACTTCAGTTTGACTGAGCTTAACGAGTTAATAACTGAGTCTGACTGTCAAAGTTCTGCATTATAGGCCTATACATCTGATAGGCTATCAGAGAATGCACTGATTTGTTATTGAAAGCTATCTTTATTTTTGTTTAATGTTTCTTGGGTGTTCTAACATTGTGCTTTCTTCTGATGTGACGCTGACCTAGGCCATTGCAAGTGTTTGTTCTAAAGGAATAGATGTAAGATGCATATAACATCTGTAGGCTGTGCTAGTTTACTTGTTAGGAAGCCATGCTTGTGAAGTACCGGTAAAGACGCTTGAGGCGGAGGTTGAGGCACACGTATATTTATTCCACAAGTGGTCAGGACAGCACTAGAGGGGGTAGCGGCACCCTCACCCGGATAACTGGGGACACACCGCTAGCTATCCCTGACCTACCCCGAGTCCTCCACTAACGGGCTAGGGGAGGCTACCTGGCCTGACACTGGTGAGTCGGGCTACGGTGCCCGGAGTCGCAGAGTGCTGACTCTGGTTCACGGGACCACGCCGCTGGCTCAGTCCTGCGCGGCCCTGACAAGGGCGGCGTCTCAGGGGAGTCCAGGGCTCTAGCTACCCGGGTCTTCAATCTTCCCTCCTTTATTCTAATACTGAGCCCCGAGCTCTCTCTCTCATCCCCCTTTATACCCCCCTTCAGGATCACAACCCCGGGCAGCCCTACCCCCCAGGCTGCCCGATGCGGACGTCGTTGCGGGCACTGCCCCGTGTACTCCCGGAGCTCCGCCCACTGTGTTTGTTCCCCATGTGAACCCATGTACATACAGCCCCTCCGTAACAGCCCTACACTTGTACTGTTATTATGCATGTTAAAAAAGATAGGTCCACCCGGATTGTGGATTATGGCTACTAGTATAAGTACAGGGAATGCAAGTCAATTCACGTGATGTTTTAATCTCTTTTAGCTGTTTGAAAAACATATTGGCCCTTAGGATTTCAATTTGCGCATATAAAAAAGAAATATGAAAGTTTTTTTACAGATTTTTTTTAAAACATTGTCGTAATTTAAATGTGCTAAAAAGACATAAACCTTGAATCACATCCAAAAAAGTAATCTGTGCCTGTAATGCCCACAAATTATAAATACCTCCAGTATTGTATCCCTATTGTACACATACATGATTTCTGTATTTGTTTTGTACTTGTAATATGTTGGATAAACATGTTGAGACAAAATTGCACGAATAAATGTTAACCTGCTGTTCCTTTTCATGGTTCTTATCTTTTTCATGGTGATCGGTTGACTTAACGTAAGTGAATTGTGGCACCACGAAGGCATGATATTGGGTGGATTAGAAATAGAAAAGTTATGGCAACAGACATTCAATATAAGTATTTTATTTAGTAAATCCAAATCATTTTGATCCAGATATTTAGTAAGCTTATATCAATTTCACCCAGATCATTAATAAATATTAATCAGATTCCACCAGATATTTAGTAAATCTAAATTACCATTGCTCAGATATTAAGTAAATATAAATCACTTTTCCTTGTAAAATCTATTTGGATTTACACAATTTTTTTAGGCTATATAACTCATCATTAGGAAACATATTACTAAATCCAACACATTTTAACTGTTGCTTTTATTACCATGTACTTATTTTTTATTATTTTTTTTTTGTTAATTTATTCAACACTTTTTATTCAAAGTTGTAGTGCTTAAAATCTACTCAATTATATTACGTGTCACTTTGTTGCCATAATTTTTTAAGTAACAATGTGTCACATTTTTTACAGTGTGTGCGTGGGTGTGAGAGTGTGCCAGGCTGTGATACACAAAGTCTGTGTGTGGGTGTGAGAGTGTGCGAGGCTGTGACACACAATGTGTGTGCGTGGGTGTGAGAGTGTGCCAGGCTGTGACACACAATGTGCGTGTGTGGGTGTGAGAGTGTGCGAGGCTGTGACACACAATGTCTGCGTGTGGATGTGAGAGTGTGCGTGACTGGTGGCTGTGGTACAGGCGTCGTGTTTGTAGAGAGACGCTGTGAGAGTGACATTAACATCGTGGTGCTGGCATCATCAGCACTGTTCACTACCACTGCAAACACCCATGGTCATATTAGTGTAGTACTTTTGTTATTATTTATTATTATTCACTAATTGTTATTATTGACAAGTGATTAGCATTATGTGTACACAGATACTAAAGAATATTAGTATATGTGTACACAGACACTACCGGCGACGGGAGAGCTGGGGGGAGATGTGTGGAGTTGAGGGCGAGGCAATGGCGTTACGGTAGTGCCGCTATTGTCTGCGCAGTGCGCAATCTACCAATGCTGAAACTGTACTTACTTATCTACCAGTTATGTGTTACTTAATTTTTGGATATTTACTTTTGTTACTTATTTACTGTTTTAAGTTCACTCGTTTCCGATTAGTTTGTTTTCTTTGTGCACGTTATGATTTTAATGTTAACTATTGATAGTGGAATGTATTACCAATGTACACTTCGCATTAATATGATGGAATTAAGCTGCGGTAACGACGTTAAATATATGAATGCATGCGGGGTATATGGAGGTGCGGGCTATCTCAAATTTGTTTTACACAAAACGCTATTTTTGCGGGGTATATGCGTCTGCGGGTTATATGCGTATGTGGGCTATATGCGGGAAAATACGATAATGAAAATTAGTATGTGTATACTAATACTAACAAATACTAGGAAAAGTACATTAATAACGAATATTAGTCCTGTATGCATTGTCATACGCGTGATAATCACAGTGTTACGTATGAACGTAGCATGTAGTGCGGTATGACCACAACAACACAACAGCCAACACAACACTAGTGTGTGTGTGTGTACACGCCACGTGTACTGCTCGTGCTGCTACTGCGCACGCGTCGCCGTGACCGCTGTGTGAGCATCGTCGCTGTCCTCACCACAGATGGGCGTTCACCGACTCTGGACAAAAACTCAGCCCACGACCACTTCCAGATTTCCTCGGATCTCAGGATGGTGACGCTGAGTGGTGTCCCCCAGGGTCGCCTCCATCACCCATACCGCTTTGAGTGCCATCCACAAGCCCTGTGCTCTGAGAGCTTCTCGTCGGGTCAGCACTACTGGGAGGTGGACGTGGGGAGAGCGTGGGGGTGTCGGGTTGGAGTCGCGTACGGGACGATTCCACGGAAAGGGAGTGGTGCTGAGTGCAGCCTAGGAGGGAGTGACGTCTCCTGGTGCCTACAGAAACGTGGCGACAACTTCTCAGTGCTGCATGGCGGGGCAGTGACGTCACTGTCGGTGCCGGAGCCTCCGCGGAGAGTCGGGGTCCATCTGGACTGGGATGCGGGGCTGCTGTCGTTTTACAGCGCCGACTCCATGGCGCCGTTGTACTCGTGTCACCAAACCTTCACTCAGCCCCTCCTCCCTGTTCTGTGGGTGGGGGGCGGAGACTCAGTGAGGATTGTGCATCTGAGTGGTGCGTCCTGAGAGAGGTGAACATGAACAGCGCAGAGGGCAGACGCCACGACGCACGGCGCTCGCCACCCTCGTCACCGCCACGCGCAGTGCCACGCCCGTGGCTGGCTGGTGGCTGTCAGTGGCTAGGGGCTGCGTGGCTCTCCATCACAACGGGGGGGCTGAGCGTAAACAATCCTCACAACCTTCATTAGCTGGGGGTGATAAAATAGGTACCGCTGTGTGTGTGTGAGGCCAGCGTGGATGTGTTGAGGAGTGGAGTGATGACGTTAGGTCACACTCGCCTCGGGGGGGAATGACGTCAGGGGAAAGTATCGTCATGCCGCCCGGGGTATTTCAGGGGCGACCCGTGACATTAACGGGGTCTTCGCCGGGAGCCAGAGAGCGAGTGGTAGGGGAGTAGGGGCTACGGGGGTAGAGGAGTTTAGAGACAGGCTAGAGGGCTACTTTACCCGGCTGGCCGAGTTGGATAAACCCTCGGTCAGTGTTGTGGGAAGAGCCTGGGGAGATTAGGATATACCAGTGTTAACCCTTTCCCCTGAGCTAGGTGTAAACCCTTAAATAAACAGTTTGGCGTCAGCCCCCATATAACTTGCGTCAGCGTCGTCTTTCACGCCACAACAGATGTATGTGTGATGCCACCACCGCGAAGCCGCTCGGCAGGCGCCCCATCTACGACCTCGCCACCACCAAGCGACGGGGCCGACCCCGCTTCCCCCTCACCGCCCCCCACATAAACACACCTTCACACATTTTCCCACATAGAGCTCCGAGGGGAGGTCTCCTGGCCGGCAGGTTTTTTACCCGAAAGCCCTCATAGGGATAATCTTCACGGTTTCCTGCGACCAAGGAATTGACCTTTCCCGATGCTGGTTCGCACCGCGGCGCTGTGACCCGGGTTGAGATTGTATGGTCACGGCGAGGGCTGTCCAGCCACCACGGTTGAAACGCACCCCCCACACACACGTATCGGCAAGGCAGGCAGGGATCCGCAATCCACAAACGGACGGTGGGAAAACGGGACCCTGCCCACTGTTCGACTAGACGACGCAATATACAAACGAACGGCGGGAAAACGGGGCCCCGCCTAATGATCGATGAGACGACGTAATCCGTCGCGCTAACCAGATTCGAACCGCCCGAAGCCAGCCAGGGGACAGGTGAATCGCTTTGATTGGCCAGCGGAGCGGGACCACCTGTGAGGTGAGGAGGATAAAGAGAGGGGTGAGGGAAGCATAGGGGACTTCTTCTCCAGTCAGCTCCCGTGCCGTGAACTCCGGAATCCAGCGACTCGAACGTCCGTGAGACGTGTCGACGCGCTGCGAGGACAAACCGACAGGAGCGTCTAACTGTGAGTGAGAGAGAGAGTGGTGAGACTTAGTATAAAAACCAATCCGCTTAGAGCTTATCGAATTAGATAAATCGGGTACAGACCCTTGGGCAATAGTGTAGGCCTGCCTTGTCGATCCTTACTGACTTAACAGCGAATCGCAGTCAGCCGGCAATGAATCATTAGTAACTAATCGTTGCCTCGTGTGGTTTCGACGAGAGTGTGAACGCACGCGGTGCTGGGTGTACGTACGCTCACAGCGTGTGAGTGCTACGCTGGGCTGCGTGAGGGGAAGAGTGTGAACGCGCGCGGTGCTGTGTGTACGTACGCTCACAGTGTGTGAGTGCTGCGCGGGGCTGTGTGAGGGGAAGAGTGTGAACGTGCGCGGTGCTGTGTGTACGTACGCTCACAGCGTGTGAGTGATGCGCGGGGCTGTGTGAGTAGATGCGTCGCGTTCGATTGCCGGCGAAACCCTAGCGGGTATCAGGGCAGTGCGGTAACGCAAACGAGCCCGGAGATGCCGGCAGGGACCCTGGGGAGAGTTCTCTTTTCTTGGTGAAGGGCAGGGCGGTGTGGTAACGCAAACGAGCCCGGAGATTCAGGCGGGGGAGACCCCGGGGGCCAACGGCCTCCACATATTCACCCTGCCAACGCGGTGACGTCACCACGTACGCTCCCCCAACGCGGTGACGTCCCCACAGACGCTGCCCCAATGCGGTGACATCACCACGTCACCCCTCTCCCCCCACCCCCCCAACGCGCTCCCCACACGCCTGCCCTGTACCACTGCACCATCTGTGAACACAAAGAGCTTCACAGCTCATCGGATTCCTCCTGTACTACAAACACAGATTCTGACGTTCTGGATTCCCGCCACTGGGGGAGTCCCGCGCTGTGACATCACCACGTCACCGCGCTGGCGACATCAAAAACAGAAGCCCTGAGGGGTACCCTGCAGCCTCGCTGTGACCCAGCACTGTGGGGGTGGGGGGTGGATCACCACTGACGCTGCTGTTAACTCCCCGCGAGGACGCCACGTGGCCCTGGAGCTCGCCAGAAGGCGTTGGAGCAGCAACAACAACCACCACAACAACCACCACAACAATCATTACCACAACAATCATCACCACAACAATCATCACCACAACAACCACCACCACAACAAGCATCACCACCACCAATACAACCACCACTACAACCATTACCACCACAACAACCACCACAACAACCACCACAACCACCATCACGCGTGAACTTCATCCAGTGACAGGGACTGGGAACTAAAAATAAAAATCGGCCCCCAGGCATTTTGTAAACACGCCGCACACATTCGGGCTATGGGAATAATTATTTATACAGTGTGCTTCAATAATGATATATAATTATAGGTACAATTATTATATATAGAGGGTGCTTCAATAATTATGTATACAATAATGTTATATATACAGGGTGCTTCAATAATTATATATAATCATACATACAATAATTATATATATACAGGGTACTTCAAAAATGTGAACACTTCTGATACTTTGCAAAGATGCCACAAGAAATGTGCCCCCGGGCTCTGGAGACCACCTGGAGAAGATTCCAGGCATTGTGTTGACAATGATCGCGAATTCACATTCCATTTGTTATCTTATTAATTTTACTCTGATCACAATAGTGCCTTGGAATGGGTATCTACTCCCTCCCTCCCTCTCACCCACCCACCCTCCACTCCCTCCCTCCATCTCCGTTCTCTTGCGATGCCACTTGAATTTGTAGAGGAGCTCAGAGCTCGGGGCAATCGTTGATGGCGCACAGCCTGACTGCTGCCTATCCTGCTCCTTGTCTGTGGATCCTCCCTCTTGGTGCCTTTGGGGTCGTCCTCTCTGCACGAGAGCAAGCAACTTATCGTGCGGCGTGCTACAAGTTGAAATCATTGTTGTTATTATTGTTAACACATGCCTGGACTGCCGCACCTTCGATTAGAAAGGTTGGCTACGTACACGGACAGAGGCCACCCCATGCCGTGCGGGTTATGGGAGTTCTTTGACCGTACTTCGCCACGCTGCCAAGCGCGGGTCGTGAAGACGAGACGCGTAGACAGACGTTGGGAGCCGATCACAGCGCAGGGACAGCCACTGATGTCGCTGCACTGCCCCCTGCTGACCAGGACGTCGTCTCAGCGTGGCAACTGCAGGGAGCGTCACGGAGACGAAGTCGAGGCGCGTCAAGGAGGGCGTCACGAACCTGCTCCACGTGGGGCCATCTGGCCACCTCAAAGTACCTAGCGTGACCCTCGCCTTCAAAAGGCTTCGTCACAAGCCGGGTTCCATCGCGCGGTGTTCATCAAGATGGTCGTGAAGCATGCTCAGTGCTTCCATTGAACTGCCAACGCTACGCTTACAGAGTGTCTCCCCGCTCTCCCCAGCATCCCCCCCTCCCCCACTCCCTCCTCCCCCGCCCCCCCCCTCCCCGTCCTCGTCCCCACTCCTCCTTCATATTTTTGATCTTCAGAAGTTGCCAAGCGATTATTTTTTTTCTGTTCAGGATACCAACAGCCAACAAAAGGGTGATACTAGGATGAGAAGTATCATGGTTCACAAGACACTGACACGAGGCTCAGGGCATCAATCCACATCGAAGCGCCACGGTGGCTAAGAGATGTTAACTACCTCGCCTGGTGTACAGGAGGTCGTGGGCTCGATCCCGGCCCTGACACCTGCTGTATATTTGTAGTTTCCGTGTCTCTCTATCCCCGTGGTCGCATGGATTTTTCCGATTTGATCTGCACATTTAGAATTGTGAGTATTTGGCTTCTATAAATATCTACACAATAGGCCACTTCATTGAGCTGTCGTCACGTGTGGCGAGGTCGCTTCTGTGAGTAGAACTATAAAAGAGGTGCTTGGCTCAGTGGGCTTTGCCTGGCAAATCGCCCGATACAGCTGCTTTTTGTTGTAGTCACCAGCGAAACGTCACGCAACTCAAATTGTCAACGTTGTAGTGGGCTAACTCTCCACCACACAACCGGTTAGTGCTGAAGTCGTCACTGATTGACACGTTTTGTGCGTGGTGATGTCACCACGCACGTCCCCATGCATAGTGACTGAGGCGTGCGTCTCCATAGCAACCGGCATCTGTATTAATCAGCTGCTGGCATTTAAGGTGGTAAAAAACAACTTACATTGATCGTTTCGTATCACTCGATGGCAGCACAGCGCTGACTAGCGGAGACAACAAAGATCCCCCGTGTAGCCTTAACAGAATTGGGACAAGAGCTGTTAGTGAGTAGCAGCACCTATGAAGGCCGGCACTGTGGCACACGGGGGGGTATGTGGCCAGCACCACGCCCGGCCGCCTTTGTCTCCCTAGTGGCGATGTTTACTACACACCGCGCCAGGTACACATTTGAGGCCAAGTCGACCTAGGGGAGGCCCAGGACCGGTTGTTCAGATCATTCGTCACCGGCGTTGGCGGCCGTGAGCAGGAATCCAACTCGGTCGGCCCGGGTTCGTAGCGCACACCGCCGCTAACCGCTGCGCCACCGCTCCCCACGCCGGGTGTCAGCGCAGCCCCGAGCGGCAGATACGCGGACACCGTGGGGCTCCCATCACGAGGAGACCCCACGTGCAAACGTCTCAACGTGAACTCGCGCCACTGACGTCGCTCCTTCACATCGTTGCCGTAGTCCAGGATGCCTCTAACACGACACGTTGCGCGTTGAGCGAGCGAGCGGCCTGGCTGAGCGACAGGGATGGACCGCACGGATGGATCCGCTGAACGAGCAGCTGATTTTCACCTACCCAGTAACGAGCACGAGGCCTGGCCCAGCCCTCACCAATCAGAGACCAGCACATGAAGTGGGGTGCGAGGAAGGGGGGGGGGCGCCCTGGTTTTGGAGGCGGGGTAGGGGGAAGGGTAGGGTCTAGGGAGAGGGGTAGAAGAAGGGGAAGGAATAGGGGGAGGGGTAGGGGGAGGGATAGGAGGTGGGGGAGGGGTAGTGGGAGTGATAGGGGGAGGAATAGGGGGAGGGGTAGGGGTATGAGGCGGGGTAGGGGGAGGGGTAGGGTTTGGGGTTGGGGAGGGGGAGGGGGTGCTAGGGAAGGGGGCGTGAGGTGGGGGGGGTTGTCTGGGTGGGGGGGGGCTTGGGGGTTGTCACGCGAGAGGAGGGACCCCTCGGGTTTGGGGGAGATGGGGTTGTTGGGGGTCACGTGGGGTTCAGTTGGTTTACTGCCGACACTGGTCCAGAGTTGTTGACCGAGTCACGAATCGCGATCGATTCCCAGACGCCGTTTGGGTCCCTGCGCTGCCTGGAGCGGTGTTGATGCGCGCCACGCGAGGGCGCTGCCACTCCACCTCAGGGATTCGCGGGGCGTACTGAACAATGAAAGTGCACGGGAGATTTCAAAAGAGGCTGTGGCCAAATCAACCCGGAATGTCGCCGATTTTTTTTCCACAGATCTCGGAAGCTACGCAAGGTTGGGCCTGGACTGTGGCGATGGGATTGGTGAGCGGCGTGCACGTCAGAGTGTGGTGTGCAGATTATGTGTTGTGCCTCTCTCCGATGCGCTTTCAGGTTCTGCCCTTTGTTGATCAGCGCGATGTCTGTGAGGTTCTCTCCACGTGCTAGTAGCATCATCAAGATGTGAAGCTTCCTCAGTTGAAAGCGGAAATGTGGGGAGCATTGACGGCTTTCATTCTTCGTTACGGTGGAGCTGAGATTCCAATCATAATTGTTAAGTTATTTAATGAGCTTCAGGATACTCCTCGAGCCATGGGTAAGGTTTTACATATTTGTTCAAGCAACGAGACATTTACTGGACATGAAGGGACTCGCATTTGTCATCTTCAATCGATCTTCAGTCTGCATGCCAACATCGCCCTCACTAAAGTGGGCATCGGTGCACATCACAGCAGCACGGGAACGGTGCCGGGGCCACAGAGCAAAAGGAATGAAACAAAATAAACCTGTCACGACCTCAGCGGGTTTTATAATTTTAATAAAGTGAGTAATTTATGAATAAGTTAATAATTAAATAAATGCTATTATTTACGTAATAGTTTTAATAAAAAAATATTAGAAAATAATATGTATAACAAATTTCATAATGTTAATTGAATTAATAATATTATTGGTTCTTTCGGTAAAGTCACGTAGAAGGGAAACAAGAAAATAATAAAAATATATGACAATAAAATTCTCACGACGTTTCGACTGCAACACAAGCAATCATCATCAGGTGTGAAATCCACAGGAAGAAAATTTGAAAAAAGTGGCGGTTTTTTCTTAACGTCAGCACCACGGACAGCGATTTGGCAGTTGTTCAAATGGACGAGTCCATCTATGTTCGGAAATGAAGAGGGGGGAGAGGAATAGAATGGAATGCGGTCTGAAAGTCACCGTAAGCGTGAACACAATCAATTAAGACCCGAAATGGTTTATCAAATCCTTCCAATGATTGCTAAGCCAGAATCCATTGTCTCGGTTGAAATTGTCTCTGTGTTTGTATATGTGGATCGCCTCATGAACGAATCTCTCATGGTAGCCAGATGGCTTGCAGAGAACCTCTGTCTTGGAGAAGTCAATGAAATGTGAGCCCACTGAATTATAACAGTGATCTGCCACGGCCGAGGTGTTGGTCCTACCGTATTTTAGGTCTGCTTTGTGCTCACGGATGCGGTCCGAGACATGTCGTTTGGTTTCTCCAATGTAACTACTACCACAGAGGCAACTCAGTCTGGAGACGCCAGGGTACTGTATGTCCGGAATCACATCTTTTAGAGGCGGAACCAGATCACGGATTTTATGTAATGTGTTGAACCGGACCTGGATCTTGTGTTTATTCAAGATTTTGGAGATCTTTTTTGTGATCCCCGCAATGTAGGGTAAGATGATGGTTTTGAATGGCTCCTCAAGATGGTCTTTCTTAATGGTTAGAGTGATGGCTTTGCGGATTGTGTAGTCGGAGTAACCATTAGCCTTACGAGCTTGGTGTACGTGCTTGAGTTCACTGGCAATGTGTTCCTGGTCAGAGATGCATTGGGCTCTATGGTGCAGAGTCTTGATAAGGGAATTTTTCTGGGATGGATGGTGGTGGGAATCCGGTTTCAGGTAAGCATCCGTATGGGTAGCTCTCCTGTAGATAGAGTGGCTCATTGAACCATCAGGTCTCTTTTTTATTAGGACATCCAAACAAGGTAGCTTGCCATCTTTTTCGACTTCCATGGTAAATCTGATGGCTGGGTGTATGGAATTGATGTGGTTGAGGAATTTGTCTAGAGCAGGCCGGCCATGTGGCCAGATGACAAAAGTGTCATCCATGTACCTAAAACTTAATTTGGAGCTTTCGTGACTGCAGGAATTACTCTTTGGTTCTTTCGGTAAAGTCACGTATAAAGATAAAATAATACATTAAATACTAGCATACAACGTTTCGATTGCAACACAAGCAATCATCATCAGGTATAAATGAAATAGAAACACAAATCTAGTATACTTAGAAATGTAATGTAATACAACAGAGAGTCGGATACCATAACAGTCAACACCCTACCTGGTTGATTACGTTCTTCCTGAGAATGCTAAATTTGAGAGAGAGATAAAACACAGAACCAGAGACATAGAGACAGACATATAAGCAGACAGATATCACAGAGATACATAAAGAGAGACAAACATAGGCACACAGAGAAAACCACGCCTCTGTGTTGAGGCCTTAAATAGAGAGAGGGGGCGAGGCGGAGAGAGAGGGAGGGGTTAGAGAAATTAGCATGTTATTGAATGGCACGGTGAGTTGCACGGTGCAAAAGCTTGAGAAAATTAGGAGACCTGGAGAGACACACTGAATAAAATAACCTAGCAAAATTTCTAAATGTAATGTAATGCAACACAGAGAGTCGGTCAACACAAAATTAACGCATAGCCTGGTTGATTACGTTTTTCAAAGATTGGTAAGTTAGAAGTTAAGTGTGAAAATTTTAAAGAGAGACCAGACACAAACACCAGGTAGGGTGTTGACTGTTATGGTATCCGACTCTCTGTTGTATTACATTACATTTCTAAGTATACTAGATTTGTGTTTCTATTTCATTTAAACCTGATGATGATTGCTTGTGTTGCAATCGAAACTTCGTATGCTAGTATTTAATTTATTATTTTCTCTTTATACGTGACTTTACCGAAAGAACCAAAGAGTAATCCATGTACCTCTTCAATAAGGTTGGGCGCAGAGTTGCAGTCTGGATGGCGTCAGTCTCAAATTTCTCCATGAAAACGTTGGCTACAACCGGAGATAGGGGGGAGCCCATTGAGGTGCCCTCAGTTTGTTTGTAGAAAGTTCCATTCCAAGTGAAGTATGTATTGGTTAAGCAGTGTCTCACCAGGGGGATACCTCAGTGTTCAGTCCTTGATGAACCAAGTCTTCAATGATTGCGATGGTGTCAGGTACAGGAACTTTGGTGAATAAGGAAACTACATCAAAACTGACAAGCAGGTCGTCTGGGAACAGGGAAATGCCCTTGATTTTCGATACCACGTGAGTAGAGTTTAGTACCGCAGAGTTGTTTTTTCCAGTGAAAGGCCGCAGGATTTCAGACAAAAAACGAGCCAGTTTGTAGGTGGGGGAGTTGATAGTAGAGACGATGGGACGAAGGGGTGTATTTTCTTTACGTATCTTTGGCAAGCCATATAATATTGCTGCCATCGTTGAGTAATTTTTGAATTTTGTTATATTTTATTTTATCTATGATGACAGTGGCATTGCCCTTGTCGGCTGAGAAGATGACAATGTCATCCCTCTTTTTTATTTTTATAATTCAAAACGCTCATCTTTGCTGAGGTTGCAAGCTGGCATCTTAGCGTTTTTGAGAGATCTTAATTGATTGTGTTCACGCTTATGGTGACTTTCAGACGGCATTCCATTCTCTTCCTCTCTCCCCTCCTCTTTTCCGAACATAGATGGACTCGTCCATCTGAACAACTGCCAAATCGCTGTCCGTGGTGCTGACGTTTAGAAAAAAAACGCCACTTTTTTCAAATTTTCTTGCTGTGGATTTCACACCTGATGATGATTGCTTGTGATGCAGTCGAAACGTCGTGAGAATTGTATTGTTTTATATTTTTATTATTTTCTTGTTTCCCTTCTACGTGACTTTACCGAAAGAACCAAGAATATGAATCCCTGCAGCCACGAAAACTTTAAATCAAAATTTTAATTAATAATGTATGGATAATACATTTTACAAAAAACTAATTTAAAGAATAATAAATGCACCGGTCTCCCCTTGTGAAATGGTGGATGTTAGGGGCAGGCGAGTGTGACTAGCTGCGTCTTGTACAGAGCACGGAGTTGAGAGACACTCGGCGCATTGTGGATGTTCTGTGGACAGGGTGTGCTCGAGGCAGCTCGTCCCCCCAGCGTTGGGTGAACAATCCCGGGTGCGGTTTGGATGAACTTATTCACTCGCACTAACGCCACCCACTCATTCTAATTTTTAAATCAAATAATCCACGCGTGACAGAAACCTCTGCATGTAGGCACAGGAGCGATAATATCAAAGTGAAGGAGTATGCGTACATCAATGGGAATGGACGTGAGGGGTCGTGAGTGGCAACGCTGCCGAGCTGCTCACAGCGCAGTTGCTCGAGTGGAGGAGAGTCGAGTTTGATGATGAACCCGAGTACCCAAACACATCTAACGCGATGGAGCAGGTGGAAAAGAGTCCACTTGCTGTACTGCCATCTGCTGGCAAGCCAGGGTATGGTGACCTCAGTGCCCATGGAGAAGGGAGTGATTCACCTGGATTACAGGGGATCCCTTCCTCCTCAATAGAATCCAGTGCTGGATTTCAGGCAAGCATCACCACAGCTCGTGCTATGCAGGTACAGTAAAGTAGGTTGTTGGAGGGTAAGAAGAGGGTGGTTAGAAAATCTGTAAAGAAGTTCATGAATGACAACAAAACAACTGAAGGCTTTAGCTGGTGGAGTAAAAAGGGGTAAAGATGTCGAGAGAGATCGGTAAAGTTGGGTATTTCTGCCATGGGTGGAGCTATTCATCTACGAGCCACCCATTTCAATGCACGCAGTTTTTAGAATAAAAAATATATAATATTCACAGGCCGTGCAGATCGTGGGGGTTGTTTGGCCATTCTTCACCAGGCCAGCCATTACGGGTTGGTGGTAGACGTGTGATCTATAGACAGAGGTACATATTGCAGTACAACATTGGATTGTTCTGCTCTACCCTGTTCTACCCATATCAATGTCCAGCCTAGCAACTGGAAAATAACTGACTGACAGCGGAAAAGCAGCCTCAGATATTTTTGAGCTTCACAAATATTCGTGATCCACTATCCCGCCCCCCCCCCCCTCTCAAAAGGCTTCCACTCAGGTGGGCTTCACCGAGTGATGCTGATCAAGATGGTGGTGAAGCCTTTTCAGTTTGTGCGCGTGTTCTACTGACGATGCGCTGCGCTTTACGAATTGTAATCTTCATCGTTTTTCAAAACAACACAATACATCAATAACACTGCCATTAAAAAGATATGCGTCTATATACACAATACGCGACGTTTATAGCAATTGCCATTCTTCTTAAACCCATTATGTATATGCTCTCAAGAAGAGCCATTGCCTGAAACGTCACCAGTTACGCGTTTTCTTTTAACTGGCTATTGTTGACAAATGTGTTGAGAGTTTGTTATCTTTGCTTGTGCAGAACTACCAAAGCAGTGTCATTAAATAATAATAATTCTAAATCTACAAGTTAAATACGAGGTTTGTTTTACGTTGAGGACTGACAGGCCGCTTACAGGTTAAAATACCTGCGACCTTTGGTGACAAACTATAAGTGGAATGATTCAGCAAACACTGGCACAACGCTCAGCAGCATTCCAAAGGTGAGCGCCTGATTTTTTGAACAGCTACAATGCGAATAGTTTAAGCATGAGTTGTCATTCCATTGTGCACTTTCAACAAAAGCAAACAATTTACGTGACATGTTTCAGGCTATTTGGGGACAAACTGAGGGTATAGTCTATCGTCTCAAAAGTAATCGAGACTGCTTAAAAATGCAGATATAGTAAGTTCACCATACATATTATCCATACTTTTTTTCTAATATTTCTTGAAGTCTGCCTGACATTTTTCAGATGTCCCTACATTTCCAAATTTTTTGTTGTTATCGTCTACGGGATGAATGAGGTGCACTAAGCACCATCAAATGCAAATACGCCACGAGTGGTTGTCTGTGTTGGGCTGCGTGTTGACCGTCACGTCTCTCAAGCATTCTCCAGGTGCTAAAGTGGCCATTTACAGGCGTTTAACACGAAATACAAAATTTACTTCTACTGTGACTCCTTACGATGTCAGCAGCGCGTTCTTCAACGCGCAGCCTAACCGAAGACAATGCACTTGGATTACGAGCGGATGTGAACACTTGAACGTCAAAATGAACGAACATTGCTTTCTCGTGATAAATACAATAAGAGTATAAAAATACAATCCGGATTGGTGAAGTAGGGTGGAGGCCCATTCAATGATCAACTCGTCAATGATGTTAGACATGGCCAAATATTTTACTCACATCACCAGATGAGCCTTGGTATCTCTTCACAATGGACACTTAGCCATTCTCCTCCCTCCATTGGCCTCCCGGAATGTCACTTCATTATTAGCGGTCCAGCCATACAGTAGATGACGTCCGACTGCTCAGGCTGCTGGGGTTTCTCGGTCAAAGCAGGGAGTCTTTGTCTGTGGAAACCGAGCTCCCTTCGAGAGTCTCTCATGATTCTGACCTCGACCTCGTGCTGTTCACGACCTTCGCATCTCCTATTGGCCGCCCCATTAAGAGCTTTTGCGTCAAACACCATCGCTTGCAGACGCCTCAGTTGATTACACGGACGAATAAAAGTAATCATATAGATAAGCAGTCACTACGACCCCTTCATACAGTTATTGTTTTTAACCTGGGGTGCATGCATCCCCTGGGGGTGTGAGATGCCCTTTCTGGGGTTGCGAGACATCCCAGGTTTTTTAGAAGGTAAATCATTGAAACACAAATTAAGAACGGGCACGTAAGTACCGTAACGACTTTGTTTCATCAAACCCTATGTATTTATTAACATTGTACTTTTTTTACAATTGATAACCAAATAGGTGCAAATCTACAGTAAAGGTTAAGAACTACTGCCTTCATATATCTGTCCCTCCAAACAAAAACAACTTTGTTTATATAAGAACTCATCAGGCGCATTACCTTATTGGAGAGTCACATGTCAGTAGCATTGATAATTATACGAGCAGATTCTGCATTGGCTTTGACATACAGTGTGTCATCAGTAGTCAAGTATACGTGAATCAATATTGGTGAACTATGCAGTTATCAGTATTTCTTGCATGAGTAAATACATTTTGCTCATATTAACTATCTAAATACTATAGTTACTCCAAAGAAACGACAATTTCTATTTGACAGTATTATTTAAAACATACGGATGCTATTTTAACGCAGTATATAACACGCAGTACATGATAATAAACTAACATTAGTTACGTATTATATAATTTAACACACAATATTATTTACAAATGTATAATTTTGTATCGAACTAGGACCCATATCTTAAAGATAGGCACTTGCCTATTTCATCTGAAAGTTCACCAACATTGATTTGAGAAAGCTTGACTGCTGATGAGACAATGTTACGTCAAAATCCTATCTGGAATGTGCTTGTACCGAATCAAAACTTTAGAAATGATGTACTCCCAGGAGTCAATTGGACTTATCGGTGTTATAATTAACAATAAATAAATAATGACATATTTTGTCAGCTTGTCTGTTGTCTTTCACACAAAGTTGCTTGGTCACGCAACACCAATTGAAAACTCCTACTATGACCGCTTCGGCTTCAAATTATTTTTCTCTGCGTGGAAACAAATCTCAGCTGAGAGCAGTGGCTCTCAACCGAGGGGTACGCAGACCGCTGGGGATACGTGGCAATGTCCCAGGTAGTAGGACGTAAGGTGATTTATAAAATTCGTGAAATATCATACGTTAGAGTCATTGGTGAACAATCATGTATGAATCTGCCAGAGGCGTTGCTAGGGTGGGGGGGGCAGGGGGTACATATGTCCCCGGGCGCCAAGGTAAAGAGGCGCCAAAATGAGGCTTACAACGTTATATTATAACTTATTGCGGCGGGTGCGGCAGCCTGAAACTACTGCACAAATCTACACCTCAACCTAAACGTTTATATATCCCGCCACACACAGCCTACATGTCATGTAATTACATTTTGGTACGCGCGCCTATTAAGAACTTACATGGAAGAACGTCCCAAACAACAGACAGACGCAGTCTTTCAGCCTTAGTCACTGGCCTGTTTTTTGGTGGCGGAAACTACGACGGCCTATTTTTAGTTCTTATTAGTGACTAGGCCTCGGCAAGGTAAGGTAAAAGTTAAAAGGTAAAAAGCAACGAGCCTACCTTTACCCTACCTTTTACCCTTACACCATACAAATTACCCGATTACAGGGTAATTACTGGGGTACAACACATGAAAAAAGTTTATAACGGTAAATGCTAGGTAGAGTGCTTTATTCATATATAATACTCTCGATTATTCAAATTTTACACGCTTTCTTTGAACTCACTCTGTCTGTTGTTGTCGTTGTTGTGTCCTCAAATATTGTAACTAAATTTTAACCCACTTCCCAATGTGGTATCGACTGCAAACTTGGTATACTTATGTCATACTGATGACAATACTATATTCTATCATAAAAAATAGAAAACATATATTTTAAAACATAATTTTTTATGTTATGTATCGGCTTGGGTCTAATTGTCCATAATCAACTGACGTTGGCTGTAATTGGCCACGGTCCCTTACGTTATGGCAAGCTTCGGGGCCACTTCCTGGAGTCGTGGAGTTCTGCCATTACGAGTACATTTAATAAAAGCGTGTTTTAAAAAAAGTAAAAAAAAACATTACTTATTAAATTTCGATTTAAAGCTTTCGTGACTGCAGGGATTAATCTTCTTGGTACTTTCGGTAAAGTCACGTAGAAGGGAAGTAATAAAATAATAAAAATAAAAAAGATCTCCAAAATTCTGTTTAAACACAAGATCCAGGTCCGATTCAACACAGTACATAAAATCCGTGATCTGGTCCCGTCTGTAAAAGACGTGGTTCCAGACATACAGTACCCTGGCGTCTACAAACTAAGTTGCCTCTGTGGTAGCAGTTACATTGGAGAAACCAAACGACATGTCTCGGACCGCATCCGTGAACATAAAGCAGACCTGAAACACGGTAGGACAAACACCTCAGCCGTGGCAGATCACTCTTACAATTCAGTGGGCTCACATGACATTGACTTCTCCAAGACGGAGGTTCTCTGCAAGCCATCTGGCTACCATGAGAGATTCGTTCATGAGGCGATCCACATATACAAACACAGAGACAATTTCAACCGAGATGATGGATTCTGGCTCAGCAATCATTGGAAGGACGTAATAAACCATTTCGGATCTTAACTGATTGTTGTTCACGTTTACGGTGACTTTCAGACCGCAGTCTACTCACTGGCATTGACTATGTATCTTGTGTTCTCCACAGGGAATGCATTATTTGCTCCGCTGCGGGTCTCCTGCTTCTACATACTATTAACATTCCCTCCCTTTGTTAATGCTACCCCCTACCCCCTCCCTTTGATGCTGCTAATCCTGCATAATGCATGGGCATAATATGACTTTGAAATCCCCCAGCCCACCTCCTACGCATTTCCCATAAATATGCTGAATTCCTCTTGATATGCAAATTATTTTGTCAAGGCGCTCTTCTTCCACCTCCAACCCAGCTTAAAAAGACTCTCCAAGCCAGGGGTTGTGTCATTCAGACTCTGTCTTATCGACAGACCTGTTCTTCACCTGAGGACGGCTGCTTGCGTTGTGGCCGAAACGTCATGAGAATTATTTTATTATGTTTTATTTTTATTATTTTATTACTTCCCTTCTACGTGACTTTACCGAAAGAACCAAGAAGATGGATTACTTATTAAATGGAGGCCACGGACTGCGCCACGGAGCTTTTAGCGGTAAACAAAGCACCGTATTTACCGGGTAATACTTCGTGCTACCTTTACCCTACCAGGTAATTCTTCCGAGCTACCTTTATCCTACCCTTTACCTTACCCCTTGACATGTCGACACCTTTAACGAGCCTACCTTACCTTGCCGAGGCCTATTAGTGACACCACGCTCCAGGCGGCTGCAGCAGCCGGAGCAGCCCACGCACGTCAACAGCCTGGGGTTCAATCTTAATTTAGGAGCTTTCGTGACTGCAGGAATTATTCTTTGGTTCTTTTCGGTTAAGTCACGTCTAAAAATAAAATAAAATAATAAATTAAAATAACATATTACGACGTTTCGATTGCAACACAAGCAATCATCATCAGGTATAAAAGAAATAGCAACAAAAAATCTAACTAGAAAACTATAGACAGACATACAAGCAGACAGACATCACAACGGCACACAGCGAGATGACACACATCGGCACAAAGAGAGGGGTCGTTTCTGTGACGGTCCCTTAAATATAGAGAGGGGGGGGCGGGGACGGAGAGAGGGAGGGGGCAGAGAGAATTAGCATATCAATGAGTGTACGGCCACGTACTCCTGTTGCAAGTAAGATGACAATGTGGAGCGGGCACGCAAAATTGAAAATTAGGAGACAGGCACACGAAAATTAAATAACCTAGCAAAATATCGAAATGTGATGTAATACAACACAGAGAGTCGGTTAACACACAATTAACGCATAGCCTGGTTGATTACGTGTTTCAAAATTTGCTAAGTTAGAATTTTAAGTGTGAAAATTCCGAAGAGAGGACACAGGCAGAGAGAACAAATAGCCAGAAAGAAAAAGGATAAGCTTTCAACTTCCCCGTAGAAGTGGTTCAATCTTAATTTAGGAGCTTTCGTGACTGCAGGAATTATTCTTTGGTTCTTTTCGGTTAAGTCACGTCTAAAAATAAAATAAAATAATAAATTAAAATAACATATTACGACGTTTCGATTGCAACACAAGCAATCATCATCAGGTATAAAAGAAATAGCAACAAAAAATCTAACTAGAAAACTATAGACAGACATACAAGCAGACAGACATCACAACGGCACACAGCGAGATGACACACATCGGCACAAAAAGAGGGGTCGTTTCTGTGACGGTCCCTTAAATATAGAGAGGGGGGGCGGGGACGGAGAGAGGGAGGGGGCAGAGAGAATTAGCATATCAATGAGTGTACGGCCACGTACTCCTGTTGCAAGTAAGATGACAATGTGGAGCGGGCACGCAAAATTGAAAATTAGGAGACAGGCACACGAAAATTAAATAACCTAGCAAAATATCGAAATGTGATGTAATACAACACAGAGAGTCGGTTAACACACAATTAACGCATAGCCTGGTTGATTACGTGTTTCAAAATTTGCTAAGTTAGAATTTTAAGTGTGAAAATTCCGAAGAGAGGACACAGGCAGAGAGAACAAATAGCCAGAAAGAAAAAGGATAAGCTTAAAACTTCCCCGTAGAAGTGGTTCAATCTTAATTTAGGAGCTTTCGTGACTGCAGAAATTATTCTTTGGTTCTTTTCGGTTAAGTCACGTCTAAAAATAAAATAATAAATTAAAATAACATATTACGACGTTTCGATTGCAACACAAGCAATCATCATCAGGTATAAAAGAAATAGCAACAAAAAATCTAACTAGAAAACTATAGACAGACATACAAGCAGACAGACATCACAACGGCACACAGCGAGATGACACACATCGGCACAATAAGAGGGGTCGTTTCTGTGACGGTCCCTTAAATATAAAGAGGGGGTGCGGGGACGGAGAGAGGGAGGGGGCAGAGAGAATTAGCATATCAATGAGTGTACGGCCACGTACTCCTGTTGCAAGTGTAATCATTCTCCAGAGACGGATTCGGAATCGGTCCTCTTTATTTTCACTCCACGGTACACTTTCTCCCACACGCTCCGTTGCTGGCAGACAACGGAGTGTCGGAGGACTCCCACCAGCTTCCACCACGCACGTGGCAATCCGAGCCCCGCTCGCGCGTGGCTCTCGCCCCTGTTCAGTTCCCAGTCTCCTCTCGATCCTTCCTCTCTCTCTCTCTTAACCCCTTCGTCACGTGGTCCTCCCAGCCAATCCTCCATGGGCAATCTCGACCGTTCCAGATGGTTCCCTGTCAATCCCGGGACCACGCCTCTTACCCGGATCCCCATTGGCTGGGGCCCCGATTGGCTGGGCCAATCACTCCTGATGACATGCCGTGATCACGCCGACCCCACGCTCCCTATCTCAACCCTTATTGGCCACAAGCAGGACCGGCAAGCCAATCCCCCACGTGAACCCATCATAGCTGTTATTACATCACCCCCCCCCCGGTGAAAAAAAATAGCCGTCTCGGCTGGGAAAGGGTGATAAACCAATTCCGAACATATTATTAGGGCACCAAGGTGCGTTTAACGATATGAGGGTGAACCGGCGTCCTTGCGCCTATAACATTTAAAAGTCACCCAACAACAAAATCACGACATACATTAGGGCGCCCCTGCAGCGCAGTAACAACAGTAACAACAGGGAATTAAACGAACGGACAAACGTTAACGAAACGGGAGAGATTTCGACCGCGTGCGTGACGCGGGACCCCCTCCGCTTGCAGCGCCTGATCCCTTCGCTTCCGGATGGACAGGAGGTGGTAGGCTCGAAGAAGAAGTAGGTTGTGGATGCTTGGTCACGTCCAGGTCAGGTTTCCTTGGAGGGGGGGCGGTTGGGGCCACCTCAGCCCTCAGAACCTGTTCATCTGTAGGATGCACAACACAGTCCCCCTTGGGATCAATGGGTGTGGCAATCGGCGTGGTCGGCTCGACGGAACCCGGCAGGTCAACTAATGGGGATGAAGGGCCGACACGCGCGTCAACATAGGGTTTAAGCCGTGAGGAGTGGACATACCACCGCCGATTTTCATACTGAACACGGATACTCAGCAAGTTCCGAACATCTATTAGTGTTACAGGCCCACGCCACGGCCTGTGCAGTTTGGGGGATGTGCCCGCCGGCACCTGGGGGCAGTGAAGCCACGCCCGGTCCCCCACTGACCAAGACATGTGAGTATGCGATCGACGCGCATAACGTTCGTTCCTTGCCTGAGCACGGGCTGTCGCACACCGGGCAGCCTCTCGCGCCTCCGTCACTCGTTCAAGCGATTCACGCACGTGGTCAGGCAAGGAACGGGACGGTCGTTTGCCCTGCTGACCCAATTGCACGTCGATGGGCGGGACATTTTCACGGCCATACATCAAAAAGAATGGTGAGTATCCCGTGGATGTGTGAGGAACCATGCGATAAGCCGCCAAAACGCCTGGTATGTGCAGGTCCCAATCGGTTTGCTTTTCACTGACCGTGTGACAAAGCATAGCCGAGAGGGTGCGGTTGAATTGTTCCACCATACCATCTGTTTGTGGGTGGTAAGGGGAAGTGCGAATTTTCTTCGTACCCAACGCGTCACAAACTTCCTTAAGCAATTTGGAAGAGAAATTCCGCCCCTGATCTGTGAGCAGCCTTTCAGGTGCCCCCTTGTCCATGACATACCCGTTCAAGAAAGCATCAGTAATGGATGCTGCCGTCTGGTCGGGTAGGGGCCAGGCCATCGGCCATCGAGAAAAATATTCCACCCCCACGAGAAGGTATTTATTGCCTCTCGCCGTCGGGGGAAACGGCCCCAGAATATCGAGAGCGACCAATTCGTTAATGCGGGACACCTCAATGGAACGTAACGGTGGTATAAATTTCGATTTAAAGCTTTCGTGACTGCAGGGATTCATCTTCTTGGTTCTTTCGGTAAAGTCACGTAGAAGGGAAGTAATAAAATAATAAAAATAAAACATAATAAAACAATTCTCACGACGTTTCGGCCACAACGCAAGCAGCCATCCTCAGGCGAAGAATGAAACACCCCAAGCTTGGAGCGTATATTTAAGCTGGGTTAGAGGGGGGGGGAGGTGGGAAGAAGAGCGCCTAAACAAAATAATTTGCATATCAAGAGGAATTCAGCATATGGAAAATGCGTAGGAGGTGGGCGGGGGGGGGTTCCAAATCAATACTATGCCCGTGCATTATGCAGGATTAGCAGCATCAAAGGGGGGGGGGGAAGGGGGGGAGCATTAACAAAGGAAAGGAATGTTAATAGTATGTAGCTGTAGTTACTAAACAACCACGTAAAAAACTACAGTATAAACTGCATGACAAACTAAAGTATAAACTACATAGCATCATCAGTAAACTTACTATACTCTACAATAAGCTGAGTTACTAACAGTAAGTAATACATGAAATATTCTACGTTGTAAAAAATTATATAATATGCTTCCATCTAAACTTTATTCTCTTACATCACACGCGTCTATACCGTACTATATACTTCCATAGGCAAAACCAACATTAAATTACATACTGTATTGCTATAAACCACCCTATACCTTATACATTTTTAATATAACACTATGTATTATTCTACCCACCCTAATGTGTATCAAAATGGTTTATTACGTCCTTCCAGTGATTGCTAAGCCAGAATCCATCTTCTCGGTTAAAATTGTCTCTGTGTTTGTAAATGTGGATCGCCTCATGTACGAATCTCTCATGATAGCCAGATGGCTTGCAGAGAACCTCTGTCTTGGAGAAGTCAATGTCATGTGAGCCCACTGAGTTGTAACAGTGATCTGCCACGGCTGAGGTGTTTGTCCTACAGTGTTTCAGGTCAGCTTTATGTTCACGGATGCGGTCCGAGACATGTCGTTTGGTTTCCCCAATGTAACTGCTACCACAGAGGCAACTTAGTTTGTAGACACCAGGGTACTGTATGTCTGGAACCACATCTTTTACAGACGGTACCAGATCACGGATTTTATGTACTGTGTTGAATCGGACCTGGATCTTGTGTTTAATCAGGATTTTGGAGATCTTTTTTGTGACCCCAGCAATGTAGGGTAAGGTGATGGTCTTGAAAGGCTCCTCAACAGGATCTTTCTTGGTGGTTGGAGTGATGGCTTTGCGGATTGTGTAGTCGGAGTAACCATTAGCCTTAAGAGCTTGGCGTACGTGTTTGAGTTCACTGGAAATGTGTTCATGGTCGGAGATGCATTGGGCTCTATGATATAGAGTCATCAAGACTCTATATCATAGAGCCCAATGCATCTCCGACCATGAACACATTTCCAGTGAACTCAAACACGTACGCCAAGCTCTTAAGGCTAATGGTTACTCCGACTACACAATCCGCAAAGCCATCACTCCAACCACCAAGAAAGATCCTGTTGAGGAGCCTTTCAAGACCATCACCTTACCCTACATTGCTGGGGTCACAAAAAAGATCTCCAAAATCCTGATTAAACACAAGATCCAGGTCCGATTCAACACAGTACATAAAATCCGTGATCTGGTACCGTCTGTAAAAGATGTGGTTCCAGACATACAGTACCCTGGTGTCTACAAACTAAGTTGCCTCTGTGGTAGCAGTTACATTGGGGAAACCAAACGACATGTCTCGGACCGCATCCGTGAACATAAAGCTGACCTGAAACACTGTAGGACAAACACCTCAGCCGTGGCAGATCACTGTTACAACTCAGTGGGCTCACATGACATTGACTTCTCCAAGACAGAGGTTCTCTGCAAGCCATCTGGCTATCATGAGAGATTCGTACATGAGGCGATCCACATTTACAAACACAGAGACAATTTTAACCGAGAAGATGGATTCTGGCTTAGCAATCACTGGAAGGACGTAATAAACCATTTTGATACACATTAGGGTGGGTAGAATAATACATAGTGTTATATTAAAAATGTATAAGGTATAGGGTGGTTTATAGCAATACAGTATGTAATTTAATGTTGGTTTTGCCTATGGAAGTATATAGTACGGTATAGACGCGTGTGATGTAAGAGAATAAAGTTTAGATGGAAGCATATTATATAATTTTTTACAACGTAGAATATTTCATGTATTACTTACTGTTAGTAACTCAGCTTATTGTAGAGTATAGTAAGTTTACTGATGATGCTATGTAGTTTATACTTTAGTTTGTCATGCAGTTTATACTGTAGTTTTTTACGTGGTTGTTTAGTAACTACAGCTACATACTATTAACATTCCTTTCCTTTGTTAATGCTCCCCCCCTTCCCCCCCCCCCCTTTGATGCTGCTAATCCTGCATAATGCACGGGCATAGTATTGATTTGGAACCCCCCCCCGCCCACCTCCTACGCATTTTCCATATGCTGAATTCCTCTTGATATGCAAATTATTTTGTTTAGGCGCTCTTCTTCCCACCTCCCCCCCCTCTAACCCAGCTTAAATATACGCTCCAAGCTTGGGGTGTTTCATTCTTCGCCTGAGGATGGCTGCTTGCGTTGTGGCCGAAACGTCGTGAGAATTGTTTTATTATGTTTTATTTTTATTATTTTATTACTTCCCTTCTACGTGACTTTACCGAAAGAACCAAGAAGGTAACGGTGGTACATAGGGGTTCCGAGGCGGCTTCCTCTTTGCACAGTCCTGGCATGAGCGAACAAAGTCATTGACGTCCGCCGTCATACCGGCCCAAAAGAAATCCTTTTGCAGCGCGCCCAAAGTCTTTTGGACGCCGAGGTGCATCAATTTATCAGCGTGCAAAGCACGAAGCAGGTCGTAGCGAAGCGAAGTAGGCACCACCAAGCGTGGTCGGTCAGACGACCCATCAGTACACATTAACAATCCTGACTTGCCTCGGAACATTTGCCATTTCCAACCCGCCAATCGAGATTTTTGTTTCCCTATCAATTTCCGTAGTGGAGACAGCGAGGCATCAGCCTCCTGCTCCCGTAGCCAGACCGCGTGTGGCAGCCGTAAAATATCATCCGTGTCCACCGACCCTTGCTGGTCGGCCTCCCTCGCTCCCGCCCCTGCATCCTCATCCGCTATTGCCCCCATAACCGGACAAGGTAAAGCGGCCGGTGCCGCACAGCGGTGCGTGCCCGTCAGGCAAGTGCACGGAGGAAGGGGCGGCAGCCTTGAGAGCGCGTCAGCGTTCGCGTGACGGGTCCCCTTTCTGTATGTAATATCAAAGGAAAATTCTTGTAACGATTCCAACCACCTAGCCAATTGGCCTGACGGTTGATCCAATTTCAAGGAGTATTGTAAAGCCGCATGATCTGAGCGAACTAGGAATTTCCGTCCATACAGGTACGGCCGGTACAATCGGACAAAGTGAACAATTGCCAAAAGTTCCCGCCTTGTCACACAGTAGCGTGTTTCCGCAGGAGACAAAACCCGGCTGCCGTACGCGATCACTCGCTCTACCCCGTCCTTACGTTGCGACAAAACGGCCCCAATGCCAATATCACTAGCATCCGTATCGAGGATGAAGGGCTGTGAGAAATCTGGGTAATCCAGCGTCGGCGCCGTGGCGAGGTGGTCCCGAAGTGCCATAAAAGATTTTTCCTCTTCCGCTCCCCATTTAAACCTTTGATTTTTGCCAGTTAGAACATGTAATGGCTTTGCCAACGTCGCAAAATCCTTAACAAAGCGGCGATAATAGGAAGCGAAGCCAATAAACCGCCGAACATCTCCCACCGAAGTGGGTGCGGGCCATTCCCGTACACATTTCGTTTTTAGAGGGTCAGTGGATACGCCATCCGAACTGACAATGTGACCCAAGTAACGGACAGAGTGTTGCAGAAGGTGGCATTTTCTAGGTTTAAATTTAAGGTCAGCCGTACGCATTCTTTGAAAAACCGCCTCTAGACGTTGGAGGTGTTCTTCGAACGTGCGGCTGAAAACAATTATATCGTCAAGATATATGAGGCACGTTTCCCACTGTAGTCCAGTTAGCACCAATTCCATGAGCCGCTGAAACGTCGCCGGTGCCGCATTCAAGCCCATAGGCAGTCGATTAAATTCAAAGAGACCCTGCGGCGTGCGGAATGCTGTTTTCGCCTTCGACTCATCGTCGAGGGGAAGCTGCCAGAACCCCGAGGACAGGTCAAGGGTGGAAAAAAACTTAGCACCCGATAAAGCGTCCAACGAATCGTCCATCCTCGGTAAGGGGTATGCATCTGCCACCGAAACTTTGTTTAACCGGCGGAAATCAACACAAAATCTCGTACCGCCATCTTTTTTCTTTACCAGAACAACGGGCGCGGCCCAAGGGCTGTTGGACGGCGAAATGATGTCCGCCGCCAACAATTCATTTACCGCTCCGCGCACGTGATCCCTTTCGGCCGGGCTCATGCGATGAGGGTGCATAGAGATGGGAGGCGTCGCACCGGTGTCAATATGGTGCGACAAAAGCGACGTGCGGCCGAGGTCCAAATCATTTTTACTGAAAACATCAGTGTACTGTATCAATAATGAACGCAGGGCGTTCCTTTGTTCGTTCGACAAGGAAGAATTTTCTCCGCACAAATCTGCGATCCAACGTTCTTGAGAGCGATCGTGTGGGGGCCTACCAGCGGGCATTCGTGCGCGCGGCGCTGCGTCGCAAGAGGCGCAGTCGGTAGTGGCGTGAGCCAACACCGACCCCTCTGGAACAATAACGCGGTCAGGTCCCCCATTTAACACCTGTATAAAAGGTGCTTGACCCGGTCGCACGATCGTTTGCGCCGCTGCTAAAGAAAATTATTTTGATGCCGAATTAGATGGGGATAGCAGCACGCCTTCTGCACCCTTCCCCATTCGAAGGGGTTTACGGTAACGCAACGGTATTAACATCTGTGCTCCCGGCGGCACTTCCACCGTAGCGGCAACAACGGCAGTGACTGCGTTACCTGTGGGCGCGCTGGCCAACAAGGAAGGCAGGAACGCCATACGACGACCCCCCGGCATTTCTAAACAGTCCTGGTCGACTCGTATTTTCAGTGGCATCCGACGCAGGAAATCAGTACCGAGTAAGCATGGAACAGCTAGTGAGCGAGAGATCAACACAGGTCCTGCGGCGGTAATATTTCCAATTGCGATGCTCACATCTACCTGGCCACAGATACCCATGCTTCCTCCATTCGCGGCGACACACGCATCATTAACCCTACGTATCTGCGACGCAGGGATGGACAACAAATGGAAAATAACGTCAGAAATGATGGTGGCCGACGCGCCCGTGTCCACCAAGATGCGCACATCGACGCCGTCGATGGTACCGCGTACCGTCGACGAGCCCGAAGCCGCAGCTACCACCCTGCGAGCCAATTTCTTCCACTGCGTAGCAGAGCGAGTAACTGTGGCGGGGGAAGTAAATTTTTGCTGAGGAGTGTGAGAATGAGTGCGAATGGATGGGTGATGTGACTGGACCTGCCGGGTGTCCGATGTGTGCCGACTCGCCCGAGGTTGTTGCGGCTCCGCGGCAGGTGGAGGAGATGGAGGTCCCCTCATCGGCGGAGGCGACGGTAGAGGCCGACAGCGGCAGTCACGGGCGAAATGGCCCCGTCTGCCACACTTGAAGCAAGCCGCCGATGTCGGCCGGCGGTCGGACGACCCGGCCCTTGCACGCGGACGGCCCATGTAGTTGCCACGCTGGTCGCGCAGCCGTCGTCCCGGAGTCCCGTGCGAAACAGCAGCAGTCAACATGTCGTCGTCGCCCGAGTCGTCGGAGCAGTGGACCACCAGTCGTGGAGACCACCCCAAGGGTGGGCCGTCGATCTCTGGTTTCCCCGTCCACGCCGCCATCTGGTCCCAACGCCTGATATTAAATTTTGCGTCCAGGCAGCGCGCCACCCATCGCGATGTAAGCGGTTCGTGGCCGCACACAGGCAGCGAAATCTTGAGTTCCTGAGCCAACTCCAGCATACGGGAGAGGATGAGAGGATCCAAATGGTCGGCCGTCGCGTCGGGGTAGGCAGCCATGGCCAACGCCATCAACGCCCCACGATAGGCCAACGGCGATTCCTCCGATGCTCGGCGACGTAACATAAATTTTCTGGTGGCAGACGTCGGTGGGTCATAGAATTCCGCCATCTCCGCGAACGCGTCCCGCAGTGTCTTCTTTTTGGCCGCCGGGATGGAACAGAAGACCCCCAGAGAAACATCGTCGAGGAGTGTAGGTAGCGCTCCCAGTGCTTCCTCCTCCGTCCAGTTGACGGATCTAAAAGCTGATTCGAAACGCCATGTGAAAGCACTCCAATCACCCCCGGCGATGAATTCTTTGATTTGTGGAAGGCGATGTCCGCGGTGGCAAGCGCGCGCCGCGGGCGTCTCCAACTGCCGTTCCCGCTCTCCACCCGTAGCTGACAAAATGGCGGCCGGCGGCCGCGTGGCGGTGGGCGCGTCCAAAATGGCGGCCGACGGCTCCGGCGCAGCCGCTCCTCCCAGGATGGCGGCGTCTTCCCGCGTAGCAGAAGGAATGGCGGACGTAGGTTCCTTGACCGGATTCCTTCCCACGGCGTCCAGGTGCTCGGCAATCTGGCGGCCCGCAGCTGGTGAGGATGCCACCGCGGTCACCAGACTAAGTAGAACGGCGCGTAATGACTCGATCTGCTCCGCCATCATCTGCCACTCGCCTTTTGTTCCAGGAGCGGTCGCATCTTCCGTCGGTCGACGCTGAGAGACATCGAGAGGTACATTTTCAGCCGGCGGCATAGGGGCTGTAGCTCCCAACAGCTCATCTTCATCCGTCTCGACTTCCTCCTCCTCCGATAGAGGTACAGGTGGGTTCTTTCTTCTGGGGTGCTTGGACATCTTGACGATCGTCCAAACAGTCGCAGAAGTACTTCTGACACCAGTGTAATAATTCTCCAGAGACGGATTCGGAATCGGTCCTCTTTATTTTCACTCCACGGTACACTTTCTCCCACACGCTCCGTTGCTGGCAGACAACGGAGTGTCGGAGGACTCCCACCAGCTTCCACCACGCACGTGGCAATCCGAGCCCCGCTCGCGCGTGGCTCTCGCCCCTGTTCAGTTCCCAGTCTCCTCTCGATCCTTCCTCTCTCTCTCTCTTAACCCCTTCGTCACGTGGTCCTCCCAGCCAATCCTCCATGGGCAATCTCGACCGTTCCAGATGGTTCCCTGTCAATCCCGAGACCACGCCTCTTACCCGGATCCCCATTGGCTGGGGCCCCGATTGGCTGGGCCAATCACTCCTGATGACATGCCGTGATCACGCCGACCCCACGCTCCCTATCTCAACCCTTATTGGCCACAAGCAGGACCGGCAAGCCAATCCCCCACGTGAACCCATCATAGCTGTTATTACACAAGTAAGATGACAATGTGGAGCGGGCACGCAAAATTGAAAATTAGGAGACAGGCACACGAAAATTAAATAACCTAGCAAAATATCGAAATGTGATGTAATACAACACAGAGAGTCGGTTAACACACAATTAACGCATAGCCTGGTTGATTACGTGTTTCAAAATTTCGATATTTTGCTAGGTTATTTAATTTTCGTGTGCCTGTCTCCTAATTTTCAATTTTGCGTGCCCGCTCCACATTGTCATCTTACTTGCAACAGGAGTACGTGGCCGTACACTCATTGATATGCTAATTCTCTCTGCCCCCTCCCTCTCTCCGTCCCCACCCCCCCTCTCTATATTTAAGGGACCGTCACAGAAACGACCCCTCTCTTTGTGCCGATGTGTGTCATCTCGCAGGGTGCCGTTGTGATGTCTGTCTGCTTGTATGTCTGTCTATAGTTTTCTAGTTAGATTTTTTGTTGCTATTTCTTTTATACCTGATGATGATTGCTTGTGTTGCAATCGAAACGTCGTAATATGTTATTTTAATTTATTATTTTATTTTATTTTTAGACGTGACTTAACCGAAAAGAACCAAAGAATAATTCCTGCATTCACGAAAGCTCCTAAATTAAGATTGAACCACTTCTACGGGGAAGTTTTAAGCTTATCCTTTTTCTTTCTGGCTATTTGTTCTCTCTGCCTGTGTCCTCTCTTCGGAATTTTCACACTTAAAATTCTAACTTAGCAAATTTTGAAACACGTAATCAACCAGGCTATGCGTTAATTGTGTGTTAACCGACTCTCTGTGTTGTATTACATCACATTTCGATATTTTGCTAGGTTATTTAATTTTCGTGTGCCTGTCTCCTAATTTTCAATTTTGCGTGCCCGCTCCACATTGTCATCTTACTTGCAACAGGAGTACGTGGCCGTACACTCATTGATATGCTAATTCTCTCTGCCCCCTCCCTCTCTCCGTCGCCGCCCCCCCTCTCTATATTTAAGGGACCGTCACAGAAACGACCCCTCTCTTTGTGCCGATGTGTGTCATCTCGCTGTGTGCCGTTGTGATGTCTGTCTGCTTGTATGTCTGTCTATAGTTTTCTAGTTAGATTTTTTGTTGCTATTTCTTTTATACCTGATGATGATTGCTTGTGTTGCAATCGAAACGTCGTAATATGTTATTTTAATTTATTATTTTATTTTATTTTTAGACGTGACTTAACCGAAAAGAACCAAAGAATAATTCCTGCAGTCACGAAAGCTCCTAAATTAAGATTGAACCACTTCTACGGGGAAGTTTTAAGCTTATCCTTTTTCTTTCTGGCTATTTGTTCTCTCTGCCTGTGTCCTCTCTTCGGAATTTTCACACTTAAAATTCTAACTTAGCAAATTTTGAAACACGTAATCAACCAGGCTATGCGTTAATTGTGTGTTAACCGACTCTCTGTGTTGTATTACATCACATTTCGATATTTTGCTAGGTTATTTAATTTTCGTGTGCCTGTCTCCTAATTTTCAATTTTGCGTGCCCGCTCCACATTGTCATCTTACTTGCAACAGGAGTACGTGGCCGTACACTCATTGATATGCTAATTCTCTCTGCCCCCTCCCTCTCTCCGTCCCCGCCCCCCCTCTCTATATTTAAGGGACCGTCACAGAAACGACCCCTCTCTTTGTGCCGATGTGTGTCATCTCGCTGTGTGCCGTTGTGATGTCTGTCTGCTTGTATGTCTGTCTATAGTTTTCTAGTTAGATTTTTTGTTGCTATTTCTTTTATACCTGATGATGATTGCTTGTGTTGCAATCGAAACGTCGTAATATGTTATTTTAATTTATTATTTTATTTTATTTTTTAGACGTGACTTAACCGAAAAGAACCAAAGAATAATTCCTGCAGTCACGAAAGCTCCTAAATTAAGATTGAACCACTTCTACGGGGAAGTTTTAAGCTTATCCTTTTTCTTTCTGGCTATTTGTTCTCTCTGCCTGTGTCCTCTCTTCGGAATTTTCACACTTAAAATTCTAACTTAGCAAATTTTGAAACACGTAATCAACCAGGCTATGCGTTAATTGTGTGTTAACCGACTCTCTGTGTTGTATTACATCACATTTCGATATTTTGCTAGGTTATTTAATTTTCGTGTGCCTGTCTCCTAATTTTCAATTTTGCGTGCCCGCTCCACATTGTCATCTTACTTGCAACAGGAGTACGTGGCCGTACACTCATTGATATGCTAATTCTCTCTGCCCCCTCCCTCTCTCCGTCCCCGCCCCCCCTCTCTATATTTAAGGGACCGTCACAGAAACGACCCCTCTCTTTGTGCCGATGTGTGTCATCTCGCTGTGTGCCGTTGTGATGTCTGTCTGCTTGTATGTCTGTCTATAGTTTTCTAGTTAGATTTTTTGTTGCTATTTCTTTTATACCTGATGATGATTGCTTGTGTTGCAATCGAAACGTCGTAATATGTTATTTTAATTTATTATTTTATTTTATTTTTAGACGTGACTTAACCGAAAAGAACCAAAGAATAATTCCTGCAGTCACGAAAGCTCCTAAATTAAGATTGAACCACTTCTACGGGGAAGTTTTAAGCTTATCCTTTTTCTTTCTGGCTATTTGTTCTCTCTGCCTGTGTCCTCTCTTCGGAATTTTCACACTTAAAATTCTAACTTAGCAAATTTTGAAACACGTAATCAACCAGGCTATGCGTTAATTGTGTGTTAACCGACTCTCTGTGTTGTATTACATCACATTTCGATATTTTGCTAGGTTATTTAATTTTCGTGTGCCTGTCTCCTAATTTTCAATTTTGCGTGCCCGCTCCACATTGTCATCTTACTTGCAACAGGAGTACGTGGCCGTACACTCATTGATATGCTAATTCTCTCTGCCCCCTCCCTCTCTCCGTCCCCGCCCCCCTCTCTATATTTAAGGGACCGTCACAGAAACGACCCCTCTCTTTGTGCCGATGTGTGTCATCTCGCTGTGTGCCGTTGTGATGTCTGTCTGCTTGTATGTCTGTCTATAGTTTTCTAGTTAGATTTTTTGTTGCTATTTATTTTATACCTGATGATGATTGCTTGTGTTGCAATCGAAACGTCGTAATATGTTATTTTAATTTATTATTTTATTTTATTTTTAGACGTGACTTAACCGAAAAGAACCAAAGAATAATTCCTGCAGTCACGAAAGCTCCTAAATTAAGATTGAACCACTTCTACGGGGAAGTTTTAAGCTTATCCTTTTTCTTTCTGGCTATTTGTTCTCTCTGCCTGTGTCCTCTCTTCGGAATTTTCACACTTAAAATTCTAACTTAGCAAATTTTGAAACACGTAATCAACCAGGCTATGCGTTAATTGTGTGTTAACCGACTCTCTGTGTTGTATTACATCACATTTCGATATTTTGCTAGGTTATTTATTTTTCGTGTGCCTGTCTCCTAATTTTCAATTTTGCGTGCCCGCTCCACATTGTCATCTTACTTGCAACAGGAGTACGTGGCCGTACACTCATTGATATGCTAATTCTCTCTGCCCCCTCCCTCTCTCCGTCCCCGCCCCCCCTCTCTATATTTAAGGGACCGTCACAGAAACGACCCCTCTCTTTGTGCCGATGTGTGTCATCTCGCTGTGTGCCGTTGTGATGTCTGTCTGCTTGTATGTCTGTCTATAGTTTTCTAGTTAGATTTTTTGTTGCTATTTCTTTTATACCTGATGATGATTGCTTGTGTTGCAATCGAAACGTCGTAATATGTTATTTTAATTTATTATTTTATTTTATTTTTAGACGTGACTTAACCGAAAAGAACCAAAGAATAACAGCCTGGGGATCGATGTGGACAGAAGAATTAAGCTACGTCGGAAGATGCCAGGAAAACTGGCAAGAGATGCAGGACTTTCAGCAAAAGAAGAAATTGTGCGCGTTATGAAGAGCGAATTTTATCGACTTAAACAGGAGATGTCAACACAGTTTTTACGTATAAAAGACCTGAACACAAAATTAGGATTTCTGCTGGACGTAAAAACTCTTCTATCCGACACAGATGTCGATGCAATTCGTCGAAATTGCACAGATTTTGGAAATTTCTACGACACCGACATCAATGGCCACGAACTTTTCACAGAAATTGAAGATTGCAAAATGCTGCTCAGTAACCGGAATGAAGTTCTACCAGAAACTCCTTTGGATCTTCTTGGTTTTATTGTGTTTTATGGAGACGACATATTTCCGAATTTGCGAATTTCACTGAAAATTGTATTAACAATAGCAGTTTCAATTGCAAGCTGTGAGCGGATTTTGTCGTATTTGCGTGCTTCAATGGGACAAAATCGTCTCAGCGATCTTGCTCTTCTTAGCGTTGAAAGAGAAACATTGGAAAAAACAGCTTTTGATTACGTGATTGACCAGTTTGCGACAGTGAAATCAAGAAAAATGTATCTTTTGTAGACTATGTCAACCAGTCTACGACAGTGACTGAGTGAGCCATGTAATATAATTTCTATAATTTAGCTTCTTTAAATGCAATGTTTCATTAAAATGTAAATTGTTATTCCTTATTCGATGTAATACGAAAATGTGATTAAGCGGGGGGGGGGGGGGGGGCGCCAATTTTATAGTTCGTCCCCGGGCGCAAAATATCCTAGCTACGCCTCTGGAATCTGCCAAAATAAAATAACTACGATACAATTTATGTTCGTATGTTAACCTAGAACGATGCAACATAGCTTTATAAACTCATTGATCGGTAACCACGTGGTTTCCAAGAGTAACCCGCGAGCTAGAACAAATTATGTCACGTATCCAGAGCGTCCGTTTGTATTCGCTTGCAGTTACAAGCCAGTTACGATACACCTCATACAATGGAAAGTTGGTTCAAATATTGACGTTCATTCTTCATGCATGTATTTCTCAGACCCATGATGGGTCAGGCAAGGGCGGTACTCGGATGAAACTAAATTCAACAAGGGGGGTTACAGTGGCCAACAAATGTTGAGAACTACTGCTCTAGGCTCCGATAGCATGAGGGTGTCACTCAGCACTCCTCAGCTCGTCAAAGAGCCCTCGCAGCTGAGTCTGACTCATACATTTTTAAAAAATATATTTTTTAGTTTTTTTTGTGTGATGCCATTTAATGCCGTCAAAAACCAATAGGCTGAATCGGGACAGCTCGTTACAGGATTGATGTGCAATGTGAGGCTTATGGTTGTGTGTGACAAAATTACATCGCCTTTTGATGCTTACAAAGGGGGGAGGGGAGGCTTGAGGTGGTTTATTTAGAGCAGTGGATCTTCTTACTAAGGGTGTGGGGAGGCTTGAGGTGGTTTAGGTAGAGCAGTGGATCTTCTTACTAAGGGGGGTGGGGAGGCGAGAGGTGGTTTATTTAGAGCAGTGGATCTTCTTACTAACGGGGATGGGGAGTCTTGAGGTGGTTTAGGTAGATCAGTGGATCTTCTTACGAAGGGGGTGGGGAGGCTTGAGGTGGTTTAGGTAGAGCAGTGGATCTTCTTACTAAGGGGGGTGGGGAGGCTTGAGGTGGTTTAGGTAGAGCAGTGGATCTTCTTATTAAGGGGGGTGGGGAGGCTTAAGGTGGTTTAGGTAGAGCAGTGGATCTTCTTACTAAGGGGGGTGGGGAGGCTTGAGGTGGTTTAGGTAGAGCAGTGGATCTTCTTACTAAAGGGGGGTGGGGAGGCTTGAGGTGGTTTAGGTAGAGCAGTGGATCTTCTTACTAAGGGGGGTGGGGAGGCTTGAGGTGGTTTAGGTAGAGCAGTGGATCTTGTTACTAAGGGAAGTGGGGAGGCTTGAGGTGATTTAGGTAGAGCAGTGGATCTTCTTACTAAGGGGGGTGGGGAGGCTTGAGGTGGTTTAGGTAGAGCAGTGGATCTTCATACTAATGGGGTGGGGAGGCTTGAGGTGGTTTAGGTAGAGCAGTGGATCTTCATACTAAGGGGGTTGGGGAGGCTTGAGTGGTTTAGCTAGAGCAGTGGATCTTCATACTAAAGGGGGTGGGGAGGCTTGATGTGGTTTAGGTAGAGCAGTGGATCTTCATACTAAAGGGGGTTGGGAGGCTTGAGGTGGTTTAGCTAGAGCAGTGGATCTTCATACTAAAGGGGGTGGGGAGGCTTGAGGTGGTTTAGGTAGAGCAGTGGATCTTCATACTAAAGGGGGTTGGGAGGCTTGAGGTGGTTTAGGTAGAGCAGTGGATCTTCTTACTAAGGGGGTGGGGAGTCTTGAGGTGGTTTAGGTAGAGCAGTGGATCTTCATACTAAGGGGGTTGGGGAGGCTTGAGGTGGTTTAGGTAGAGCAGTGGATCTTCTTACTAAGGGGGGTGAGGAGGCTTGAGGTGGTTTAGGTAGAGCAGTGGATCTTCTTACTAAAGGGGGTGGGGAGGCTTGAGGTGGTTTAGGTAGAGCAGTGGATCTTCTTAACCTGGGATGCACACACCTCCTGGTGGTGCGAGATGCCCTTCATGGGGAAGCGAGACAAATTAGGGACCATCCATTAATGACGTCACGCGATTTTGGACGATTTTTGACCCCCCCCCCCCCCATCGTCACACGGCGTCACAAAAAGTCAGACCCCCCCTCAAATATGGCGTCACAAAGCTCTGCTCCCCCCCCCAAAAAAAATGCTTCAAATCGCTTTAAGCCAGGGGTCTCAAACTCGCGGCCCGCGGGTCAATTGCGGCCCTCGGGACGATATTTTGTGGCCCCCACCTTAATATGAAAGTTTAATGTTAGTGCGGCCCGCGAGTTTTATATTGTAGCAACCCCGCTGTTAGCTGCTGTGTGGGACAATGTAATGATGCTCTGGTTTCTTACTGTGTGCCTGTCCAGTGAATGCGGCATGCATGTGAGTGACATGGAGGGCGGGGTCGTGTGTGTGTACGTGTGAGAGGGAGTGAGAGAGAGAGCCGGGAGAGAAAAGAGTGGCTTTGGATGTGCGGAGAGCAGGAGGGTGAAATTCATAGTTTTCCGCCCTCTTTCGCCCAGGTCATGATGTATCCAGTGCTTTATTTGTAAATCACAAGGTGCCGGAACGCTAAGTACATATGACAGCGCAGGTACGACGAGCACAGGTCCCGGAACGCACATATAACAACGCTTAAAACAGCACACACATGCCACTTACAATGCAGTGGGACTTATTTAGGCTATACTGCAGTGACGGTATCAGTCTTTGTGTCAGTGATGAATAAAGTGGCATCTTGAGCAAAGGCGACTTCTGTGTCCAGCGGAGAAAACGAACGGAACACACACACACACAATTTGTTAAATTGAAGGCAAATTCAAGGGACACCACGGCTCCTTTAGGCACACGCTGCGCTGTGAGGTTTTGGGAGCTTCTTTACGCAGAGGGATTATTCTAAACCGCAGCAGTTTATAACACGTCATTGAGCTAATATCTACATTTTACAGTCTGGGCTGTTTTACATTATTATTTACACCTGATATGTGTGGATGAATTTTAATGATTTAAATTCCCTCATCCTCTGGTGGTGACATCTACGCACCGAGCCACAGACTGTACATGACGATGTGCATAATTATTTTGGTTCATCTTAGAAGTCTGCATTTGTTATTATTTTATGAAATTGTGATGCTGTTGTTAAGAAAGCTTTACATATAACTTATTAGATTATCTTGTTATTGCGTGGCCACAAATTAGTAATTCATCCACCGATGTCAACAGGGGCTCCGTAATTTTCTAGTGATTACATTATTTGTTATATTTTATTTTAATTATTTCTTAAAAACTTTTTTTAATATTCATTTTTTTCTCGATACGAGAGGTACCGGATCTGCTCAAATAAGTCCCGGAACGCAGGCAAGCCAACACGCCGGCACAAAGTAAGCACAAAAATGTATAAAAAAATGTGATGTGACTGAAGGCAGCGAAAGCCCCGACAGTGGCCAGCAGCATTTGAACCCCGTGGTCACACAATGACGCTGCCTCATATAGTCCTCTCCTCTCCCTCTGTCGGCTCTCCACTGTGCGCGCACCGGAGCGTGTCAAAGCGCAGATCCACAGCTCATCCCGGCTCAGATCCCCGTGCTTTGAACAGAGAAGCGTGTATAGTAGCAGCCGCTACAGCTGTGTCTGCCTGTGACTGGGGTGTGGGGATGAAATCTGATGGGAACGCATTACCCCCCCCCCCCCCATAATCTACGCACCTGTTGTTACCGGAAAAAAGCGGAAATGACGTGCATTTGCGGAAATTGCGTCTCCGTGCGTCGTTGGTTGGCTAAACACTTGACTGAAACTTTATTGCGTGAGCGACAGCAAGTGGAATGAATATATATCTTGTCACACAGCCCCAATCATGTCTTTTTCAAAGCCTGCAGTGAAGAGAAAGGTTGGTGATGAGCACAGACAATTTCAGGAAAAGTGGGAGATGCAATATTTCTTTGTTGAGCACATGAGCACCCCGACGTGTCTTATTTTGTACAGAAAAAGTTGCGGTGCACAAGGAATACAACCTCAAACGTCATTACTCAACTAGACATGCTGAGGAGTATGCAAAATACCAGGGAGATGAGAGAGCCAACCGGGTTGCCAATCTTAAAACATGTCTACTGAGGCAACAAAATGTCATCAAGAAAGCGACCAAAGAGAATAATGCAGCAGTAGAAGTAAGCTACGTGGTTAGTGAGATGATTGCTAAGGCAGGAAAGCCATTCACAGAAGGCGAGTTTATCAAAAAGTGCATCTTATAGGCTGCAAGTATAGTCTGTCTGGAAAAGAAAGGCCAGTTTAGCAATATCAGCCTTTCTGCTAACACCGTGGCAGAGCGCATTTCTGACCTGTCAAGTGACATTTATGATCAACTGCGTGAGAAAGCCAAATTTTTCAATGCATACTCAGTCGCTCTTGACGAGAGTTCAGACATCACTGACACTGCCCAGCTCACAATATATGTCCGTGGTGTTGATGACAATTTTGAAGTGATGGAGGAGTTGCTCACAGTAATTCCAATGCATGGCCACACCACCGCTCAGGAGATATTTTGCCAGCTGTGTGATGCCATTGTGAATGCCGGTTTGCCATGGAAGAAGTTTGTTGGAATAACAACCGACAGAGCGCCATCAATGACAGGGAGGAAAAATGGACTGGTGGCACTTGTTCAAAGAAAACTAGAAGAGGAGGGAGTGGAGGAGGCCATTGCTCTGCACTGCATCATCCATCAGCAGGCCCTTTGCAGCAAATGCCTGAAGTTTGACAATGTGATGTCTGTTGTTGTGAAATGCATCAACCAAATCAGATCCAGGGGCTTAAAGCACCAGATGTTCCGTACTTTTTTTTTGAGGAAATGGAGTCAGAATATGAGAATGTGCTCTACTTCACCGAGGTACGTTGGCTCAGCAGGGGAAACGTCTTGAAGATATTTTTGAGTTGAGAGCAGAAGTGAAAGCCTTCATGGAGAAGGATGGGGTGGCTGTTCCTGTGCTAAGTGATCCCAAATGGTTCATGGACTTAGCTTTTCTTGTTGACATCACGCATGAGCTGAATGTACTGAACAAGAAGTTACAATGCCAGGGGCAGCTCGTCAGTGCTGCCTATGACAACGTGAAAGCATTCTCCACAAAACTTGTGTTATGGAAAGCCCAGCTCTCTCAGACAAACCGTTGCCATTTCCCAGCATGCAAGGCACTCCTGAATGCAGGCACACCATTCAGTGGTGAGAAGTATGTTGATGCCATTTTGAGGCTACAGGAGGAATTTGATCACAGATTTGCAGACTTCAAGACGCACAGAGCCACTTTTCAAATTTTTGCGGATCCCTTCTCCTTTGATGTGCAAGATGCCCCTCCTGTGCTTCAAATGGAGCTCATTAACCTGCAGTGCAACTCTGACCTCAAAGCCAAGTTCAGGGAGGTGAGTGGAAAAGAAGACGAGCTTGGGCAATTTTTGCGAGAATTGAACCCCAGCTTCCCTGAGCTTTCCCGAATGTTCAAGCGTACCACATATTTGTGTGAAAAGCTCTTCACCTTGAACTTCAAGAAGTCCAAGTACAGGTCCAGACTTACTGATGATCATCTTCAAGCCATACTGAGGGTCTCAACTGCTTCCTCCCTCAAGCCAAATGTGGCTCAGCTATGTGAGAGGAAGCACTGCCAGGTCTCTGGCAGCAAGAAGTAGGCAAGAGAAGCCATGTTCAGAAGAACCGTTCATGTTCTTCAATATTCTATTCATGTTCAGAAGAACCCATTGAAGTTAAATAACTGTTAGTAATGACATTTGAGAAGTTTGGATTTTTTTAGCAAAGTTTTTTTTGTGGAATACCTGATGCGGCCCAGCTTCACCCAAATACTGCCTCCAGCGGCCCCCAGGTAATTTGAGTTTGAGACCCCTGCTTTAAGCTATTGTCATTGTAGTGCGTATTTAATGTGGAGCTGCACTCTGATGTTGTAGGATTTAACATTTATTTATAAGTCTATTTACTTAAGTAGAACGTGTTGTCTATATGTATTTAAAGTTGTGCATTTTGATTTAACGTCACATTTCTCCCCCTCCCCCATGTCTGACCCCCCCTAGGTGCGTGACGTCATTTATGGACGGCCCCTTAAGTACAGGTACGTAAGTACATCTACTTTGTTTCATCAAACCCTATTTATTTATTAGCATTGTAATTTTGTTAACGAGTGAGAACCAAAGGGGTGCAACGCTGCAGTGAATGTGAAGAACCACTGATGTAAAGAGATAGAGATCTACAGATGAGTGAGGAGGGGTTCAGAGTGGGGGTGGCCACGCACACAGTAGTCACGTGATGAGTGGGAGGCTTCATCTGGTTTAGAGACAGAAAAGATACCGGCAGAACCGGCTGAGCACGACCCCCATAGAACGCCGATTCGTTGTCGCGCTCTTTGTACCGCAGAACATTTTAACAACAACCAAAATAAATAAAATCAACAAATCTACAGAGTGAGAATATACAGCAGAGCTAGACGAGTAAATGTACCCGCCCCCATCATTCGCTTGACCAATGAGAGCATCGTATGCTCTGAACCAAGCAGATGCCAACCCCTCCCACCCAACCCCCACGCGATTCGATTGTCACGATTCGTGGTAACGATTTATAAAAAAAATATTTAGATGTTGTCTTTTGACTTAAAACTTTCGTGACTGCAGGAATTCATATTCTTTGGTTCTTTCACGTAGATAGAAAAAATAATCATACAAATATAGTGAATACAAATGCCACGACGTTTCGTTTAGAGGTTATCTCCCCAATGTGATCACGCTGCGTGTAGCCTGGTGTGAGTAGTCACGAGACCAGGGCAGAGTCTCGGGCTCCACCTAAAAGAATCCTCGCCACAGAAATGTCGACTGAGAGCGCAGCGGTCAGCGCCTCCAGCCGCGTCTCCCGCCGCTGTCGCCTTGTAGGAACAGCACAGTAGAATGCGCTCATGGGTACAGTACGTAATACTTATTGATGTTATTAAACTAAATTAGTTTTTTTTATTTGATTAATAATGTTAACCATCTGTATGATTCTAGGTTTTGTGATGCTATTTCAATAGAGTTTGTAAATCTAAAGCTGAATCTAGACAGCTATGGACAGTCACCAATAAATGCAAAAAAAATATCCATCGCGTTGAATTTCAGCACGTAACTTAACAACATTCTATGTCCCCGAAGTAAAAAAAAAACAACCCCAGTTGGCTCTTGTGCAGCGAACATTACTCTCATATGCAGAGTGGGTGGGTAAAGGACTGCCATCGACTATGCTTGTGGACCAGAGGTCTCCACTTTGAAGGTTTCTCAGAGGTGGCTCTTTGATGTCTACTTTCGTGGGCCGTTCTTTTAACACAGCTCTACCAAGGGATCAACACTCGATCCACTAATTTCATGACGTGACAACAATAGCACAAACAGGTTAAGCTGTGTGGAGTGAATGGATATAGCGATGTCATCAAGAGGCTTGATGACATCACCAAGCGTCGTGGTGATATTGGTGCCACTTAATGGTGAACGCCGATTGCCGTTCATGTTATAAGCAGTCGGTGCGGCTGTGAGTGGTGAATAGTCGGCACGGGAATCTTCAGTTTCGGACAAGGTGAGATACGGTGACATTGCAAACAGTGGGTGTTGGAGGAAGGTAGAGTGGGTGATAGATTAACACTGCAAACAAAAGCCTCAAGATTCCAGGATGGGTCACGGGAGTCTGTGACAAACTCCATCTCAGATGCCACAATGACATTCAAGCAACTCATTACATTGGGATAATTACGTGGAAATGGAATTACAGGACATCATTAAATATCTACAACTACACCAACTACTTTATTTTACCAGGTATAGCCCACTGAGCGATGTAGAACTTTTTCAGAAGCGACCTGGCAACAAATGATTGTGCAATGAAGTGGCTTATCAGGTAGAAATGTATTGCAGCCAAGTACTCTAAACACGTGATTTTGATTCTAAATGTGAAGGGAAAAACCGGAGGACCCGGAGAAAATGCCACGTGACCACACGGAGAGAGACACAAACTCGCAATATACAGCCAGCGTCAGATAAAACCCAGGTCTTCCTGTACACCAGGCGAGGGAGATAACATCTCCCCACTGTGGCACCCAATCCATTGCTGTCTTACCATAGACACCGACTTGTGCACTGAGCTGTGGAAGGATGGGTCTATCTCTCGATACTCATCTCACGAATGAGCTTTCGAAGCTGTGCCTCTTTGATTTATGTTAATATCAACAATAACCAATTTCTTTCAGTGTTTTTTTTCTTTCCATTTGTTTTTTTTAAAAGTTTATTATTTTGATATATTCTGTTAATTAAAGTTAAATCCCAACAGGTGTGTACAGTAGCCGTGTGCATTGTGTTTGTGCACATAGGATGCAGGTTCACATTCCAGGCAGTCTCATAATGTCAATAACGACAATGAAAATATTTTACGTATTTACTTCCTTCTTCACCGTCGCTATAAGAGAGAGGCTCTGGTCCAGCGTCTCTCTGAGCCACACAGCGAGCGATCCCAGCGAAGCCATGAGTCATGGCGAGCGCGACTCCCAGTGAGAGTGTGGATAGTGAGCTGCGCTGCTCCATCTGCCTGGACACGTTCATCTGCCCATCCACGCTGATTTGCGGACACTCGTTCTGCTCCCAGTGTGTGCCTGGAGGCCACCTCGGAGACGGCGAGCAGCTTCAGCTGCCCGTAGTGCCGAGCGACCTTCCCTGTACGATCCCAGCTGAGGAGGAACGTGGCCCTCGCCAACCTGGTGGAGCAGCTCAGAGTTGGAGACGGGATGGCCGCGGCTGTCGTGTGTGACATCTGCAGTGATGGCCACACTCCTGCAGTGAAGACCTGCCTGAGATGCGAGATGTCCTACTGTTTTTCTCACTTTAGGCCTCACCAGGAGAATCCCAGGTTGAGAGACCACGCTGTGGTGGATCCTACTGCGAGCTTGGATGAGCGAAGATGTCCTAATCACAAAAGGGAGCTGGAATTCTACTGCACAGTAGAGAGCAGCCTGGTCTGCTCAACTTGCACCATCGCAGATGAACACACAGGACACAAGGTCCTGACGCTGAAGGATGAGCACGAAACACGGAAGGTGAGGCCCTCAGAGTGAGACACCATAACACGATCTGATCAAATCTGTTACTTGGCGACATAACATCTAATGAAAAACGTTATCGCGTGTTCATGCTCTCCCTTTTGAATCTCTGTCTCTCTGCCTGTGTAGCTAATCTTCTGGTTTGCATTCCAGGAAAGAGACTCAGGATGTATTGAATCCTAGGCTTTCATTAAACATACTTGCCGTATAAAGTAATTAAGTAGACATAGATTTGAGACTGATATCACAGCCACCTTAGAAACAATTATATTGAATTTATCTTCTAAACTAGACAGCTGTGGTCACACTAAGTGCTGCTGCTACAATGAGGCATCAGCTTGGCCACTACCCGTGCCCCCCATCTCAGTCGCCGTACAAAGGCAGCGTGGAGATGAGGGCCTTCGCTGTGGAGGGGTCGTTGTGGAGGGAAGGGCAGTGTGAGGGGTTGCTCAGGGGGCTGGAGTCTCCCCTTGGTGACGTCTCATCTTTCACTACAGACGCGCGTAGGGGAGGAGACGCAAGCAGTGGAGGAGAAGAGGAAGGAGGCAGAGGAGTCCGTGAAGCGGATGGAGGCTGCTCGCAAGGAGGCGCAGGTACCGTGTCCGGGTCTGACTATTTGACCCCCGTCACCTCCACCCAAGGCGGAAGTCGTGGAGATCAAAATTATTTCAAGCGAACTTCGTGCAGCTTCATAACTTTGATGCCTCCTAACTATATCATTCACTTTGGAACTCAACATTAATTACAAGTGGGTTTCACTTTTACCACATTAGATATCCGCATCGGCGAGTCTGCCATGAGGGTGAGTTTCTTGGCATTGCGTCTTACACTCCTGTGGAAAAAACAAAAGTGTAGAGAGTGCCACGGATTATAGGAGTGGGCTTTCGTGCAGCTGTTGTACTGCACAGGAGGTCATGCACCGGCACGGACGCAGGGGCACGAACACCGCACAGCTGCACCTCACGCCGTCCCTAATCGCATCACCGGAGTTTATTTTAACAACAACAATTTTTTTTTTATTTTACCAGGTAAGGCCCTACTGAGCTGTGTAGATTTTTTTCAGAAGCGACCCTGGCTATCACAAATGATAGTAGCTCAACTAATTTGCTGACATCATCATCATTACGTGAAAATATATAGCAGCAGACCCATAGAGATACATAGAGAACCATAGAGATACATAGAGACCCCTAGAGATACACAGAGACTCATAGACTAAACAATTTTTTATTTCACCAGGTAAGGCCTCACTGAGCCATGTAGCTCTTTTTCAGAAGGAACCTGGCTATCACAAATGATAGCTAAATGAAATGGCTTATTAGGTGGAAATTGATAGCAGAAAAATACTCTAAATACGGTACTCTAAACGCTTGCTTGAACCCGGAGACACTCTTGGGCTATGCGGGTTGTTCACAGCAGATAACGAATGCCTTGAACTCTAAACCCGAGTCGGACTTGTGGGAAAACCCGACCTGGATTACGCCGATTCTAGATGTGGAGAGAAAAGCCGGAGGTCTTTGTCAAAAATCCAGACAGGCATCATGGTCGTGGTTGAACCCACGACCACCTGTATACCAGGCGAGGAGGTTAACATCTCGCCACATCTCGCCACATCTCGTCGGACCCAGGTGGGGAACCCCCCCGACTCGGAGTGCCCGAGTCTCAACATCCACGACCCCAGCGCCCTCTAGGGGAGAAACAAAAAGAGAGCGGCACCCCTTTTGCTCCCTTGGCATGGGTCGACTCAGTCCCATGGGCACCTCGTCACTTGGGCATGATTCACCACTAGGGAATATTATTTCATTATTTGCCAGGTAAGGCCCTACTGAGCTGTATAGCTCTTTTTCCAAATGACCTGGCTATTACAAATTAAAGCTCCACCAAGTGGTTGACATCATCATTATCACGTGGAAATTTATAGCAGCAGCCAAATATACATAGAGACCCATATCGATACATAGACACCCATAGAGATAATATACCCATAGAGATACCTATACATGTGTAATGACTGTGAATGTCACTGTGTGGTGCCGGCCTTGCAAGCCCACTACAGATAATGTAATTATGTGCAGCCTGGTTACTGGGCATAGTACCAGCCCTAGTGGGGCTTGGTTGAGCGCAGAGGCACCATGTACAGTGTGCGGTGTGGGCTCCTGGTGAGGGAGCGAGAGAGAGTCAGCCAGCCAGGGTTACGTTGGGGCATGATATGCTGGTTGACCTGCCGACACGTGATCGGATCATATTGGAGGGGGGCCACCGGTGGACAGGGGCTACTGGGTGGTCACATGGTATAGAGGAGCTCTCGGGAGCCTTCGGGAAAGGACCAGAGAGATCGAGAATGTGGGCAGGGCGAGAGGCGGAGCCAGCCCCAGCCCAGGTAGATATGACGAGTGCCCCGTGTGGGGCTCGAGGTCTTCGGGTTGTTGGTGAGTGAAGATCCACGTCGGGTTGAAGAAGCCTGTAGCCACGCAGCCTGGGACGCAGCTCGTGGTCCAGGCTGGGATAGCGGGACCGTGTCAAGTTCTGCTGTAGCGTAGTTAGATGGGCGTTCAACACACGAGTGTAGGTTACATTATGTTGTGTTGAGTTGATGTAATAAATAGTGTTGCTCCCAAGACAACGTCTGCGACTCAGTTGGACTCACTACAACTGGTGTAGGAAGTGGCTAACTTGCTAAGCTGTAGCTAGCATTAGACAAGTCATGTCTACATGTCGCAGAGTTCGTGTATGGGCGTCGGACGATGAAGACGACAAGGAGCTGATTCCACCCACGGTCGTCGAAGAAGGAGCAGAGGCGCTACCATCGGAGCAGAGCGCAGTGGGGGCATGCTGCGCCTCGCCTTCATTGGAGGCACTCCTCAGGGACGCGCACAGGCGTTTTGCTGACCTCCTTCAAGCAGCGTCCTCCATCCTCGTTGAGATGCGTTCTCTGTCCTTGACGGCGAAGGAGGGCGCGGCAGAGTTGTCCGGACGGGGCGACTCGGCCGCCATTTCCCTGAAGGCGGGAACGCCATCATCGCTGCCATCGCTCACGGGCACCATTTTGCCACCGGTGCAGAGTGCTGAACCCGCGAAGCTTGAAGTGGGGACGTCCTCGTCGATTGACGTCTAGTTGCTCCACCGTCGACTTACCTTTATTAAAAAAATTGTTGCCGCCAGCGGCGACTTTAAGTGGCAATTTCTCACCAACACCGACTTCGCCGGATGGTCAGAGGTGGCGGTGCTGAAGGCGCTGCCCGTCGCCCTCGACGACGACGCCTTGGTGGCGTTCGTCACCATCCCGCCGTCTGAAAGGTCCACCCTCACGCAGGCGTTTGACCAGATAGCCGCTGTTTTTGAGCCTCCGCTAAACACCCGCCAGAAGTTCGCCGTGAGGCGGAAGGGGGATGGTGAGTCAGCTCTCGCCTACCGAAGTGTGCTCTTGGTGCTGGCGAAGGCCACATTCCCAAAAATAGACCACGACAGCCTTGACACCTTGGTCCTCGAGAAGATGTTGGGAGTCGCGAAGGACCTCCATACTGTGCTCCCCGCTGAGGACGGTGAGGTGTCTTCACTCAAGATCGCCAGGTGCATACAGGCGCAGCAGACCCTGCAACGTGACAGGGTGTTGGTGGCCTGTGCTACATCTGTGTGTGGGACCCACACAGACGAGGAGCCTGCTCCTGAATGCTCACTGCACCAGCAGAGCGGCGTTCGTCGGAGTGACGGCGATCAGCGGCGGGACGATAGGCGACGGGCGAGGTCTGCATCATCCCAATCCAGCAGTGCACGGGTCGCCTGCTACATTTGCGGCCTGCCCAAGGCACGTCTAATCGGGCTGCCGGGTTCCTCGACGGCAGCCCCTTGGATGTCCGCCTTCCTACGACTCCCTGCTTCCTAAGGCGCTGCGAGATTGATGCCTCGCACGTGGCCGCTCATGTCGGCCTCGCGTGCTCTGGATGTTAAGGACCCGACGACCCGGCCTACTGCTCTTCGTGAGGAGCCGGCTTCGTCCGGTCAATTTCTTGTTCCCCCCGGGCCTTCCAGGGAGGACGAGCCCAACCCGCCTGGAGGCCTGGCGTCACGGACTTGCTCAAAGACTTGATCAGCATGATCCCCGCACATTGCATACTCCCATACGCGCTCGCATGCGTCGTGGCGAGTATTTGGCTGATCCTGCTCGCCATCGAGCTCACGGGCATTGTTACACATTGTGGTTGGGAGTTGTTGACTGTGGGGACCTTGTGCGACGGGCTTGTTGGGTTGTTAATTGTTCGCTGTTGTGGTTCTTTTTTCCCTCTTCCCATTTAATCTCGGTGTAAACTTGTACAGGTGGGTTTGCATAATTTATTGCGCTATTATGTTATTGTTGGAGCACACTTGCTTGTTGTTCTTTATATATTTACATGGGTTGCTTGCTTGCGGGGGAGTTGGCAGCCAGGATGGCTGGATGCTATGGAGGCGGGGGGGGGGGGGGTGGGTGATGTAGTGACTGTGAATGTCGCTGTGTGGTGCCGGCCTTGCGAGGCCACGGCGGATAATATATTGTCATTATGTGCAACCCGGTTACTGGGCGTAGTACCAGCGCTTTCGGGACTTGTGTGAGCGCTGGTTAGAGCAGAGGCACCACGTACAGTGTGCGGTGCAGGCTCCCGGTGAGGGAGCGAGAAAGAGCGTCAGCCAGCCAGCGCTAAGTTGGGGCATGATACACAGGTTGACCTGCCGACACGTGACCAGATGATATTGGAGGAGGGTCACCGGTGGATGGGGGCCGCTGGGTGGTCATGTGGTATAAAAGAGCTCTCGGAAGCCTTCGGGAAAGGGCCAGAGAGATCGAGGTGGGCGGAGCAAGAGGCGGAGCCTGCCCCAGCCGGGCCAATATAACGGGTCCCCGTGTGGGGCTCGGGGTTCTTTATTGTTGGTGAGTAAAGATCCAAGTCGTGTTGATGAAGCCTCTAGCCACGCGGTCCGGGACCCAGCTCGTGGTCCGGACCAGGATAGCGGGACCGTGTCTATTTCTGCCGTAGCGTGGTTAGATGGGCGTTCAGCACCTGAGTGTAGGTTACGTTATGTTGTGTTGAGTTAATGTAATAAATAGTGTTGCTCCCAAGACAACGTCTGCAACTCAGTTGGACTCACTACACATGCATAGAGATATATAGGCAAAAATAGAGATACAGAGGGACCCCGAGAGAGAAATAGAGACCCATAGGGACCCATAGAGACCAATAGACTAAACTATTTTTTATTTTACCAGGAACGGCTCCACTGAGCTGTGTAGTTTATTTTCCAGAAGCGGCCTGTCTATTACAAATGAGAGCTCAAAAACGTGGCTGATTTTAATGTGGAAATTGATAGCAGCCAAATACTCTAAATGCGCAACGTTGATCCTAAATGTCAAGGCAAAAATCGGAGGACCCAGAGAAAAATACACACAACCACAGAGCGAACGAACCCCAAATATACATCAGGCGTCAGGGTCAGGATCGAACTCCAACCTGCTGTATACCAGGTGAAGCAGATAACAACTCCTAGCCACCACGGCGCCCACACGCACACACCGAGCGGCTCATGACTCAGGGAGCCAACCGTCGTCCCCGCGTCTCCGCAGGAATCGGTTGCTGGGATCAGGGATCGCGTCATGGGGAAGTTCGCCCACCTAAGGAAGGCTCTGGACGAGGACGAGAGGGAGGCTCTACATCGCGTGGCCGTGAAGGAGCGCGAGTTGCTGTCCCGGATAGACGAGGACATCGCTCGTCACAAGCAGGAGATCGGCGAGCTCCAGGCGGCGGCCGCTCGCCTGCATGCTCTGCAGCACGAGAGGGACTCGCTCGCTTTCCTGCAGGTGGGTAGTGCCTCTGTGGAGACGCCATTTGTGTCCAATACAACAGAGTGGGGAGTGGCAGTGAGACTCGTGGTCCAAGGGTAGAGACTTCACTCATGATCTCTCTCTATTCCACAGGGGCACCTGGAGGTGATGAGCAGGTACAGATCCTTAACGTTTCACGGTTAAACACTCACAACACAGGATGTGAGTGTTAGACACACTGGCGGTGTAGACACAAGGGCTCTGTGTGTTAGATACAGGGTGTGTGTGTGTGTGTTAGACATGTGAGACATTGACTGTGTGTGAGATACTGGCTGTGTGTGAGACACTGGCTGTGTGTGAGACACGGGCTGTGTGTGAGTCACCGGCTGTGAGTGAGACACCGGCTGTGTGTAAGACACTGGATGTGTGTCAGACACGGGCTGTGTGTGAGACACTGGCTGTGTGGGAGACACAGGCTGTGTGTGAGACACTGGCTGAGTGTGAGACACTGGCTGTGTCTGAGACACTGGCTGTGTGTGAGACACTGGCTGTGTGTGAGACACGGGCTGTGTGTGAGACACTGACTGTGCGTGAGACACTGTGTGTGAGACACGGGCTGTGTGTGAGAAATGGGCTGTGTGTGAGACACTGACTGTGGGTGAGACACTGGCTGTGTGTGAGACACGGGCTGTGCGTGAGACACGAGCTGTGTGTGAGACACGAGCTGTGTGTGAGACACCGGCTGTGTGTGAGACACTGGCTGTGTCTGAGACACTGACTGTGTGTGAGACACGAGCTGTGTGTCAGACACGAACTGTGTGTGAGACACCAGCTGTGTGTGAGACACTGGCTGTGTGTGAGACACGGGCTAAGCGTGAGACACTGGCTGTGTGAGTCACTGGCTGTGTGCGGTTCACTGGTTGTGTGTGAGACACGGGCTGTGTCGAGACACTGGCTGTGCGTGAGACACAGACTGTGTGTGAGACACTGACTGTGTGTGAGACACGGGCTGTGTGTGAGACGCAGGCTGTGTGTGAGACACTGACTGTGTGTGAGACACTGACTGTGTGTGAGACACGGGCTGTGTGTGAGACACGGGCTGTGTGTGAGACACATCCTGTGTGTGAGACACCGGTTGTGTCTGAGACACCGGTTGTGTCTAAGACACTGGCTGTGTGTGAGACACTGGCTGTGTGTGAGACACTGGCTGTGTGTGAGACACTGACTGTGCGTGAGACACTGTGTGTGAGACACGGGCTGTGTGTGAGACATGGGCTGTGTGTGAGACACTGACTGTGGGTGAGACACTGGCTGTGTGTGAGACACTGGCTGTGTGTGAGACACGTGCTGTGTGTGAGACACTGGCAGTGTGTGAGACACGGGCTGTGCGTGAGACACGAGCTGTGTGTGAGACACGAGCTGCGTGTGAGACACCGCCTGTGTGTGAGACACTGGCTGTGTGTGATACACGTGTAATGTAACGGGAGACGACTTCACGGGTAACACACTCTTTATTTTATCAAACTTGGTTACAGGTGACTAACACCTACTTTGTATCTCGGGTGACAAACACCCACTTAGCTACTTGGCGACTAACGCCCACTGAGCTACTCGGATGACCAACATCCACTTAGTACTCGGGTGACAAACACCCACTTAGCTACTTGGCGACTAACGCCCACTGAGTTACTCGGATGACCAACATCCACTTAGTACTCGGGTGACAACCACCCACTTAGCTACTTGGCGACTAACGCCCACTGAGCTACTCGGATGACCAACATCCTCTTAGCTACTTGGCGACTAACGCCACTGAGCTACTCGGATGACCAACATCCACTTAGTACTCGGGTGACAAACACCCACTTAGCTACTTGGCGACTAACGCCCACTGAGCTACTCGGATGACCAACATCCACTTAGCTACTCGGCGACTAACGCCACTGAGCTACTCGGATGACCAACATCCACTTAGCTACTCGGCGACTAACGCCACTGAGCTACTCGGCTTCACTAGGTCTTCAGCTCCGTCTTCGGGTCTTCAACTGGGTAACTCTCCCCGAGTGCTCTCGCGCGTCCCCCTTTATACCCCACCTGCGGACGTCGCTGCGAGCACCCACTTATTCGACCAATCGCCGGGCGCTGGCTACGATCCTCTTTTCCCACATCTCATCGTGCCTCACCACTCACTCCGCGCCGCCCCGTCATCTGTCACTCCCGGCGCGCGCGTCCACACCACGCCCACAACGCGTGCCCAACCCCGCACCCCGCGCCGCCCCGTGATCCATCACTGTCACAGTCGGCGCACGTCAATACCACCACTACATCACCCCCTACCACATAGCTCGCAGCCGCCCCGGCTGCTACAAAAATATACAAACCCTCCCTGTGTGCCCCGTAACACAACACAACAACAAGAACAACAACTAAGCTAACAACACGACGCGAACACCACCATCCGCAACCCTCAACCAATGCCACCGCGACAATAGAACAATATATACAAACCGGCGAGTGACAATAGCAATGTGTATACAAAAAAAATAAATGGAAAATTTTTTTTTTTTCTTTCGACTCGTGCAGTGTCCCCTTTTCTTCCGAGCGTCCCTACAACGGGACATTACCCCGGCAGAGGGGAACACCGGGCGAGCTCGGTGTAGAGCACAAAAAAACCGTCCTCATGAAAATTGTTGAGACCTAGCCCGAGTTCGCCTTGCCGGTCCGTCGTACGGCACCAGACGCGGTTGAACGTCCGGTGGTGCCGGCGGTTCAGGAAGACATCGGCCATGCATCGAGGACTCGTGCGTGCCCCGGGGTTCAGGCTCTCGACGGTCAGCAGCCGTCAAGCCCGAGGCACCTGGGGGTGGGTCAGGTGGAGACACGTGAGGATCAGCCTGCGACACCTCCCTCCCCGAGTCGACGGTCACATCACACGCCCGGTCGTCACGGCACAGAACGGGGTCACACGGTGCTGCATAGGGCTTCAGTCGGGAGGGGTGCACATACCAACGGCGTTTCCCCCATTTAATCTGTATACTCTGGGGCCGTGCAACCCGCACAATTTCCACCGGTCCCCTCCAAGGTCTCAACAACTTGGGGGACGTAGCCAACGGTGCATGTGGACAATGCAGCCAGGCCTTATCGCCTGGTTTCCAATCATGCGTATGCACCCTCCGCTCATGCAATTTCTCGTTTGCAATTTGCCGCGACCGCGAATTCAACCTTGCCCCCTCCCGCGCTTCAGTCAATTTGGCGATATTAAATTTGATGTGGTCTGCCAATTTAGATTTTGCACGTGGCTGGGAAATCCCCAGTTGGACGTCCATGGCCGGATCGGCCTCCCGCCCATACATGAGAAAAAATGGGGAAAACCCTGTCGCCGCATGAGGGGCCATTCGATAGGCCGCGAGTACCCCCGGCACCTGTAAGTCCCAATCAACCTGATCGTCGCAGACCTGTTGGCACAACATAGACGTAATCGTTCTGTTCAGACGCTCAACCATCCCGTCAGTCTGCGGGTGGTAGGGGGAAGTACGCACTTTCTTTGTACCCAACAGGTCGCACACCTCGCGCAACAAAACGCTCGAAAAATTCTTCCCTTGATCCGTCAGCAAGCGTTCGGGGGCGCCCTTGTCCAACACATAACCCTGGACAAAGGCGTCCGCCACCGCCGCAGCCGACTGGTTGGCGAGCGGCCATGCCATAGGCCATCGGGTGAAGTATTCCACGCCAACCAGCAGGAACCTATTTCCCCTTGGTGTAACCGGAAAGGGCCCCAAGATGTCCAACGCTACCAATTCGTTTATACGCGAAACCTGAATGGATTGCAGCGGTGGATTAGCTGCCAATGGTGGCGGTTTCTTTTTGGCGCACCCTACGCATCCCTTAAGAATATTCGCCACGTCGTTACCCATCCCCGGCCAATAATAGTCTCGCTGGATTAGGGCGAGCGTTTTGTGAAAACCCAGATGCATGAGCCGTTCATGAGCTGCCAGAACAACCCTACCCCGCATAGCAACAGGCACCACGAGCACGTGACGCCGGGACATGTTGTCCCACCTCATCAACAGGCCCTGTCTGCACACCCAGGAACCGACCCGCGCCTCCCCTTGTTCGGGAGCGCCAACTTTCCGACGCAGCGTAAGTAGGGAGCTGTCGGACATCTGGAGGCGGCCCCACTCAATGAGGGGCAACGACAACAGCGAATCCCTCCCCGTGGGGGCGTCCTCTCCCGGGGTGTCAGTGGCGGCGAGCGCAACTCCCGGGGTGCCGGCGACCGGGGGTTTGCACCGCGCTGATCCCAACAAACATGTGCAGTCCGTGCACGGCGGCAACCGCGACAAGGCGTCCGCGTTTGAGTGCCGCAACCCTTTTCGGTAAATCGTCGTGAATTGGTAGTCTTGAAGGACCTCCAACCATCGGGACAATTGGCCCGATGGCTGCGCCACGCGCATAGCGTATTGTAGAGCCGCATGGTCCGTCCGGACCGTAAAATGACGGCCGTAAAGATACGGCCTGAATTGCTGTGTAAAAAACACAATGGCTAACAATTCACGACGAGTTACGCAATAGCGTTGTTCTGCGGGGGAAAGAACCCTACTACCGTAGGCGACCACCCGTTCAACCCCCCCGACCAACTGTGAGAGCACCCCCCCGATACCCGTATTGCTGGCGTCCGTGTCAAGCAAAAACGGTTGTGTGAAATCGGGGTAACACAAGGGGGGAGCCTGCACCAAAGCGTCACGGAGGGAGCAGAACGCATCCTCCTCCTCTGCCCCCCAGTGAAACCTCACACCCTTAGCCGTCAAAGCGTGCAGGGGCTTGGCTATGGTGGCAAATTGCTTGACAAAACGACGGTAATAGGAGGCAAAACCAATGAAACTACGAACCTCCGTGACCGAGGTTGGCGTTGGCCATGAGCTGACGCAATGCGTCTTAGCAGGGTCCGTCGAGATCCCTGAACGACTCACGATATGGCCCAAATACCTGACCGATTCCCGAAGCAGAAAACATTTAGCCGGTTTAAATTTTAGCTTAGCGGAACGCATCCTGAGGAACACCGCTCTCAGTCGCTGGAGGTGCTCCTCGAAAGTCCGACTAAAGACGATAATATCGTCAAGATAAATCAAACAGGTATCCCATTGGAGGCCCGACAAAACCAATTCCATGAGTCTCTGGAACGTGGCGGGAGCGGAATGTAAGCCCATGGGCAAACGGTTGAATTCAAAAAGGCCCCCAGGTGTCCGGAAAGCAGTTTTAGGTTTAGACTCGTTATCGAGTGGCAATTGCCAAAATCCAGAAAGCAGATCGAGTGTGGAAAAAAACTGCGCTCCCGCCAAGGCATCCAGCGACTCATCCATCCTGGGGAGCGGATACGCATCCGCCATCGAGATTTTGTTTAAGCGGCGGAAATCGACACAAAACCGCAAGGACCCGTCCTGTTTCTTTACTAGGACAATAGGAGCACCCCACGGACTAGAAGAGGGCGAAATGATATCGGCCGCCAACATATCATTAACCGCCGATTGCACATGTTCCTTCTCGGCCGGGCTGAGCCGGAAGGGATTCTGACGAATAGGGGCCGCGTCCCCTGTAGCTATGTGGTGGCGCAACAGGTCAGTGCAGCCGATATCGTACTTATGTTTGCTGAACACGTCAGCAAACTCGATGAGCAAACCCCTCAATGCTCCCAATTGCACCCCGGACAAGTTAGCAGAACCCGCACACAGCGAGTCCAACCACTCAGTCCCCTCATCACTTTGAGGATGCGACTCGACAGTAAAATCTGCTTGGGCCACGAGCCGTTCCTCAACGGGCAGCGGCGCGGCGTGAGCCAGCACCGTTCCCTGCGCAATTACGGCCGGCCGCGACCCCGTATTCAGGACCATTACGAACGGCTCACTGTCCCCTCTCACCACGGTTTGAGCAACCGCTAAGTCGAGGCCCTTACTGGCTCTGTTTGACGGCCCCAACAGCACCCCCTGTGCCTCCGCACCCACCTCGAGTGGCTTCCTGAACCGAAGGGGTACTAACATTTGCGATCCCGGGGGTACCCGTACAGTGTGAGTCGCCAGCGCCTGCACCGTCGCACAAACCGTGCGCACTTTGATAGGGCTCGACAAGAAGGCAACCCGCCGACCTGACGGAAGCTCTATGCAGGCCTGATCAATAAGAATTTTGATGGGCATTTTTGACAAAAAGTCCGTACCTAGCAAACAGGGAACGGCCAGCGATGATGATACAAAAATAGGGCCCGCTAATTTAATGTCCCCAATGCAAATAGTCGCCCGAATCTGGCCGATGATCCCCAGGGATCCCCCATTCGCCGCATAAAATGGCACGTCTACCGGCAGAAGGGGTCTACTTTGGACGGGAAGAATGTTATAAATAAGGTCCGAGATGATGGTGGCCGACGCACCCGTGTCAACAAGCACCCGGACCTCAACCCCGTCAATGAACCCCGTTACCACGGACGACCCGGCTGACGCAGCCACGATCCTGTGGGCCAATTCGGACCACTCGACTGCTTGCGGGCCGCGTACGGACCCCCCTCGCCGAATTGAACCCCCGGCACCCAGCCGCGAACCCCCCACCGCGAAGCGGCGACCCGAATGTGCCGTGTTTGTGGACCGAACGTGTGAGGTGCCGCGACTTGCCGGGTTTTGTTGGGATGACTTGTGGCCCTGGTCGTCGTCCCGACGTGGTCCTGCGGCGCGCGGACGCGGGGCCCGGCACCCGGCTGCGACGTGACCCCGAAGGCCGCAGTTGTAGCAGACGACGGACGTCGTAGGTTTCGGTTGCTCCAGCTTGCGGGGCGAACGTGTGGGCGAACGACCTCCCGTTCTCCACTCCCCCGGACACGATGCAGCGAAGCCCCGCTCCTGCACCGCAGCTGGCTGAGGTTCGGCGATCGTGGCGGCCAGTGCCGCATTCCCCGGCCATTTGCAGACGACCCCCGGCTTGCGTTTGAGGACCTCGTACGCGTGAATGCTCGTGGCGATCGCCAGGGAGCAGATCTCCATCTCGTCTGCCACGTTGATGGGGACCCCCAACTCGTGGGCCAACACCAGCAGCTGCTCCGTCACCATGGCGTCCTTCCCCTCCTTATCCATGCGGGGAAAAGCTGCGTCCGCCAAGGCGAGCAGTGCCGTGCGGTAGGCTAGCGTCGTTTCCCCAGCCACCTTCCGCCGATCGTAGAACTGGTGGCGGCACGTGGAGGGCGGCCCGAACACCTTCGCCATCAGGTGTAGTGCGGCCTGGAGCGTAGAGCGGGACGACCTTGCAGCAGATGTGAAGGCTGCAAGCGCGTCGTCGTTAAGCATCGCTGGCAACGCACGCAGGGCAGTGGTGTCGGACCACCCCGACATCTCCTGATGAGCGAGGAACCTTCGTTGGAAGGCTCCCCAGTCGCCCCCATCCGCCTTGAACGCCGACAGCGCGGGCAATCTTTGCTGGAGGACCCGATCGTCGTCGACGTCGGAGAGATTTTCCCGCGCTCCGCTGGAGTTGTGTAAAATGTCGGCTCGGTTGTCAGGCGCAAAATGGAGGGCTCCGGCGCGCGCCGATGACGTGGGCTGCGCTGCGCGGAGGTGTCCGGCCACGTGGCGTCCGTCTTTCCCGCCAATCGGTGGCGGCCCCCCAAAAACGGCGGCAACTTCCAGGCTTTTGGCGCGAAGCGCCCTTTGGCGGGAATCCTCCACCGTCGCTTCCTCCACGACCCCCGCAGCCGTTTTTCCGCTCGCCGGAACGGAGATGTCGGCCAAGACAGCGGCGGCGGCGAGTAGCAACTCCGCCAAGCGGGCGTGCGCGTCCTGGAGGCCGGTGTCGGAGGCAAGCGGAGCGTCGGCCATCACCGCGAAGTGCTGCATCGGCGGCAACTCCTCGTCCTCTACTCCCGAGGTCGGTGTCCCCGGTACGCCGTCGTCATCCCGACCTCGCTCGTGGGTACGGGTAGTCTTCCTTGTGTCCATACTTCTTGAAGACAGGTTTACTTCTGACGCCAGTTGTAATGTAGTAACTCCACGGGAGACGACTTCACGGGTAACACACTCTTTATTTTATCAAACTTGGTTACAGGTGACTAACACCTACTTTGTATCTCGGGTGACAAACACCCACTTAGCTACTTGGCGACTAACGCCCACTGAGCTACTCGGATGACCAACATCCACTTAGTACTCGGGTGACAAACACCCACTTAGCTACTTGGCGACTAACGCCCACTGAGTTACTCGGATGACCAACATCCACTTAGTACTCGGGTGACAACCACCCACTTAGCTACTTGGCGACTAACGCCCACTGAGCTACTCGGATGACCAACATCCTCTTAGCTACTTGGCGACTAACGCCACTGAGCTACTCGGATGACCAACATCCACTTAGTACTCGGGTGACAAACACCCACTTAGCTACTTGGCGACTAACGCCCACTGAGCTACTCGGATGACCAACATCCACTTAGCTACTCGGCGACTAACGCCACTGAGCTACTCGGATGACCAACATCCACTTAGCTACTCGGCGACTAACGCCACTGAGCTACTCGGCTTCACTAGGTCTTCAGCTCCGTCTTCGGGTCTTCAACTGGGTAACTCTCCCCGAGTGCTCTCGCGCGTCCCCCTTTATACCCCACCTGCGGACGTCGCTGCGAGCACCCACTTATTCGACCAATCGCCGGGCGCTGGCTACGATCCTCATTTCCCACATCTCATCGTGCCTCACCACTCACTCCGCGCCGCCCCGTCATCTGTCACTCCCGGCGCGCGCGTCCACACCACGCCCACAACGCGTGCCCAACCCCGCACCCCGCGCCGCCCCGTGATCCATCACTGTCACAGTCGGCGCACGTCAATACCACCACTAAACACGGGCTAAGCGTGAGACACTGGCTGTGTGAGTCACTGGCTGTGTGCGAGTCACTGGTTGTGTGTGAGACACGGGCTGTGTCGAGACACTGGCTGTGCGTGAGACACAGACTGTGTGTGAGACACTGACTGTGTGTGAGACACGGGCTGTGTGTGAGACGCAGGCTGTGTGTGAGACACTGACTGTGTGTGAGACACTGACTGTGTGTGAGACACGGGCTGTGTGTGAGACACGGGCTGTGTGTGAGACACATCCTGTGTGTGAGACACGGGCTGTGTGTGAGACACTGGCTGTGTGAGACACATGCTGTGTGTGAGACACATCCTGTGTGTGAGACACCGGTTGTTTCTGAGACACCGGCTGTGTGTGAGACACTGGCTGTGTGTGAGACACTGGCTGTGTGTGAGACACTGGCTGTGCGTGAGACACAGGCTGTGCGTGAGACACGGGCTGTGTGTGAGACGCAGGCTGTGTGTGAGACACTGACTGTGTGTGAGACACTGACTGTGTGTGAGACGCGGGCTGTGTGTGAGACACGGGCTGTGTGTGAGACACATCCTGTGTGTGAGACACGGGCTGTGTGTGAGACACTGGCTGTGTGAGACACATGCTGTGTGTGAGACACATCCTGTGTGTGAGACACCTGTTGTGTCTGAGACACCGGCTGTGTGTGAGACACTGGCTGTGTGTGAGACACTGGCTGTGTGTGAGACACTGGCTGCGTGTGAGACACGGGCTGTGCGTGAGACACGGGTTGTGTGTGAGACAATTGGCTCTGTGAGAGACACAGGCTCTGTGAGAGGCACAGTTTGTGTGTGAGACACGGGCTGTGCATGAGACAAGGGCTGTGTGTGAGACACTGGCTGTGCGTGAGACACAGGCTGTGTGTGAGACACGGGCTGTGTGAGAGACACAGGCTGTGTGTTAGACACTGACTGTGCGTGAGACACTGACTGTACGTGAGACACGGGCTGTGTGTGAGACACGGTCTGTGTGTGAGACACTGACTGTGCGTGAGACACGGGCTGTGTGTGAGACACGGGCTGTGTGTGAGACACGGTCTGTGTGTGAGACACTGACTGTACGTGAGACACTGACTGTGCGTGAGACACGGGCTGTGTGTGAGACACGGTCTGTGTGTGAGACACTGACTATGTGTGAGACACTGACTGTGCGTGAGACACAGGCTTTGTGTGAGACACTTACTGTGTGTGAGAAGCTGGCTGTGTATGAGACACATGCTGTGTGTGAGACACATCCTGTGTGTGAGATGCAGGCTGTGAGTGAGACACTGCTGTGTGTGAGACACGGGCTGTGTGAGACACGGGCTGTTGTGAGTCACTGGCAGTGTGCAAGTCACTGGTTGTGTGTGAGACACGGGCTGTGTCGAGACACTGGCTGTGCGTGATACACAGACTGTGTGTGAGACACAGACTGTGTGTGAGACACGGGCTGTGTGTGAGACACGGGCTGTGTGTGAGACACTGACTGTGTGTGAGACACATCCTGTGTGTGAGACACCGGTTGTGTATGAGACACGGGCTGTGCATGAGACAAGGGCTGTGTGTGAGACACTGGCTGCGTGTGAGACACGGGCTGTGCGTGAGACACGGGTTTTGTGTGAGACAATTGGCTCTGAGAGAGACACAGGCTCTGTGAGAGGCACAGGTTGTGTATGAGAAAAGGGCTGTGTGTGAGACACTGGCTGTGCGTGAGACACAGGCTGTGTATGAGACACTGACTGTGCGTGAGACACTGACTGTGCGTGAGACACTGACTATGTGTGAGACACTGACTGTGCGTGAGACACAGGCTTTGTGTGAGACACTGACTGTGTGTGAGAAGCTGGCTGTGTATGAGACACAGGCTTTGTGTGAGACACTGACTGTGTGTGAGAAGCTGGCTGTGTATGAGACACATGTTGTGTGTGAGACACATCCTGTGTGTGAGACGCAGGCTGTGTGTGAGACACGGGCTGTGAGTGAGACACTGCTGTGTGGGAGACACAGGCTGTGTGTGAGACACTGGCTGTGTGTGAGACACGGGCTGTGTGTGAGACACTGACTGTGCGTGAGACACTGTGTGTGAGACACGAGCTGTGTGTGAGACACGGGTGTGTGAGAAACGGGCTGTGCGTGAGACACTGTGTGTGAGACACGGGCTGTGTGTGAGACACGGGCTGTGTGTGTGACACCGGCTGTGTGTGAGACACGGGCTGTGTGTGAGACACGGGTGTGTGAGACACGGGCTGTGTCGAGACACTGACTGTGTGTGAGACACTGGCTGTGTGTGAGACACTGACTGTGTGTGAGACACGGGCTGTGCGTGAGACACTGACTGTGCGTGAGACACTGGCTGTGTGTGAGACACGGGTTGTGTGTGAGACACGGGTTGTGTGTGAGACAATTGGCTCTGTGAAAGACACAGGTTCTGTGAGAGGTACAGGTTGTGTGTGAGACACGGGCTGTGTGTGAGACACGGGCTGTGTCGAGACACTGGCTGTGTGTGAGACACTGGCTGTGCGTGATACACAGACTGTGTGTGAGACACTGACTGTGTGTGAGACACGGGCTGTGTGTGAGACGCAGGCTGTGTGTGAGACACTGACTGTGTGTGAGACACTGGCTGTGTGTGAGACACGGGCTGTGTGTGAGACACGGGCTGTGTGTGAGACACATCCTGTGTGTGAGACACGGGCTGTGTGTGAGACACTGACTGTGTGAGACACATCCTGTGTGTGAGACACCGGTTGTGTATGAGACACGGGCTGTGCATGAGACAAGGGTTGTGTGTGAGACACTGGCTGTGCGTGAGACACGGGCTTTGTGTGAGACACTGTCTGCGTGTGAGACACGGGCTGTGCGTGAGACACGGGTTGTGTGTGAGACAATTGGCTCTGTGAGAGACACAGGCTCTGTGAGAGGCACAGGTTGTGTATGAGACACGGGCTGTGCATGAGACAAGGGCTGTGTGTGAGACACTGGCTGTGCGTGAGACACAGGCTGTGTGTGAGACACGGGCTGTGTGAGAGACACAGTCTGTGTGTTAGACAGTGACTGTGCGTGAGACAATGGCTGTGTGTGAGTTGCTGCTGTATGAGACACGGTCTGTGTGTGAGACACTGACTGTGCGTGAGACACAGGCTGTGTTTGAGAAGCTGGCTGTGTATGAGACACATGCTGTGTGTGAGACGCAGGTTGTGTGTGAGACACGGGCTGTGAGTGAGACACTGCTGTGTGGGAGACACAGGCTGTGTGTGAGACACTGACTGAATGTGAGACACCGGCGGTGTCTGAGACACTGGCTGTGTGTGAGACACTGGCTGTGTGTGAGACACGGGCTGTGTGTGAGACACTGACTGTGTGTGAGACACTGGCTGTGTGTGAGACACTGGCTGTGTGTGAGACACTGGCTGTGTGTGAGACACGGGCTGTGTGTGAGACATGGGCTGTGTGTGAGACACTGACTGTGCGTGAGACACTGTGTGTGAGACACGGGCTGTGTGTGAGACATGGGCTGTGTGTGAGACACTGATTGTGTGTGAGACACTGGCTGTGTGTGAGACACTGGCTGTGTGTGAGACACGGGCTGTGTGTGAGACACTGACTGTGTGTGAGACACGAGCTGTGTGTGAGACACGGGCTGTGTGTGAGACACGGGCTGTGTCGAGACACTGACTGTGCGTGAGACACAGGCTGTGTGTGAGACACTGACTGTGTGTGAGACGCGGGCTGTGTATGAGACGCAGGCTGTGTGTGAGACACTGACTGTGTGTGAGACACGGGCTGTGTGTGAGACGCAGGCTGTGTGTGAGACACATCCTGTGTGTGAGACACGGGCTGTGTGTGAGAGACGGGCTGTGTGTGAGACACGGGTGTGTGAGAAACGGGCTGTGCGTGAGACACTGACTGTGCGTGAGACACGGGCTGTGTGTGAGACATGGGCTGTGTGTGAGACACTGACTGTGGGTGAGACACTGGCTGTGTGTGAGACATGGGCTGTGTGTGAGACATGGGCTGTGTGTGAGACACTGACTGTGGGTGAGACACTGGCTGTGTGTGAGGCACTGGCTGTGTGTGAGACACGGGCTGTGTGTGAGACACTGGCTGTGTGTGTGTGACACCGGCTGTGTGTGAGACACGGGTTGTGTGTGAGACAATTGGCTCTGTGAGAGACACAGGCTCTGTGAGAGGCACAGGTTGTGTGTGAGACACGGGCTGTGCATGAGACACAGGCTGTGTGTGAGACACTGGCTGTGCGTGAGACACAGGCTGTGTGTGAGACACTGGCTGTGCGTGAGACACTGACTGTGCGTGAGACACGGGCTGTGTGTGAGACACTGGCTGTGTGTGAGACACTGACTGTGTGTAAGACACTGACTGTGTGTGAGACACGGGCTGTGTGTGAGAGACGGGCTGTGTGTGAGACACTGACTGTGTGTGAGACACTGACTATGTGTGAGACACTGACTGTGCGTGAGACACAGGCTGTGTGTGAGACACTGACTGTGTTTGAGAAGCTGGCTGTGTATGAGACACATGCTGTGTGTGAGACACATCCTGTGTGTGAGACGCAGGTTGTGTGTGAGACACGGGCAGTGAGTGAGACACTGCTGTGTGGGAGACACAGGCTGTGTGTGAGACACTGACTGAATGTGAGACACCGGCGGTGTCTGAGACACTGCCTGTGTGTGAGACACTGGCTGTGTGTGAGACACGGGCTGTGTGTGAGACACTGACTGTGTGTGAGACACTGGCTGTGTGTGAGACACTGGCTGTGTGTGAGACACTGGCTGTGTGTGAGACACGGGCTGTGTGTGAGACATGGGCTGTGTGTGAGACACTGATTGTGTGTGAGACACTGGCTGTGTGTGAGACACTGGCTGTGTGTGAGACACGGGCTGTGTGTGAGACACTGACTGTGTGTGAGACACGAGCTGTGTGTGAGACACGGGCTGTGTGTGAGACACGGGCTGTGTCGAGACACTGACTGTGCGTGAGACACAGGCTGTGTGTGAGACACTGACTGTGTGTGAGACGCGGGCTGTGTATGAGACGCAGGCTGTGTGTGAGACACTGACTGTGTGTGAGACACTGACTGTGTGTGAGACACGGGCTGTGTGTGAGACGCAGGCTGTGTGTGAGACACTGACTGTGCGTGAGACACAGGCTTTGTGTGAGACACTTACTGTGTGTGAGAAGCTGGCTGTGTATAAGACACATGCTGTGTGTGAGACACATCCTGTGTGTGAGATGCAGGCTGTGTGTGAGACACTGGCTGTGAGTGAGACACTGTTGTGTGTGAGACACGGGCTGTGTGAGACACGGGCTGTGTGAGTCACTGGCTGTGTGCGAGTCACTGGTTGTGTGTGAGACACGGGCTGTGTGTGAGACGCAGGCTGTGTGTGAGACACTGACTGTGTGTGAGACACTGGCTGTGTGTGAGACACTGGCTGTATGTGAGACACGGGCTGTGTGTGAGACACTGACTGTGCGTGAGACACTGTGTGTGAGACACGGGCTGTGTGTGAGACACGGGTGTGTGAGAAACGAGCTGTGCGTGAGACACTGTGTGTGAGACACGGGCTGTGTGTGAGACACGGGCTGTGTGTGAGACATGGGCTGTGTGTGAGACACTGACTGTGCGTGAGACACTGGCTGTGTGTGAGACACGGGTTGTGTGTGAGACACGGGTTGTGTGTGAGACAATTGGCTCTGTGAAAGACACAGGTTCTGTGAGAGGTACAGGTTGTGTGTGAGACACGGGCTGTGTGTGAGACACGGGCTGTGTCGAGACACTGGCTGTGCGTGATACACAGACTGTGTGTGAGACACTGACTGTGTGTGAGACACGGGCTGTGTGTGAGACGCAGGCTGTGTGTGAGACACTGACTGTGTGTGAGACACTGGCTGTGTGTGAGACACGGGCTGTGTGTGAGACACGGGCTGTGTGTGAGACACATCCTGTGTGTGAGACACGGGCTGTGTGTGAGACACTGACTGTGTGAGACACATCCTGTGTGTGAGACACCGGTTGTGTATGAGACACGGGCTGTGCATGAGACAAGGGTTGTGTGTGAGACACTGGCTGTGCGTGAGACACGGGCTTTGTGTGAGACACTGTCTGCGTGTGAGACACGGGCTGTGCGTGAGACACGGGTTGTGTGTGAGACAATTGGCTCTGTGAGAGACACAGGCTCTGTGAGAGGCACAGGTTGTGTATGAGACACGGGCTGTGCATGAGACAAGGGCTGTGTGTGAGACACTGGCTGTGCGTGAGACACAGGCTGTGTGTGAGACACGGGCTGTGTGAGAGACACAGTCTGTGTGTTAGACAGTGACTGTGCGTGAGACAATGGCTGTGTGTGAGTTGCTGCTGTATGAGACACGGTCTGTGTGTGAGACACTGACTGTGCGTGAGACACAGGCTGTGTTTGAGAAGCTGGCTGTGTATGAGACACATGCTGTGTGTGAGACGCAGGTTGTGTGTGAGACACGGGCTGTGAGTGAGACACTGCTGTGTGGGAGACACAGGCTGTGTGTGAGACACTGACTGAATGTGAGACACCGGCGGTGTCTGAGACACTGGCTGTGTGTGAGACACTGGCTGTGTGTGAGACACGGGCTGTGTGTGAGACACTGACTGTGTGTGAGACACTGGCTGTGTGTGAGACACTGGCTGTGTGTGAGACACTGGCTGTGTGTGAGACACGGGCTGTGTGTGAGACATGGGCTGTGTGTGAGACACTGACTGTGCGTGAGACACTGTGTGTGAGACACCGGCTGTGTGTGAGACATGGGCTGTGTGTGAGACACTGATTGTGTGTGAGACACTGGCTGTGTGTGAGACACTGGCTGTGTGTGAGACACGGGCTGTGTGTGAGACACTGACTGTGTGTGAGACACGAGCTGTGTGTGAGACACGGGCTGTGTGTGAGACACGGGCTGTGTCGAGACACTGACTGTGCGTGAGACACAGGCTGTGTGTGAGACACTGACTGTGTGTGAGACGCGGGCTGTGTATGAGACGCAGGCTGTGTGTGAGACACTGACTGTGTGTGAGACACGGGCTGTGTGTGAGACGCAGGCTGTGTGTGAGACACATCCTGTGTGTGAGACACGGGCTGTGTGTGAGAGACGGGCTGTGTGTGAGACACGGGTGTGTGAGAAACGGGCTGTGCGTATGACACTGGCTGTGCGTGAGACACTGACTGTGCGTGAGACACGGGCTGTGTGTGAGACATGGGCTGTGTGTGAGACACTGACTGTGGGTGAGACACTGGCTGTGTGTGAGGCACTGGCTGTGTGTGAGACACGGGTTGTGTGTGAGACACTGGCTGTGTGTGTGTGACACCGGCTGTGTGTGAGACATGGGCTGTGTGTGAGACATGGGCTGTGTGTGAGACACTGACTGTGGGTGAGACACTGGCTGTGTGTGAGGCACTGGCTGTGTGTGAGACACGGGCTGTGTGTGAGACACTGGCTGTGTGTGTGTGACACCGGCTGTGTGTGAGACACGGGTTGTGTGTGAGACAATTGGCTCTGTGAGAGACACAGGCTCTGTGAGAGGCACAGGTTGTGTGTGAGACACGGGCTGTGCATGAGACACAGGCTGTGTGTGAGACACTGGCTGTGCGTGAGACACAGGCTGTGTGTGAGACACTGGCTGTGCGTGAGACACTGACTGTGCGTGAGACACGGGCTGTGTGTGAGACACTGGCTGTGTGTGAGACACTGACTGTGTGTGAGACACTGACTGTGTGTGAGACACGGGCTGTGTGTGAGAGACGGGCTGTGTGTGAGACACTGACTGTGTGTGAGACACTGACTATGTGTGAGACACTGACTGTGCGTGAGACACAGGCTGTGTGTGAGACACTGACTGTGTTTGAGAAGCTGGCTGTGTATGAGACACATGCTGTGTGTGAGACACATCCTGTGTGTGAGACGCAGGTTGTGTGTGAGACACGGGCTGTGAGTGAGACACTGCTGTGTGGGAGACACAGGCTGTGTGTGAGACACTGACTGAATGTGAGACACCGGCGGTGTCTGAGACACTGGCTGTGTGTGAGACACTGGCTGTGTGTGAGACACGGGCTGTGTGTGAGACACTGACTGTGTGTGAGACACTGGCTGTGTGTGAGACACTGGCTGTGTGTGAGACACTGGCTGTGTGTGAGACACGGGCTGTGTGTGAGACATGGGCTGTGTGTGAGACACTGATTGTGTGTGAGACACTGGCTGTGTGTGAGACACTGGCTGTGTGTGAGACACGGGCTGTGTGTGAGACACTGACTGTGTGTGAGACACGAGCTGTGTGTGAGACACGGGCAGTGTGTGAGACACGGGCTGTGTCGAGACACTGACTGTGCGTGAGACACAGGCTGTGTGTGAGACACTGACTGTGTGTGAGACGCGGGCTGTGTATGAGACGCAGGCTGTGTGTGAGACACTGACTGTGTGTGAGACACTGACTGTGTGTGAGACACGGGCTGTGTGTGAGACGCAGGCTGTGTGTGAGACACTGACTGTGCGTGAGACACAGGCTTTGTGTGAGACACTTACTGTGTGTGAGAAGCTGGCTGTGTATAAGACACATGCTGTGTGTGAGACACATCCTGTGTGTGAGATGCAGGCTGTGTGTGAGACACTGGCTGTGAGTGAGACACTGTTGTGTGTGAGACACGGGCTGTGTGAGACACGGGCTGTGTGAGTCACTGGCTGTGTGCGAGTCACTGGTTGTGTGTGAGACACGGGCTGTGTGTGAGACGCAGGCTGTGTGTGAGACACTGACTGTGTGTGAGACACTGGCTGTGTGTGAGACACTGGCTGTATGTGAGACACGGGCTGTGTGTGAGACACTGACTGTGCGTGAGACACTGTGTGTGAGACACGGGCTGTGTGTGAGACACGGGTGTGTGAGAAACGGGCTGTACGTGAGACACTGTGTGTGAGACACGGGCTGTGTGTGAGACACGGGCTGTGTGTGAGACATGGGCTGTGTGTGAGACACTGACTGTGGGTGAGACACTGGCTGTGTGTGAGGCACTGGCTGTGTGTGAGACACGGGCTGTGTGTGAGACACTGGCTGTGTGTGTGTGACACCGGCTGTGTGTGAGACACGGGCTGTGTGTGAGACATGGGCTGTGTGTGAGACGCAGGCTGTGTGTGAGACACTGACTGTGTGTGAGACACTGACTGTGTGTGAGACACGGGCTGTGTGTGAGACACTGGCTGTGTGTGAGACACTGACTATGTGTGTGACACGAGCTGTGCGTGAGACACTGGCTGTGTGTGAGACACTGACTGTGTGTGAGACACGGGCTGTGTGTGAGACACTGACTGTGTGTGAGACACGAGCTGTGTGTGAGACACGGGCTGTGTGTGAGACACGGGCTGTGTGAGACACGGGCTGTGCGTGAGACACAGGCTGTGTGTGAGACACTGACTGTGTGTGAGACACGGGTTGTGTATGAGGCACTGGCTGTGTGAGACACATGCTGTGTGTGAGACACATCCTGTGTGTGAGACGCAGGCTGTGTGTGAGACACGGGCTGTGAGTTAGACACTGCTGTGTGGGAGACACAGGCTGTGTGTGAGACACTGGCGGTGTCTGAGACACTGGCTGTGTGTGCGACACTGGCTGTGTGTGAGACACGGGCTGTGTGTGAGACACTGGCTGTGTGTGAGACACTGGCTGTGTGTGAGACACGGGTATGTGAGACACTGGCTGTGTGTGAGACACTGGCTGTGTGTGAGACACTGACTGTGTGTGTGACACGAGCTGTGTGTGAGACACGAGCTGTTTGTGAGACACCGGCTGTGTGTGAGACACGGGCTGTGTGTGAGACACGGGCTGTGTGTGAGACACGGGCTGTGTCGAGACACTGACTGTGCGTGAGACACAGGCTGTGTGTGAGACACTGACTGTGTGCGAGACACGGGCTGTGTGTGAGACGCAGGCTGTGTGTGAGACACTGACTGTGTGTGAGACACTGACTATGTGTGAGACACGGGCTGTGTGTGAGACACTGGCTGTGTGTGAGACAGGGGCTATGTGTGTGACACGGGCTGTGCGTGAGACAGGGGCTGTGTGTGAGACACTGGCTGCGTGTGAGACACGGGCTGTGCGTGAGACACGGGTTGTGTGTGAGACAATTGGCTCTGTGAGAGACACAGGCTCTGTGAGAGGCACAGGTTGTGTGTGAGACACGGGCTGTGCATGAGACAAGGTCTGTGTGTGAGACACTGGCTGTGCGTGAGACACAGGCTGTGTGTGAGACACGGGCTGTGTGTGAGACACTGGCTGTGCGTGAGACACTGACTGTGCGTGAGACACGGGCTGTGTGTGAGACACTGGCTGTGTGTGAGACACTGACTGTGTGTGAGACACGGGCTGTGTGTGAGAGACGGGCTGTGTGTGAGACACTGACTGTGTGTGAGACACTGACTATGTGTGAGACACTGACTGTGCGTGAGACACAGGCTGTGTGTGAGACACTGACTGTGTTTGAGAAGCTGGCTGTGTATGAGACACATGCTGTGTGTGAGACACATCCTGTGTGTGAGACGCAGGTTGTGTGTGAGACACGGGCTGTGAGTGAGACACTGCTGTGTGGGAGACACAGGCTGTGTGTGAGACACTGACTGAATGTGAGACACCGGCGGTGTCTGAGACACTGGCTGTGTGTGAGACACTGGCTGTGTGTGAGACACGGGCTGTGTGTGAGACACTGACTGTGTGTGAGACACTGGCTGTGTGTGAGACACGGGCTGTGTGTGAGACACTGACTGTGTGTGAGACACTGGCTGTGTGTGAGACACTGGCTGTGTGTGAGACACGAGCTGTGTGTGAGACACGGGCTGTGTGTGAGACATGGGCTGTGTGTGAGACACTGACTGTGCGTGAGACACTGTGTGTGAGACACGGGCTGTGTGTGAGACATGGGCTGTGTGTGAGACACTGATTGTGTGTGAGACACTGACTGTGCGTGAGACACTGTGTGTGAGACACGGGCTGTGTGTGAGACACTGACTGTGTGTGAGACACTGGCTGTGTGTGAGACACTGGCTGTGTGTGAGACACGGGCTGTGTGTGAGACACTGACTGTGTGTGAGACACGAGCTGTGTGTGAGACACGGGCTGTGTGTGAGACACTGGCTGTGCGTGAGACACGGGCTGTGCGTGAGACACTGACTGTGCGTGAGACACGGGCTGTGTGTGAGAGACGGGCTGTGTGTGAGCGACTGATGTGTGTGAGACACTGACTATGTGTGAGACACTGACTGCGTGAGACACAGGCTTTGTGTGAGACACATCCTGTGTGTGAGACGCAGGCTGTGTGTGAGACACGGGCTGTGAGTGAGACACTGCTGTGTGGGAGACACAGGCTGTGTGTGAGACACTGGCTGAGTGTGAGACACCGGCGGTGTCTGTGACACTGGCTGTGTGTGAGACACTGGCTGTATGTGAGACACGGGCTGTGTGTGAGACACTGACTGTGCGTGAGACACTGTGTGTGAGACACGGGCTGTGTGTGAGACACGGGTGTGTGAGAAACGGGCTGTGCGTGAGACACTGTGTGTGAGACACGGGCTGTGCGTGAGACACTGTGTGTGAGACACTGACTGTGGGTGAGACACTGGCTGTGTGTGAGGCACTAGCTGTGTGTGAGACACGGGCTGTGTGTGAGACACTGGCTGTGTGTGTGACACCGGCTGTGTGTGAGACACTGGCTGTGTGTGAGACACGGGCTGTGTCGAGACACTGGCTGTGTGTGTGACACCGGCTGTGTGTGAGGCACTAGCTGTGTGTGAGACACGGGCTGTGTCGAGACACTGACTGTGCGTGAGACACAGGCTATGTGTGAGACACTGACTGTGTGTGAGACACTGACTGTGTGTGAGACACGGGCTGTGTGTGAGACACTGGCTGTGTGTGAGACACTGACTATGTGTGTGACACGGGCTGTGTGTGAGACACTGACTGTGTGTGAGACACGGGCTGTGTGTGAGACACTGGCTGTGTGTGAGACAGGGGCTATGTGTGTGACACGGGCTGTGCGTGAGACACGGGTTGTGTGTGAGACAATTGGCTCTGTGAAAGACACAGGCTCTGTGAGAGGCACAGGTTGTGTGTGATACACGGGCTGTGCATGAGACAAGGGCTGTGTGTTAGACACTGTCTGAGCGTGAGACAATGTCTGTGTATGAGTTGCTGCTGTATGAGACACGGTCTGTGTGTGAGACACTGATTGTGCGTGAGACACTGACTGTGCGTGAGACACGGGCTGTGTGTGAGACAACGACTGTGTGTGAGACACTGACTGTGTGTGAGAGACGGGCTGTGTGTGAGACACTGACTGTGCGTGAGACACAGGCTGTGTGTGAGACACTGACTGTGTGGGAGACACTGACTATGTGTGAGACACTGACTGTGCGTGAGACACAGGCTGTGTGTGAGACACTGACTGTGTTTGAGAAGCTGGCTGTGTATGAGACACATGCTGTGTGTGAGACACATCCTGTGTGTGAGACGCAAGTTGTGTGTGAGACACTTGCTGAGTGTAAGACACCGGCGGTGTCTGAGACACTGGCTGTGTGTGAGACACTGGCTGTGTGTGAGACACGGGCTGTGTGTGAGACACTGACTGTGCGTGAATCACTGTGTGTGAGACACGGGCTGTGTGTGAGACATGGGCTGTGTGTGAGACACTGACTGTGGGTGAGACACTGGGTGTGTGTGAGACACTGGCTGTGTGTGAGACACGGGCTGTGTGTGAGACACTGACTGTGTGTGAGACACGAGCTGTGTGTGAGACACAGGCTGTGTGTGAGACACGGGCTGTGTGAGACACGGGCTGTGCGTGAGACACAGGCTGTGTGTGAGACACTGACTCTGTGTGAGACACGGGCTGTGTATGAGGCACTGGCTGTGTGAGACACATGCTGTGTGTGAGACACATCCTTTGTGTGAGACGCAGGGTGTGTGTGAGACACTGACGGTGTCTGAGACACTGGCTGTGTGTGCGACACTGGCTGTGTGTGAGACACGGGCTGTGTGTGAGACACTGGCTGTGTGTGAGACACTGGCTGTGTGTGAGACACGGGTGTGTGAGACACTGGCTGTGTGTGAGACACTGGCTGTGTGTGAGACACTGACTGTGTGTGTGACACGAGCTGTGTGTGAGACACTGGCTGTGTGTGAGACACTGACTGTGTGTGTGACACGAGCTGTGTGTGAGACACGAGCTGTTTGTGAGACACTGGCTGTGTGTGATACACGGGCTGTGTGTGAGACACTGTCTGAGCGTGATACACAGGCTGTGTGTGAGACACGGGCTGTGTGAGATACACAGGCTGTGTGTTAGACACTGATTGTGCGTGAGACAATGTCTGTGTATGAGTTGCTGCTGTATGAGACACGGTCTGTGTGTGAGACACTGATTGTGCGTGAGACACTGACTGTGCGTGAGACACGGGCTGTGTGTGAGACACTGACTGTGTTTGAGACACTGACTGTGTGTGAGAGACGGGCTGTGTGTGAGACACTGACTGTGTGGGAGACACTGACTATGTGTGAGACACTGACTGTGTGTGAGAGACGGGCTGTGTGTGAGACACTGACTATGTGTGAGACACTGACTGTGTGTGAGACACTGACTGTGCGTGAGACACAGGCTGTGTGTGAGACACTGACTGTGTTTGAGAAGCTGGCTGTGTATGAGACACATGCTGTGTGTGAGACACATCCTGTGTGTGAGACGCAAGTTGTGTGTGAGACACTTGCTGAGTGTAAGACACCGGCGGTGTCTGAGACACTGGCTGTGTGTGAGACACTGGCTGTGTGTGAGACACGGGCTGTGTGTGAGACACTGACTGTGCGTGAATCACTGTGTGTGAGACACGGGCTGTGTGTGAGACATGGGCTGTGTGTGAGACACGGGCTGTGTGTGAGACACTGACTGTGTGTGAGACACGAGCTGTGTGTGAGACACGAGCTGTTTGTGAGACACCGGCTGTGTGTGAGACACGGGCTGTGTGTGAGACACGGGCTGTGTGTGAGACACGGGCTGTGTCGAGACACTGACTGTGCGTGAGACACAGGCTGTGTGTGAGACACTGACTGTGTGTGAGACACGGGCTGTGTGTGAGACGCAGGCTGTGTGTGAGACACTGACTGTGTGTGAGACACTGACTGTGTGTGAGACACGGGCTGTGTGTGAGACACTGGCTGTGTGTGAGACAGGGGCTATGTGTGTGACACGGGCTGTGCGTGAGACAGGGGCTGTGTGTGAGACACTGGCTGCGTGTGAGACACGGGCTGTGCGTGAGACACGGGTTGTGTGTGAGACAATTGGCTCTGTGAGAGACACAGTCTCTGTGAGAGGCACAGGTTTTGTGTGAGACACGGGCTGTGCATGAGACAAGGTCTGTGTGTGAGACACTGGCTGTGCGTGAGACACAGGCTGTGTGTGAGACACGGGCTGTGTGTGAGACACTGACTGTGCGTGAGACACTGACTGTGCGTGAGACACGGGCTGTGTGTGAGACACTGACTGTGTGTGAGACACTGACTGTGTGTGAGACACGGGCTGTGTGTGAGAGACGGGCTGTGTGTGAGACACTGACTGTGTGTGAGACACTGACTATGTGTGAGACACTGACTGTGCGTGAGACACAGGCTGTGTGTGAGACACTGACTGTGTTTGAGAAGCTGGCTGTGTATGAGACACATGCTGTGTGTGAGACACATCCTGTGTGTGAGACGCAGGTTGTGTGTGAGACACGGGCTGTGAGTGAGACACTGCTGTGTGGGAGACACAGGCTGTGTGTGAGACACTGGCTGTGTGTGAGACACGGGCTGTGTGTGAGACACTGACTGTGCGTGAGACACTGTGTGTGAGACACGGGCTGTGTGTGAGACATGGGCTGTGTGTGAGACACTGACTGTGTGTGAGACACTGGCTGTGTGTGAGACACTGGCTGTGTGTGAGACACGGGCTGTGTGTGAGACACTGACTGTGTGTGAGACACGAGCTGTGTGTGAGACACGGGCTGTGTGTGAGACACGGGCTGTGTCGAGACACTGACTGTGCGTGAGACACAGGCTGTGTGTGAGACACTGACTGTGTGTGATACACGCGCTGTGTATGAGACGCAGGCTGTGTGTGAGACACTGACTGTGTGTGAGACACTGACTGTGTGTGAGACACGGGCTGTGTGTGAGACGCAAGCTGTGTGTGAGACACTGACTGTGTGTGAGACACTGGCTGTGTTTGAGACACGGGCTGTGTGTGAGACACGGGCTGTGTGAGACACGGGCTGTGTGAGTCACTGGCTGTGTGTGAGTCACTGGTTGTGTGTGAGACACGGGCTGTGTCGATAAACTGACTGTGCGTGAGACACAGGCTGTGTGTGAGACACTGACTGTGTGTGAGACACGGGCTGTGTGTGAGACGCAGGCTGTGTGTGAGACACTGACTGTGTGTGAGACACTGGCTGTGTGTGAGACACGGGCTGTGTGTGAGACACGGGCTGTGTGTGAGACACATCCTGTGTGTGAGACACGGGCTGTGTGTGAGACACTGGCTGTGTGAGACACATGCGTGTGAGACACATCCTGTGTGTGAGACACCGGTTGTGTCTGAGACACCGGCTGTGTGTGAGACACTGGCTGTGTGTGAGACAGGGGCTATGTGTGTGACACGGGCTGTGCGTGATACACGGGCTGTGTGTGAGACACTGGCTGCGTGTGAGACACGGGCTGTGTGTGAGACACTGGCTGTGTGTGAGACATGGGCTATGTGTGTGACACGGGCTGTGCGTGATACACGGGCTGTGTGTGAGACACTGGCTGCGTGTGAGACACGGGCTGTGCGTGAGACACGGGTTGTGTGTGAGACAATTGGCTCTGTGAGAGACACAGGCTCTGTGAGAGGCACAGGTTGTGTGTGAGACACGGGCTGTGCATGAGACAATGGCTGTGTGTTAGACACTGACTGTGCGTGCGAAAATATCTGTGTGTGAGTTGCTGCTCTATGAGACACGGTCTGTGTGTGAGACACAGGCTGTGCGTGAGTTAATTGGCTCTGTGAGAGACACTGGCTGTGTGTGAGACACGAGCTGTGTGAGACACGGGCTGTATGTGTGGGTGCTATGGATGCTGAGTGTTCCAATGTTGTGGTTAAACGAGGCTGTGTGTGATGCTGTTGGTGGTTGTCCCAGGAGAGAGATTCCAAAGGAATCTGCACCCCCACCTCCTACTTCACTGGACGCCATCACGGTCCACTCCCTTGAAAGGGCCATGCGCAGACTCCTGCCTCTCGTCTGTGAGTTCCTCAGCCTTGCACCCGCGTGTCCCGCTGCGTTGGACTGCACTTTTGTGCTCCCCACCTTCATCAACTTTTCAATTTATTTTACCAGGTAATGAACCCACTGAACCATGTCGCTCTTTTTTCGGAAGCAACCTATCAAAGATGACAGGTCTACGAAGTGGCTCATCACGTGGATATGTATAGCTGCAGCCAAATCCTCTGAATGCAAATTTATTCTAAATGTGGAGCGGAAAACGCCAGGAACCACGAAAATCCACGCCACCACGGGGAGAGAGACGCAGCTTCTGAAAGAGAGCGACATGGATCAGTGGGCCCTACCTGGTGAAATGAAAATAGTTTAACAGTTTAATTTTTTTACCAAAACCTACTGGTGGGTACTGGGGCAAGTGCTGTTAGCGAGTAGCAGCACCTATGAAAGCCGGCACGGCACACGAGGGAGTGGGTGGCCAGCACCACGCCCGTCCGCCTTTGTCTCTTTCGTGCCGAATGTTTATACATGAAACCAGCAGAGGGAAGTGCAGCGTGAACCATTGTTGTACTGTACTTCTACGCTTCAACATTCATGATCCCCACCATCGCCAATGCGCACCGACCAGAGCGGTGAAGTATGGTCACATAACCCCCCTCAAGAAGTGCACGGTGCAGGGAGGCGCTCATCCAGAAGCGGAGTGACACAATGTCTGTGCGTGGATGTGAGTGTGCAAGGCTGTGGTGGCCATTGTACAGTCGTGTTTGTAGAGAGACGCTGTGAGAGTGGCATTCACATTGTGGTGCTGGTGTAGCGATGTAAATGGGCTGTGTACACTTATCTGTAGGGGCAGACACAGTCCAGCAGGGCCAGTCGTTATATCCCTAGCCCCAGCAGGAGGGGGCTGTGGGGTGTTCTAAGATCCCCCGAGACCCCTCCCAATGGGAGGGGGCTGCTGGGTGTCTTGGGATCCCCCGGAGCCCCCTCTGGAACCTTCGGGAAGGTAGGCGGAGTCAGGGCTGACGTACCCAGGCTGTGTATAAAAGCCGGACCCCTGGAAGGGTCTGGGGCCAGTCCAAGACAAGCAAGAGGATCAGCTAGATAGGACCCTGGGACCTTTAGCCCCGCTGACTTTGTCAGGGCCGGGACTCTGTGTGGCTCACTGGTGAGACCCTGGGAACCCCCGGCCCGATGTCCTTGTGAGGGCTGGATCTGAGTGGGCCAGTGGTCGGAACCCGGCTAAGTCGGGTTAGAGTAGCCTCCCCGAGGCACCCATAGCCGGAGGTCCCAGAGTTGTGGTCCCGTGTTAGGGCACGTTAGCCCGGAGGCAGTACCTCCCCAGGCAGTGGTTATAGAAGGGCCGTTGCCCTGAGTGTGCCGGGATTGTACTGCCGAGTATTGTGTTAATAAATAGTGTTGCCTCCAAGATCCGTCCCCGACGTCTCCAGAATCCACAACACTACACTAGCATCATCACCACTGTTCACTGCCACTGTACACACACCCTTGGTACTGTTAGTGTAGCGGGTAGTTTGTGATAAACTACCTCAGGGCGTGACGGCCCTGCCTTACGCGAGTCCCAGGCACAGCTGGTCCGCTGTTAATACCTGGTAAGGGCCCCTCCCAGGGCCACGCGGTTTTCTCACTGCCTTGTGAGTGTCTCGGCTAACTGAGTAAACCCCTACAGAAAATCAGGAGTGGGGCTCCTCAGGCGGTTTTGCGATGCACTGCGGCACATTCCCGGTAGCCCCTGCAGCCAAGCTGGTACCAAACGTCGTGCTATGCACTCCTTTGGACATCACCAGCAAGGCCGAGGGGCGGATCCTGACGCATGGGCAACCCAGGATTTCCAGAGTAACCTGCCCAGGCTTTGTGCCAACAAGAGGTGCAAAATGGGGAGAGGACACTCCTCGGCCACCTAATCATGGCCAAGAAACACGGATGGCAGCAGTCACGGGTTATAAGATCATTTTAGATTGGTGAAAAAAATGGGCGCCATGGGTTGCCATCGTCGGTGGGAGGGGTCATTGCACCCCAATGGATAGCTACCGCCCGCCTCATGCTGGGCAGCCCCCGGCCAATAAGGTGCTTTCCCACAACGGCTCACCTTCCTCCAATGGGTGCTTGGAGCTTATGGTTCGCAATTGTTTAAAAATCGCGGACAAACCGACAATAGTACGATGCGAAGCCGACGAAGCTACGCACCGCCACGACAGATGTGGGAGTCGGCCACGTTTGGACACAAGCCGTTTTCTCTGGATCCGTGGCGACACCTGACGCACTAACAATGTGTCCCAAATACTTCACAGGTGGTTGCAGCACATGGCATTTCTGGGGTTTAAATTTCAAGCCCACAGCACGCACTTTAACGAACACAGACTCAAGGCGATGCAAGTGCTCGTCAAACGTACGGCACAAGCCCCGCGAACCGGCCTTAACGGACAGACGCTGCAGACTAGCAGCTCGAAGATGGCCTCCAAAATAATGGTGGCAAATGCCTCCGTATCCACCATACCGCCAACGCTGAGGAGCCGGCAGCCGCCGCCACCATCCGGTGCACAAGCACGTCCCAATGGCGGGTCTGTCTGGGCCACCCAACGGGTGACAACAATGGTGCACCTGACCCCTCAATGACGACCCCATGATGATGGGCCCTAATCCTGCTAGATGCATGAGGTGAGGGTAGCGGCCGTGCGGGTGATGCGTCGCGACTCACCTGGGGTCCGGGGCCCGATGCTGACGAGGGACCGGGAGGGGCCAGAGACGGCTTGTTGAAGGCTCCCGGGGCATTCCGGCAGCCCCGCTCAATGTGGCTCTGCTGGCCACAGTGGAAGCAGACCACAGCGGCAGCGTCCTGTGGACGGGAAGGTCTCGGCCATCCCTGCTGCTCCGGACGGCGACCACCTCCACTCATTCCGCGACGCTCAGGCATTGCCAGGGCTGCGAGGGTGTCTACTCCCTGAGAGGCAGCTCCCCTCTTTGGTGCCGGGACCCCCACGCACGCCGCCATCCGGGGCTGTTGGCAGAGGGAGAGGTGCACCTGAATGTTCTCGGCCACCACCAAGGTGATCTGGTGATCGTTGTTGATCGACAAAGCGATCCCCAGCTCCCGTGCAAGGTCAAGTAGCTGTTCCAGGGCCATCGAGTTCAGTGCCCTGCCTTCCAGGTCAGGGTATGTGGCCTCTGCCATGGCCAGGAGCGAACAGCGGAAGGCCAATGGCAGTTCCCCCTCCTCCCGCAGCCGTAGCGAGAACTTCAGGCGCGCACTGGATGGTGGCTCGAAGACATTGGCCATCTGAATATAAGCCGCTGGAAGCGTAGCCTTATCGGCCCGACGGGATTGACTTGAAAGCCTGCAGTGCCCTCTCATCCAAACAGGTCGGAAGAGCCCACAACGCCTCCTCCATGGGCCAGTCGAACGACACATACGCCGCGTCGAACCGGTCCTGGAAGGCCAACCAGTCGCTCCCCTTTGCGACGAACGGCGCAAAGTGGGGCAACCGGCGCAGCTCTTGACCACGCGGCGCGGCAAAGTGTGGAAGCCCCGCAGCTCACCCGAGGGCCACAACGCAGACGTGGCGATGGGCGGCTGCATTGCGGCCCTCATAGGTCACACCGGAGACGCGGCAATGGGTGGCTGCGTTGCGGCACTCGTAGGCCACACCGGAGATACGGCAAGGTGCATTGGCGTTGCGGCCCCCGTGGGATATGCCGCAGACGCGGAGAGGTGTGGAGGCGTTGCAGTACTCGTGGCCCACCCCGCCGGCGTGGCGAGGTGCGGAGCCGCAGCAGCAATACCCTCCGGCGATAAAGCGAGGAGCGGCGGCATTTCGGCACTCATAGGCCACGCTGGAAACGCGGCAAGGTGCTGTGGCGTTGCGGCCACTGTGGGCCATGCGTAAGACGCGGCGAGGTGTGGAGGCACCACAGCGCCCACGACCCGCCTGTCTGCGGCAGCGTACGGAGCCGCGGTGGCTCCCGCGGCCTCCACGGGCCATGCCGTAGACGCGGTGGTATGTTACGCGGCTGCGGCGGCCCCTGCGGCCCACCCCACTGGCGTGGCGAGGTGCGGAGCTGCGGCAGCAGCCGCGGCTACCCCCGGCGACGTGGCAAGGGGCGGCGGCGTTGCGGCCTCCCCGGGCCACGCCGTAGATGCAGCGGCATTATACGGGGCCGAGGCGGCCGTTGTGGCCCACCCTGCCGGCGCGACGAGGTGCGGAGCCTCGGCCGTAGTTGCAGCAACCCCCGGCGATGCGGCAAGGGGTGACGGTGTTGCGGCTTCCACGGGCCATGCTGTAGATGCGGCGGCATGATACGGAGCCGCGGTAGCAGCCGCGGCCCATCCTGGCGGCGCAGTGACACACGGAGCAGCAGTGGAAGCCGCTGCCCACTCCGGTGGCGCGGCGAGGATGGCACCCGCGGACATACCTGGGGCCCCCCCAGAGGGCGCAGCGTGGTGCGGAGCAGCGTCATCGCCGGCGGCCAGCTCCACAAGCGCGGCGCGCAGAGGAACCGCGGCTGCGCCGGCGATGAACAGCGGCGTCGCGGCGTCCATGGCACCGACTTGCAGCGTCGCAGCAACAATGGCGGCCATTTGCGGCGCCCCGGCCAACATGGCCGCCGCTGGCTGCATCGCCACCAACATGGCGGCCATCTCCCGTGGCGCACCCGGTGTGGAAATGGTGCCGCTTTCAAAATTAGCAGCTGCCAAATTGGCGGGGATCCGCCACTCCAACTCCGAGTGTGGGCCGTGTGAGGGCATCCGCGCACCCACCTCGGTGATCGTGGCGGAGAGCTGCACCATCCCCCACAGGAGCAGTTGTATCTGCTCCGCAAAGGTGCTCCCCGCTTCCGGCAGCGGTGTGCTGGGACCCCCAGCCGCCATCTCCTCCTGCCCCGCCGAGTTCTTCTTCCCGGGGCTCGTCTCCGGGGCCACGGGCCCTGGGGTCACTGCCGGAGCCTCCTCCACATGGTCGGTACTCTCTAAGTGTTCTGCCGGTGAGTTCTTATGCCGCGCGCCCAATTTAGACATAGCGGCGGCAGCGCAGGCACTTCTAACACCAGTTGTAGATAACTAATCGACGACGACTCTGAGACGACGTGTAAGTTAAGGGCTTTCGCCGGAAGGTTTATTAAGATATTGCAAATAACACACGGGTGTAACAACTTCCCAGGGGTTAGGGGTCCCGGGCTAGGTCCCACTGGTTCCCGACAAAGCCGGCTGCCCCGTGCTGCCTCCTCTGCGCCGGCCGTGGGTTCAGCCAACACGGCCGACCGAGTAGCGCAGCCACCTCCAGCCCTGGCGCTGTGCAATCCCCTATTCCTACCCCCTTGCCCCTGGCTCCCCGTTCCACGTTACTCCGACCCTAGACTCCCGCTACGACCCTGCTTATGTCACGGGGTCCCCCTTAAGTACTAGAGGAGATATGACGTCATTGTGCCGCCCAGCGCGCATGACGTCACGTCCCTATTTTACTCCTCTACACACTGATACTAACAAATATTAGTATGTGTAAACTGATACTAACAAATACTAATATGTGTACACTAATACTAATGAATATTAGTATGTGTACACCAGTACTAATGAATACCAGTCTTGTATTTATTTGTCATACATGTGATGATCAGTGTTACGTATCAACGTATCACGTACTGCGGTATGACCACAACAACACAACAGACAACACAACACCAGCGCGTGTGTGTGTGCACGCCACGTGTGTGTGTACACGCCACGTGAGTGTGTGTGTGTACATGCCACGTGTGTGTGTGTGTACACGCCGCGTGTGTGTGTACACGAGTTGTAGTGACGGCTGTGCGGGCGTCGTAACTGTCCTCTCCACAGATGGACGCTCACCGACTCTGGACACAAACTCAGCCCACGACGACTTCCTCCAGATTTCCTCGGATCTCAGGACGGTGACACGGAGCGATGTTCCCCAGGGTCGCCCCCATCACCCACACCGCTTTGAGTGCTGGCCACAAGCCCTGTGCTCTGAGAGCTTCTCGTCGGGTCAGCACTACTGGGAGGTGGACGTGGGGAGAGCGGGGTGGTATCGGGTTGGAGTCGCGTACGGGACGATCCCACGGAGAGGGCGTGGTGATGAGTGCGGCCTGGAAGGGAGTGACGTCTCCTGGTGTCTACAGAAACGTGGCGCCAGATTCTCAGTGCGGCATGGCGGGGTAGCGACCTCACTGTCGGTGCCGGAGCCTCCGCAGAGAGTTGGGGTTCATCTGGACTGGGACGCGGGGCTGCTGTCGTTTTACAGCGCTGACTCTATGGCACCGTTGCACTCATTTCACCAAACCTTCCCTCAGCCCCTACACCCTGGGCTGTGGGTGGGGTTTAACGGTGCCTCAGTGAGGATTGTGGATCTGAGTGGTGCGTCCTGAGAGAAGTGAACGTGAACAGCGCAGAGGGCAGAAAAATCGACGCACGGCGCTCGCCACCCTCGTGTTGTGTTGGTGGATCACCACAAACACAACAACCATCACCAGAACCACCACAACAACAATCACCACCAAAACAACAATAACCACCACAACAACAATCATGACTACAACAAAAACCACTAACAAAACAACCACCACTACAACAAACACCACCACTACAACCACCACAACCACCACCACAGCAACTACAACCACCACCACAACAACCACGACCACAAACACTACCACAACAACCACGACAACTACTGAAACTACCACAACAGCCACCACAACCACCAGAACTACTACAACCACCACCAGAACCACCACAAGCACCACAACCACCGCCACCACAACCATCACCACCACAACCTCCACCAAAACCTCCACCACAACCTCCACCACAACCACCACCACGACAACCACCACCAGAACCACCATCACCACAACCACCACGACCACAACCACCACAACTTCCACAACCACCACAACAACCTCCACCACAACCATCACCACCACAACCTCCACCACAACCAGAACCACCACGACCACCACAACCACCGCCACCACAACCATCACCACCACAACCTCCACCACAACCTCCACCAGCACGACAACCACCACCAGAATCACCACCACAACCACTACAACCACCACCACAACCATCACTACCACAACCTCCACCACAACCAGAACCACAACCACAACCACCAGCAAAACCACAACAACCACCACCACAACAACCATCATAACCACCACAACCATCACATCCACAACCTCCGACACAACCTCCACCACAACCACCACCATAATCACCACCATAACCACCAGCACAACCACGATCACAACCACCACCATAACCAGCACCACAACCACCACCACAACCACCACCATAACAACCACAACCATCACCACATCCTCCACCAAAACCACCACAACCATCACCACCACAACCACCACAACAACCATCAGCACAATCACAACAACAATCACCACCACAACAACAATCACAACCACCACCACAACAATCACCACCACAACCACCACAACAACCACCACCACAACCACTACAACAACCACTACAACAACCACCACAACCACCACCACAACCGTAACCAACACCTCAACCATCATCACCACAACCTCCACCACAACCACCACCACAACCATCATCAACACAACCACCACAACATCCACTACGACAACCATGACCACAACAACCATCACTACAACAATCACCACCACAATAACCACCACTACAACAACAATCACCTCCACAAACACCACCACAACCACCACTTTCACAACCACCACAACAACCATCACTACAACAACAATCACCACCACATTAACCACCACTACGACAACAATCACCTACACAAACACCAACACACCACCACTTTCACAACCACCACAACAACCATCACCACAACAACAATCACCACAATAACCACCACTACAACAACAATCACCACAACCACCACTACAAAAACCACAACCATCACAACAACCACAGCAACCACCACAAGCACCACAACAACCACCACAACAACCACAACAACCATCAAATCATTGGTACAGATTAAAAATTAACAAGGATGACTAAAATACTTATAATGACTGTATCCACGTTACTCAATAGGCAGCAATGCTTTTCATGATCGGCTAATATTTGACACACCACCTCAGGATGGCCCTGTTCGAAACACAAGAATAACTTTTGGAGTACTCTTATTAGTCCCGATATGTGCGTTATGTGTGTGTTGGTGTATTGTCTCCTTGCTCAACTATTGCGTTAAGCAGACGCCGAGGTAGGACGTTTCTTGTAAAAAAAATGCCTTGGTCCCCTACTGGGTGATGAGTCGTGGGAGTGTGAGTGTGGGCGTGTCATACACATGGCTCTCTCTCTCTCGGCGGCAGGCCTGTCTGCTGCTAGATGAGCTGAGTCGGCACGACGCTTGTCTTTGAAGGTGCCCTGTTGCGCTCGCACCTCGTCCGCTGGTCGCCGGTGCCGACACTCTTGCTTGGTGGCGCTGGTTGCACGTTCTCTCTCCTGCTGCGTGCTCTCTGGCGATGCACGATTGCACTCGCAGCTTGTCCTCTGCTGCTGGTCCTGTGCGATGCTCGCTTGGCCGATGCTTGGAGCTTTCCGCCCTTACTTCAGGGCTGCGCTGGCTCAGGCTCTTTCCACTGCTCCGTTCTTTCTCCTTTGGCAGGCAGCTGCCAGCTCCACACAGACACCCGCTCTTCTTCAGGGCTGCGCTGGCTCAAACTCTTTCCACTGCTCCAGTCGCTCTCCTTTGGCAGGCAGCTGCCAGCATCGCGCTGGCATTCAGTGGTGCCTCTCCCACCCTTCCTTCAGGGCTTCGCCTTGTCGTTGCTCAACTTCCGTGCTCTCCGCCCTTCTTCAAAGAGGGCTCCTGCTGTGAGCTGCTCGTCGCTGGCTGGGTCGCTCACTCTCAAAACTTGTAAATTGTATTAGCATACATCTTACGCAACTCTGATAGCTTAGTACAATACAACGTATCGCAATCCTTGACTCTGCAAGCGACTCAAGACATCAGGATGAATGTAGAATAAAACTTTCAGCGATACTCTGTCGGTCCATGCCGAACTCAGCACCTAGCAACACCTCGCCTCTCTTCTCTGCGAGACATGACACCGACGGTTGATCTCGATGCCATGCCCTGGAGCCTGCCGGTCGCAGTACTGAGTTGCATGATCTGTGTCCTTGCTTTTATGTGAAATTCTCTCCCCTCTGCCCACCTTCTCACAAAGGAGCGGAATTCCTTTGATTTCGCTCTTTCCTGTGGGGGCAGTTGTTTGTCCGATGTACGTGTGTGTGTTCTGATTTCAATAATTAATCTGGAAGGAGGGAGGGGTTCCTTTTGCCCAGTTGCATTCTTCTCCCCCCCCCCTCTTCCCTCGCGGCTGGGGTGTTACATTCTCTCAAAGAGGGCACTGTGGCCTTTGAAGTCGTGTTCTCTCGTACCGGTTGGAAGTTAAAAATATTATTTTACCTCTTATAGCTTGATACCGTACCACTTTTTGCAGTTCTGACTCTGTAAGTGATTCAAGGTATGTTTGGAGCAGTGTTTACAGTACTTCCATCATGGTTTGGAATTCCTTCATGGTTTTCGATATCCCAAGGGAAGGTGCCCTCCTTATGTGTGTAATTTATTGCTACCACGTGCTTCTGGAAGACAAACGTGGTTGGGAGGCTCTGTCTATGGAACGCATTATCTTGGTCGTGTGTGATTGACCTGTTTCGGCGTCATTCTCGAGTTATATTTGGATATCCTGAGGTTGGAGATATAACTAAGCTTTGACTTAAACTTCCGTGACTGCCAGAATTCATTATTTGGTTCTTTCGGTAAAGTCGCGTATAGATAGAATAATAATACAAATAAGGTGAATAACATAAATATTAAAATAATATACGCGAAATGATAACCCATTAATGTAGATTGTAGCCTGGTTCTTAATTTGAGCGCAATCTATAATGTGGACTTATTCTGATAGCCAAGCTTCAAACTTTTACTGTTGAATTAAAGGAAACCAAAAACAAATTTGTCTGTTCGGTTCTCGCCACCCGGAAAGAATTGTGGCGCCCGTTGTGTGTACGTGCTATGTGGCGGCCTTTGAAGCGCGGTAGAGATTTCCCCAGAATCTCAATAGCAACCCCCCCTCTCCCCTTTTTGCAGCTGGATTTTATGTTATTACTTTTTATGGTTACTTCCTTGCCTGGTGTGGCTTGTGGAAGGCAGCTGCTGTGAGAGGTGAGGGTGGTTGTTACATTTTTTTTGCCTCATGCTACACCCCGGTTGATTATTTAAAAAAAATATTTTGGAAGAATTATTCTTAACATCAATTTTGGAAAAAGGCCTATATATAAAACACAACCACCAACACAACCATCACCACCACAAACACCACAACAACAATCACCACTACAACAACCAGCACAACCACCACCACAACCAAAACAAACACCAATACAACCATCACCACCACAACCACCAACAAAACCACCACCACATCCATCACAACAACAATCACCACCACAACAACCACCACTACAACAACAAACACCACCACAACCACCACAACAACCACAACGACCACCACAACAACCACCACATCTACCACCACAACTACCACCACATCCACCACCATAACCACCACCACTACCACCACAACAAATATTACCACAACAATCACCACAACATCCTTTACCACAACCACCACCACAACCAGCCCTACAACAACCACAGCCACCACAACCACCACCACAACCACCAAAGCAACAACCACCACCACAACCACAACAACAATTACCACAGCAACCACCACTACAACCATGATTATCACCACAACCACCACCACAACCACCACCACAACCACCCCTACCACAACCACAGCCACCACAACCATCACCACAACCACCACAGCAACCACCACATCCACCACCACAACCACCAGCACAACTACAACCCCCACAACAACCACCACAACCACCACAACAATTACCATAACATCCACCACAACCACAACAACCATCACCACCACAACAACAATCACCACTGCAACAACAATCACAACCACAATCACCACCACAACCACCACAACCACCAGCACAACCATCACCACAACCAACACAACAACCACCACCACAACAACCACCACAACCATCACCACCACAACCATCACCACCACAGCCTCCACAACCACCACAACCATCACCACCACAACCATCACCACCACAGCCTCCACCACAACCAGCAACACAACCATCAACACCACAAACACCACCACAACAATCACCACTACAACAACACTTACCACCACAATCACCACCACAACAACAACCAGCACAACCACCACCACAACCACCACCACAACCACCACAACAACCACCACCACAACAACCACCACAACCACCACAACCATCACCACCACAACCATCACCACCACAGCCTCCACCACAACCAGCAACACAACCATCAACACCACAAACACCACCACCACAACAATCACCACTACAACAACACTTACCACCCCAATCACCACCACCACAACAACCACCACAACCACCACCACAACCACCACCACAACTACCACAGCAACCACCACAACCACCAGCACAACCACAACCACAAGCCCTACAACAACCACCACAAACACCACAACTACAACAACTACCACAACATCCACCACAACCACAACAACAATCACCACTGCAACAACAATCACTACCACAATCACCACCACAATCACCAGCACAACCATCACCACAACCACCACAACAACCACCACCACAACAACCACCACAACCATCACAAATTGACTTTCGACAGAAACCGAAAGTAAAAAAATAACTTTCGGCCGAAATCGAAAGGAAACCAAAAGTAAAAAATTGACTTTCGGCCAAAACCGAAACTATGCTGAAAAAAGCCATTTGCCAACTTTCGGCGCCGAAACCGAATTTCGGTCGGCCTCTATTCATGGCATCTGAGAGCGTTAATAAGCAATGGAGCGTGCACATTGGAGAATATTTTAATTAGCAAACAATTATCATTTATTTATATACTTCACTATGATCACATTCCCCACACAAGACCGGCCACCAGTCCCTGAGAATGGAGATCTATTCCGACGGTGACGTCACCACGCACGTTCCCATGCATAGTGACTGTGGCGCGCGTCTCCATAGCAACCAGCCTCTGTATTAATCAGCTGTTTGTTTTTGAGGGCGATAAAAAAACAACTTACATCGATCTTCTTATTTCAGTTTCAGTTTCATTTATTTGGTATAGCCCTGTGAGCCATTCGGCTCTTGAATCGGGTGTAACCGCAACAAACAAAAAACAAAAACATGAACAAGAAAACATCTTAAAGTGACTATGTGCAAACAGAAAATCCAGGAAAAGCAGCAAAATATTCCAGAAAAAGCACCGTACACCAACGCAGTGGGATGCAAGTCAAACAACAACAACAACCACAAGACAACTTAGATTAAGGCCATCAGTCTAACTCTGTACTACGACCAAAATAAAGCCATAAAAGCAATGTAACATTGTTTCACTAGATGGCAGCATAGTCCTGACTAGCAGAGACAACGACAAAGATCCCCCGTGTAGCCTTAAGAGACTTTTGAGGCAAGTGCTGTTAGCGAGTAGCAGCACATGTGAAGGCCGGCACTGTGGCACACGAGGGGGTGGGTGGCCAGCACTACGCCCGACCGCCTTTGTTTCGCTAGTGGCGATGTTTACTACACACCGCACCAGATACACATTTGAGGCCGAATCGAACTAGGGGTCATAGCGCAGCGCGCCGCTAACCGCTGCGCCACTGCTCCCCCCCCATGCCGGGTGGCAGCGCAGCCCTGGGGCGGCAGAGACACGGACACCGTGGGGCTCCCATCACGAGGAGACCCCACGTGGAGACGTCTCAACGTGAACTCGCGCCACTGACGTCGCTCCTTCACACCGTTGCCATAGTCCAGGATGCCTCTAACACGACGCGTTGCGTTGAGCGAGCGAGCGGCCTGGCTGAGCGGCAGCGATGGACCGCACGGTGGGATCCGCTGAGCGAGCAGCTGTCACCTACCCAGTGACGAGCACGAGGCCTGGCCCAGCCCCCACCAATTAGAGACCAGCACATGAAGTGGGGTGCGAGGAGGGGGGGGGGCGCACTGGGTTTGGGGGGGGGTAGGGGGAGGGAGAGGGGTAGTGGGATTGGTAGGGGGTGTGGTAGAGGCAGGGATTGGGGGGGGGGTTCTCGAGAAGGGTTCGTGAGGTAGGGGGGGAGTTGACTGGGTATGGCGGGGCTTGGGGGTTGTCACGCAAGAGGAGAGACCCCTAGGGGGTGGGGAAGATGGGGATGTTGGGGTTCACGTGGGGTTTATTTGTTTGACTGCCGGCACTGGTCCATAGTTGCGGACCGAGTCACGAATCGCGACCGATTCCCAGACATCGTTTGGGTCCCGGCGGTGCCTGGAGCGGTGTTGGTGCGCGCCACGCGAGGGCGCTGCCACTCCACCGCAGGGATTCGCGGGGCGTGCTGATTAAGGGGCCATCCATTTAGTATGTACTTGACCCTTCCCCCCCTCCCTATATGCACGCATCCTTTTACCCCCCCCCCCCCCACCTGCGTAGGTAGGCTTGACTAACCCCCCCCCCCCCCTCTGAATCCTATAGAACGGCCGATATTTAATCCACGCGGAAACGATCAAGGATTACTAATATTAAGCAAACAGGTAGTCCACCACCGGCTGCATTATTATTATAAAGGCTTCTCCCCCCCCCCCCCCCCCGTTTCTTATGCGTACGTACATTGTCTGTAGACCTCCCATACGCAAGCGTACGCATTTGGGTTAACCCCCCCTCCCCCCTCTATGCATACATACTAAATGGATGGCCCCTAATGAAAGTACACGGGAGATTTCAAAATAGGCTGTGGCCAAATCAACCCGGAATGTCCCCAATTATGTTTTTTTCCATATCTCGGAAGCGACGCAAGGTTGAGCCTGGACTGTCGTGCTTGGATTGGTGCGCGGCGTGCACCTCGGAGTGCGGTGTGCATATTACGCGTTGTGTCTCTCTCCGATGCGCTTTCAGGTTCTCCCGCTTGTTGATCAGCGCGATGTCTGTGACGTTCCCTCCACGTGCTGAGAGCATCGTCAGATTTGAAACACGGCAGAATAAATTATTCAGCCATTGCTGATCATTGTTACAACGCTGTGGGTGATCATGATAACGTTTTCTCCGATACGAAGGTACTCTGCAAGCCGTCTGGATACCACCAAAGATTTGTCCATGAAGCCATACAGATATACAAACACAGACATAACTTCAACCGAGAAGATAGATTCAAATTGGGCAATCATTGGAAAGATGTAATTAACCATACCAAACCTCAACCGCCACTCTCCCCCGCTCTGCGTCCCCCCTCCACCATCCGTGACGCCGTCCTTTAATACCACCTTCACCTTCCTGCCCCCCCCCCCCATCCTGCACCCGTCCCCCTGGCTCCTCCCCCCTCCTCTTACCCTATATATTAATGTCCCATCACAAATAACTCTCACTACGGTTATTTTGCTGTGCCTTTTTACACCTGATGAAGGAAGCTTGTGTTGCCTCAATCATTGGAAAGATATAATTAACCATGTTAAATTTAACACGTAGGCTTTCGCGACCAATGTTATTCATAATCAACGTTTTTGGGTTCAGATCGCGTTATTTATAAATGTGTCGTAACCCTCCACCACCCGACACGGCCAATCAGTAAAAATGTGTCACGTTGACAAAAGACAAATAGTTCACTGCTTTAGCCCACCGGTGTGTTGAAGCCACAACATTTACAATTTGAGTACGACGTTTCGCTGGTAATTGCATCCAGCATCATCGGGCAATTCGCCAGAATGGTGAGCCTCTCCTGTGTCTCCCGTTCTTATATAGAGCAGCATCAGGGTGACGTCATCATTAACTCATTAACTCATCAGGTGCAAAGATTCAAGGTGGGAGTGATTGTAATTATATACTAGATTAGTAATCAGGCTATTGTTACCATGCGAGTTGTAGATTAGTAATCATTTGGAATGTGTTTTATTGTGATTATGCTACATTAGTAATCCGTTAGTGGTTGTTTCCCTTATAAGGAATTGTAATGTATCTTATTTAATAATACGCTTCCAGGCCGCACTAAGCCTGTAGCTGTCTGAGCGATTAAAGTTATTTCTGTTTCTCTCAATTTCAATCGATTCTCTAATTAGTCTTTGCCAGTAGTAACTAGTTTTACACAACACTTCCACGTTGTCAAAATCAATGGAGTGTCCCTGTTGGCATGCATGTTCTGCTACTGCCGACAGTTGTGTTTGTGATAGTTTAATATTTATCTGGTGTTCTTTTAGTCTTACACTAACGTTACGCCCTGTCTGTCCAATATAGCATCTGCCACATACACAATTAATCCGATATACACCTTCTGTTGATAATTTAGGCAATTCGTCTTTAGTGCACGTTACTAGTTGTTGAATTTTGTGTACTGTACCAAATCTTACTGTAATGTTTTGCTTTTGCAAAACACGGGCTAATTTGTCAGTTACTCCTGAGATAAATGGTATTTTTATTGTTTTAATAATCTGATCGCTTTCAGCAGTGTTGCTTTGCGATCGTGATTTGGCTTTTAGTGCTCTGTTAATTTGAGCATTATTGTAGCCATTCTGTCTTAGTGCTTCTTTGACATGTTTAATCTCTCTCACTAGACTTTCACCATCTGACACTGTTTTAGCCCGATGTATGAGCGTCTTGATAAGAGAGGATTTCTGAGCTGGGTGATGATGTGAATCTGCATTCAGATAGGCATCAGTGTGCGTTTGCTTTCTGTAAACGCTGTGTGTTATTTTACCATTTAGGCCATGCCCAAGTAAAATATCCAGGAACGGGAGTGTGTTATTCACCTCCATTTCCATGGTGAACTGAATGGCCGGGTTTTGTGCATTGAGATGATTTAGAAAATCGTTAAGTGTATCTTTACCATGTGGCCAGACAACCAAAGTGTCATCCACATATCTAAACCAAAAGGATGGTTTTAATGTGCTCGAGGCAAGTGCTCTGGTTTCAAAGTTTTCCATGTACAAATTTGCTATAGCAGGAGATAAAGGAGAACCCATTGCTGCTCCCTCCCTTTGTTTAAAGAATTCGCCTCTCCATAAGAAGTAAGTGTTATTTAAACAATGGTCTGCGAGTTTCGGAATATCTTTTGGTAAACCTGTATTCTTTACCAGTGTATCAAGTAATTTAAGCGACTCGCTCACTGGAACCTTAGTGAATAGCGAAATCACATCAAAACTCACCAAAATATCATTAGGGTTAAGTTTAATATCTTTGATCATATTCACAAGATGTTCTGAATTTCTTATGAATGATGATGTCCTACCGATGTAAGGCTGTATTTGTTTAGTTACATATTTTGCTAATTTATATGTGGCAGAGCCAATTGTACTGACTATAGGTCGTAAAGGGATGCCGACTTTATGGATCTTTGGTAGCCCATACAGTCTAGGTGGTTTTGAAGCCCTTGGCTTAATTAGGAATTGCTCATTTTTTGGGATTAATGAATTTGCAATGATTGCAGTAGTCTTACGTTCCAAAGTATTAGTTGGATCTCGTTTAATTTTAATGTAGGTACTTTCCTCTAATAAATCTTTAATTTTATTATCATAATCGGCTCGTGACATCACTACTGTAGTGCGGCCCTTGTCAGCTGCTAGGATTTGAATATCTTTGTTTAGACGAAGCTCTCTTAAGGCTTTTGCCTCGTTCGAGCTAATATTTACTTTAGGTACTTTACTATTCTCAATAATTTTGGCAACCTCGTGTCTAGTCATCTCTGCCTCATTATGTGGAAGGAGTCTTACTGCTGATTCTACCTCAGCAATTATCTCATCCACTGGAATTGTGCGTGGGGTAACGGCAAAGTTAAGGCCTTTAGAAAGGACAGAAATCATGTCAGTGGTTAAATCAGTGTTAGTCAAGTTCATTACGGTTTTGTTTTTAAATTGTTCGTTTTTAATAGGGATTTGTTTATTGTAAAGTCTAGAAAATTTGTTAATTTGCTTAGCATTTGTTAGATTAAACACATTATCAGCCGATTGTTGTGTTATAGTATCGATTATATTCCAATCATGCATGGACACACTATTGCTTATATTTAAATGTAAATGCTTCAGCGATTCAGAAATGTTGGATAATTCACTCCTGTTGTGTTGTATTCTCTCTATTAATAATAATTCGCTAGCTTTGTGTAGTATTTTGTTAGCCTTAGAAGACTTTATGTGATGTGTTATTTTAACTGCGTTTGGTATTACCTTCGAATCTCTGCACCTTTTGAGGAACGCCAATGAAGATATTCTAAAGGCCTTAACTTTGCCGTTACCCCACGCACAATTCCAGTGGATGAGATAATTGCTGAGGTAGAATCAGCAGTAAGACTCCTTCCACATAATGAGGCAGAGATGACTAGACACGAGGTTGCCAAAATTATTGAGAATAGTAAAGTACCTAAAGTAAATATTAGCTCGAACGAGGCAAAAGCCTTAAGAGAGCTTCGTCTAAACAAAGATATTCAAATCCTAGCAGCTGACAAGGGCCGCACTACAGTAGTGATGTCACGAGCCGATTATGATAATAAAATTAAAGATTTATTAGAGGAAAGTACCTACATTAAAATTAAACGAGATCCAACTAATACTTTGGAACGTAAGACTACTGCAATCATTGCAAATTCATTAATCCCAAAAAATGAGCAATTCCTAATTAAGCCAAGGGCTTCAAAACCACCTAGACTGTATGGGCTACCAAAGATCCATAAAGTCGGCATCCCTTTACGACCTATAGTCAGTACAATTGGCTCTGCCACATATAAATTAGCAAAATATGTAACTAAACAAATACAGCCTTACATCGGTAGGACATCATCATTCATAAGAAATTCAAAACATCTTGTGAATATGATCAAAGATATTAAACTTAACCCTAATGATATTTTGGTGAGTTTTGATGTGATTTCGCTATTCACTAAGGTTCCAGTGAGCGAGTCGCTTAAATTACTTGATACACTGGTAAAGAATACAGGTTTACCAAAAGATATTCCGAAACTCGCAGACCATTGTTTAAATAACACTTACTTCTTATGGAGAGGCGAATTCTTTAAACAAAGGGAGGGAGCAGCAATGGGTTCTCCTTTATCTCCTGCTATAGCAAATTTGTACATGGAAAACTTTGAAACCAGAGCACTTGCCTCGAGCACATTAAAACCATCCTTTTTGTTTAGATATGTGGATGACACTTTGGTTGTCTGGCCACATGGTAAAGATACACTTAACGATTTTCTAAATCATCTCAATGCACAAAACCCGGCCATTCAGTTCACCATGGAAATGGAGGTGAATAACACACTCCCGTTCCTGGATATTTTACTTGGGCATGGCCTAAATGGTAAAATAACACACAGCGTTTACAGAAAGCAAACGCACACTGATGCCTATCTGAATGCAGATTCACATCATCACCCAGCTCAGAAATCCTCTCTTATCAAGACGCTCATACATCGGGCTAAAACAGTGTCAGATGGTGAAAGTCTAGTGAGAGAGATTAAACATGTCAAAGAAGCACTAAGACAGAATGGCTACAATAATGCTCAAATTAACAGAGCACTAAAAGCCAAATCACGATCGCAAAGCAACACTGCTGAAAGCGATCAGATTATTAAAACAATAAAAATACCATTTATCTCAGGAGTAACTGACAAATTAGCCCGTGTTTTGCAAAAGCAAAACATTACAGTAAGATTTGGTACAGTACACAAAATTCAACAACTAGTAACGTGCACTAAAGACGAATTGCCTAAATTATCAACAGAAGGTGTATATCGGATTAATTGTGTATGTGGCAGATGCTATATTGGACAGACAGGGCGTAACGTTAGTGTAAGACTAAAAGAACACCAGAGAAATATTAAACTATCACAAACACAACTGTCGGCAGTAGCAGAACATGCATGCCAACAGGGACACTCCATTGATTTTGACAACGTGGAAGTGTTGTGTAAAACTAGTTACTACTGGCAAAGACTAATTAGAGAATCGATTGAAATTGAGAGAAACAGAAATAACTTTAATCGCTCAGACAGCTACAGGCTTAGTGCGGCCTGGAAGCGTATTATTAAATAAGATACATTACAATTCCTTATAAGGGAAACAACCACTAACGGATTACTAATGTAGCATAATCACAATAAAACACATTCCAAATGATTACTAATCTACAACTCGCATGGTAACAATAGCCTGATTACTAATCTAGTATATAATTACAATCACTCCCACCTTGAATCTTTGCACCTGATGAGTTAATGAGTTAATGATGACGTCACCCTGATGCTGCTCTATATAAGAACGGGAGACACAGGAGAGGCTCACCATTCTGGCGAATTGCCCGATGATGCTGGATGCAATTACCAGCGAAACGTCGTACTCAAATTGTAAATGTTGTGGCTTCAACACACCGGTGGGCTAAAGCAGTGAACTATTTGTCTTTTGTCAACGTGACACATTTTTACTGATTGGCCGTGTCGGGTGGTGGAGGGTTACGACACATTTATAAATAACGCGATCTGAACCCAAAAACGTTGATTATGAATAACATTGGTCGCGAAAGCCTACGTGTTAAACTGACTAACCTCTATGGGGAGGATACTTTTCTTAAAACCAGAAAATTGGAGAAGCTCCGCATTAAGCGGATGAAATTGATATCTTCATTGGCGTTCCTCAAAAGGTGCAGAGATTCGAAGGTAATACCAAACGCAGTTAAAATAACACATCACATAAAGTCTTCTAAGGCTAACAAAATACTACACAAAGCTAGCGAATTATTATTAATAGAGAGAATACAACACAACAGGAGTGAATTATCCAACATTTCTGAATCGCTGAAGCATTTACATTTAAATATAAGCAATAGTGTGTCCATGCATGATTGGAATATAATCGATACTATAACACAACAATCGGCTGATAATGTGTTTAATCTAACAAATGCTAAGCAAATTAACAAATTTTCTAGACTTTACAATGAACAAATCCCTATTAAAAACGAACAATTTAAAAACAAAACCGTAATGAACTTGACTAACACTGATTTAACCACTGACATGATTTCTGTCCTTTCTAAAGGCCTTAACTTTGCCGTTACCCCACGCACAATTCCAGTGGATGAGATAATTGCTGAGGTAGAATCAGCAGTAAGACTCCTTCCACATAATGAGGCAGAGATGACTAGACACGAGGTTGCCAAAATTATTGAGAATAGTAAAGTACCTAAAGTAAATATGAGCTCGAACGAGGCAAAAGCCTTAAGAGAGCTTCGTCTAAACAAAGATATTCAAATCCTAGCAGCTGACAAGGGCCGCACTACAGTAGTGATGTCACGAGCCGATTATGATAATAAAATTAAAGATTTATTAGAGGAAAGTACCTACATTAAAATTAAACGAGATCCAACTAATACTTTGGAACGTAAGACTACTGCAATCATTGCAAATTCATTAATCCCAAAAAATGAGCAATTCCTAATTAAGCCAAGGGCTTCAAAACCACCTAGACTGTATGGGCTACCAAAGATCCATAAAATCGGCATCCCTTTACGACCTATAGTCAGTACAATTGGCTCTGCCACATATAAATTAGCAAAATATGTAACTAAACAAATACAGCCTTACATCGGTAGGACATCATCATTCATAAGAAATTCAGAACATCTTGTGAATATGATCAAAGATATTAAACTTAACCCTAATGATATTTTGGTGAGTTTTGATGTGATTTCGCTATTCACTAAGGTTCCAGTGAGCGAGTCGCTTAAATTACTTGATACACTGGTAAAGAATACAGGTTTACCAAAAGATATTCCGAAACTCGCAGACCATTGTTTAAATAACACTTACTTCTTATGGAGAGGCGAATTCTTTAAACAAAGGGAGGGAGCAGCAATGGGTTCTCCTTTATCTCCTGCTATAGCAAATTTGTACATGGAAAACTTTGAAACCAGAGCACTTGCCTCGAGCACATTAAAACCATCCTTTTGGTTTAGATATGTGGATGACACTTTGGTTGTCTGGCCACATGGTAAAGATACACTTAACGATTTTCTAAATCATCTCAATGCACAAAACCCGGCCATTCAGTTCACCATGGAAATGGAGGTGAATAACACACTCCCGTTCCTGGATATTTTACTTGGGCATGGCCTAAATGGTAAAATAACACACAGCGTTTACAGAAAGCAAACGCACACTGATGCCTATCTGAATGCAGATTCACATCATCACCCAGCTCAGAAATCCTCTCTTATCAAGACGCTCATACATCGGGCTAAAACAGTGTCAGATGGTGAAAGTCTAGTGAGAGAGATTAAACATGTCAAAGAAGCACTAAGACAGAATGGCTACAATAATGCTCAAATTAACAGAGCACTAAAAGCCAAATCACGATCGCAAAGCAACACTGCTGAAAGCGATCAGATTATTAAAACAATAAAAATACCATTTATCTCAGGAGTAACTGACAAATTAGCCCGTGTTTTGCAAAAGCAAAACATTACAGTAAGATTTGGTACAGTACACAAAATTCAACAACTAGTAACGTGCACTAAAGACGAATTGCCTAAATTATCAACAGAAGGTGTATATCGGATTAATTGTGTATGTGGCAGATGCTATATTGGACAGACAGGGCGTAACGTTAGTGTAAGACTAAAAGAACACCAGAGAAATATTAAACTATCACAAACACAACTGTCGGCAGTAGCAGAACATTCATGCCAACAGGGACACTCCATTGATTTTGACAACGTGGAAGTGTTGTGTAAAACTAGTTACTACTGGCAAAGACTAATTAGAGAATCGATTGAAATTGAGAGAAACAGAAATAACTTTAATCGCTCAGACAGCTACAGGCTTAGTGCGGCCTGGAAGCGTATTATTAAATAAGATACATTACAATTCCTTATAAGGGAAACAACCACTAACGGATTACTAATGTAGCATAATCACAATAAAACACATTCCAAATGATTACTAATCTACAACTCGCATGGTAACAATAGCCTGATTACTAATCTAGTATATAATTACAATCACTCCCACCTTGAATCTTTGCACCTGATGAGTTAATGAGTTAATGATGACGTCACCCTGATGCTGCTCTATATAAGAACGGGAGACACAGGAGAGCCTCACCATTCTGGCGAATTGCCCGATGATGCTGGATGCAATTACCAGCGAAACGTCGTACTCAAATTGTAAATGTTGTGGCTTCAACACACCGGTGGGCTAAAGCAGTGAACTATTTGTCTTTTGTCAACGTGACACATTTTTACTGATTGGCCGTGTCGGGTGGTGGAGGGTTACGACACATTTATAAATAACGCGATCTGAACCCAAAAACGTTGATTATGAATAACCATGTTAAACCTCAACCGCCACTCTCCCCCGCTCTGCGTCCCCCCTCCACCATCCGTGACGCCGTATTTTAGTACCACCTTCACCTTCCTGGCTCCACCCACACCCCAATCCCCCATCCTGCACCCGTCCTCATTGGCTCCTCCCCCCTCCTCTTACCCTATGTAATAATGTCCCATCACAAATAACTCTCACTACAGTTATTTAGCTGTGCCTTTTTACACCTGATGAAGGAAGCTTGTGTTGCCTCCGAAACGTCGTGATTTAATTGATTTATTTTCATTTATTATCATTATTTATTTATCTATAATATTTTACCTACGTGACTTTACCAAAAAAACTAAGATTATGAATCCTTGCAGTCACGAAAGCTTCAAATCTAGAAGCATCGTCAAGATTTGAAGCTTCTTCAGGAGCATTGACAGCTTTCATTCTTCGTTACGGTGGAACTGAGATTCCAATAATAATTGTTAAGTTATTTAATGAGCTTCAGGATACTCCTCGAGCCATGGGTAAGGTTTTACATATTTGTTCAAGTAACGAAACATTGACTGAACACGAAGCGGCTTGCATTTTTCCTCTTCAATCGATCTTCCGTCTGCGTGCCAACATCGCTCTCACTAAAGTGGGCATCTCGGCACATCGCAGCAGCACGGGAACGGTACCGGGTCAACTTGCAACTGCACACAACGAATAGCAGAATAACATTAAGTACCAAATAAAGTGAATAATACGTACATAAAATTAAGAATAAAATTTATAATATGAATGAATAAAACAATTGTAAATAAAATGAATACATTACGTGATTTGACGCATTTAAATAAAATACAACTTTTTAATATAATTTTAATAAAGTTAATTATTTGTTAATAATAAGTTAATAATGAAATAACTATTTGCAATTTACGTTATAATTTAAATAAAATCATACTAGAAAATAGTGTTTATAAAATACCTCCATAACGTGACACAACACCACTTTGGTCGTCTTTCGAGTACTGTAGTTTAACACTACATGGGGTGGTCCAGATGTATTGTGACCTATTCCCCCCCCCCCCCCTCCTCATTTAATTATCTAAAACGTAATATATATTTTTAAGTAAGGTTGATTTAAAATAGATATTAATATGCAAAGGAAAAAAAAGTGTTAGGGGTCAATTCATTCGGGCGGTCACCAGACGTCTGGACCAACTCCGTGCAAGGCACGCAATGGGATGGCCCCCGCAATATTGACAGCAGTGGCTCTCAACCTTCGTTGGCAACTGCCTTTGCCTGACCCAACATGATTCTGAGATATAAATGCATGAAGAATGAACGTAAATATTTGAACCAATTGTCCATTATGTGAGGTATCCTAACTCGCCAGTAACTGCAAGCGAATACAAACAATCCTACGGACGCTCTGCGTGCGTGACGACTTACGAACAGACCTCTGGAAACCTCACTCGTTCATAAGTAGACGCGTCCACGTGTTAGTTTTGTTATTGGCAACTTGTCTGGAATAGCCATTGCTGAATGGTCCACCTCGGAGGAAGGAGTTGGTGAGTCCTTTCGGAACGACATTAGAAGAAGAAACAAACTAAGATAAATACATATATAAAGGATACAGCGTTGTTTGTGTTTAAATACGCAGAAGTTTCGTCATGCGAGTGTCAAAATGAAACTCAAAACAAGACGCTGAAATATGTTATTCTGCTATTTATTTAGAATGTTTATCCTGCGCTAAAAGATAATGTGTACATTATAGGGACACCGCTTACTACTAATCGTGTGCATATGACAACAACAATAATTTACCCTTAGAGAGTTGCGAATTGCATCCGTAGGGTCCCGCCACCAATACGCCCCGCGTATAGAAAGCAGAAAATAAACAGAGCCTGCAGGGAAAACGGGCAGGGCTTAGCAGGGGGGGGAGGGAAGGGTGATTTAGCCACTCAGCCACTTACTCACCCAATCAAGCACTCACTCATCTGAGTGAGTGCTTGATTGTCAAGGTTAAGATCCACTGCTGTCAATATTGCGGGGACCATCCCGTTGCATGGCTTGTACAGGGGTGGTCCAGATGTCTGGTGACCCCTGTTGAATATATTGAGTTTTTTTAATATTGATAAAATAATAATAAAACGTAAATAACATGAATTAATGTATGCATCTAGACTTAAAGCTTTCGTGACTGCAGGAATTCATGTTCTTTGGGTCTTTTGGGAAAGTCACGTAGCTAGGTACAAATTAATGAAAAATTATAAATATAAAACAGTTTGCATTCAGCAGCCCCCTCTTTTCTCCGGATGACGATCGCTTGTGTTGTGATCGAAACGTCGTAGTTTTTGTTTAGTTTGATATTTATAGTTGTTTTAGTAATTTGTACTTATCTACGTGACTTGACGAAAATAACTGAAGAATATGAATTCCTGCAGTCACGAAAGCTTTAAGTCAAGATTTTACCGCCTCTATGGGGAGGGTTTCCACTTAACTATAAGATCTTTAAACAAACTTCGAGACAGGAAGTCTCATCTGATCGAGGCACTCACGTTTCTGAAAAGATGCCGCGACTCTCACGTAATACCGATCGCTATCAACACTTACATCTGCTCCTGTCATATCTCCTAATGCTAAACAAATCTTGTTCAGAACAGGCTTAGCCCTGATTTAAGAGAGAATTGGATTGCTCCAAATTGAACTAAACCATGTGGATAAGACACTCTTGAAATCACACTTAACATTGACGTAAAAAATGTCTACATCTGATTGGGAACATGTAGTTAACATGACAGCTTCGTCAGCCGCTGCAATGTCAGCTAAATGTAAAAATAACCTGATTTACAAGTTCACCCTACTTTCCAAGCAGAAGCCAGATGAACACGTTAAAAAGTTAGACGTTGACAAGGTTGTTATTAATCCGAGTAATAATCCAATTTCCGACGGCCTAAAATCGATTTTAGCTAAAGGGTTGAACTTTGCAGTCACCCCTAAACACATCCCAGTGGATGATATTATTGCCCGTGTAGATGTAGCCCTAAAGGGTTCGGGACACCGCTGCAGGCGTAGAAAAATCGGATATCGCGGCAATCCTCAAAAATGCCAAGACACCAATCAGCAACATCAGTAAGGATGAATGTTTTGAACTATCTCAATAAAAAATAGGGATGACATCGTCATCCTCTCAGCCGACAAGGGCAATGCCATGGTCTGCTCCTACGACAAATCCGGATTATCCATGCACAACGGATCCATCCATGAGTCATCCGACATTGCTTCCAATTCAACTGCGGCCTCGACCCGATTGGTTACATCATCCATTTATCCACAACATGCAGCCATCACGTGGGCCAACACTGTACCAGCCTAAATGACCGCGGTACCTAGCCCCGCATTTAATACTTGCAGGAAGGGCTCCTGATCTTCCCTCACTATCGTCTGGGCGCTTATTAGAGGGAGACCATGAACCGCTCTATTCGAAGGGGTTACAAATACCCCACCCCCAGTGATTTCCTGGCCGAGCCGCTTCCGCAGCCTCAAGGGTATGAGCATCTGTGCACTCAGGGGAACACTAACAGTGTCACGCACTAGGGCCTGAACCACAGCGTTAGCCATACACAACCCTGTAGGGGACTCCAAAATCTCAACCGATGCCCTGACAGTAACTCAACACAACCCTGGTCAACCAACATCCGGAGGGGCATTCTCTTCAAAGAATCGGTCCCCCAAAACCATGGCACCGCCAATGAACTTGAAACTAACACCGGGCCCATACATTCAATATCTCCAATCCGTATCAACACAACAATTTGGCCCACAATACCTAAGCTCCCGCCATTAACGTCAACACAGGGACTACTCACAGGACCAAAGCAACCCACCATTGACAGCAACGTCCTGTAAACAAACTCCGAAACAATGGTGGTGGATGCTCCCGTATCTATGAGCACCCGCACCTCAGCACCCTGCACAAATCCATTGGCTGTGGATGATCCTGCTCCCGCCCCCATAACACAGTGTGCCAATGCGGTCAATTGCCCGGACCCCCGTGGCCATCAATCACGTACTGAAAAAACATCTTTGCACCCTGCATCCCTATGGGGGCCGATCGCATGTTTACCTGACACCAACTGCAATGGAGATGCATGACGTAGATGTGTCGGCCAGGTGAGTGATGTATCACGACCTGCCTTTGGGTCTAGAGGAGCAGAGGCCGGCAGGGTGGAGAACGGCGAAGCCAGGAAAAACTGCCTCAAATCAACACGCAGCCCCTTGAGATGTACCCCAGTAGGCCACATCGGAAACAGGTAACGGGGCCCTGTCATGGTGGAGGGAAGATACCCCCCTGCTGGTTCTGTTGTCGTCCCGTGCCGATTCTCCCGCGTGGGCTCCAACTACCTGATGCGCAGAACTGAGAAGATTCTCGGTGCTCCTGGTCACCCTCTTCTCCTGGGAATCCAGCCCAGGCCGCCACCATGGCACATTGTCGCAGGTTACAATGGGCCAGGATTCTTCGGGCTACCTGAATTGAGGACGGTCGTCTTCCTCTTGGGCTGGCAAAAAAAAAACGCTAATTTCTTGAGCCAGCACCAATAATTTCTCTAGCACCAGATAATCTAGTCACGCCTGCTCCATATTTGGGTACACAGCCTAGACCACCGACAATAGTGTGCTGCAGAAGGCGAGGGGCGTCTCGGTCTCCCCCCGACTCCGCATCACGAATCTCCGCCGCGCGATGGACGGAAGGTCAAAAATCGCCGCCAACTGTGCATATGCTTACCACAGCAGTGCCCTGTCTGCCTGGGAAGTGGCAAAAAATGCCGCCAAGGCATCGTCGTCTAGCATGGTGGGAAGAACACATAGCGCCTCCATGTCGGACCACCCCATGAGCTCGCAAGTGGTGGCGAAATGCCGCCGGAAGGCTGCCCAATCACCCCCCGCAGCTGAAAATTCCTTAACTAATGGCAGCAGCTGTACGAGGGATGAGCTGTCGGTGGCAGGTTAAATTTGAAGGGACTCGATTCCCGCCCTTGGTCGGCAGTGACGGCGGAGTCACTCGTTCACTGCCCCCGAGTCACAGCCCCCTCCACCAGCTATTCCTTACCCAGCTGCCCTACCAGCACCGTCACCGCAGAAAACAGGTCCACGATGCGCGCTGAGTGCCTGCAGCCCTTCTCCAGCCGGTGGCGGCGCGGGATTGTCGTCCTTCCCCTGCTGCCCCGCCAAGCCCACCCCTCCGGAACGCCCACTGGGGTTCTGGCTGCTGGGGCTTCCCGGGAACCCTCATTGCTCGAGAATATGCTGATGCGGGCCCTCCTTTTCACGGATTTCGACATAGCCTATTCCTCCAACAAAGATATCTAAAGTAAAAAAGAAAATTCCGATCAACCCTAAAAAAAAAAAATTCTTTAACACTCCTGACACCAAATGTAGTGTACTAATTCAGAGAAACGAGTAGGAGGTGTTATCCCTCTTTTTTATTCCGGCTCTCACAGCCATAGGGGATAACTCCATATCTGGTCGGGAGAGCCAACATGCTTCCAGACCCACAGCGTGTAGAGGCAAATACCACAACGACGGCAGCATGACGAGTTCCATTCCCGATCGCAGCCAGCCTCGACTAAGAGACAGAGCTCACCTTTTATTCTCCCCAGTGTGGTCAGGCTCCGCCCTCGGCCATGCACCCTTCTGGATCCCCCAGAAGGTTCTGAGCTTGGCCCATGGGTCCAACTGGTAGAAGAGCCTGCTACCCCTAATTCCATAGTCTACGAATCTCCCAGCACCACGCACTACAGTGACTCATTCAATGTCACTACACATGCTTCCGTGTGTAGTGCTGTACATGCTGGAGGGGAAGATGGAAGCCTTCACGTGGCCCACACCGTCAAGTGAAAAATCATGACGAATGCCATCAACACGGTCTCTGGTTGTCCCTTGGTCGCTACCTCTCTGCCATGCGGCTGTCTTTTGCTCCAAAACCTCGAAAGTGGAATCAGTGAGAGCATTAAGATCTGACCCGTGTCTTAATACCACAACCACTACAGTTCATTGTAGTGGGGTTTTATAGCATTAACTATGCATGATAATAATTTTGTAATACATCGATTACGGCATTTTAAACGCGACGAAAGCTCCAGAGTAACGGTCACGTGCTTTCCAGTCAATCCCATTCTCGAAGTCGCCACAGGGAGGGTGGATTCTGGGTGATTTTTAGGAGGTCGTTTGCCAGGTCGAAGCCTGGCCGCTTCCATCCTAGCCAAGAAACGGTGGCTAAGCACTCCTGTAATCCAGCAACCGTGGGTCGCAAGGGTTGTTGCTGTACCTTGGTGCACTGGAAGGCATTGCAAGCCGAATAATTGTCATCTGTGCAGTAATTGTGTTGGTGTGATGTTACCTTCCTCGACTGGTATGCCGGAGGTCGGAGGGGGTTGATCCTGACCCTGACTCGTGTATATTTGGAGTTTGCATATTCTCTCCATGGTCGCATATATTTTATTTTCCCTCCACATTTATATTCACATGATTTTGCTGCTATAATCAATTGTCAAAATGATAGGCCCCTTTTGTTGAGCTGCTCTCATTTGTTAGCAGGTCGCTTCTGCAAAACATAAGTGAATACCTCAGTGAGTTTGGCCTGGTAACATGGGTTTATTTTTTGTATTTGTATGTTGTGTTTGGATGATTTGTTTACCTTTGTTGTATTATGGGACCTCCCTTGCCAGTATACAAATATGATAATAGGTTTTACCCTTTCTGGCAATAAAACAGCTGTGTTAAGATGTCGAACCACCAAACTGAAACATTTGGCCAGGAATCATGTCTGCATTAACCACATTTACTCGTGGTGAACATGCAAAAAAAACATTATCTGATAGAAAATGATGCATTGTCTTTGAAACTGATTTGTGCTGTTCGTTCGCCTTTTGGCGTCCTCTGGTCTAACACCGTTTGAGACTAGGCTTTAAAGAAAGATGTGTCTGGTGTGGACTAATCCGTTTCAAAGACAATGCATCATATACGATCAGAGTATTTTTTTGCATGTTCACCACAAGTATATATGGTTAATGCAGACATGATTCCTTGAAAAAGGTTTCAGTTTTGTGGTTTAACATCTTAACACAGCTGTTTAAATGCCAGAAAGGGTAACACCTATTATTATAACCTTCCTGTACTTTGCACTCCTATTGTGTCTGTGTATTGTGGTGGTTGTTGTTGTAACGTTCTCATCCCATGATCCTACTGCACGTCTGTGAAAAAGGAGCTTTATAGCTGATCTGATTTCTCCTGCTGCAGTATAAGTTAATTATTATGATTGCGATTATGTGTGTGTGGAGTGTGGTCCTCCCCCTACCTCCGCGCAGTGCTGTGGGGGGAGGGCCAATGCCCATTGGCCTCTCCCCTCATGGCGTCTGTGACCACCACAGTGGCTAAACGGGGGCTCTGGACGGGTGCGACGGGCTGGTAACCCCTCCACCTTCAATTCATTACCACGAAACCACGAGTTAAACATAAATATGTAACTAATAAGCTTGTGCAGGAGGCCCCGGGGGGACAGGTGTCTATGACGTCTCCTGGCCAAACCCCAATTGGCGGAGCAAGGAGATTGAATCTTCACCCTCGGGGCTCCTCCAGAAACAACGAAAAGCCACTTCGTGTGGCCACGTGGAATGTTCGAACGCTTACTGCGGAGGAGAGGCTGCCACTCCTATGTCGGGAACTGGACCGGTACCGCCTGGACCTCTGTGGCATTCAGGAGGTCCGGTGGACCGGTTCTGGCTCCTGCAACCATGAGCCCTCTACTCGGGGCAGGAGACTGCCAGAGAAAAGAATGAAGGGGGCATGGGAGCATGGCGGTGAGGTGTGGGAAGCTGTAAGCCCCAGGCTACTTTGGGCCCGTCTTCCCATTAACCGGAGGCGAGGAGTGGTGGTCGTGGTTACTTATGCCCCCACCGAAGACGAACATCCGCGGAGGGATGCAGGCAAAGCCGATTAGTCAGATGCCTTCTATGACCTCCTGTCACAAGTGCTGGCTAAAGTGGCCACTCGGGACACAGTCATCTTGTTGGGTGACTTCAATGCCCGAGTTGGTCATGATGCTGGCACCTGGTCTGGAGTGATTGGAAGGCATGGGCCAGATCAGCTCAATAACAACGGTAGGAGGCTGCTAGATTTTGTGCAGCCCATGGGCTTGTAATTACCAACACGCTCTTCCGGCATCGGCACATCCACACAACATCATGGATGCATGCCGGGTCCAAGCAAGAACATCTGCTGGACTACATAGTGACGGACCAGTGGATGCGAGTCCATGTCATTGACACCAGGACCTACCGTGGAGCTGATCTGCCCTCTGACCATCAACTAGTCATCTGTAAGATGCGCCTGCCATTCTTACACTCCGGTGGTGGGTGTACACCCAGGACCCCATTCCAAACTAAATTGGCCTGATCTCAGCTGATGAAAGTTGCAAGCGAGAATTTTATCATCGCTTGCAGCTGGGGTTGGCATCGTCCCCCACTCCTCCTGATGTCGAGGGTAAATGGGCGAGGTTTAGGACTGTGACTCATGCAGCGGCAATTGCTGCTTTGGGTACACGGTCCAGACCTCCCCAGAAACCCTGGCTGATAGAGGTGTTCAGGTTAGTTGAGAAAAAGCGACAGGTCCACTCTCATCGGCTACAGCATCCCACGTCAGAGAATGAGTAGGTTTACCACAGCGTGTCTTGTGTGTGTGTGTGTGCAGGCGTTTTAAAGTGCTTACCCCTTCTCCTCGCGATTCCAATCAGCTGTGGTGGTGGCAGTGGTGGTAATGTGAAGAGCGAGCGATATTTATACGCTGCCTGGCTGGTTTCACTTCAACTTTGACGCAATTCCCGGACTTGAACAGGAAAAAGTATTTATACACACCGTGTGTGAGTGTGTGTGTGAGTATTTGTGTGTGTCTGTTTTTTCGAGTGTTGTTATTTGTGTGTCTGTCTTTGTGTGTGACTTTGTGTGTGTGAGTCTTTGTGTGCGTCCGTTTTTTGCGTTTTTATTTGTATGTGTCTTTGTGTGTGTGTCTTTGTGTGTGTCTTTGTGAGTCTTTGTGTATTTGTTTGTGTGTGAGTCTTTGTGTGTGTGTCTTTGTGGGGTTTTTGTTGTTGTCGTGGTTTGTTGTTCGCGATGTTGCGGTTGTTGCGTTGGCGCGCTTTGTGGATCTCCCCGTTATGGATGTGGTTGATGTCAGCCAGGTCGGCTGTTTATTTTTCACAGTGGGGTGGGGGGTGATGCAGTGACATAGAATTGGCCACTAAGCAGTATAGCGATATCTGCTGGCAGGGAAGGGGATCTGCGGCTGGAAGCAGCCCTGACTGACCGTAGGCCACGTGATAGACTCCAAGAGGGATCTCGGGGGAGAGGTTTACGGAAGGGGGCATGGGAAGAGAGTCCAGAAACCTGCTGGTAGGTTCCAGAAGGGAGGCGTGGCCCGCAGGCCTGGATTAAGATTTTGTAGGCCCCCCGGGCTACAGGTACCATGAGGCCCCAGTAATATTTTCAAAAGGAAAACGAATGTTCACTTAAAGCTTTCGTGACTGCAGGAATTGATACTCTTTGGGTCTTTTGGTAAAGTCACATAGATATAAAAATAATAATACAAAATCACGTTTCAATAACAACACAAGTAATCGTCCTCAGGTGAAAAAATATAGCAAGAAAGCTGCTGAAGCAGGGTGTTATATAGGCCTGAAATGGGTGCAGCCCAAGGAAAAGAGAAGGAAGATCAAGGGCACCCCAAAGCTGTTGGGCTTGGCCATTGTATTGTGAGAGATTAGCATGTCAATGTAGCTACCGCCTCTATGTTTTCACCTGAGGATGATTGCTTGTGTTGCGATCGAAACTTCGTCATTTTTTATTTATTTTTCTATCTACGTGACTTTAACAAAAGACCCAACGAGTAAGGAAAACAAAGACAAGGAAAAATGTAATTGTATTTTTTTGCAAGGCTAACAACAAATAAAATTCAGCATTCACAAATAAAATAACTTTTCACTTCATCTCTGGAGGCCCTTCAGCTGGCGGAGGCCCCTGGGCTGCAACCCCTAAAGCAGTGGTCCCCAACCTTATTGGCACCAGAAGACATTTTTTTCACGGACCGGCCGGGGGGGGGTTAATCATTGGGTATTTCCCCCCTTTTCAAAGAAGCTCTCCAGCGACGTTTGTTTTTTACTCATTTTGGCTAAGGTTAGCTTGTGGGCTTACCAAAACTGTGACTGAGACAAGTGCGCAGTGCGGGAAAGAGGCGCGGACGGAAGTGGTAATTAAAATAATGGGCGGGCCACGCGCGGACTCACCGCTCACCTCCTGCTGTGCGGCCCGGTTACTAATACATTAAAGCGAGAATCATGAATGTTAAAGTGAGAATCATGAATATGAAAGTGAGAATCATGAATGTTGAAGCGAGAATCATGAATGTTGAAGCGAGAATCATGAATGTTGAAGCGAGAATCATGAATGTTAAAGCGAGAATCATGAATGTTAAAGCGAGAATCATGAATGTTGAAGCGAGAATCATGAATGTTAAAGCGAGAATCATGAATGTTAAAGCGAGAATCATGAATGTTGAAGCGAGAATCATGAATGTTAAAGCGAGAATCATGAATGTTAAAGCGAGAATCATGAATGTTGAAGCGAGAATCATGAATGTTAAAGTGAGAATCATGAATGTTAAAGCGAGAATCATGAATGTTAAAGCGAGAATCATGAATGTTGAAGCGAGAATCATGAATGTTAAAGTGAGAATCATGAATGTTAAAGCGAGAATCATGAATGTTAAAGCGAGAATCATGAATGTTGAAGCGAGAATCATGAATGTTAAAGCGAGAATCATGAATGTTGAAGCGAGAATCATGAATGTTAAAGCGAGAATCATGAATGTTAAATATGAGAATCATGAATGTTAAAGCGAGAATCATGTTAAAATGAGAATCATGAAGGTTAAAGCAAGAATCATGAATGTTAAAGCGAGAATCATGAATGTTAAAGCGAGAATCATGAATGTTAAAGCTAGAATCATGAATACTCTTTGGTTCTTTCGGTAAAGTCACGTAGGTGTTGAGTAGCTGTTGTGGTTGTAGACGGAGGTACTCGGAGACGGAGGTGAGTTAGGGGCTTCCGCCAGGGTTTATTAACAAGTATCACTATAAGGGTTCCCTCTTCACCCCTTCCACTATCCCCGTTCCTCCAGTGACCCCGCTTATGTCACGGGGTCTCCCTTAAATACCCTCTGAGGCGAGACATCACGTGCACTGCCCAGCGCGTGCGACCCCACGTCCCGTGATGTCACCGCACCGGACAGCGCACGCGACGCCACCACTCTCCTCTACTCCTCTACATAGGTATAAAATAAAATAAATCACGTTTTGGGTGCAACACAAGCGTCCATCATCAGGTGGGACGCTTGTGTTGCGCCCGAAACGTCGTGATTTAATTTATTTATACCTACGTGACTTTACCGAAAGAACCAAAGAGTATGGATTCCTGCAGTCACGAAAGCTTCAAATCAAGAGAATCATGAATGTTAAAGAGAGTATCATTGATACATACCCCTAGACAGCGAAATTACACAATCACACACACACACATTATCACTAACACATAATAATCTTGATTTGAAGCTCACAAGGCAACAGACATCGCAGCTGTCGCAATTTTCACCTGAAGACGGGTGCTTGTGTTTCATTCGAAAGGTCGTGATTTATTTTATTTTATTTCTACCTACGTGACTTTACTGAAAGAACCAAAAAGTATAACACATAGTAACTAATCACTCGCACATAATCACGTACGCAAGCATTAAATTGTAACTATTTTACACACTCATTCTTAATTACACTTAATTAGACATTAACATAACTGCACAAAAATTCTCACATTTTTAAATTATTTTATTATTTCATCACATTTCCTTTAAACATTTATATTTCACACAATATATACAACACAGCACTTGCCCCTATAGCTTGCTAGAGGCTACATGGGAGATCTTTGTCTGTGTGTAGGTGCTATGAACAGCACTTGCTCCAACAGTCTGCTAGAGGCTACACGGGGGATCTTTGTCTGTGTATAGGTGCTACTAACAGCACTTGCCCCTACAGCCTGCTGGAGGCTACACGGGGGATCATTGTCTGTGTATAGGTGCTACTGACATAACTTGCCCCTACAGCCTGCTGGAGGCTACACGGAGGATCTTTGTCAGCCAAGATCATCTTCCAAGGTCACCAGGTGAGGTCACCAGATGAGGTCACCATCCGAGGTCACTAGCCGAGGTCACCAGCAAAGGTCACCCAAGGTCACCAGCTCAGGTCAGCCAGCCGAGGTCACCCAAGGTCACCAGCCGAGGTCACCAGCCGAGGTCACCAGCCGAGGTCACCAGCCGAGGTCACCAGCCGAGGTCAGCCGAGGACGTGGGCATCGATGAGTCGGTGGTAGAGGTCAGGGCGGTGGTCGCGCAGGAAGACAGCCAGCTTGCTCAGCAGGTTGGTGCCGCTCACCAACTCTGTGTGGGTGGTGAGTGGGATGAGTGAGTAGGTGGTGCATCAGCCAGTCATCTCGGTCATCTCGGTCAGTCGACCCGTGGCACCTGCTGGGTCTGCCCTGTGACCTCCTGCCAGCGGGCGTTCGACACTTCACGTGGCCTCAAGGTGCACTTGGCCTGGCACAGGCGTCGTGATGACGTCACCGCCACTTAGTGGTGAATGGCGGTTGTTGTTGTTGTGGGTGAGTGGGTGGGTGAGTGAGTGGATGAGTGAATGAGTGTGTTGGTGGATGGATGAGTGAATGGGTGAGTGAGTGGGTGAATAAGTGGGTAAGTGGGAGAGTAAATAAGTGGGTGAGTGGGTGAGTGAGTGGGTGAGTAAGTGGGTGAGTGAGCAGGTGAGTAAGTTAGTGGGTGACGTGAAATATAAGGCTCACAGATGGCACCCCCACTCTACACACAAAACAAAGACAAAGCACCCCCGTGTAGCCTGTAACATACTGTCGGGGCAAGTACTTGTAGCAAGTAGCAGTACCTATGAAGTCTGGCACGGCACACCAGGGGGTGGGGTGGTCAGAACCACCGCCTTTGTCTCCCCAGTGCTAGCGATGTTTACACACCGCACCAGGTACTCATTTGAGGCTGAGTCTACCTAGGGGAGGCCCAGGACCGGTTCAGACAATCGCCAATGGTGGTGTTGGCCATAAGCGGGAATCGAACTCGGGTCGCCGGGTTCATAGCACAGTGCGCTAACCACTACACTACCGCTCCCCACTTACGCATCCACACAGACACACACCCTAAACACACCCTACATTTACACACCCGACACACACACACACACCCTACACACACACCCTACACCTTACACACACACCCTACACACCCACACACCCTACACCCCATATACACACCCTACACACACCCCCTACACCCTACACACACACCCCACACACACACCCTACACACACCCTACAACACACCCTATACCCTACAACACACCCTATACCCTACACACACCCTACACACACACAACCTACACTCCATACACACACCCTACACACACACAAACACCCTACACACCCTACACACACTGCACCCTACACACACCCACCGAGTTGGCTGGCCACGGCCTGTATGGCCAGCACGGCCCGTGGGACCGACCGCTCCTCCCGGCACACCACCTCCAGCTCCCCCACGGCGTAGCCAAAGTCGCTCACGTCCAGGTCTACGCACACGGAGCCCAGACACTCCACTCCCTCCCCCTCCACCTCCTCCACCCCCTCCACCCCTTCCACCACTTCAATGCCGCGGGCGGGTAGGAGGTAGCGCCGCCGCTCCGTGCCAAACTCGGCAAACGGCCTTGGGCGGTGACAAGGGGTGCGGGCGGCGGTGTTGTTAAGTCTACGCGGTGGTGTTGTGTTAAGTCTATGGGTAGTGGTGGTAAGTCTATGGGTAGAGTTGGTTAATCTAGGGGTAGTGTTGTTAAAAGTCTACGGGGTGGTGTTGTCAAGTCTACGGGGTAGTGGTGTTCAGTCTATGGGTAGTATTGAGTCTATGGGTAGTGTTGAGTCTATGGGTGGTGTTGTGTCTATGGGTGGTGTTGAGTCTATGGGTGGTGTTGTGTCTATGGGTATTGTTGAGTCGATGGGTAGTGTTGAGTCGATGGGTAGTGTTGAGTCTATGGGTAGTGTTGAGTCTATGAGTAGTGTTGAGACTATGGGTAGTGCTGAGTCTATGGGTGGTGTTGAGTCTATGGGTGGTGTTGTGTCTATGGGTAGTGTTGAGTCTATTGGTAGTGTTGAGTCTCTGGGTAGTGTTGAGTCTATGGGTAGCAGTGTTGAGTCTATGGGTAGCAGTGTTGAGTCTATGGGTAGCAGTGTTGAGTCTATGCGTAGCAGTGTTGAGTCTATGGGTAGTGTAGAGTCTATGGGTAGTGTTGAGTCTATGCGTAGCAGTGTTGAGTCTATGGGTCGCAGTGTTGAGTCTATGGGTCGCAGTGTTGAGTCTATGGGTCGCAGTGTTGAGTCTATGGGTAGCAGTGTTGAGTCTATGGGTAGCAGTGTTGAGTCTATGGGTGACAGTGTTGAGTCTATGGGGCGGTGCCGAGGTCACCTGAGCTGCGCCCTCTCCACCAGCTCGTCAACGCTGCCCACCGCCGCGACCACACCCAGCACGGCCGCCACCCTCTCCACGATCTCCGCCTCGCACTCCGTCTCCACGTAGCGCTGCACCAGCCGGTCCTCCGCAGTGGAGGAGGTCTGGGCGGAGGAGGAGGATGTCATGGTGGAGGGTGTCACGGTGGAGGTGGAGGATGTCACGGTGGAGGTGGTGGGGGATGTCACGGTGGAGGTGGAGGATGTCACGGTGGAGGTGGTGTAGGAGGTCGCGGTGGAGACTCTGGCCTCCTCCTCCTGGGGGGGGGCGGCCCGCCGGTCCGGCCGTGCGCCGCCGACGCCACCACCCTCGGCATGGCCACTCCGACCGCGGGTACCTCCCTAACCATGGGTACCTCCGTAACCGTGGGTACCTCCTCCACAGCGGGCACCCTCACCGTGGTCACCGCCCCGCCCACGGGGTACTTGAGCTGCCAGACGGAGTCCCTGCGGCGGAGCCAGAGGTCGGCCAGGGCCAGCGCGAGGCTCCCGTCCACGTCGCGGTCCACCACGTCGTGACCCACCACGTCGCTGTCCACCACGTCGTGACCCATCACGTCGTGGTAGACGTCGCGGAAGCGCCGCTCCGCCAGTAGGCGCCCGCCGGCGGCCAGCAGCAGCTCCTCCGTGTGCTCGCCCAGCACGAACTTCCGCTCCACCTCCACCACACGCGACATCGCGGGGGGGGCGCTCTGTGGGGGAGGTGGTGGGGGTGGGGTGGTGGGGAAGGGTGGGGGGGAGGGGAGGTGGGAAGGAGAGGGTGGGGGTACAGTGAGGGGGTGTGGGGTACAGTGCGTGGTACAGTGAGGGTGTGGGGGTACAGTGAGGGGTGGGGGCACAGTGCCGGGGTGGGGTAGTGTGGTACAGTGCGTGAAACAGTGCGTGGTACAGTGCATGGTACCTCCACGTGGTACCGGACAGCAACGCTGTGGTGGGCAGTGCCATGGGGGGAGGGCTAACTTAGATCGGCCATTCCCCTCATTGTGTTTGTAGCCACCGCAGCGGCCAAATGGGGGCTGTGGATGGGTGCGAGGGGCTGGTAACCCCTCCACCTTCATCTAATTACCGCTGAACCACGACGGAAAAATTCCGATGATCCGGTAATTGCTGCTCACTCAGAGGAGGCGTTGGAGGCGCTGTTGCTAAACCTGGAGATTGCCACTAAGAGGTGGGGCCTTACTATCAGCCCCACCAAAACTAAGTACCATCAGACACTCCACCCCCACAACTCCCAATGGGAGTTGGGGTAGTTGTGGAGAGAGTGGAGAGTTTCCCATACCTGGGCAGTGTGCTCATGACCGGCTCCGGTTTGACAGCAGAGGTCGCACCCTGAATCAGTCGAGCGGCATTATCTTTTCATCGGTTGCGTAAAGCTGTGTGGAAGCTACCTGGTCTGTCGCTCCGCACGAAGCTTCAGGTCTTTTTGGCAACAGTCATTCCCTCCCTTCTCTACGCTTGCGAAACGTGGACCCCCCTAATGGAACATCTTCGTCGGTTAGAAACATTTATGCTGGCCTGCCTACAATCCATCCTGGGTTTAAACTGCAGGCTAGATTGTGTGAGCTCACAAATTCTTGAAAGATCTGGAGAAAGTCCCATCGGTGAGCTCCTCCGGCAGGCAAGGCTGCGTTGGCTGGGTCATGTAGCCCGAATGCCCAGCCACCGAGTGCCTAAACAGCTTTTGTTTGGCCGGAAAAAGGGGGCAAAACGGGCGCCGCACGGGCTAGAGAAGAGATGGAGTGATGTGGTACAGGAGGATGTGGAGCTGAGTGGCCTTGCCAATGATTGGAACCATCGGTGTCAAGATCGGCCTCTGTGGAGGAGGCTCGTGAAGGACGCTGCTACTGGGAGGGCAGAGGAGCGACGCTCACAACGAGCGGAGCGTGGGGTGGCTAAAGCACAGCGAGTTGGCACAGTCGGCGGCACAGGTGGTGCATCAGCCAGTCATCTTGGTCATCTCATCTCGGTCATCTCACTCAGTCGACCCGTGGCACCTGGGTCTGCCCCGTGACCTGCAGGCGGGCGTTCGATACTTCACGTGGCCTCAAGGTGCACATAGCCTGGCACTCGCGCCGTGGTGATGTCACCGCCACTTAGTGGCAAATGGCTGTTGTTGTTGTTGGTACAGTGACGAGGGGGCACAGAGTGAGGCAGTGGAGTGTTGAGTGGAGGAATCCGAAAAGCTGAGAAGCTCTTCGTCACGCCAGAGGCGGTGACGAAGATGCTGGCCCACTGTATAAATCGACAAATCATCATCACCATCATCACCACCATCATCACCACCACCATCACCACCGCCATCACTATCATCACCATTATCACCATCATCACCATCACTATCATCACCATTATCACCATCACCATTATCACCATCACCATTATCACCATCACAATCACCACCATCATCACCACCATCATCACCACTACCATCACCACCATCAACATCACCACCACCATCATCAACATGACCACCATCATCAACATCACCACCATCACTATCATCACCATTATCACCATCACCACCATCACCATTATCACCATCACAATCACCACCATCATCACCACCATCATCACCACTACCATCACCACCATCAACATCACCACCACCATCATCAACATCACCACCATCATCAACATCACCACCATCATCACCATCACCACCATCATCAACATCACCACCATCATCACCATCACCACCACTCACGACTCACCACCACAGGCCTCGAAGAACAGGGACTCGAATCGAAATCGTTCAAGGATCGTGAATCCAACTGCGAACGTTCAGATTCGATAGCGGATCGATTCCCAAATCATGGATCCACATTAATCGTAAAGGTTTGATCGTGGATCGATTCCCAGGTCGTGTTCCAACGGGGAATCGTAAAAATGCGATAGTGGATCTATTACCGGATCGTAGATCTAGTGGGAATCATAAACATTCGATAGTGGATTGAGTGCCGGATCGTTGATCATCCGTTAATCGTAAGGATTCGGTAGTGGGTCGTGTCCTTGATCGTGGTTACAAGGGCGAATCGTAAAGATTCGATAGCGAATGGATTTCTGGATCGAAAATCGAGGTCGGAAGATTGTAAAAAAAATCGATGGGAATCAATTCATGAATCGGGGGTAGTGATGCAGTCGTGAGAATCGACAGCAAGCGATTCGTGGAACCAGGGATTCAATACTAAATCATTGGAATCAATCGCAATCGATTCATACCTCTATAGTTAATTGATAGGAATCGATAGGAATTGAGTGGGTGGGCGAGTGAGTGGATGAATGGGTGGGTGAGTGAGTTTGTGGGGAGGTGAGTGGGTAGGTGAGTGGGTGGGTGAGTGAGCGAGTGGGTGGGTGGGTGAGTAAGTGTGTAAGTGAGTGGGTAGGTGATTTAGTGGGTTGGTGAGTGGGTGGGTGAGTGAGTGGGTGAGTAAATCGGTGAGTGACACGGGCTATAGAAGAGATGGAGTGATGTGGTATAGGAGGACGTGGAGCTGAGTGGACTTGCCGATGACTGGTACCAGCGGTGTCAAGATCGGCCTCTGTAGAAGAGGCTCATGAAGGATGCTACTGGGCAGTTGGAGGCAGTCGCCCTCCCAACAACAACGGAGGGCGGAGGAGCGACGCTCACAACAATGAGCGGAGCAGCGGGTGGCTAAAGCACAGCAAGTTGGCACAGTAGGGGGCACAGGTGGTGCATCAGCCACTTGTCCAGGCAGTCGACCCGTGGCACCTGCTGGATCTGCCCCGTGACCTGGTGCACCTAGCCTGGCACAGCAGTCTCTGAGTATGAGTCAGTGAGTCTGTATGGGTCTCTACGTATCTCTAAATATCTCTATCTTTATTTATCTATGTGTCTCTCTGTATCTCTAGGTATCTCCATTTATCTGTATGAGTGTCTATGTATATCTACGTATCTCTATATCTGTAGTGGGTTGAATAACGATAAGGGAACTTCTCTGAGGCAACACAGTTTTATTTAACACTTAACACAGAGGGGTAACGGCCCCTCATACCCAATACACTGGAGTTTTACTCTCCAATCTAATACGCCTCTCACTGGTTAATATACACGTCCTCCGTGAGTGAAGCTTGAATCTTCACTGGTATAAGCTGGAGCCGACCCTTGCCAGGGGTACGGCTCTGCCCTTGAGGCTCTTCAGTCTTCAATCTTCAGGAGGCTTCTTGTCTTCAGCTGGACGACGACTGTCCGGCACCATTCAGAGGTCCGGCTTTTATACAGGTCCGTGGCTTGCTCCGCCCTGGCCACGCCTTTCTTCCAGAACCTTCCACCGGGTCCCGGGAGGGTGACATCATCCCCCAGCCCCCTCCCGGGGTCTCGGGTCTTTGTTCTTAGATCCGTTATCCCAGGATTTGCCGTTCGCCCCTCGGGCCATAGTCCTTGAACATTGCGCTTAGCCACTCTTCCGCCCCCTATTGACATGTGAGGGATGCTACCAACTGACAGCATGGGGAGTGCACAATAATACCTCTCCATCACCCCCCCCCCCCCTGCGTAGCACACAGCCGTCCCGGCTGTCAATAACCTAAAAAAAAGTTCAATTGTGAATCAAACTGAACGCGTGTGCCTAGTAACTAACAAAACACAACAACGACATATATACCCCAACCCCCTGTACAAATTTACACTAAAGACATATACAATGGAATCGCGCACGGCCACACGCACAACCCGTGGCCAAGCACCCATCACTCGTGGAAAAAAAACGTGACCGACCGACGGCAGAGAACGGCAATGGTCACCGGTGGCGCGAGAGCAGGTGGGTTGTGTGGTGCGTGTGTGGAGAGCGCGAACAGAGTTATGAAAAACACAGAGTCTTCGTGCGCATGTGAGCAGCTGGTCCGTCGTAGGGAATGGCTTCGCAGGTGGCGCAGATGCGACGGGCCCTTCAGGGGGCACGTCCGGCAGGCCATGCGGCCGACCGTTGGCAGGAGCGGCCGGCGTGGACTGGCCCTGGCCCGTCACTCACGCATTGTCTGGAGGAGCAACAACACGACGTCGCTGAGAGCTAGGCATCACGAACGCATCACCCGGCTCGTTGGACACGTCACAAGCTCGGCTCCAGCGGTGTGTAGGTGACGCAGGAGTGCGCGGCACGACGAAGGACTTCAGGCGTTAGGGGTGGACGAACCAACATCGTCTGCCCCATCTGACCGTGACGCATTTCAAGTTTCATTTATTAGGTATAGCCCTGTAAGCCATGTGGCTCTTGAGTTGGGTGCAACCACAACAAACAAAATATGAACAGAGAACATCTTAAAGTGATGACACGCAACAGAAACATCCTGGATAAACCAGCAAATCTTCCAGAAAAAAACACCGTATTACAACGCTGTGTGCAAAAATCCCAGTGTGATGCAAGTCAAACAATAACAACCATAAGACAATGTATATTAAAGTTATCAGGCCAACTCCGCACTTGGCTTAACCATATGTTTTCGAATTCACCAAAATAAAGCTATAAAATACAATGTAACAACAGTAATCATAGGAACTTTCATTCAAATTTAACAATAAAAGATATACATAACATGTACGACCAAATTTGCAGCCATATCTGGCAGCATGACACTCCGAGTGTATGATGTGTTAGTGGGTCAGTGGTAGTGTGAGTGAGTGTATGATGTGTGAGTGAGTCAGCCTCGTCCACACGATCGTGGCCTCCTCCACGCCATTGCGGCCTCCCGCCATCGCGGCCTCCCCATCATTGTGGCCTCCTCCACGCAATCGCAGCCTCCTCCCCGCCATCGCGGCCTCCTCCACGCCATCGCGGCCTCCTCCGCCCTATCGCGGTCTCCTCCACGCCATCGCGGTCTCCTCCACCCCATCGCGCGCACGCAGCCTGTATAGTGGACAACTTGTACGATTTTAAATTTCGATTTAAAGCTTTCGTGACTGCAGGGATTCATCTTCTTGGTTCTTTCGGTAAAGTCACGTAGAAGGGAAGTAATAAAATAAAAAAAATATTATTTTATTTTATTATGTTTTATTTTTATTATTTTATTACTTCCCTTCTACGTGACTTTACCGAAAGAACCAAGAAGATGAACTTGTACGATGTCGACGGGGCCCTTCCAGGGCTTGAGCAATTCAGGCGATGTAGACAAAGACACCTAAGGGCAATATAGCAGGCCTTGTCCCCCGTGGCCCACGCGTGTCTGGGTGACTTGGGGTAGCGCAGTCACTCAATAGCACTCTGGCGAGAGCCCGAATTCATAATGGAGGCCTCACGTGCCTCAGCCAATCTTCTGATGTTAAAACGCAAGTGGTCCGCGATCTTGGATTTCGGTGTGGGCAAATCAACGTGCAGCTGAACATCCACAGGTGGGTCTGCATCCCTGCCATACATCAGAAAGAAGGGTGAAAAGCCGGTCACAGCGTGAGGAGCCATTCTATATGCGGCTAGGACCCCGGGGATCTGGAGATTCCAGTGGAGCTGGGAATCGCTAACCTGGTGGTACAACATTGACTTTTTTTGTACCCAAAACCTTGCACACATCGCGTAACAGGCTACTCGAAAAAAAAATCCCTTGATCGGTTAGCAGCCGTTCAGGAGCACCTTTTTTCATGACGTAGCCTTGGAACAAAAGCCTCAGTGAAATACTCCACCCCAACCAGCAGGTACTTGTTACCCTTAGGAGTGGTAGGCAAGGGCCCCAAAATGTCCAGAGCCACCAACTCGTTGATGCGAGACACCTTGGATGGATTGTAACGGTGGGAAATATGGCTTTGCCGGCGGCTTCCGCCAAGCTCACTGGGCGCAGCCCTTCAGGAGGTTAGACATCCCGCAGCATGCCCGTCGAGAAGAAATGAAGTTGGAGCAACCCGAGGGTCTTGTGTACCCCCAGATGCAACAGGCGCTCGTGCGCCGCCCAAACGGCTCTACCACGCAAGGCAGAGGGCACCACAATCTTGTGTAAGCATGAGTCACTGTCCCACTGGATAAGGAGAACCTCGCGCAGGACGAGAGACGCAAACCGACCCTTAACATTAGCCGAATTTTCGACGTGACGCCATAAGGCAAGTAGGGACACGTCCTCTATCTGGTGGTGACCCCATTCGGCAACGTTCAGGCCCAACAAGTCATTCCGACCTGCTGGATCGACGGCATCCTCCGAGGGACCCTGGTCAGAGGGGAGCGCATCTGCCACAGCTGTGAGGGGCGGAACCGGGCCAACCCCTGGCAAACCACCAGAACCAAGAAAGCAAGCGCACCTGTCGCCATATGGGAGACGCGACAGTGCATCGGTGTTGGTATGTCGGGTGCCCTTGTGGTAGGTGATTGTGCAATCATAGTCCTGGAGGACCTCGAGCCACCTCGAAAGTTGATCTGATGGCTGGTCGACACGCAAGGCATATTGCAACGGAGAGTGGTCCGATCTAACGGTGAAGTGCCTGCCCTACAAGTATGGCCGATATTGTTGAATGAAAAAGACGATGGCCAATAATTCGCGTCGAGACACGCAGTAGTGTTGTTCCGCTGGGGACAACCCCCTGCTGCCATATGCAATCACCCATACGATACCACTGATTACCTGGGAGAGCACCCCGCCGATACAGGTATTGCTGGTGTCCGTATCAAGTACGAACGGATTCGAAAAGTCGGGGTAACTCAAGGGCAGTGCTTTCACCAGGGCATTGCGCAGCGCATCGAACGCGGGCTATTCAACCTCCCCCCAGTGAAATTTTACACCTTTTGCCATCAGGGCATGGAGGGGCTTAGTGATGGATGCGAAGTCAGCCACGAAACGATGATAGTAGGAGGCAAAACCAATTAAGCTGCGGACTTTCTCCACCGAGGTTGGAGTCGGCCACGAGCTAACGCTCTTGGTTTTGTCAGGGTCAGTGGAAATGCCCGAACAGATGATGATATGCCCCAGATACCGCACAGGCTCACGTAAAAGGTGACACTTTTGAGGCTTGAATTTCAAGTTTGCGGCGCGCATTTTCAAGAATATTGCCCGCAACCGTTCGAAGGTGTTCGTCGAACGTGCAACTGAAGACAACGACATCGTCTAAGTAAATCAAGCACGAGTCCCACTGGAGCCCAGCGAGGACAAGCTCCATGAGCTGCTGGAATGTCGCTGGGGCCGAGTGGAGCCCCATGGACAACCTAATAAACTAAGAATGTCCTTGAGGCATTCAAAAGGCAGTTTTTGGTTTTGACACGTCGTGGAGGAGAAGTTGCCAGAACCCCGAAAACAGGTCCAGTGTGGAGAAATAACGAGCCCCTGCCAATGCGTCCAACGACTCATCCATACGTGGGAGCGGGTAAGCATCGGCCATATATATTTTGTTTAAATGGCGAAAGTCAACACAGAATCTTAAGGTGCTGTCGTGCTTTTTCACGAGAACAATGGGAGCTCCCCAGGGGCTGGTCGAAGGAGAGATTATATCCACGGCTAGCATGTCGTCGACAGACAATTTAATATGCTCGTTTTCGGCCGGGCTAAGCCAAAACGGGTTCTCGTGGATGGGAGCAGCATGACCGGTATCAATATGGTGACGCAACAATTTAGTGCATTCAATATAAAATTTACTTTTACTGAAAACGTCATCAAATTCTCGCAAGAGTGTGCGCAACCTTGCCTGCTGTGATCCGGACAATTTGCCAGCCCCCGCGCATAGCGAGTCCAACCACCCGTCATCCAGGTCCAAGCGCGGTTGTGACTGAGGACCGGTACTGACATGGCCGACGACCGGGTTTCCCAGGGGCGCCCACGTCGCATGAGCGAGCACAGTCCCCTGGGGAACAACGGTCAGACGCAACCCGGCATACAGGACCTGGATGAACGGGTCCCTGTCACTCGCTACGAGAGTCTGTGCGGCTACGAGTTTGAGGCCCCTAATCGCGGTATTAGACAGCCCCAACAAAACACCATTTGCTGACGCCCCCGGGTCAAGCGGTTTCCGTAAACAAAGGGGCACTAGTATCTGCGCGCCCCAGGGGAATTCGCACCTTGCGGGCAGCCAGTGCTTCCACCATGGTGCAGGCCATGCGCAACTGCGTGGGGGAAGGCAGGAATGCCATACGCCGGCCGGAGGGGAGCTCAATAGATCCCTGGTCAATGAGGATGCAGATAGACATTCTGGCAAGAAAATCTGTCCCTAGTAGACAAGGCACGGTGAGGGACGAAGAGACCAAAATCGAAAATTGTGCACGAATTTGTCCAATTATTCCGAATGAGCCCCCATTAGCAGCGAAGCATGGGGCAGAAACCGGTTGCAGGGGGTGACACCGAACGGGCAGAACGTTGTATATCAAGTCGGACATAATGGTAGCCGACGCACCCGTATCGACAAGTATGCGGAATTCAACGCCCTCGATCGAACCCATAACAACAGAGGACCCCGCGGCTGCGGCGACAACCCTATGGGCCAGCTCAGACCACTGACCAGGTCGGAGCTCCCCGTTAGAAGTACGACAATCCCGTTCCCCGGTGCCCGTTACCTGGCGAATACGCGGCGCGGTGCAGTGAGGTGTGCGAGGTGAGTGCGAGGGCCGAGCAAGTGCGGTGCCGTGACTTGCCTGGGTATGACGTGAAGCCGTGAGCACCCGAGGATCCGATGGCCGGGGTCCGGAGGTGCGGCATCGAGGCGCTCGGCAGTCGGCTGACATGTGCCCCCGCAGACCGCAGTTGAAGCAGGTGATGTCCAGCCGCGAAGAAGTCCGTCCCCGCTGGTGGTCGTTCTGGCGCCGTGTACATTCTGAAGCCCTCCATCCCGAAGGGCGAGTCGTCTCAAAGACTTGGTCGGTTGGAGGGTCATCAGGCGTGCAGCAAGGCACCTCGTCGACGCGCAGGCGGCGATGCTCGACTCCCGGTGGAGCAGCAGATGTGCGTGGATGCTCTTGGCAGCGCGCAGTGAGCACGTCATCGTCAACTTCACTGGGTGAAGTTCACGCGTGGTGGTGGTGTTTGTTGTGGTGGTTGTGGTTGTGGTGATGGTTGATGTGGTAGTGATTGTGATGGTTGTTGTGGTGGTGGTTGTTGTAGTGGTGGTTGTTGTGGTGGTGGTTGTTGTGGTGTTTGTGGTTGTTGTGGTGGTTGTGGTGATTGTTGTGGTGGTTGTGGTGGTGATTGTGGTGATTGTTGTTGTGGTGTTTGTTGTGGTGGTGGTTGTTGTGGTGGTTGTTGTGGTGGTGGTGGTGGTTGTGGTGATAGTGATTGTTGTTGTGGTGGTGGTTGTTGTTGTTGTTGTTGCTCTACCGCCTTCTCCTGGTGAGCACCAGGGCCACGTGGCGCCTCGTCGACTCGCCCTCGTGGGGAGTTCCCAGCAGCGTCAGTGGTGATCCACCAACCCCCCCCCCCCCACCAGTGCTGGGTCACAGCGAAGCTGCAGGTTGCCCCTCAGTGCCTCTGTTTGTTTTTGTTGTCGCCAACGCGGGACTCCCTCAGTGGTGGGAATCCAGAATGTCAGAATCTGTGTTTGTAGTGAAGGTGGAATCCGATGAGCTGTGAAGCTCTTTGTGTTCACAGATGTTGCAGTGGTGAGGGGCGGGCGTGGAGGGAGCGCCTGGGGCGGTGAGGGGAGAGGGTGGGCAGCGTGCGTGGTGACGTCACCGCGTTGGAGAATCATGCGTGGTGACGTCACCGCGTTGTGAGAGCTAGCGTGGTGACATCACGTCCATGATGCAGCAGCAGGTAACTTGAACAGCTCGGACATTGTTGGCGCCTTTTGTGTTTGTAGCCATCTCTTTATTTGTTTATTAATTTGTAGATTTAACTTGCTTGGCAGTGGCTGTGTAGATGATTTGGTCATCGTGTTTCATTAATGAACAGCGTTGCGGGATGCAGTGAGCACGAATGACGCTGTAGACAACTACGTTGTTGGTGTTCTGTACTTTTATTGTAGAATCGACGATGCAAGCGTCAGAATACCACTGTCGTACGTGTACATTTATACTTTTTAAAATCAATATTATTGTTGTTGTATTTCTCCCACAACCCATGACACCACCAGTGTATAAACACATCCCAGTTCACCATTGCTAATTATACACCCCTACACTACAGTCACGCTTCTCTGGCAGGGTGAATACATCTACGTTAGCCTCACACACACACAGAGTGGCACTTATTTTATCACCCCCCCCCCCCCCCCATGAAGGTAGTGAGGATTGTTCATACTCAGCCCTCCCCCCGGCCGTTGTGATGGAGAGGCACACAGCCCCTAGCCACCGACAGCCACCAGCCAGTCACGGGCGTGGCACTGCGCGTGACGGTGACGAGGGTGGTGAGTGCCGTGCGTCGTGGCGTCTGCCCTCTGCGCTGTTCATGTTCACCACTCTCAGGACGCACCACACAGATCCACAATCCTCACTGAGTCACCAACTTTCGACCCCATCAGCAGCCCAGGATATAGGGGATGAGTGAAGGTTTGGCGAAAAGAGTGCAGCAGTGTCATCGAGTCAGCGCTGTAAAACGACAGCAGCCCCGCGTCCCAGTCCAGATGAACCCCGACTCTCCGCGGAGGCTCCGGCACCGACAGTGAGGTCTCTACCCCGCCATGCCGCACTGATAAGCTTTTACCAGCTTTCTGTAGACACCAGGAGACGTCACTCCCTCCCAGGCCACAATCAGCACCACGCCCACTCCGTGGGATCGTCCCGTACGTGACTCCAATCCAACACAGCCCCGCGCTCCCCACGTCCACCACCCAGTAATGCTGACCCGATGAGAAGCTCTCAAAGCACAGGGCTTGTGACCAGCAATCAAAGCGGTGTGGGTGATGGGGGCGACCCTGGGGGACACCGCCCACCGTCACCGTCCTGAGATCCGAGGAAATCTGGAGGCGGTTGTAGGCTGAGTTTGTGTCCAGAGTTGGTGAGCGTCCATCTGTGGTGAGGACAGCGATGACACCCACACAGCGGTCATGGCGATGCGTGCGCAGTAGCGGCACGAGCAGTTCACGTAGCATGTACACAAAAACACGCTGGTGTTGTGTTGTAGTCATACTGCAGAATGTGATACATTTGTAGTGACATCGCGAGATGTCACTGTGTAATTCCGGCCCTAGAGAGGCACGGCATGCGGTGTATTGACATTGCGGATACCAGTAGGGTATGGGTGTAGTACCGGCCCTAGAGGGGCTCGGTCAGTGCTGATTGATAGCGCTGGATGGCATCACGCTTGGCGTGCAGTGCAAGCCCTACAGGACAGGGTGTGGGAGTGCCGGCCGTAGGAAAGGGGTTACGAAAGGCCATGGCACTCTGGTTGACCTGAGAGGACACGTGACCGGTTAAGTCTACAAAGGGCCCCCAAGTAAGGGCTAGGGGTGGTCATGTGGTCGGAGGCCAGATCCTGCTCGAGGATTCTGGAAGGTGGTCGTGGCCGAGGGTGGAGCCAGCCACGCCGCAGAGATTATAAGCCGGGTCCACAGAGGGACCGGCGTTGTTGTTCATCCTGAAGAAACCTTCGCCTACGTTCTACAGAGTCTCCAACACGTGGACTTGGACCCAAGCTGTGGTCCGGTCCGTAGTAGCAGTTACGTTGTAATTAGTGCAGTTAGCCTGGTGGTCACCACCTGGCTAACTACACCAGTTACGTTGTAATTAGTGTAGTTAGCCTGGTGGTCACCACCTGGCTAACTACACCAGTTGCATTGTAATCAGTGTAGTTAGCTTGGTGGTCACCAACATAGGTTGTTATTCTGTTCACGGGCAGTTACCCTGTGTGTTGGTGTTAAATAAATGTGTTGCCTCCAAAGAGTACGTCTGCGACTCAGTTGAATCCACTACACATTGATATGTAACACAATGATCATCACATGTATGACACATGCATACAGGACTAGTATTTGTGTACACATAAGAGTATTCATTGAAATGTATGTACATCTGCTGGTTATCTTTATTATTTGTGTACACATACTGGCATTTGTTAATATTTGTGTACCAGAGGTGTGGACTCGAGTCATGTGACTTGGACTCGAGTCAGACTCGAGTCATGAATTTGATGACTTGCGACTCGACTTGGACTTGCATAACAATGACTTTGTCCCACCTATGAGATGTGGACTCGAGTCATGTGACTTGGACTCGAGTCAGACTCGAGTCATGAATTTGATGACTTGCGACTCGACTTGGACTTGCATAACAATGACTTTGTCCCACCTCTGTTGTGTACACATACGAATAGTATCGTGCATTTGTGTACACATACTAATACTCATTAGTACACTTACTAGTATACAAATACTATTATTCTATAGGACACATACTAGTAAACTAATACTATAGTACACATACTCGTATGCTAATACTAGTATGTGTACTATAGAATAATAGTACTACACTAATATGACCATGGGTGTGTGTGCAGTGGTAATTAATAGTGGTGATGATGCCAGCACCACAATGTTAATGCCACTCTCACAGCGTCTCTCTACAAACACGACGCCTGTACAATAGCCACCACAGCCTCGAACACTCACATCCACGCACAGGCATTTGATGGCGGGGATCGTGGACGTAGTGTAGAGGTACAGTACAACAATGGTTCATGTTGCACTGCCCTCTGCTGCCCACTCTGTCACAACAGTTGAAAGTGTTAATTTATCTTCTTGGTTCTTTCGGTAAAGTCACGTAGAAGGGAAGTAATAAAATAATAAAAATAAAACATTAAAATGAAATAATTCTCACGACGTTTCGGCTACAACGCAAGCAGCCGTCTTCAGGTGAAGAATGAGACACTACCAAGCTAGGAGCTTATATATAAACTGGGTTGGAGGTGGAAGAGCGCCTTAACAAAAATAATGTGGATATGAAGAGGAATTTAGCATATTCATGGATAAATGCGTAGGAGGTGGGCGGGGGGGGGTTTCAAAGTCATATTATGCCCATGCATTATGCAGGATCAGCAGCACCAAGGGGGGGTGCAGGGTGTAGCATTAACAAAGGAAAGGAATGTTAATGATATGTAGCTGCAGTTACTAAACAACCACGTAGAAAACTAAAGTATAAACTACATAAAAAACTAAAGTATAAACTGCATAGCACCATCAGTATACTTACCGTTCAGCTTAACCGAAATGGGGAATATTTTTCAGATCCCCAAAAAATAGTTGACAATTTTAACATTCATTTTTCTGAAGCTGGTACCCTATTTGATAATCTATTGGGAGTCACCCCTGCTCATGCAAATTCCTACTCCCCTATCCAAACATTAAGCGAATTTAGTTTTCAGCCAATCCACGAAAGTAATGTTCTGAAACAACTGTCCTTCCTCAAAGGGTCCTCCTCTACCGGAGCAGATAGTATTCCCGTCTTTGCTCTACTAAGTGTTGGTCACCTAATACACAAACCTATAGCCCATATTTTCAACCTGTCCATCAAAGAAGCATCAGTTCCTCTAGAATGGAAACATTCCTATGTTCGTCCACTTCACAAAGGGGGCCCTAAAGATGATCCAAATAACTACCGACCTATCTCAATTTTGTCCCCGTTGATGAAAATTTTTGAAAAATTATTGAACTACCAAATTATCAGTTTCCTGTCCGCCAACAATCTATTACATCTAAAACAATCTGGGTTCCGAAAAAAATACAGCACCACATCTGCTGCATTAGACTCTATGAATCACATTTACAGTAGCCTTGATAATAAGCAGTACTGCGCCTGTCTTTTTCTTGACTTGTCCAAAGCTTTTGATACAGTAGACCACAACATCCTGCTTAGTAAAATAAGTTGCCTCGGTTTTTCCGAAAACACAGTAAAATGGTTAAAAAATTACCTCTTTTCTCGCACCCAAACTGTATTCACAGATGGTTGGAGGTCAAACAGTGTTAAGATAACAAAAGGGGTTCCACAGGGTTCCATTCTCGGCCCCCTCTTGTTCTCTCTTTATGTAAATGACTTGGGCACTGAACTGGATTATTCCAGGGTAAATCTTTTTGCAGATGACACGGTACTAATTACTGCTGGCCGCTCTCCGGATGACGTGATTGCTAAGCTCCAGAGTGATTTCAACAAACTACAACATCAGCTAGTTGCTCTTAAACTAGTCCTAAATCCTGCCAAAACCAAGGTGCTATGCTTCTCACCAGGACTAAAGCGGGAAGTTATTTTCCCCAAATTACATTCCTTAAATAATGATCAAATAGAGCAAGTTAAGATCTATAAGTATCTTGGGATCATCCTGGATTCAAAACTGAATTTTGAAGATCACATTGATTATATTGGGAAAAAGACAAAAATTAAAATTGGTTTTCTATATCGACACAAGCACTGCTTCCCCCCTATGTTCCGTTTGGAATTGATTAAAGCTACCATACTGCCTCTACTTGATTACTGTGACATTGTTTATAAATCAGCCCCAAGTACTGTACTGAAGAAGCTTGACTCAATGTATCACTCGGCCTTAAGATTTGCATTGAACTGCCCATATAGGACTCACCACTGTGACCTCTACATTGGGTCAAACTTAACATCTCTGAATGTTCGACGGCTTGTGCACCAGATCTTATTTATTCATGATGTACTTGCAAAAGAATCTGCAGATTACCTGCTGGATCTCATCTCTGTTTCAAAGAACAAATTTGGCCTAAGATCTACACTCATTTACCAGCTTAATATTCCCTATTGCCGTACATATACTGGAGGAAGGGCCTTTGCTATTGATGCCCCCAGGGTCTGGAATGCTGTTGCCAATAAATTGAAACTTGAGTCACTACCTATGAGATCTTCACTCAAAACTGCTCTAGAGGAGTTGTACACCCCTAGCTGCCAGTGCTATTCAGTGACCTAAAATAAAATGTTTCGCTCCGGATGATCGCTACAAAGTATGACCTGTGTTTTGATTTAGTGTGCTGATCTTAAAGGTGGAGTGACTCATGCAGCCAGCTATGGCTGCAGGGTTTTGGTAGTACATGTTGTTTATGCCATTTATTGTGAAAATTCTGTCACAGTTCCTATGATTGCTTTTTCATTGCTTTCATGGCTTTATTTTGGTGATTTCGAAAAGTGTATTGGTTTAGCCATGTTTGTTTGTTGTAGTACAGAGTTAGACTGATGGCCTTAATCTAAGCTGTCTTGTGGTTGTTGTTGTTGTTGTTGTTTGACTTGCATCCTACTGGGATTTTTGCACACAGCGTTGGTGTGCGGTGTTTTTTCTGCAATATTTTGCTGCCTTTTCTTGGATTTTCTGTTTGCACTTAGTCACATATTCACTTTAAGATGTTTTTTGTTCATGTTTTTGTTTTTTGTTTGTTGCGGTTGCACCCGATTCAAGAGCTGAATGGCTCACAGGGCTATACCTAATAAATGAACTTGAACTTGAACTACTATACTCTACAATAAGCTGAGTTACTAACAGCAAGTAATACATTACAATTCTACGTCGTAAAAATTATATAATATGCTTCCATCTAAACTTTATTCTCTTACATCACACGAGCATATACCGTACTATATACTGCCATAGATAAACCCAACATTAAATTATATACTGTATTACTATAAACCATACATTTCAACATAACACTATGTATTATTCTACCCACCCTAATGTGTATCGAAATGGTTTATTACGTCCTTCCAATGATTGCTAAGCCAGAATCCATCTTCTCGGTTAAAATTGTCTCTGTGTTTGTATATGTGGATCGCCTCATGAACGAATCTCTCATGATAGCCAGATGGCTTGCAGAGAACCTCTGTCTTGGAGAAGTCAATGTCATGTGAGCCCACTGAGTCGTAACAGTGATCTGCCACGGCTGAGGTGTTTGTCCTACCGTGTTTCAGGTCAGCTTTATGTTCACGGATGCGGTCCGAGACATGTCGTTTGGTTTCCCCAATGTAACTGCTACCACAGAGGCAACTTAGTTTGTAGACATTGCTGGGGTCACAAAAAAGATCTCCAAAATCCTGATTAAACACAAGAACCAGGTCCGATTCAACACAGTACATAAAATCCGTGATCTGGTACCGTCTGTAAAAGATGTGGTTCCAGACATACAGTACCCTGGTGTCAGACACACACACAGGAAAACACACACAGTCTCACACACAACCCAACACACACAAACACACACACACAGTCGGACACAAACACGGTCAATCATACGCCATTAATCTCTTGTCATGAGACTACCATCCCGTGGCCTGCAAGGTCGATGGCACTCACGCATGAACGCCAGCAGCTTGACCACAGTTCCCTCCAGGGCTCTGATCACGGTGGTGCTGTCGTGGCTGGGACCTGAGCGTGAAGCTCCCCTCTGATTGCCCCTGATGTGAAACCAGGATAACCACAGGGCGCCAGAAGAGTGACATAGTTATTGCCTCACACACAGTCAGTACACAGCCAGTATCTCATACAGCATGATCATAACACACATCATCATCACCACAAACAATCAGCACACACATTATACACAGCATCATCATCATACAGTCAGTACACACAGAACAGTTTTTCGCACAGCACTATGCCCCGTACCTCCAGTTATTGTGGTTGGCTACGTTCGGTGCATGAGAAGTTCAACATAAGTACATACATCACGTACATACATCACATACATCACGTCGTAAGCCATGCGGGGGCAGGCGTTCTCACCTGAGCGTCTCCTTCATGTGAACCTGCAGGAGACAGAGACAGGAGCTGTGAGCCGCTTCGTCTGCAGTCACATGACCGTATCGTGTCACAGGGTGGAGAACGTGATGATTGGTAGGCAAGCCCCGCTTTGGCTGCACCGAGTCATGAATGGCAGTCGCGTTAACAAATAAAGCCACGGGCAATTTTGTCTTCAAGGAGTCTCAACAAGAGGGCTTAGCCCCTTAAACCATTGCCACTGTGACACGAGATTACGAGCAACCGCCATCCATGAACACAACCGTGCCCAATCATCGGTACGCTCTCCATGCATCCATTACTATGCTTGAACATCTTTGAAGTTAATGATGTATCGATGACAAATAAAAGTAATTTAAAATTGGTAAAACAAATATTATTGTACTATTTTGTGATAAAAAATACAATATAGAACACATCGCAACACATTGTACAAAGTTGTGTGCTGCATGTTTTCAAGCTAGGAATTGGCATGGATCAAAGGCTTAAGTTTGAATTGAGAGCGTCTCCCATATATTCATGCATACTTATCAAGTATTCATTAGCGCCCTTCTCCCCCACCAGGTCTGTTAGCCTTTTCACAGTACTACTTCTATGAAATAATCAATCTATGGAATACATATTCCATAGATAATTTTCAAGCTTGTTATTTAATGCGTGCAGGAGATGTGTTTACGGAGCCTTGTGTTGTGTTTAATTCAGACTAGGAGCATGCATCACGCGTGTGAGTATTGCCAAGTAACACCACGCATGGGACAAACGAAGCAACAAATAACCTCATCACCACCCGTCCCCACAGAGGCGCTCCGCACCTGCAGGAAGGCGAGCGAGTCCCTCTCGTGCTGCAGAGCGCGCAGGCGAGCGGCCGCTGCCTGGAGCTCGCCGATCTCCCGCTCGTGACGAGCGATGTCCTCCTCGATCCGGGACAGCAGCTCACGCCCCTTCACCTCAACGCGACGTAGAGCCTCCCTCTCGTCCTCGTCGACTACCGCTCTCATGCGAGAGAAATGGTCTGAGATGCGAACCTTGGTCTCGGTAATGATATCCTGTAAGGATGTATGATTTGAGTTTTTTCATGAATTAATTTGCAAAGCTTTTCATGCATCCTCTTGTACAGGAGGACTAATGCAATCCATAGGGGTCACATCATTGCAAAGCATCTAAAAACAATCTGCAACAAGCTCATGGCTATGGCACATTTTAAATATGATGATTTATAACAATTTCTAATTATGATTCATACACAGCCACATATATATCCAAACATTAGCCATTTTAATATAATATAATGCATTACATGAATCTGTAACTATTTAGCTAAACTTGTATTTACAGGTTGTATAAATAGCTAACAAACTATTCGGGTGAAAAAAACATGCTCAATATGTATTCCGAATTCAAAACCAGCAGAGGCATGTAAGAACTTGAAATATTCAGGAATCAAAAATGCAATCTACTGTAAAGTTGTCACACTAATTGTGTAGCCCACTGAAGGTGAGTCGAATAAGAGAAAGTCATCCTCACAAGGAGCATCACAGATCCAGACCCGGACACGGTACCTGCGCCTCCTTGCGAGCGGCCTCCATCCGCTTCACGGACTCCTCCGCCTCCTTCCTCTTCTCCTCCACCACTCGCGTCTCCTCCCCTACGCGCGTCTGTAGTGAGAGGCGAGACGTCACCTGGGGGAGACTCCAGCCCCCCTGAGGCATCCCTCACACCGCCCTTCCCTCCACACCGACCACTCCACAGCGAAGGCCCTCATCTCCACGCTGCCTTTGTATGGTGACTGAGATGGGGGGAATGGGGAGTGGGCAAGCTGATGCCTCGTTGTAGCAGCAGCCGGCTGGAGCCGTGCTGGCTTGGTGTCTGTACCAACTCGGAACCAAAGGCCCATGTGCCCACAGCTGTCTAGTTTAGAAGATAAATCTAGAATAATTGTCTATCAAGTGGATGTGATATCAGTCTAAAATATCTATCCATTTAATTCCGTTACACAGAAGTTATGTTTCGTGATAGTTGAGCATTCAATACATGCTGAGGCTGTTTCTTAAAACACCAACAAGGAAGATTGGCTACACAGGCAGAGACACAGAGTCATACCAGAGAGCATGGACACGCAATTATGTGTTTTTCATGACATGTTGTGCAGCCCAGTGACAGAATTTGTCACATTGTCTTGCGGTGTCTCACTTTGAGGGCCTCACCTTTCGTCTCTCGTGCTCGTCCTTCAGCGTCAGGACCTGGTGTCCTTTGTGTTCAACTGCGATGGTGCAATATGAGCAGATCAGGCTGCTGTCTACTGTGCAGTAGAAATTCAGCTCCTCACTGTGGTGAGGGCATTTTCGCTCATCCAAGCTCGCAGTGGGATCCACCACAGCGTGGTCTCTCAACCTGGGATTCTCCACGTGAGTCCTGAAGTGTGAAAAACAGTAGGACATCTCGCATCTCAGGCAGGTCTTCACTGCAGGAGTCTGGCCGTCACCGCAGATGTCACAAACAACGGCCGTGGCCATCCCATCACTAATTCTGAACTGCTCCGCCAGGTTGGCTAGGGCCTCGTTCTTCCTCAGCTGGGGTTGGACAAGGAAGGTCGCTCGGCACTGTGGACAGGTGAAACTGCTCGCCGTCTCCCAGGCGGCATCCAAGCACCGGAGGCAGAACGAGTGTCCACAGCTCAGCGTGGAGGGGCAGACGAACGTGTCCAGGCAGATGGAGCAGCGCAGCTCACTATCCACACTCTCACTGGGAGTCGTGCTAGCCATGATTCATGGGCTTCGCTGAGATCGCTCGCTGTGTGACTCAGAGAGACGCTTAACCAGGACCTCTCTCTTATAGTGACGGTGAAGAAGGAAGTAAAATACTCAAAATATTTTCATTGTCGTCACTCACATCACCAGACACTGCCCGGAATGTGAACCCATGCCTTTGGTGCACAAACAGCAGCTTCAAGGTTAACATGGTTACAATACACAGCTTGACATGAACAAAATGTATCAGAGGAATCTAATATTTTAACCAATATATACATTTAAAGAAATGAGTGTTGTAATATAAATCGGCGAGGCTCAGCTGCGGTGGCTCATTCATGAGATGAGTTTCGAGAGAAAGACTCATCCTTCCAGAGCTCAGCACAAAAGTTGGTGTCTATGGTAAGACAGAGCAATGGATTGGGTGCCACCATGATTGTGAGATGTTATCTCACTCTCCTTATGGCTGCTTTATATTTAAAGTTTGCGTATTTCTCTCTCTCCCCTTGGTCGCGGGAATTTGTATCTGGGTCCTCCGAGTTAACCTCCTATTTAGAATCAACATCACGCATTTAGAGTATTTGGCTGCAAACAATTTCCACCTAAGCCACTTGATTAAGCAATTTTTTTTTGTGATAGGCAGGTCGCTTCTGAAAAAGAGCCACATAGCTCAGTGACCCTTACCTAGTAAAATAAAAATTAAATCGTTGGTATCGTTGTAGATATTTCATGATGTCCAGTAACTCCATCTGAGTGTAATTACCCCAACATGATGAGTTGCTTGAATCTCATTGTGGCATCTGAGATGGAATTTGTCTGTGGACTCCTGCTACCCATCCTGGAACCTTTGACTAGCAGTGTGAATGTATCACCAACTCTACCTGCCTCCATCACCCACTGCTGGCGATGTCACCGTCTCTCACTCTCACCTTGTCCGAGATTGGAGATTCCCATTCCGACCATTCACAGCCACACCCACCACCTATTTCACCTGCGTTGTTTCATATTCGCATGTACGAATTTTGTACACGCGTCCTCCATCCGTCTTTCTACATCCCCCTCCCCTCCCCAAGTGGTCCGGGATTTACTCATCACACCACCTCCAGCGTGTTGAGGCACAGTGTGGTGCGATGCACAGGCATCTTGGCAGCGAAACAAAGCCTGATGGCTGCTCTTCAAGGTTTGTCAGAAGAACCAGAAGTTAACTTCCCTGAGTAGAGCCAATTGAGCTCAAAAGTAATTTTTCGATGGGGTTTCGGCCGACAGACGTCATCAAAGCATTCCATTTCCTGTTTAACCTTAACAGACTGTTGGGGCAATTGCTGTAAGCGAGCACCTATGAGGGCCGGCACGGGGTTGACCTAGGGGAGGCCCAGCACCAGTTCAGATAATCGTCACTGGTGTTGGCCGTGAGCGGGAATCGAACTCGGGTCTCCAGGTTCGTAGCACAGCGCGCTAACCGCTACACCACCGCACCCCACAATTACCCACTCACACACACTCACACACTCACCCACCCACTCACCTACTCTCACACACTTCAGAATCAGAAGAACCAGAAGTTTACTTCCCTGACGAGAGCCCACTGAGCTACGACCTGGCCAGCAGATGTAGCCAAGTTTTGTCGTTGGTGGCTTGGCCCTCCCCAACTCTCTGCCCACCACGAGAGACCCGAGCAACCAAAATAACAAGAAGAGCCATTTTTTGCGAATTCGGTAAAAAAACTAAAAATTTCTAGAGCTGCCACAATGAATGTAAATATGAGACGTGTATATATGTATGTGTTGAACTTCGTTCACATGGTACGTAACCAAGCGTGCTCATCGGAGGTGTGGGGGGAAAGACAATAAACTAAACATAACAAGACGCAGTTCTAAATAAATTAATTTGTCAATTTTGATGATTTAAAAGTGCAAAGCTCTGGTGGCTTCCTGACTGAACCGGATGAGTCTTGTGCTCAGGCAAGAGCAGGTGGGATGCTTTGTGCATGGCTTGTACGAGTGGCAGAACCGGCGAGAACTGCCTTTCTGTATGGGGGTGTTTTTGCAATAAGGTTGATGGGTTACATTTGAAAGACATTTTTTTAATTCTTATTGATGCTCATTCTTGCTTTTATTGCCGTGCGTCGCACCCTGGACACCCTCTCCTGCTACTGTAATGAGAGGTTCCACCTTGAGGGACATTTCCAAGGTGAAATATTTGAATATTTTTACCACGGGCCACCCTCACTGCTTTGGAAACGGTGGTCGTGCAATGCGTGGTTAACTTGCATCGGGGTCAAAAATAATTCGGCTCAGCTTGTGCCAAATCAAATTACATCCGTTAAGGAGCACGGAGTTACACAATGGGTTGCAAATGTCTTCCAAAGAGAACTCGCCCACCATATAGCTCAGTGGGCCTTACCTAGTAAGTTTTAGTTTTTGTTTTATAGACACTAATTGAGTTGGCCAAATATCAAGGTATAGGGTACCATAGCTTCGTAAAATGATGACGCCTGTTGCTGTGTAGCTATTCAGGCAGTGCATGGATTTGGTTGCAAGGCCAAGAACTTCGTCTACGAGCAATCCTATTTTGTCTTTCAAGTCGTGGGCACAAGACAAGTAATAACCCTATAGTCGTGCGTTTTTTAAAGAAATTTGTAAGTCTGAACCAATAATCACAGTCTTATACGAGTCTAAGTGTGTGCTGCTCTCACACAGTCGTAAGTTCGTTACAATAACAACCGCATTTGAAGTCGGCTGCAACATTGGCTCAGACTTTATAATTAATTAACAATGGTACAACATATGTATGTAATGGTGGAGATGAGGTGAATGAATTAGATGAGAGGAAGCAATGGGCAAATCTGTGATGATGTGGGAATTTAGTGAAAGCTAAATATATGGTCGAGCCGCAGATTCAGGAGGAACAATGCGGATTCTGTCATGGTCTTGGAACAATGGACCAGCTCTTTTCCCTCTCACAGATATTTGAAGGGTCATGGGAGTATGCTTCTCCAGTCTACCTCTGATTTGTAGACTTGGAGAAAGCATATGACTGTGTTCCCCACAATATCATGTGGAAGGTAATGTGGGAGTATGATGTGCCGGTGCCACTTTTGTTCACGATCCTGTCCCTCTATTCCCAGAGTGAGCGCTGTATACATATTCTTGCAGTTAAATCAAAATCGTTCACTGTGGGTGTTGGAGTCTGCCAAATGTGCGTGTTGTCTCCACTCCTGTTTGTGCCTTTCATGGACAGGATATCAAGGTGCAGCCGAGGTAAGTAAAGTATCCAGTATGGGGGCATTGGGGTGGCGTCGCTGCTTTATGCATATAAGGTTCTTCTTGCCACGTCAGTCTGTGATCTCCAGCGTGCACTTGAACGGTTTGATGAGGATCAGCACCTTGAAATCTGAGGTCATAGTTGACTCCTAGGAGACGGTGGATTGATCTCTCCAAGTGAGGGGGGAACAGCTGCCCTTGGTGGAGGAGTTAAAGTACCTCGGAGTCTCTTTATCGAGTGATGGTAGGTGGTAGCGGGAGATGGGTCTGCGGATTCTGTGGTAGTGAAGCGGGGGCTAAGTTCTCGAACAAAGCTCTCGATTTACAGGTTGGTCTACATTCCCACCCTCACCTATGGTCATGAGCTCTGAGTAATGACTGAAAAGATGAGATCGTGGGTACAAGGGGCTGGAATGAGGTTTCTCCGCAAAGGTGGCAGGCTCCCTCTCCGTGAACGGTGAGGAGTTCGGTAATCCGGACAGGAGCAAAGTCGAGCCGCTGATCCTCCAGATCTAGAGGAGCCATTTGGGGTGGTTCGGGCACCTGGCAAGGATGCTCATCATTAGACTCTGCCTGGAACTCTACCGGGAACGTCCCACTGGGCGAAGACCCCAGGGCCGGCCCAGGACATGCTGGTGGGACTGTATCGCTCGAATGGCCTGGGAATGCCTGGGAATTCCCCAGGAAGGGCTAGAGTCTGTCGCCAGGGCAAGGGAGGTCTGGCCAGCCCTTTTAAACATGCTGCCGCCACGACCCTCACCAGGACAAGGGATTGAGAAATCAACAGACTAACGGAATTCATGGCAATAAATGATGATGAATGGAATTATTGATTTGGGAATCAAGGATAGCCATATAATGAGAATATGAAGATGGAACAGTAACAGTGGTGGTTATGAGGGGGAGATGAAGGGGTCGTAGGGTGAGCTAGGGGACAATAAGTGAGTTTTGAGTGAGGAGCATACATGATTGAGAGAAGGTGACTGCTTAATGTGGAGGGTAAGTTTGTTCCAACCAAGGGGGGCAAGAAGAGAAAAAGAGCGCACAAGGAGAAGGTGGAACAGAGAGATGGAGAGGTGACTTCGAATTTTATGAGTGGCAAGATATGGTGGGGCAAGACCATGAAGGGATTTGTAGACCAGAGTGAGGAATTTGGACAGGCATCTGGTAACCAGTTCGAGGTGTTTAATAGAGGATTGCAATGTGAGAATAATAGTGGCAAAATGTTACACATTGTCGATAAAAAAATTGTCCTGATAGCAAAATGTATTTGCTAAATATTTCACACGCCACAGGTTTTCTTTAAAGAAGAAAAAGAATTGGGACACTTTTTCTTGGCGTGCCACTCATTCTGCTCTCGGTGTTCCCCCAAATTAAAATGTATTTCTTAGGTCAGGCAGTTTTTCTCATTTTCTTTAAAACAATCTCTCAAAGTTAATTGAAACAAAAGACTGAAGACAAGACTGTAATCAGAAAATGGAAAATAACGACCGCTACAAGCACATTATGTTTACACACTCGGTACATATTACTTTCAAATGCAGATCCCAGGGGGGGGGGGGGGGGGGGTGAGTTATAAAAAATATATTTAAAGGAAATCTTTAAATACCAAAAGGAAAGAACGGTTAATGAATGGAAGTTTTTGTTGGATTCAAAGTTGTGTGGTATTGGGTTATTTTGGTTTGGATTTTCCACTTTCACAACTCGCATCTCCAACTCCAGCTGAAGGGAAATCTCGGGGAATATGGGGCAGGGGGGTAAAAACGAATCGAGATAAAACCACGACATGAGCACATGAACCCACATACTGAGAGCAGAACAAGTGTCCGCAGCTCAGCGTGAAGGAGCAGACGAACGTGCCCAGGCAGATGGAGCAGAGCAGCTCACTATCCACACTCTCACTGGGAGTCACACTCGCTATGACCCATGGCATCGCTGGGATCGCTCTCTGTGTGGCTCAGAAAGACGTTGGAGCAGAACCTCTCTCTTACAGCGATGGTAAAGAAGGAAGTAAAATACTTAAAACATTTTCATTGTCAGAATTTACATCAACTGAAACTGCCTGGAATGTGAACCTGCGCCCTTGGTGCACAAACAACAGCTTCAAGGTGAACACGTCTACAGGACACACATTGAAATTAACAAAAAATATCAAAGGGATTAAATCTTTGAAAAATAAAATCAGTTGAAGAAATGAGTGTTGTTATTATAAATCGGGGAGGTTCAGTTCTGGTGGCTTATTCTGAGATGAGTATCGAGAGATAAACTCATTATACAGTTTAGCGCACAAGTTGGTGTTGATGGCAATAAAGAGCAATGGATTGAGTGCTACGATGGTTTGGAGATCTTATCTCGCTCACCTGATGCTTGCTTTATACTTAGAGTATGTGTCTTTGAGACTTTTGCTAGCAGTGTGAATCTGTCTCCAAGTTGGAGATGTCACCATCTCAGATCCAATATCCGAGACTGGAGATTCCCGTCCCAATCATTCACAGCCTCACCCATCGCTTATTTCACCTGCATTGTTGTTGTTTCACATTCACATGCACGGCTATTGTACACGCGTCTTCCATACATCTTTCTACATCCCCCTCCCCAAGTGGTTCGGTCTTTGCACATCACACCACGCTGCTCCTCTAACGTCTTGAGGCACAGCGTGGTGAAATGCACAGGCATCATGGCAGCTAAAAACACTGACGGCCGCTTCTCAAGGCTTTTCAGAACAACCAGAAGTGTACTTCCCCGAGCAGATCCCATTGTCCTAAAAAGTTATTTGTTTTCAAGGGCGACTTTGCCAAAAGACAACATAAAAGCGTTTCGTAATTACATACCCACTGACTTGACCAAACACATACAAAAAGATCCCCCATATAGCCTTAGCAGACTGTAAGGGCATGTGCTGTTAGCGAGCCCCTATGAAGACCAATCACACACTGATACAATCACACACTCACTTGTCATCTCACTCAACCACTCACTCACTCACTCACCCACTTGTAACACCCACTCACTCATTCACCCACCCTCCCACTCGCCCACTCACACTTCAGAATCATACGAATCAGAAATTTACTTCCCTGACTAGTTTTCACCGAGATCTAAAGCTATTTTTCAAGGATGACCCGGCCGGCAGATGTGGGCAAACAAAAGACATAACTCTGATAATGTGCACTGTCCTTGAAGTTGGTCCAAAAATATGATAATTGGTTTTTTACCCTTCTATCTGGCAAATTATCATATTTTTACTGGAAAATTAGGTTCCCATAGTATATATGCTTGCCCCGAGCTCTCATACTCTGATGGTGCATTGGCTTTGAGTTGTGCGCCTTTTGGCGTCATCTGGTCCAACCCATGTGAGACTAGGCTCTAAGGAAAGCCGTCTCGGGTGTGGACCAATCAACTTCAAGGACAGTGCACATTATCAGAGTTATGTCTTTTGTTTGTATTATGACTGCAGGTATTGCGGTCTATGCAAACATGACTCCTTGTAAAAAGGTGTCAGTTTTGTTGCCAGATAGAAGGGTAAAAAACTAATTACAGTATCATATTTTTACTGGCAAATGAGGTTCCCATAGTGTAGATGTGGCACAGTTTTTTGTCTGTGCCCCTCCCCAACTCTTTGCCTGCCACGAGAGACCCGGGCAACCAAAATAACAAGAAGAGCCATTTTTTTCGAAATCGGATAAAAGAAAAAATATATAATTCAAGAGATGGCACAATGCAGGTGAATACAAGACGTGTGTATGTGTGTTTAACTCTTTTGGCACCGTACTTAGCCAACCGTGCTAATAAGTGGTGCGGGAAAAGAAAATCAAACTAAATACAATAATCAACAGTTCTATTTTATTATTTTATTATTTCCCTTCTACGTGACTTTACCGAAAGAACCAAGAATATAGTTCTAAAGAAATTAGTTTGTCAATCTCGATGATTTAACAGCACATAACTCTAGTGGCTTGCTAACCTTAACTGGATCAGTCATGCGCTCAGACGACAGCGGGTGTAATGTGTTGTGCAAGGCTTGTACGAGTGGCAGAACCGGCGAGAGCTGTATTATGTACTAGCGGAAGTACCCGGCTTTGCCCGGGTGAAAAATATATTTCTTAAAAACTTTACATATATATACACAGATACTAAGGTATTGTCAAAGCCCGGTGGGCTGTTTGTACATTTCTCCACCAACAAATATATAAGAGGCTTTCACAAGTCCAAAAAGTTGTAGAAAGTGTGGGGTAAATAGTTGATGTCAAAAGGTTTCCGAAAATTGTGGTCTCCACCCTCCCTCAAAAAATATCTTTACCCCTCGTAGGTATATATACTAACAACACCTTACATACAACAGAGGAAGTGGTATCTATTGAGTAGTATCTACTGACTGTACCGTAGTATCTACTGAGCCAGTAGTAGCTACTGACTGTGTAGTAGTATTTAGTGACTGTAATAACTACTGACCATAGTAGTATTTACTGGGCCTACAGTAGCATCTACCGACTATATACTCGTAACGACTAACTGTATAGTATCTGCTGACTCTATAGTTGTATCCACTGACTATAGTAGTAACTATGTAATAACAGCCATAGAGGGTTCACGTGGGGATTGGCTTGCCGGTCCTGCTTGTAGCCAATAAGGGTTGAGATAGGGACCATGGCCCATGCGTCATCACGACAGGTCATCAGGAGTGATTGGCCTAGCCATTCGGGGCCCCAGCCAATGGGGAGCCGGATGAGGGGCGTGGTCCCGGGATTGACAGGGAACCATCGAGAATGGTCAAAGCTGTCCATGTACGATTGGCTGGGGGAACCACGTGACTAAGGTATTAAGAGCGAGTGGAGGGGAACGATCGGGAGCAGACTGAAACTGACAAGAGCAGGGTCACGCGCGGACGGGGGCTGGGATTGCCACGTGCGCGGTGGGGACTTAGTGCGTGGTCTGTCCTCTCTCCGTTGTCTGCCAGCAACGGAGAGTGAGTGAGCAAAGTGTATTGTGGAGTGGAAATAAAAGGACCGATTCCGAATACCGTCTCTGGAAGGATTATTACACTGGTGTCAGAAGTAATTCTGCGACTGTTTGGACGATCGTCAAGATGTCTAAACATCTCAGAAAAAAGAACCTGCCCGTGCCTCTGTCGGAGGAAGAGGCCGAGACGGAGGAGGATGAGCTGTTGGGAGCTACAGCCCTGGTGCCGCCGACTGACGACGCTCGCCTCGACGCCTCTCAGCGTCGACCGCGGGAAGATGCGACCACCGCAGGACCGAGAGACGAATGGCGGCTGATGGCGGAGCAGATTGAGTCGTTGCGCGCAATTCTGCTAAGCCTGGTGACCGCGGTGGCGTCCTCACCAGCCGTGGGTCGCCAGATCGCCGATCAGCTGGACGCCGCGGGAAGGGGTCCTGCTATGGAAGCGGGACCCGCCATTGCTCCTGCCACGCGGGAGGACGCCGTCGTCTTGGGTGGGGCGGCTGCGCCGGAGTCGTCGGCCGCCATTTTGGGCGCGCCTGCTACCATGCGGCCGCCGGACGCCATTTTGTCTGCACCGAGCGGAGAGCGGGAACGGCGGCCGGAGACGCCCGCAGCACGCGCCTGCCACCGCGGACATCGCCTTCCACAAATAAAATAATTTATCGCCGGGGGCGATTGGAGTGCTTTTACGTGGTGCTTCGAGTCGGCTTTTAGATCTGTCAACTGGACGGAGGAAGAAGCGCTGGGAGCGCTACCTACGCTGCTCGATGATGTGTCTCTGGGAGTCTTCCGCTCCATTCCGGCGTCCAAGAAGAAGACACTGCAGGATGCGTTCACAGAGATGGCGGAATTTTACGACCCGCCGACATCGGCCACCAGAAAATTTATGTCGCGTCGCCGGGCACCGGAGGAATCGCCGTTGGCCTATCGGGGGGCGTTGATGGCGATGGCCATGGCCGCCTACCCCGACGCAACGGCCGAGCATTTGGATCCACTCATCCTTTCCCGCATGCTGGAGTTGTCTCAGGAGCTCAACATCTCTCTACCAGTGTGCGGCCACGAACCGCTTTCATCGCGGTGGGTGGCGCGCTGCCTGGACGCTAAGTTTAATCTCAAGCGGTGGGACCAGATGGCGGCGTGGACGGGGAAACCCGAGATCGACGGGCCGCCTCTGGGGTGGTCTCCGCGACTGGTTGTCCACTGCTCCGACGACTCGGGCGACGACGACATGCTGGCTGCTGCTGTCCTGCGTAGGATTCCGGGCAGGCGGCTGCGCGACCAGCGGGACGACTACACGGCCCGACCGCGTGCGAGGGCCGGGTCGTCCGACCACCGGCCGACGTCGGCCGCGTGTTTTAAGTGCGGCAGACGGGGCCACTTCGCCCGTGACTGCCGCTGCCGACCTCTGCTGTCGCCTCCTCTGCCAAGGGGACATCCATCTCCTCTACCTGCCGCGGAACTGCAACAACCTCGGGCGAGTCGGCGCAAATCGGACACCCGGCAGGTCGTGTCACATCACTCATCCACTCGCACTCATTCTTACACTCCTAAGGCCGATTTTACTTCTCCTGCTCCATTGACATGCTCTGCTACACAGTGGAAGAAATTGGCTCGCAGGATTGTGGCTGCGGCGTCGGGCTCGTCGACGGTACGTGGTACCATCGACGGCGTTGACGTCCATATCTTGGTGGACACTGGCGCATCGGCTACCATCATTTCGGATGTAATTTTTCATTTGTTGTCCATTCCTGCGTCGAGAGTACGCAAGGTTAATGCGTGTGTTGCCGCCAATGGGGGGAGCATGGGTATCTGCGGACAGGTGGATGTGCGCATCGCTATCGGAAATATTACCGCCGCAGGACCTGTGTTAATTTCTCGCTCGCTAGCTGTTCCATGCTTGTTGGGGACGGATTTCCTGCGCCGGATGCCGTTGCGAATACGGGTCGACCAGGACTGTTTGGAAATGCCGGGGGGTTGTAGGATGGCGTTCCTGCCTTCCCTGCTGGCCAAGGCGCCTACAGGTAATGCCGTTACTGCTGTAGTTGCGGCTACGGTGGAAGTTCCATCGGGAGCGCAAATGCTCATTCCGCTACGTTACCGAAAACCGCTTCAAATGGGAAGGGGTGCGAAAGGCGTGCTATTATCCCCATCGAATTCCGTATCGAAATCTTTTTCTTTGGCGGCGGCACAAACGATTGTGCGCCCAGGTCAGGCACCTTTCATACAGGTCTTGAATGGGGGACCTGATCGCGTTGTTGTTCCGGAGGGATCGGTGCTGGCTCACGCCACTACCGATTTCACCTCTTGTGAAAAACCGCCGCGCGCTCGGATGCCTGCTGATGGGTCTCCGCATGATCGTTCACAAGAACGTTGGATCGCGGATTTATGCGGAGAGAATTCTTCCTTGTCAAATGAACATAGGAACGCCTTGCGTTCGCTGTTGCTGCAGTATGCTGATGTGTTCAGCAGGAATGATTTGGACCTCGGACGCACATCGCTTTTGTCGCACCATATTGAAACCGGTGCATCGCCACCAGTCTGTATGCACCCTCACCGCATGAGCCCGGCGGAAAGGGAACACGTGCGTGGGGGGTAGATGAATTGCTGGCAGCGGATATTATCTCGCCATCCAATAGTCCTTGGGGCGCGCCCGTCGTTTTGGTTAAGAAAAAAGATGGTGGTACGAGGTTTTGCGTTGATTTACGCCGGTTGAACAAAATCTCGGTAGCGGACGCGTACCCCTTACCGAGGATGGATGACTCATTGGATGCTTTATCGGGTGCTAAATTCTTTTCCACCCTTGACCTGTCCTCGGGCTTCTGGCAGCTTCCCCTCGATGACGAGTCAAAACCCAAAACGGCATTCCGCACGCCGCAAGGCCTCTTTGAATTTAATCGGTTGCCGATGGGCCTGAACGTGGCTCCGGCCACGTTTCAGCGGCTCATGGAATTGGTGTTGGCGGGACTGCAGTGGGAAACGTGCCTCATATATCTAGACGATATAATTGTCTTTAGCCGCACGTTCGAGGAAAACCTCCAACGCCTTGAGACAGTTTTTCAAAGAATGCGTGCGGCTGACCTTAAGTTTAAACCGAGGAAATGCCACCTCCTGCAACACTCCGTCCGTTACCTGGGTCATATTGTCAGTTCGGATGGCGTATCCACTGACCCTCTGAAAACGAAGTGTGTACGTGAGTGGCCCACACCCACTTCAGTGGGTGATGTTCGGCGGTTTATTGGATTCGCTTCCTATTATCGCCGCTTCGTTAAGAACTTTGCGACGTTGGCAAAACCATTACACGTTCTGACTGGCAAAAATCAAAGGTTTAAATGGGGGGCGGAGGAAGAAAGTTCCTTTATGGCACTTCGGGACCACCTCGCCACGGCGCCTACGTTAGATTACCCAGATTTTTCACAGCCGTTCATCCTTGATACGGATGCTAGTGATATCGGCATTGGGGCCGTTTTGTCGCAACGTAAGGATGGGGTTGAGAAAGTGGTGGCGTATGGCAGCAGGGTTCTGTCCCCTGCGGAAACGCGATATTGCGTGACAAGGCGGGAACTTTTGGCAATTGTCCATTTTGTTCGATTGTACCGCCCCTACCTGTATGGACGGAAATTCCTGGTCCGCACTGATCATGCGGCTTTGCAATATTCCCTCAAATTGGATCAGCCGTCAGGCCAATTGGCCCGGTGGTTGGAATCGTTACAGGAATTTTCCTTCGATATAACGTACCGAAAGGGAGCCCGTCATGCGAACGCTGATGCGCTCTCAAGGCTGCCGCCAGTTCCTCCGTGCACTTGCCTGACGGGCACGCACCGCTGCGCCGCACTGCCCACGTCGCCCTGCCCGGTTATGGGGGCGATAGCGAATGAGGACGACGCAGGGGCGAAAGCAGGTGTTGGTGGACACCGATGACACCTTACGGCTGCCGCACGCGGTCTGGTTGCGCGAGCAGGAGGCCGATGCCTCGCTGTCTCCACTACGTAAATTGGTTGGTAAACAGAAATCGCAATTGGCGGGCTGGAAGTGGCAGATGTTCCGGGGTAAGTCGGGATTGCTAATGTGTACCGACGGGGTGTCTGACCGACCACGCTTGGTGGTGCCTACTTCGCTTCGCTACGACTTGCTCCGTGCTCTGCACGCTGATAAGTTGATGCACCTTGGCGTCCAAAAGACTGTGGCCGCGATGCAAAAGGATTTTTTCTGGGCCGGTATGACAGCGGACATCAATGATTTTGTCCGCTCGTGCCATGACTGTGCGAAAAGGAAGCCGCCTCGGAACCACTATGTACCACCGTTGCGTTCCATTGAAGTGTCCCGTATTAACGAATTAGTGGCTCTCGACATTCTGGGGCCCTTTCCCCCGTCGGCTAGGGGCAATAAATACCTTCTGGTCAGGGTGGAATATTTTTCTCGATGGCCGATGGCCTGGCCTCTGCCCGACCAAACGGCAGCGTCCATCACCGACGCTTTCTTGAACGGGTATGTCATGGACAAGGGGGCACCTGAAAGGCTGCTCACAGATCAAGGCCGGAATTTCTCCTCTAAATTGCTTAGGGAAGTTTGTGACGCGCTGGGTACAAAGAAAGTTCGCACCTCCCCATACCATCCACAAACAGATGGTATGGTGGAACGATTCAACCGTACCCTTTCCGCTATGCTTTGTCACACGGTCAGTGAAAAGCAAACCGATTGGGACTTGCACATACCAGGCGTCTTGGCGGCATACCGCATGGTTCCGCACACGTCCACGGGATACTCACCGTTTTTTTTGATGTATGGCCGTGAAAATGTTCCACCCATCGATGTGCAACTGGGTACGCCGAGTAAACAACCGTCCCGCTCCCTGCCTGACCACGTGCGTGACTCGCTTGAACGAGTAACGGAAGCGCGAGAGGCTGCCCGGTGTGCGAAGGCCCGTGCTCAGGCAAGGAACGAACGGTACGCGCGTCGATCGCATACTCGCATGCCTTGGTCAGTGGGAGACCTGGCGTGGCTCCACTGCCCCCAGGTACTGGCGGGCACATCCCCTAAACTGCACAGGCCATGGCGGGGGCCTGTGACGCTCGTAGACGTTCGGAACTCGCAAAGTATCCGCGTTCAATACGGCAAACGTCGGTGGTATGTTCATTCCTCGCGACTTAAACCCTATGTGGACGTGCGTGTCGGTCCTTCATCCCCAATGGCTGACCTGCCGGGTTCTGCTGGGCCGACTACGCCGCTTGACACGCCCGTTGATCCCAGGGGGGACTGTGTTGTGCCTCCTGCAGATGAACAGGTTCTGAGGGCTGAAGAAGCCCCTGCTGCCCCCCCTCCAACGGGGCCCGCCCTGGACGTGACCAAGCACCAAAACCGACTTCTTCTTCGAGCCTGCCACCTCCTGTCCATCCGGAAGCAAAGCGACCTTGCGCTGGGAGCGGAGAGGGTCCCGCGTCGCGTACGCGGTCGAAATCTCTTCCGTTTCGTTAACGTTTGATCGTTTCGCTGATCCCTGTCGTTACCGCGCTGCAGGGGCGCCCTAATGTATGTTGTGATTTTTTTTTATTATGGGTGACTGTTTTAAATGTTGTTAGGCGCGGGAACGCCGGTTCACCCTTAAATTGTTAAACGCACCTTGGTGCCCTAATAAGATGTTGCGGAATTGGTTCTTCACCCTTTTTCCAGCCGAGACGGCTAAATTTTTTTCACCGGGGGGGGGGGTGATGTAATAACAGCCATAGAGGGTTCACGTGGGGATTGGCTTGCCGGTCCTGCTTGTAGCCAATAAGGGTTGAGATAGGGACCATGGCCCATGCGTCATCACGACAGGTCATCAGGAGTGATTGGCCTAGCCATTCGGGGCCCCAGCCAATGGGGAGCCGGATGAGGGGCGTGGTCCCGGGATTGACAGGGAACCATCGAGAATGGTCAAAGCTGTCCATGTACGATTGGCTGGGGGAACCACGTGACGAAGGTATTAAGAGCGAGTGGAGGGGAACGATCGGGAGCAGACTGAAACTGACAAGAGCAGGGTCACGCGCGGACGGGGGCTGGGATTGCCACGTGCGCGGTGGGGACTTAGTGCGTGGTCTGTCCTCTCTCCGTTGTCTGCCAGCAACGGAGAGTGAATGAGCAAAGTGTATTGTGGAGTGGAAATTAAAGGACCGATTCCGAATACCGTCTCGGAAGGATTATTACAACTACAAAATCTATAGCAGTATCTACTCACTCTATAATAGTATCTACTGACTCTAGTAGCTACTCACCGTGGTAGTATGTACTGACTGTATAGGAGTATATACTGACTGTAGCAGTATTGACTGACTGTAGCGGTATATACTGACTGTTTTAGTATTTACAATAGCGGTATCTACCAACTCGATAGCAGTATCTACTATCGCTACAGCAGTCTATATCGACTGAGGTCGTACCTGCTATCACTACAGCAGTGCATATTGCTGTGTTGGTACCTGCTATGACGACAGCAGTACATACTGTGGTGGTACCTGCTATGATGACAGCAGTACATTCTGTGGTGGTGGTACCTGCTATGATTACAGCAGTGCATATTGACTGTACTCATCATTCACCCTCACCATTCACCACTCACAACTCACCCTTACCACTCATCCTCACTACTCACCACTCCCACTCACTATTCACCATTCACCCTCACAACTCACCACTCACCAATCTCCCTCACCAATCTCCCTCACCAATCTCCCTCACCACTCACCCTCACCACTCACCGTCACAACCACCACTCACCCTCACCACACAACCTCACCCTCACTACTCACCATTCATCCTCACCAATCACCACTGACCAATCACCACTCACCACTCTCCACTAACCCTCACCACTCAACCTCACCACTCACCCTCAAAACTAACCACTCTCTCACCACTCACCCTCACCACTCAACACTCACCCTCACCACTCACCCACACCACTCACGCTCACCACTCACCACTCACCCCTCACCACTCACCCTGACCACTCACCACTCATCCTCACCAATCACAACCTCACCAATCACCACTCACCCGCACTGCTCACCCTCACCACTCACGCTCACCCTCACCACTCACCCCTCACTAATCACCACTCATAATCGCCACTCACCCTCACCACTCAACACTCACCCTCTACACTCACCCTCACCACTCACCCTCACTACTCACCACTCATCTTCACCAATCACACCCTCAACAATCACCACTCACCCTCACCACTCACGCTCACCACTCACCCTCACCACTCACTCTCACCACTCACCCTCACTACTCACCTCACCACTCACCACTCATCCTCACCAATCACACCCTCACCAATTACCATTCACCCTCACTGCTCACCCGCACCGCTCACCACTCACCCTCACCACTCAACCTCACCCCTCACTAATCACCACTCACAACCGCCACTCACCCTCCCCACTCACCCTCACTACTCACCACTCATCCTCACCAATCACACCCTCACCAATCACCACTCACCACTCACCCTCAACACTCACCCTCACCACTCACCCTCACTACTCACCCTCACCACTCACCACTCATCCTCACCAATCACACCCTCACCACTCTCCCTCACCACTCTCCCTCACCACTCATCCTCACCAATCACACCCTCACCAATCACCACTCACCATCAACACTCACCCTCACCACTCACCCTCACCATTCACCCTCACCACTCTCCCTCACCACTCTCCCTCACCACTCATCCTCACGAATCACACCCTCACCAATCACCACTCACCACTCACCCTCAACACTCACCCTCACCACTCACCATTCACCCTCACCATTCACCCTAACCACTCTCCCTCACCACTCTCCCTCACCACTCATCCTCACCAATCACACCCTCACCAATCACCACTCACCCTCACCACTTGCCACTCACCCTCACCACTCACCACTCACCCTCACCATTCACCCTCACCACTCTCCCTCACCACTCTCCTTCACCACTCATCCTCACCAATCACACCCTCACCAATCACCACTCACCCTCACCACTTGCCACTCACCCTCACCACTCACTCTCACCATTCACCCTCACCACTCTCCCTCACCACTCTCCCTCACCACTCATCCTCACGAATCACACCCTCACCAATCACCACTCACCACTCACCCTCACCACTCACTCTCACCATTCACCCTCACCACTCTCCCTCACCACTCTCCCTCACCACTCATCCTCACCAATCACACCCTCACCAATCACCACTCACCACTCACCCTCAACACTCACCCTCACCACTCACCACTCACCCTCACCATTCACCCTCACCACTCTCCCTCACCACTCTCCCTCACCACTCATCCTCACCAATAACACCCTCACCAATCACCCCTCACCACTCACCCTCAACACTCACCCTCACCACTCACCACTCACCTTCACCATTCACCCTCACCACTCTCCCTCACCACTCTCCCTCACCACTCATCCTCACCAATCACACCCTCACCAATCACCACTCACCACTCACCCTCAACACTCACCCTCACCACTCACCACTCACCCTCACCATTCACCCTCACCACTCTCCCTCACCACTCTCCCTCACCACTCATCCTCACCAATCACACCCTCACCAATCACCACTCACCCTCACCACTTGCCACTCACTCTCACCACTCACCACTCACCCTCACCATTCACCCTCACCACTCTCCCTCACCACTCTCCCTCACCACTCATCCTCACTAATCACACCCTCACCAATCACCACTCACCCTCACCACTTGCCACTCACCCTCACCACTCACCACTCACCCTCACCATTCACCCTCACCACTCTCCCTCACCACTCTCCCTAACCACTCATCCTCACCAATCACACCCTCACCACTCTCCCTCACCACTCTCCCTCACCACTCATCCTCACCAATCACACCCTCACCAATCACCACTCACCACTCACCCTCAACACTCACGCTCACCACTCACCCTCACCATTCACCCTCACCACTCTCCCTCACCACTCTCCCTCACCACTCATCCTCACCAATCACACCCTCACCAATCACCACTCACCCTCACCACTTGCCACTCACCCTCACCACTCACCCTCACCATTCACCCTCACCACTCTCCCTCACCACTCTCCCTTACCACTCATCCTCACCAATCACACCCTCACCAATCACCACTCACCACTCACCCTCAACACTCACCCTCACCACTCACCACTCACCCTCACCATTCACCCTCACCACTCTCCCTCACCACTCTCCCTCACCACTCATCCTCACCAATCACACCCTCACCAATCACCACTCACCACTCACCCTCAACACTCACCCTCACCACTCACCCTCACCATTCACCCTCACCACTCTCCCTCACCACTCTCCCTCACCACTCATCCTCACCAATCACACCCTCACCAATCACCACTCACCCTCACCACTTGCCACTCACCCTCACCACTCACCCTCACCATTCACCCTCACCACTCTCCCTCACCACTCTCCTTTACCACTCATCCTCACCAATCACACCCTCACCAATCACCACTTACCCTCACCACTTGCCACTCACCCTCACCACTCACCACTCACCCTCACCATTCACCCTCACCACTATCCCTCACCACTCTCCCTCACCACTCATCCTCACCAATCACACCCTCACCAATCACCACTCACCCTCACCACTTGCCACTCACCCTCACCACTCACCACTCACCCTCACCATTCACCCTCACCACTCTCCCTCACCACTCTCCCTCACCACTCATCCTCACCAATCACACCCTCACCAATCACCACTCACCACTCACCCTCAACACTCACCCTCAACACTCACCCTCACCATTCACCCTCACCACTCTCCCTCACCACTCTCCCTCACCACTCATCCTCATCAATCACACCCTCACCAATCACCACTCACCACTCACCCTCAACACTCACCTTCACCACTCACCACTCACCCTCACCATTCACCCTCACCACTCTCCCTCACCACTCTCCCTCACCACTCATCCTCACCAATCACACCCTTACCAATCACCACTCACCACTCACCCTCAACACTCACCCTTACCACTCACCACTCACCCTCACCATTCACCCTCACCACTCTCCCTCACCACTCTCCCTCACCACTCATCCTCACCAATCACACCCTCACCAATCACCACTCACCCTCACCACTTGCCACTCACCCTCACCACTCACCACTCACCCTCACCATTCACCCTCACCACTCTCCCTCACCACTCTCCCTCACCACTCATCCTCACCAATCACACCCTCACCAATCACCACTCACCCTCACCACTTGCCACTCACCCTCACCACTCACCACTCACCCTCACCATTCACCCTCACCACTCTCCCTCACCACTCTCCCTCACCACTCATCCTCACCAATCACACCCTCACCACTCTCCCTCACCACTCTCCCTCACCACTCATCCTCACCAATCACACCCTCACCAATCACCACTCACCACTCACCCTCAACACTCACCCTCACCACTCACCATTCACCCTCACCACTCTCCCTCACCACTCTCCCTCACCACTCATCCTCACCAATCACACCGTCACCAATCACCACTCACCCTCACCACTTGCCACTCACCCTCACCACTCACCACTCACCCTCACCATTCACCCTCACCACTATCCCTCACCACTCTCCCTCACCACTCTCCCTCACCAATCTCATCCTCACCAATCACACCCTCACCAATCACCACTCACCACTCACCCTCAACCTCACCGCTCACCCTCACCACTCAACCTCCCCTCACCACTCACTAATCACCACTCACAATCGCCACTCACAACCGCCACTCACCCTCACCACTCACCCTCACCACTCACCCTCACTACTCATCCTCACCAATCACACCCTCACCATTATATTTTTGCCCCAGTCAACGCCGGTTATTTCCCATTCGTAGCAGTTCATATCAACTCTATAACCAACTTATATTAAACAGGAACAGCGCAATCCTAAAGTAATCTACAACCTTCGATTAGTCCTTTGTGCGATTCAAAGAATCGATTCCTGGCATGTTGGGGGTTTACATTTTGAATGACAGAGTTTTATTTTCATTGGTATGTTATGTTTTAATGTTTTCAGGAGTTTTTAATAACATTTTTGCCCCGGTCAACGCCGGATATTTCCCGTTCGTAGCAGTTTATATCGACTTTAACCAACTTATAGTAAACGGGAATCGTCTGAATCTAAAGGAATCTACAACCTTCGATTCCTTTGCGCGATTCAGAGAATCGATTCTTGGCGCGTCGGGTTTAAAAGTAATTACACAGTTGTATTTTCATTGGTATGTAATGTTTTAAAGTTTTCAGAAGATTTTAAATGTATTTTCCCCCCGGGCAACGCCGGGTATATCGAGTTTATACCACAAAGTCGTCGCTTGACACGGGTGGGGTGTCGAGGCCTAGTACCGTGCAGAGCCTCCGGCCTCGCCTAGATTGCCCACCCGGCTGAGGCTGGGTACTGGGGCCGTTACCCCCCCCCCCCCCGCGCTACAATAATACTGTCTAATCGCTATAATTTTATTATCTACCGACCCTATAATAGTAATTGCACACATTGGGGTGGGGGGGGAGTGAAGAGGACGTGAAACTTTGATGAATTTACCTCAGAGTCGCGTGTTAATGCGTGCACATATTTTTAACGGGAATTCAAAATGGCGTCCACCCCGCAGCGAAGGCGTCGCTACCCGTTGCCAGGGACAAACCGCCGTGGTCCGCGCCGGTCGGCAATAGTAAATAAATAAATAAAGCGTTAAATAAAGAAAGAAAGAAAAATTGCACTAAATCGATAATCGGTCCGATTTAAAGTTTAGAGACAAAAAATCGGAAATGCCTAAGTTTACCGTGGGGCCGGGGGCGTGCCCACCTGCAAAATTTAATCTCGCCGAACCCCACGGTCCGAGAGTTACATCCCCCGCAAGGGAGCGTACGGAGACGGACAGACGGACGGACAGACAGACAGACAGACAAAAAATGAATTATATAGGTTAGATGGGGGTGTTTTGCAATCAGGTTGATAGGTTGCATTTTGAAGGCATTTTTTATTTTTCATTGTCCATGATGCTCGGTCTTTTTTTTTGCCATGCGTCAATCGGTGTCCTGGACACCTTTAGCGGTTAACTGGAATAGGGGCTAAAAAGAAGTCGGCTCAGCTTGTGAAAAATCGAATTAATCCATTAAGGACCACAGATATACGTGATTGGAGCAAATATCGTTCCAACAAAGACAACTCGCCTACCACTCGCACCAAATATTATTTATTTAAACGGTTTCTCTACTTTGTATTCATTTATTAACGATATGTAAAATGTTCACGTTATATATTAATTGTGTATTGTTTCACTTTATTTTGCCCATTCGGTGTTAGCTGCTGAGGTGATGATGGGTTTTTTTCAATTCTTGTTCTATGCCCTCAGTAACATCTCCGTCCAGGCTGTAGCGTGCACAGATGCCTGCTTTAGTGAGGGTGATATTGGCATGTAGAATAGAGATTGATTGATTCACGTTTTGGGACAGCGACATGGCCTTGCGGCAGTGCTTGCCATTTTGTTTCAAAGGTCACACGACTGCGGGCCCTGTCACCATTACTGCTCCTCAGACATCATTCACAACGGTAGGCCCATTGAGCGAAAGTGTCATTTTACAAATTCCCAAAATGACACCGCAAATTATTTCCTATTTACATTTTTACAGTTAACGTCCCCTGAACTATACTATTGTAGAGGTGATAGCTACTCATTATTTGGGACCTACGGTACAGCGTTGCCTCCCTCGGTAAACGGTCGGGGTCAGGGAGAGGTGAGAGCGGATCGTATTGACAGATTCCCGTCAGACAAACGGCCAAGGGTCAGCTAAGGGGAAAGAGGATCCAAACGACAGATTGGGAAGGACCAATCAGAAGGGTCCACAAAGTAGCGTGGGATTGGACAAGCCCAGCCACGAACCAGCATAAAAGCCAAAGCGCTGAGAGCTCTGGCTCAGTTCTCCTCACACGAAGACCGAAGCCCGGGCTGAAGAAGATAGGACCCTGGACCAAGCCTTCTAGCTCTTCTAAGGGCTGAGGCTCAGTGTTCCAGGAGTCAGGGGAGAATAGGTCCTGTATAGGCAGGACCCTGGGTCCCAGCCTTCCAGCCCTTCTAAGGGCTAAGGCCCTGCATGACCAGAGGTCAGGGACCCACCGAGCCAGCGGTGGGTCAGTTAGCCTCCCCTAGGTCCCAGCTGGAGCTAGGTTATGCGGGTAGACTCTAGCATAGTCCCCGCCAAGTCCGAAGGCTGTACTTCCTTAGGTTAGCAGCTAGGCTGTGTGTAGGTCCCGCCAAGCTCGGAGGCTGTACCTCCTCAGGTTAACAGGTAAGGGGACCGTATAGCCCTTGTGTGTTAGGGACCGTGTCGAAAGAAAGACAATAAACAGTGTGTGCCTTAAAGGAGTTTATTCATCTGTTATTCATAACACTACACTATGAATCTATTTTTCAGAAGCCACCTAGCTATCACATATCACATATGATAGCTCAACGAAGTACCTCATCATAATGTGGAAACTCATTCTTCCACAGCTTAGGGCACAATTCCGTGTTTTGGTAAGACAGAGAAATGGATACCTCATCATGTCCTGTAATTCCATTTATTGGTAATTACCCCAACTTGACGAGTTGCTTGAATGTCACTGTGGCATCTGAGACAGACTCACGTGACCCATGCTGGAATCTTGAGCCTTTTCCTTGCAGTGTGAATCTATCACCCACTCTATGTACCTCCACTTCTTGCCTCCATCACCCATTGTTGGCGTTGTCACCATCTTTCACCTTGACCGAGACTGGAGATTCCCGTGCCGACCATCCATTATTCACAGCCCCACCCACTGAATGGCAATCGGCATTCACCATTAAGCGGCAGCAATATCATCAAGCCGCTTGGTGATGTCACCACGCCGCTTGGTGACATCACCACGCCGCTTGGTGACGTCACCACGCCGAATGATGTCACCGTAGTCAAGTGCTGAAATTCAACGTGATGGGTATTTTTTGTGCAATCATTGGTGACTCTACATTGCTGTCTAGATTCAGCTTTAGATTTACAAACTCTATTAATATATTAAGAGTATGTGTGGCACATTAGGAATGGATCACTCTTTTAAGTATGTCCTTGTGCAGCAAGGGAGTAAAGTGTGGTTCTGTGAAAGTCCTGATGTGCTGTGCAGTGCATCAATGCATGTGTGTACAGCAGCATGTGATGACTGAGTCGGGCCTGTAGGTGGCTGGCAGGGCTATTGAATGACCGCGCGGATATACCAGTCACATGGTTAATGGCGGCTCGGGAGCAAGGCTGGTTGTAACACACGTGTTGTTGCATTTGACAGGTAAAGGACCCAAAGGTTGTTTTTGATCGTTATATAAATGTTCTAGACTTGTTCTAGACTTGTTCTAGACTTTAAGCCTTTGCTTTGAATTGTTCGTTTGTGATATATACAATTAGAGGCGTTTAGGCACTGTGCATTGTAAAGAGATGACGCACTGTAATTAGTTACTGTCATTGTAATTCTCTAATTCTAATACTGTTTAGTCTATAACCATGCCCATGTACCCAGAATATGACTACTTGCAATGCTATTGAGAATAGAACACATGTAAAGTAGTAAGCTGTACAATGGTGATATACAGTACGTATACTGTACACATATAGTACACATAATGGGTGTAAGATACCGATATAAGTGGATAATATAGATAGACATACAGCTTAGGATTAAAGTAATAGTCGAATAGTGATGTGCAAATGTGATTGTCAACGACAAAGATGGTTTATCAGTAGTTGGATTGGGTTTAAGAGAAAGGGTTAATGAATAACCGTACGTGTAAACCAGTAACATGGTTAATGGCGGCTCGGGAGCAAGGCTGGTTGTAACACACGTGTTGTTGCATTTTACAGAGTGACGGTGCTGTTCTTCCCAAGATTAATATTAACCACAATAAATACATGTGCTTGCCCTCGATTTGGAACACCTGCCCACGTCCTTCATTTGGAGTGCGCAACATATGAAATGGCATCGCAAACACTAAAATCATACAGATGGTAAACATTATTAATCATATAAAATTTTGAAATATTGCTTAATAACATCCAATAAGTAGTATGTGCTGTACCCACGAGCGCATTCTACTGTGCTACTTCTACAAGGCGACAGCGGCGGAAGACGCAGCTGGAGGCGCTGACTGCTGCGCTCAGTCCCGGGTCCTAGCGAGGCCCTCAGTCAATATTTCTGTGGCGAGAATTATTTTAGGTGGAGCCCGAGACTCTGCCCTGGTCTCGTGACTACTCACACCAGGCGACACGCACCGTGACACATTGGGGGAGATAACGTCTAGACGACACGTCGTGGTATTTTTATAAAGTTAATTTATTAACTTTATTTATTTATTCGATCTGTATATCTACGTGACCTTACCGAAAGAACGAAATATTATGAATTCCTGCAGTCACAAAAGTTTTAAGTCAAAATTAAACATCTCAACAATCGATAAAAATCGTTACCATGAATCGTGATAATCGAATCGTGTGGGGGTGGGGTGGGAGGGGTGGGCGTCTGATTGGTTCAGAGCATACGACGTTCTCATTGGTCGAGCGAATGATGGGGGCGGATACATTTACTCGTCGAGACTGCAGATTTGTTGATTTCTTAATGTTTGTTGTTAAAATGTTCCCCGGTACAAAGAGCACGAAAACGATTCGGCGTTCTACGGGGGTCGTGCTCAGCCAGTTCTGCCAGTATCTCTGCTATTCTTAGGTTTTTTCGGTAAAGTCACGTAGGTAAAAATGTAAAATTAATAAAAATAAAAAATAAGAATATGAATCCTTGCAGTCACGAAAGCTTCAAATCTAGAAGTATTTCTGCTGTCTCTAAACGAGCTGAAGCCTCCCATGCATCACGCGACTTATGTGTGGCCACCCACACTGTAGATATCTATCTATCTAGCTCAGTGGTCCTTAACATTTACTGCAGCATTGCACCCCTTTAGTTCTCAGTCGTTAACAAAATTACAATGCTAATAAATAAATAAATATGTTTGATGAAACAAAGTAGTTGTGCGTATGTACCTGTACTTAATTTGTTTTCCGATTTACCTTTAAAAAAATCTGGCCATGTCTCGCGCCCCCAGGAGGTGCGTGCACCCCAGGTCAAGAAGATCCACTGCTCTACGTAAACCAGCTCAAGCCTCCCCACCCCACTTAGTAAGAAGATCCACTGCTCTTTGTAAACCACCTCAAGCCTCCCCATCCCCCTTAGTAAGAAGATCCACTGCTCTACCTAAACCACCTCAAGCGTCCCCACCCCCCTTAGTAAGAAGATCCACTGCTCTACCTATACCACCTCAAGCCTCCCCACCCCACTTAGTAAGAAAATCCACTGCTCTACCTAAACCACCTCAAGCCTCCCCACCCCTTTTCGTAAGAAGATCCACTGCTCTACCTAAACCACCTCAAGCCTGCCCACTCCCTTAGTAAGCATCAAAAGACAATGGAATTTTGCCACGCACAACCATAAATCTATGTTTTATATGTATGAGTCAGACTCAGTTTTGAGGCTTCATTGACGAGCTGAGGAGTGCTGAGTGACACCATCATGTTATCGCAGCCTAGAGCAGTGGTTCTCATCCTTTGTTGGCCACTGTTACCCCCCTTGTTGAATTTAGTTACAACTGAGTACCGCCCTTGCCTGACCCATCATGGGTCTGAGAAATAAATGTATGAAGAATAAACGTCAATATTTTAACTAATTTTACATTTTGTGAGGTGTATCCTAACTGGCTCGTAACGTCACGCGAATTAAAAAAATCAACGGACGCTCTGCATGTTGTGACGTCATTTGTTCGAGCTCGCGGTTTACGCTTGGAAACCACGTGGTTTACGATCAATCTATATACATAAAAGGAAAATTTGTGGACATGTGTGACTTTTCGAAATGTTTAGCATCCTTCCCAGCATTCAAAAAACTTGAAATTTGGCATTTGGCTAGCTCCCACACTGTACACAATGTAAAAAGTATAAAAATAGACTTTTGTAATTTGGGGGGGGGAGGGGGCGCAATAATGGATATATTTTGCACGGCAAGTGAGCGGTGACGTCACATCTGTGATTTCACCCGCATGCAGCAGCATTAAGCAGTGTGCCTGCCGACGTCACGCACCCCTCCCCCCCAACCCTTCGTGTAGGCCGTGCATTAATCCAAGACAAGAATCGAAGTCTCGGGTGAAGCCGGGTAGTAAAGCTAGTATTTTATCAATTGTTTTACGCTCGTTGTATATGTCGGTTCTTGAAAAATGTAATAAAAAGAAAAAAAGTTAAATGAAAATTGAAAATGTGTAATTAGCCGAAATTATGCTAATTTGTGTAATTACGCACGTAATTTGTGCTAATTAGGGAGGCGTAATTGTATTACGTTATGTAAATGTATGTAATTATGCTAATGTATGCACTTCTGATAATTGGGCTCAGCCTCGTTTACTCGGGTCATATTATCAATCGGAATAATACAATGAATTGTATGAAGTTATGCAAGTGTAATTAATGACTCCGTCAGGCACTGCTGGTCTACGTTGCTCTTTTATTTAGCTTCCTTCTCGCACCCCGTTGGTCCTGACAGTGGACCAGCATCTCTTCGCACGCGCCTTGCACGCGCTTCCTCGTCAGCTCTTCCACTCCCCCACTCCACACACCGCTGGCCGACGGTGTGCAGAAGCTCCTCCAGCCACGTGGCTGATGGCGCGGATCCCCTCCGGCCACCCAACGTGGCTCAGCTTCTTCATTCCAGCAACTGACCCGGAGCCCTTCCGGGCTCCCCCCTATATCCCCTTTACCACGTGATCCTGACTCCTCCCCTTCCGGATCGTCAGAATCGGCCTTCCCATAGCACCCTGCTGGCTCCACTCCCATTCACCTCGCTTCCGATTGGACCCGAGGTGAACGGCGGCCCCTCCCATACGCCCCCTATACTGGGCTCCGCCCCCCAATACCCCGGGCCATATGATTGGGCCAGAGCCCAGCAGCGAACCCCGTTTACGCTCGCATTACATGACCCGCCCCCCCCTGATGTAAAAGACCAGCCGTCCTGGATGAAGCAGGATAAAATAATGCGAGCGACGGCAACACATTCAAGAATCACAACCGACACAACAGAGAGCACAATAACGACGAACACAATCAACGAAAGGGAAGGGATCTGGAATGAGTGCGGGTCGCCGGCCCGTCCTTCACGAGAAGCGGCACCCTTGGAGGTCGCAGTCCCAACAGGGTTTGAGGAGCAGCGGAAACGGAATCATCCACCGCTGGTAGAGGCCTGTCCTTTCCAGCACCCTGTTCACCAGAGAGGTCCGTAATCGGGGCCCCCTGCAACTGCAACCGTGGCGGGGTTGGAGGGGCAGTGGGAGCAGTTGCCCCAGTCGCTGTGGTTGGCCCACCTGGTGCAGGAATCCTTTTGTCTGGCAGGATCACCGCCGGCCCGTCTACAGGAGGCACGACAGGCGTGCTTGCAGGTTGAACAGGCAAGGGCAGTGGCGCGTCGGACGCGACAGACACCGGCAAGGCAACGTTAGGAGATGACACATCAACACGCGGGGCAACGTAGGGTTTCAATCGGGACGTGTGAACGTACCAACGTCGCGACCTGACCCGAACGCATGCGGACTGTGGGCTAGGGACCTCAATCAGCACCACCGGCCCTTGCCAGGGTTTGTGCAACTTAGGGGAGGTCCCCACCGGCACCTGTGGGCAGTGGAGCCAGGCCATGTCCCCCACTCGCCAAGGGGACCCACGATGAGAGCGCCGGGCGCACCGTTCGTTCCGGGCCTGGGTCTTGGCCGTTGCCACTCGGGCCGCGTCCCGCACCTCCACCATGCGCCGGACGGCCTCGCAAATATACTCGGGGAGGGGTTTAACAGGACCCTTCGCCCGCGTGCCAAGTTGCACCTCCACAGGCGGCACATTCTCGCGACCGTACATCAAAAAGAAAGGTGAATACCCCGTCGACGCATGTGGCGCCATCCGGTAAGCGGAGAGCACTCCCGGGATATGCAAATCCCAATCGGCCTGCTTCTCGCTAACCGTATGGCAGAGCATGGCCGACAGTGTCCGGTTCAACCATTCAACCATCTCATCAGTTTGTGGATGGTAGGGAGAGGTCCAAACTTTCTTAGTTCCCAGTGCGTCGCACACATCCCGCAATAGGTTTGAAGAAAAATTTCGCCCTTGGTCCGTAAGCAGCCTTTCCGGCGCCCCCTTGTCCATCACGTACCCGAACAGGAATGCCTCCGTGATAGACGACGCCGACTGGTCGGACAAAGGCCATTGGCCATCGTGAAAGATATTCGACCCCGATCAACAAAAATTTGTTCCCCCGAGCGGACGGAAGAAAGGGCCCCAGAATGTCCAACCCCACCAACTCGTTAACCCACGTCACTTTAATCGACTGCACCGGGGGAACATACGGTTGTTTGGGCGGATTCTGCCGGGCACAGTCGGAGCACGCCCGAATATGCCCGACGACGTCAGTCGTCATGCCGTGCCAAAAATAATCACGTTGCAACGCCAACAAGGTTTTCTGCACCCCGAGATGTAACAACTTTTCAGCGTGCAGAATCCGAAGCAACTCGTTTCGCAACGATGCCGGCACAACAAGGCACCAGCAACCCTGCAAGCCCTCCCTCCACATCAACAACCCGTCACGGAGAGCTGCTCCCAGCATCCCATCAGATGACGGATATCCCTTCGACTTCGCAGCCTAACTCCGCATGGTCCCAAGCGAGTCATCGAGCAATTGTTCATGAACCCACACAGGAACGCGGCAAATTCAAAACCCCGTCGCCTGATTCCGGACACGTGGAAGCCGCGGGCATCTCCACAATGGACACGACAGGCCACGGGGGCTGTAGAACCCGCGTGCACCTATTCGTGCCAGAGGCACATGCGTAGGCGGACCCCAGCGGCAGTCGGGACAGCACGTCTGCATTAGCGTGACGCGAGCCCTTACGGTATTGAAAATCAAACGAGAATTCCTGCAAAGTTTCCAGCCATCGTGCCAGCTGACCAGATGGCTGGTCAACTTTCAGGGAGTATTGCAAAGCCGCATGGTCCGTGCGCACAATGAATTTCCGGCCATACAAATACGGGCGGTATTGTCGAACAAAATGTACAATAGCTAACAATTCCCGCCGGGTGACGCAACAGCGGGTCTCCGCCAGAGAGAGAACCCGGCTCCCGTAAGCCACAACGTGCTCGACGCCACCTTTACACTGCGATAGGACGGCGCCAATACCTGTGTCACTAGCATCGGTATCCAAAATAAAAGGCAGATCGAAATCAGGGCAATCCAGCGTCGGCGCTGATGCCAAGTGATCGCATAGGCCGTGAAACGCCGCCACCTCCGCCGGCCCCCATCTGAACCTCTGGTTCTTAGTCGTAAGGAGGTGCAGCGGCCTAGCGATCGTAGCAAAATTTTGAACAAATCTGAGGTAATAGTAAGCAAACCCGACAAATTGACGTACGTCTCCCACCGTGGCCGGAGTCGGCCAGTCCCGAACGCACGCCGTTTTGTCCGGGTCCGTGGTGTTGTGTATATGCCCCTTTTTTCCAAAAATTAAAATGAAGAATAATTCGGCCAATAATTTTTTTTTGGTTCACATAGTCACTCGGAAGCACAAACACTCATTTCCCCATCTCCGCGAGCAGCTGCTCAGACACGCTAGCAACAAAAGGCCAGAGGGCAGGAGATGAACCATTAATGGTCATAAACCCTCCCCGTATACACACAGAGAGAGAGGGGGAAAATCGCAAATGGGGTTAAAACAGCCACCTCTACTTCAAAAGGCCCCCACACAATACAGGCAGTAGGCGCCACGAGACATATATAATTACTTTTTTTTTGTAACGGTTAAAAGTTCAAAATTGGCAACAGGGAAAGCAAACAGACAGGTTTTGAGCCATATTAGTTAAACAAAGTTACCAACTTAGCCACGAAGATAAAGCAACCATTATCTATCCTCATCCTCACTCGAATTAAAGACACACGCACAAGCCGGGGTGCAGGACTACAGTGTGCTCTGTGGAGAGGGAGCCCCGACCGCCTTTGTCTTCCCACAGCACGGATAGCAAGACTTGCACACACAAGCAAATAACATCTCCCCATAAAGAAATCAAACCACGATGCAAATACTGTGAACACGGCTACAACATACCTTGAATCACTTACAATCAAATTACAATAATACTATAAGCAGTAAAGTGAGTCTCATTTTAACTTTCAAACAGAAAACGAACAACTTAAAGCTGTGTGAGACAAAGGATAACGCCCAGAGCGAGGGAAGGGATTATATAACTCGTTTAACATGTAGGCTTTCACGACCAATATTATTCATAATCTAAACCAAAAAAACGTTGATTATGATTATGTAATTCTTGGTGCGAACGCGAATCGTCAGTCTGGTTTTAGTCTGATGACTAATCTGTGACGCTGTTTCGCGAGGAAGACCCCCCCCCCCTCTTTCCAGGTTAATTATTACGGACAGCTGCTTCGCTTGAAGAACTTTATTCCTCAAATAAATCGCACACACACGGACACACACGGACGCAGCCGAAACCACAAAGGATGTCCTGTCCTTTGAAGACATCGCAGAAGCTGAGTGGTTTTTCCAGATATATATCAGACACGATCATCTCAACTCAGTCATCGGAGACATCGGAGACATCGGAGACCATCGGAGCTCATCGAAGATCGTCAGAGCTGATCGGATGTCCGAGACATGTCGCTTAGTTTCCCCAATGTAACTGCTGCTGCAGATACAGCTTAGTTTGTAGATGCCAGGATATTGCATATCAGGAATCTTGTCCACAGATGGGATCAGATCACAAATTTTATGTACTTTGTTAAATCAGACCTGGATCTTGTGTTTGTTCATGATTTTGGAAATATTTTTGGTTACCCCTGCTATGTATGGCAAGGTGATGGTTTTGATTGAATCCTCAGATGGCTCCTTCCTCACGGTTGGGGTGATGGCTTTGCGGATTGTGTAGTCAGATTATCCATTCGCTTTAAGAGCTTGGTGTACGTGTTTGAGTTCACTGGTTAGGTGTTCATGGTCGGAGATACATTGAGCTCTCTCGTCGGCTCCTCTCCTCGCGCGCGCCCCGCACGCGCTCCCTCGTCAGCTCCTCCGCTCTTCCTCGCACCCCGCTGGTCCTGACAGCGGACCAGCGTCTCCTCACGCGCGCCCACGCGTGCTCCTCCAACAGCTCCTCCGCTCCCCCACTCCGCACACTGCTGGCCGACGGCGTGCCGAAGATCCTTCAGCCACGTGGCCGATGGCGCAGATCCCCTCCGGCCACCCAACGTGGCTCAGCCTCTTTACTCCAGTAACTGACCTAGATCCCTTCGGGGCTCCCACCTATATCCTCTTTATCACGTGACCCTGACTCCTCCCCTTCCGGATCGTTAGATCCGGCCTTCCCATACTGCCCTGCTGGCTCCACCTCCATTCACCTCGCTTCCAATTGGAATCGAGGTGAACGGCGGCCCCTCCCAAACGCCCCCCATACTGGGCTCCGCCCCCCAATACCCCGGGCCGTGTGATTGGGCCAGAGCCCAGCAGCAAACCCCGCTTATGCTGTGTAGTGACGGTATGCGCTGACAAGGGGGGAGCGTGTGTGAGCGCGTTGGGTGTGGCTACATCGCGTGGTATAGTGGTGACACGCGCTGACAGTGATGGATCATGTGGCGGCGCGTGGTGAGTGGTTGTGTGCGCTGACACAAGATGGGAAAAAGGATCGTGTGGCAGCGCGTGGTGATTGGTCAACTGGGGTGGGTGCTCACATCGAGGTCCGCATGGGCTCTGTCTCCCCGGGAGCGGAGGACTATAAAGGGGGATGCGCGGGGGCGCTCGGGGAGTTGTTAACCAGTGAAGATCGAAGACGGAGTTGGAAGAGATAGGGCCCTGAGACCCCTAGTCCCGCTGTCCTTGTAAGGGCCGGGACCCTGTGCGGCTCAGAGGCGAGACCGTGGGACCCGCGGCCTGACGTCCTTGTAAGGGCGAGGCTGTGGGACCCAGTAGTCGGGACCCAGACCCCAGTTGGGGTGGGTTCCCTAGAAGCTACGGGGCGGGAGAGCCCATGTGTGTGTAGCCGGGGGAACCGCGTAGCGTAGGCTGCAGTTGATCACACGTGTTAGTGAAGTTGGTGTTAATAAAAGTGTGCTACCCGTCAAGTCATCTCCCGCCCAAATTCCTACATTACACTTGCATTACAGTTGTATAAATGTTTTAAAGTTACGAAATATTTACTGGACATGAAGGGACTTGCATTTGTCTTCTTCAATCAATCAATATTTATTCTACGTGCCAATATTTCTCTCAATATAGTGGGCATCAGTGCACATTACAGCAACATGGGACTGGTACAGGGGCATAAAGCAACAGGAATGGAAAAAGAAATCCCACCTCAGCATATCACACCAACTGATGAAGACCGTTTGTGTTACGATCATAACGTCGTAGGTTTTTTGCTTTATTTTTAATAAAAAAAAAATTCCATTTTTAATTTTTATTTTCAATCCACCTGACTTTACCGACAGAACCAAAGAATAATTGAAGACACCGTCTTTTCCCCGTTCTTAAATTGTGGATGTTGCGGGCAGGCGAGTGTGAAAAGATGCGTCTCGTACAGACCACGGAGTTGAGAGACACTCGGCGCGTTTCCGATGTCCGGTGGCAGGGTGTGCTCGAGACGGCTCGTCCCCCCAGCGTCAGATTAACAATCCTTGTACAGTTTGGATTAATGTATTCTATCACTTGAATGCTACTCACCTATTGCATATCATAAAAAGTATGGGGAAAGTAACTATTGTTGAGAATATTCTTAGGTTTTTTCGGTAAAGTCACGTAGGTAAAAAAATTAAATTAATAAAAGTAAAATAAAAAATAAAATAAAAATCACGACGTTTCGGAGGCAACACAAGCTTCCGTCTTCAGGTGGAACTGTCACAGCACGATTGCTGTATCAAGTAAGAGAAATTCCAAGAAAACAGTCCTTGTATATATACTGGTTGAGGGTGGGAGGAGCCAAGGCAGGCCCCTAGATATTATTATTGTGAGGTTCGGTGCGGCTGAAGAACGCTGCTAGGAATGAGCCTTTGTTGTGTAGGCTGATTGAACTGGGAGGTTCCAAGAGTTGTTAAGGTGCGGCTGATGTAAAGGTGCGGCTGCTGTAAATGGGACTGAGCCTTTGTTATGTAGATGAAACAGCACTTTGCTACGTTGCTGGGATTAATTCTAGATGTGCCAAATATGTGTGGTAAAACTTAAAGCAGGAAAACCAGTGTGTGAAAAAAGAAGAAGAAACTATACGGTAACTGAAGAATATTGCCTGTCAAATAAGATGGTCCAAATATGTGTAGTTAAATCTTTTTTGCATGGTTAATAACATCTTTCCAATGATTACTAAGTTTGTACCCATCATAACGGTTGAAATTATGTCTGTGTTTGTATATTTGAATGGCTTCGTGTACAAACCTTTGATGGTAGCCAGGAGGTTTGTAGAGCACCTTGGTCTCGGAAAAGACAATTTCATGAGAGCCCACAGCGTTGTAGCAATGATCGGCAACGGCGGAAGAATCAGTTTTGCCGTGTTTCAGATCTGACTTGTGCTCGTGGACACGATCAGAGATGTGACGTTTCGTTTATCCAATGTAGCAATCACCACAGCCTTAACTCAGTTTGTAGACTCCAGGGTATTGTAAGTCATGAATGACATCTTTCACAGATGGAATTAGATCACAGATTTTATGTACTGTACTGAATCGGACTTGGATCTTATGTTTGTTTAGAATGTTGTAGATCTTTTTGGTCACGCCTGCTATGTATGGCAACGTGATAGTTTTGATCGGAGTTTCATGTGGCTGTTTCTGTATGGTGGGAGAAACAGCTTGGCGGATGGTGCGGTCAGAGTATTCGTTCATCCTGAGGGTCCGATATACATGTCTTAATTCACTGGCCAGGTGGTGTTGGTCAGAAATGCAATGAGCTCTGTGGTATAGCGTTTTGATGAGATAATTCTTTTGAGATGGGTGGTGGTGGGAATCAGGTTTCAAGTAGGAATCTGTGTGGGTGGCTTTCCTGTAGACAGAATGTCCCAAAGATCCGTCAGGTCTCCTCTCAAACAGAATATCTAAGAATGGTAGTTTACCATCTGTCTCCACTTCCATGGTGAATCTGATGGATGGGTGTCTGGAATTGATGTGGTCCAAGAAGTGGTTAAATGCTGGGAGGCCATATGGCCAAATGACGAAAGTGTCATCCACATACCTCTTCCACAGGGAAGGACGCAGGGTGGATGTCTGGATGGCGTCTCATTCAAACTTTTCCATGAACACATTGGCTATCACTGGTGACAAGGGGGAGCCCATAGTGACAAGGGGGAGCCCAACATAGTAATCATTGGAAAAATGTTATTAACCATGCAAAAAAGATTGAACTACACATAATTGGACCATCTTATTTACAAGCACTATTCTTCAGTTACGTATAGTTTCTTCTTCTTTTTTCACACGCTGGTTTTCCTGCTTTAAGTTTTACCACACATATTTGGCAAATCTAGAATTAATCCCAGCAACGTAGCAAAGTGCTGTTTCATCTACATAACAAAGCTTAGTCCCATTCACAGCAGCCGCACCTTTACATCAGCCGCACCTTAACAACTCTTGGAACCTCCCAGTTCAACCAGTCTACACAACAAAGGCTCATTCCTAACAGCGGTTTCAGCCGCACCATCTCTACATAACAAAGGCTCAGTCCCATTTACAGCAGCCGCACCTTTACATCAGCCGCACCTTAACAACTCTTGGAACCTCCCAGTTCAACCAGTCTACACAACAAATGCTCATTCCTAGCAGCGTGCTTCAGCCGCACCGAACCTCACAATAATAATATACAGGGGCCTGCCTTGGCTCCTCCCACCCTCAACCAGTATATATACAAGGACGGTTTTCTTGGAATTTCTCTTACTTGATACAGCAATCGTGCTGTGACGGTTCCACCTGAAGACGGAAGCTTGCGTTGCCTCCTAAACGGCGTGATTTTAATTTTATTTTACTTTTATTCATTTTATTTTTTACCTACGTGACTTTACCAAAAAAACCTAAGAATATGAATCCTTGCAGTCACGACAGCCTCAAATCTTTAATTATTGTTGAGAATATATTTGATCAAATATACCACGCGTGACAGACCCCTCCAAATTTAGGCACACGAGTTAAAATATAAAACTGAAAGAACGTGCATAAATCGATAATAATGGCCTTGAGGAGCAGTGAGAGGCAACTCTGCTGAGCAGCTCACAACCCAGCTGCTTGAGAGGAGGAGGAAAAGCGAGTTTCGGGGCGAGGGTTTAACTTCAAAGAGTCAATTTGGAAGAAAAAATATATGCTGACTGCCATGGGGAAAATTTGAAATATACATTTGATACAGTACTGTACTGAACAAGTTTCGCTTGATTTGCGACACATTGTTCCTAATGAAATAATCATTGATGAGGTCATTGATTCTTCAAATAAAAACAAAAGTGCTGCTGCATTCATGTGTCACCTGACATTTTAATGGGAGACGCTTTGTTGAAAATGCTGAACTGAATTGCCAATATGAAAAAAACTACAATGGACAAAGACACATCAAGATAGCACTTGCGTTGTGGACATTTAAATGGTTTGAACAAGTGAAATTTAATATCCTAAAGTAATTAACAGGGTTACTCTGGATACTTTGTAATGTATGTTCATACGTTTAAGCATTGATGTTGACTTGCTCAGTGGATCATTGTGGAATCGTAGGATTCACGCCCTACATCTACTGTGACCTGTAAACGAATCGTCACAAACAAGCTGCGCCATAGGCATGCCGGGTGGCAGCAAGGAGGAGATGCTTGCGATACACGAACAATGCGATAGGACCCACCACTGGGGAAACCCGCATTGGAAAAGAGGCCCTCGGGTAGAGCTCATTCCCAGAAGAGACATCGCTGATGAGCTGCGGTGCGCTCTCTTGCAGGCCACCACCTGAGAGCTTGACATCGTCAACAATGAGAGTGAGCACAGTGGATGGAGATAATTTAGTTCTGCGTTTTTACAACACGCGGAACAATCCGGGCACACATCGGAGAGCAATTATTTGACCATACTTCACCACGCTTGTCAGTGCGGGTTGGGGAGACGCGTAAATGTTGGAACATTGTGCAGCTCAACTGCACTTTCCTCTCCAGAGAACGAAGCCCCACGACAGTCGATGCCGCTTTCTGTATTCCGGTCACCCATCCAAGCACCATCCAGACTTGCGTTGATCAGCTGAGATCTGACGAGATCTGACGAAATCGGCGCATTCTGGGCTGCTGCTGTTGCTGTGTGAGTATCAGGGGCAGCTCTGAGGAAGAGGAGAGGGGGTCAGGACTAGGTAGCTATGGGGGCAGTTGGTCACTGATCACACGGCGGGGATTCCGCTTAGCATGTTCGCGTACGTGCGCCTGTAGACGACTCCGTGTTGGGAGCGGTGGCACAGTGGTTAGCGCACTGATCTACGATCCCAATTCGATTCCTGCTCATTGCCAAATAGAGATCGGTAAAGTCGAGTGTTTCTGCTATGGATGAGCTTTTCATCGACGAGGCATCCATTTCAACGTATGCAGCTATTCATCAAGATATATTTAAGAAGTATTAATTTACAGCATCCACAGGCCATGCGGGTCGTGGGGTTGTTTTGGCCATACTTCGCCACGCTGGCTAGTACAGGTTGGTGGTAAACGTGGGATCTATGGACAGAGGTACATATTGCAGTACAAAATTTAGATTTTTCTGCTTTACCATGTCCTACCCACAACAATGCCCACCCCAGCAACTAGAAAAAAACTGACAGACAGAAGCAAGTCACATATAGGGCCACCTAGCAGGTTTAACAAACCTGCTTCATGTATAACATCTGGCTACTTTGCAGTCTCAGCTATTTTTAGTTTCACAAATATTCGTGATCCACCAACCCTCCCTCAAAATGCTTCCACACAGGTGGGTTCCACCGAGTGATGCTAATGAAGATGGTGAGGAAGCTTTCGCAATCTGTGCGTGTGTTCTACTGCCAATGCTATGCTTTACAAATTGTAATCATCTTAATCACTCAACACATTCATCAATGACGTTACCATGAAAGGAAATGCATATATGATTACAATACGCGACGTTTTTAGCAAGTTCAATTCTTCTTAAACCCATCTTGAAAATTATCTGAAGAAGGGCCATTTCCTGAAACGTCACCAGGAAAGCGTTTTATATTTCTGGCTGTTATTGACGAATGTGTTGAGAGTTTGTTATCTTTGATTGTGCACAATTGGCAACGTTATTTAATTAAATAATAATTATAAATCTACACGTTATTTAAGAGGTTTGTTTAACGTTGAGGACTGCCAGCCATCTTAAAGGTTAAAATACCTGCGAAGTAGTATGATTTATTTATTTTATTATAAAGTTGAGTTCCTTATCTCTTGAATAGCGACAGTGAACATAGTTTAAGCACGAATTATCATTCCATTGAACACTCTCAACAAGAGCATACAAATCACATGACACATGTTTTAGACAATTTTGGGACAATTAGGGGATATCGTCTCAAAAGTAATCGAGACTGCCTAACACCTCAAATAGTTCAACGAAATAAGTTCAACATACATCCATAGTATCCATGCATCTTGTCTGATATTTGTTGAAGTCTGCATGACATTTTTCAGATGTCCCAGAATGTCCAGAATTTTTATCGTCTCCTGAACAAATGAGGTGCAGTCAGTCTCATCAAATGAATATATTTACCGTGTGCTATTCTAGGTTGGGCGGAGTGTTGACTATTATGCCTCTCAAGCATTTTCCAGGTGGCAAAGTGGGCATTTAAAGGAGTTAAATACGGAATACAAAAATATTGCGAATCCTTACGATGTCAGCAGCACGCTCATCAACGCGCAGCCTAGTTGAAGAAAGTGAACTTGGATTACAAGCGGATGTGAAAACTTTAACTTTAAAATTCACGAATTGCTTTCTCATTAAAATTACAATAAAAGCATAAAAATACAATCTCGGTTGGTGAAGTGGGGTCGAGGACCATTTTATAATCAACTTGTCAATGATGTTAGACATGGCTATATATTGAACTCGTATGACCAGATTAGCCTTGACATATCTTCACCATCGACATTGTTAGCTACTCTCACTTAATTTGCCTCCTGAAGTTCCAATGACTACTTCATTATCAGAGGTCATTTGTATAGCTCAGTGGGCCTTACCTGGAAAAAATAAATAGTAAATAATTTGTGGTGTCATTTTTTTATTTGGAAAATGACACTCGCACACAATGAGCCTATTCTTGTGACTGATGTCCGAGAATTCTTAACGTCGACTGTGCAGTAGACTGAGCAGTGACAGTTACAGCACTCGCAGTCATGGAACCTCTGAAACGAAGTGGCAAGCACCGTCGCAAGGCCACATCGCTGCTCAAAACGTGGCTCAATCGATTTTTATTTTACGTGCCAATATCGCCTTCACTGAAGTAGGCATTGGTGCACGTGAAGTATTGGAAAGACGGCAGGAAACCACTTGACGGGTAGCACACTTTTTATTAAAACTTGACTTGTCACGATACAACGTGTGGTCTCTATTACTCTGACTACACACACTTTACTTGACACGTGTGGTCACTATTCTTCTAACTACACACTCTTCACTTGACACGTGTGGTCACTACTCGTCTGACTACACACTCTTCACTTGACACGTGTGGTCACTACTCTTCTGACTACACACTCTTCACTCGACACGTGTGGTCACTATAACTCACGCTGCAGGCTCACACTGCATGCTCACACTGCATGCTCCCACTGCCTGCTCGCACTGTACGCTCTCCCTGCACTCCGCCCCGTAACATCCGTGGAGCCTACCAGCCCACCCCAGCTTGGGCGTGGGCTACAACCTCTGAGTCCCGAGGACCGGTCCTCACACGGACGTTCGGTCTCGGGTCCCACGGTTCCGCCTCTGGGTCACACAGAGCCCGGTCCCTACAGGGACAGCGAGACTAGGTACCCCAGGGCTCTTCCTCCTCCGTCTTCAGTCTTCGCTGGTTACTCGCTCCCCGTGTGCCTATGCGCACCACCTTATATAGCCCCCGCTCACGGGAGACGGAGCGTATGCGGACCTCGATGTGAGCATCCCTCTTAGTTGACCAATCCCCGCGCGCTTTCCCCAGGATCCCTTCGCTGTCAGCGCGCGCCACTGATACTCAACCAATCACTGCCTCATAACCCCCGACCCTGCGCTGCCTCTGATCCTTCCACGTCAGCGCGCGTCACCAACACACTTCAGCCAATCACTACGCGCTGGCACACGATCCCTACCCCAGCGCGTAGCACCACTACATCACCCCCTCCCACATAGCTCGCAGCCGGCCCGGCTGCTAAACAACAACACAACACAACGTCAACACAACAAACCCCCACCCCCCTGTGTGCCCCGTAGCGCAACAACAACAACAACCTATGTACAATTTGACAGGCAACGCAATAAAAGTCAACAACAACATACAACACCTAGACAACAAGCTATGTACAGCCCGACGAACAACACAATAAAAGCAAATTCCAGAAAAAGAAGGTGTCCAGTGTCTCTGCAGCTATTGACCCCTCTCCTCCTTCGGTTGGTCACGAAAAGTAACGCGACCTAGCGCGAGTCCGCCTGGCCGGTCCATCGTATGGGACGGGACGCTGACGACCGTCCGGTGGCTCCGGCAGCCCTGGACGGCGCGGATCGGGCCTGGAAGGACCGGTCGTGCCACGAGGATCCGGCCGGCGGTGGTCGGCAGCCGTCAGTTCCGAGACACCTGGGAGCGGATCAGGCGGAGACATGTGAGGATCAGGCGGAGACATTTCCCCCCTCGGGTCGTCGGTCACGTCACATGCCCGGCCCTCACGACACAAAGGGAGGCCATATGGAGGCGAGAACGGTTTCAGTCGGGAGGGGTGGACGTACCAACGTCGTTTTCCCCATTTTATTTGAACACACTGGGGGCGTGCAACCCGCACGACCTCCACGGGTCCCCGCCACGGCTTCAACAATTTAGGCGACGTGGCCAAGGGTGCCTGGGGGCAGTGCAGCCAGGCCTTATCGCCCGGTTTCCAGTCGTGCACGGTCGTCACCTTCCGTGCACGCAACCGCTCGTTGGCAATTTGGCGAGCCCGCGAATTAAGCCGTGCGGCCTCCCGTGCCTCGGTCAGCTTATGAATGTTAAATTTAATATGTTCTGCCAATTTAGAATTTGTTCGCGGTGCGGGCAGTCCCAGCTACGTTTCCATGGGCGGGTCGGCTTCCCGACCATACATCAGATAGAATGGGGAAAATCCCGTTGCTGCATGTGGGGCCATCCTATACGCGGCGAGGACACCCGGGACCTGCAGGTCCCAATCAACATGTGCCTCACACACCTGCTGGCACAGCATAGAAGTCAAAGTCCTGTGGAGTCGCTCCACCATCCCGTCTGTCTGCGGGTGGTACGGGGAGGTACGCACCTTCTTAGTACCCAATAGGTCGCACACCTCTTGCAGCAATTTACTAGAAAAAATTTTCCCCTGGTCGGTCAGCAACCGTTTGGGAGCCCCCTTGTCCAGGACGTAGCCCTGGACAAAGGCGTCCGTCACAGCCGCCGCCGACTGGTTGGCGAGTGGCCACGCCATAGGCTACCGGGTTAGTATTCGACACCAACCAACAGGTACTTATTACCCCTAGGCGTGACTGGAAAAGGCCCCAAAATATCGAGCGCAACGAGCTCGTTAGTGCGCGAGACCTGAATAGATTGCAGCGGTAGATTTGATGCCACGGGCGGCGGTTTCCGTCTGGCGCAGTCAACACACCCCTTTAGAATATTCACCACATCGCTCGCCATCCCCGGCCAATAATAGTCACGCTGAAGCAGAGCAAGCGTCTTGTTCACTCCCAAATGCAAGAGGCGTTCATGTGCGGCCAGGACAACCTTCCCCCGCACAGCGGAAGGCACCACGAGTGCGTGCCGCCGGGACAAGTTGTCCCATCTCATTAACAGGCCCTGCTTAAGTACCCAGGAGCCAGTTCGCTCCCGGCCCTCCTCGGGACCCCCCACCCTGCGCCGCAACGCTAGCAGGGAGCCGTCAGCCATTTGGAGACGGCCCCACTCACTCAGCGACAATGAGAGCAGCGAGTCCTCTCCCTCCGCGGTAGTGGGAACATCCCCGATCGGTACCTCCGCGGTCGCAGCCAACGCCCCCATACTCTCAGCAGCTGGCGGTTTACAGCGTGCCGAACCCATCAAGCACACACATTTGTGACACGGCGACAATCGCGACAGGGCATCGGCGTTAGTGTGGCGCAACCCCTTACGGTATGTGGTCGTGAACTGGTAGTCCTGGAGGACTTCCAACCACCGTGACAATTGGCCCGAGGGTTGGGCGACCTTTAATGAATACTGAAGCGCCGCATGGTCCGTCCGGACCGTAAAGTGACGACCATAGAGATACGGTCTAAATTGTTGTACAAAAAAAACGATAGCAAGCAACTCGCGACGGGTGACACAGTAACGCTGCTCCGCCGGCAACAAGACCCTGCTACCATAAGCGACCACCCTTTCGACTCCCCCAATGACCTGTGAGAGCACCCCCCCTATGCCCGTGTTGCTAGCATCAGTGTCCAGCAAGAAGGGACTTGCAAAGTCAGGATAACGCAAGGGCGGGGCACCCACCAAGGCGTCCCGGAGGGAGCAGAATGCGGCCTCCTCCTCCGGCCCCCATCGGAACTTAACCCCTTTCGCCGTTAGAGCATGCAAGGGTTTTGCAATGGTGGCGAAATGCTCAACAAATCGGCGGTAGTAAGAAGCAAAACCGATGAAACTGCGCACGTCCGAAACCGACGTGGGCGTTGGCCATGAATTGACACAGTCCGTCTTCGCGGGATCGGTAGAGATCCCCGAAGAATCGACAATGTGGCCCAAGTATCTCACGGACTTACGAAGAAGGTGGCATTTGGCCGGTTTAAACTTTAAATTAGCCGATCGCATGCGCAAGAACACCCCTCTCAATTGCTGGAGGTGTTCCTCAAACGTTTTACTGAAAACAATGACATCGTCCAGGTAAATCAAGCAAGTATCCCATTGCAGTCCCGAAAAAAACCAATTCCATAAGGCGCTGAAACGTCGCGGGAGCGGAGTGAAGTCCCATGGGTAACCGGTTAAACTGGAATAGGCCCCCCGGAGTCCGAAATGCTGTCTTAGGTTTAAACTCGTCGTCGAGCGGCAGCTGCCAGAATCCCGATAATAAATCAAGAGTAGAAAAATATCGCGCACCAGACAGTGCATCGAGGGATTCGTCCATTCTGGGGAGCGGATACGCGTCAGCCACAGAGATTTTATTCAGGCGACGGAAATCTACGCAAAATCGCAAGGAGCCGTCTTGCTTTTTAACCAGCACAATAGGTGCTCCCCAAGGACTGGAAGAAGGCGAAATAATGTCGGCTTGCAGCATATCGTTAACGGCCGACTGAACGTGTTCCTTTTCAGCAGGACTCAGCCGGAAGGGATTTAGCCTGACCGGTGCCGCATCGCCTGTCTCGATATGGTGACGCAACAGGTCCGTACACCCAATGTCATATTTATGCTTACTGAACACATCCGAAAATTCCATCAACAATGCACGCAGCGCACCCAACTGTACGGGTGATAAATCGTCAGAGTCCGCGCACAGCGACTCGACCCATTCAAGGTCCTCCCTCACTGGATTTTTCAGCGTCGGGTTCGGATGAACATGCGCAACCAGCCGCTCTTCCGCAGGGACCCGTGCCGCGTGAGCTAGCACAGTGCCCTGCTGAATAACGACAGGCCGCGACCCAGCGTTTAAAACCATCACGAACTGGTCCCTGTCAGCCCGAACCAAGGTGTGAGCCACCGACAAATCGAGACCTCCAACAGCCCTATTTGAAGGACCCAAAAGCATGCTCTGTTCCGAGGTCTCCCCCACCCATGGTTTCCTCAACCGGAGGGGAATTAACATCTGTGAACCCGGGGGCACGTGCACGGTCTGTGTCGCCAGCGCTTGTATCGTAGCGCACGCCGTCCGAATGTCGGTAGGGCTCGTCAAAAATGAAATACGGCGACCCGATGGTAGCTCAATGCAACGTTGATCAATGAGAATTTTAATGGGCATTTTGGCCAAAAAATCTGTGCCCAACAGACAAGGAACCGCCAATGAAGAAGAAACGAAAACGGGTCCCGATAATTTGATATCTCCAATGCAAATGGACGCCCTAATCTGACCGACAATGCCCAACGAGCCCCCATTAGCCGCGTAAAATGGCACGTCCACCGGGATCAGAGGTCGACATTGGACGGGAAGAATGTTGTAAATGAGGTCCGATATAATAGTCGCCGACGCCCCCGTGTCCACTAACACCCTGACCTCGACCCCGTCAATGAATCCCGTAACGACCGATGATCCCGCCGACGCAGCCACCATCCTGTGCCCCAACTCCGACCATTCAATGTCCCCTCGGTCCCGCACGAACCCCCCTCACCGAACCGAATCCCCGATCCCTAACCGGCTCTCCTCCGCCGCAACGCGATGGGCCATGTGTGTCGTGCGTGTGGGCCGAGCATGTGAAGCGCCGCGACTTGCCGGGGTTAGCAGGGATGACTTGGGGCCTTGGTCGTCGTCCAGCCGAGGTCCCATGGTGCGCTGACGTGGAGCGTGGCAACCGGACGCCACGTGGCCCCGGAGGCCGCAGTTGTAGCACGTGATGAGGGTCGTCGGAGATCTCGGTTGCTCCAGCTTGCGGGCAGTTCGCAGAGGCGAACGACCCCCCGATCTCCAGTCCCCCGGTCGTCCCGCGGTGAACGCCTCCTCTCGTGGGCTGACGACTTGGGGCTGAGGCCACGGCAGCATTGCAGACGACCCCCTGTTTACGTTGAAGGACCAATCACTGCCTCATAACCCCCGACCCTGCGCTGCCTCTGATCCTTCCACGTCAGCACGCGTCACCAACACACTTCAGCCAATCACTACGCGCTGGCACACAATCCCTACCCCAGCGCGTACCACCACTACACACGTAATAGCAAGACGGAAACGGTACGGAAGCATAGAACAACAATAATAAAAAAAACATCACGACCTCAGCGCCTAACACCGCATTGGGAAAAATTAACCCGTAAAAACAAAGTTTTTCATTATAAATCTCTTATATGCGTGGCGGATAGAGTCCTCTCGTCCTCTGGCTTGAGATGGCTGCCACCTAAGGGTCAGATGATTGCCTGCCACCATTAAGCAATTGGTAATTAAATATAAATTATTTTTTCCTAAAAAGTGTAAAATTTTGGGGAAAAAATTTCACAAAAATAAATTGTCACGCACAACGAGTCTGTGTGCAAAATGTCAGCTCGATTGGATCACGGGAATTGGGTTAAAAAACGACCGAAAGATGTGCACGGTCGTAAGCGTGCAAGCAAGTGAACTTAATATAAAGGATTTAAAAATAAAGTGCAAATGCATGCAATAATATATAAAAAAAGAAAAAAAATTAAGTCGTAAATAAAATAAATAATAAGTCGAGACATCGTTTACAACATAAAATTGGGTGCAAGTGGTGGGCAAGTTATCTTTGTTGGAACGACATTTGCTCCCACGCGTAATTCTGCGCTCCTTACAGGTGTAATTTTATTTGGCACACGCTGAGCCAACATATTTTTGGCCTATATGCAAGTTAACCACGCAGTGAGGGTGGCCCATGATGAAATATTCAGCATTCAAATATTCCACCTGGGAAATGTCAATCGAGATGGAACCTCTCATTAGCTAGACAATGTGTCCAGGGTGCCAATTGACTCACGGCAAACAGAAAAACAGAATGAGCATCATGAAGAATAAAATAAATGTCTTCAAAATGCAACCAATAAACCCGATTTCGAAAAAGCCTCATTCAGGAAAACAGGACTGGCTGGTTCTGCCGCTCGTACAAGCCACGCACAACGCATTCCACCCGCTGTCGCCTGAATGCAAGACTGATCCGGTTCGATGAGGAAGCCACTGGAGCTATGCACTTTTAAATACTCTTCATTGGCAGATTATTTATTTAGGACTGCTGGTTGTTCTTTTTAGTTTGTTGTCCTTCCCCCGCAGCTCCGTTTAGCAGGGTTCTCTATGTACGTTGCCAAAGAGGTTCAACATGCCTACGACTACACACTACACGCCTATACACTCACCACTGTACTAATTTCTTCAGAACTGCTATTTGTGTTTAGTTTGTTGTCCTTAAACCGCACCTACAATTCATGCAGTTCGCTACATACGGTGCCAAAGAAGTTCAACATACATACAGAAGTACACGCTGATAAACCCCTACCAACACACTCGGGGGTTGTAAAACTGCAGCTCCTGAGCCGTGTGCAGCTTTTTAAGGACCGCTTCCTGACGTTGTTTATTAAGGACCAATGCCAAGTCGCCCTCGTCAAGAAGCATAAACCATCACACAAACTCCGATCAGCAACGGCTTTTGGCTGGAAATCAAACAAAGATTGCCACCGCATTGCGCAGCACTTTTAAAATGCGCTTCTGTGGTCGCCTGGAACGCTTTTCCTTCCGACATTAGGAAGACACTGGAGATATGACTTTTAAATACCCTAGATTGAAAACTCATTCAATTAGAACTGCTTGTTGTTGTATTTAGATTGTTGTCCTTCCATTGCACCTTCGATTAGCACGGTTAGCTGCGTACGATGTGAAAGAAATTCAACACAAATACGTCTCGCATTCACATGCATTGCAGATCTTAAAATATAGGCCCCCCCCACCCCAAATTAGAAACAAACGGTTGTCATTGTTTTGGTTGCCGACTCCTGACCCAACTAGAGGTGGAGGAAATGCCTGGTTCTCTCGTGGCGGGCAAAGAGTTGGAAGAGCCAAGCCACCAACGACAAAATTTCCCCACATCTGCCGGCTGGGTCGCCCTCATCATATAGCTTCTTAGCTCAATGGGCTCGACTCAGGAAATATCTTCCTGGTTCTTATGATTGTGATGTGCGTGTGTGAGTGGGCGAGTGAATGAGTGGATGGGTGAGTAGTTAAAATGGTGGGTGAGTGAACGAGTGAGTGGCCGAGTGAGTGTGTGGGTGCGGAAGTGAGTGTTTGAGTAGGCCAGTAAGTGTGGTGTGATTGTAATTGTGCAATGCTTTGATGTTGAAATCGCGTTTGAAAAAAAAATCGTTTAATCTCAATGGACTTTACTCAGAAAAGTATCAACTTTTGGTTGTGAAGTGCGTGAGGGTGGGTTGGTGAGTTGGTTGCTATAAGTGTATGCGTGAATGGGTGAGTGAGTGTGCTAATGAGTGCCAGTGATGTTGTGAAACGCATAATTATCTTCTGACCAAGTAATGCTCGAACAAGAGCTTCCTAGCTCTACAGCTTTACTCGAGGAAATACGCTCCTGATTCTTCTGAAAAACCTTGAGCTGCCACGATGCCTGTGCATTGCACCATGCTGTACCCTCAACAAGCTGAGGAGTAGCGTGCTGTGATGTACAAAACGAACCATTTGGAGAGGGGAGGGAGGAGATGTGAAAGGATTGATGGAGGACGCGTGTGCAATAGCACGCGTACGTGGTAATATGAAACAACGCAGGTTAAATAGGCAGTGGATGTGGACGTGAATGGTCGGCAAGGAAACTTCAGTCTCAGTCAACGAGAGGGTGAGAAACGGTGAAATCGCCAACAGTGGGTGATGGAGGAAGGTAGAGTGGGTGATATATTCACACTGCAGGCAAAAGGCTCAAATTAGCATGGAACTGCAAGATAGGAGAGCGGCCTCCTATCTTACAGTTACATTCTAATTTCTCACATTAACATCACTAGCCCCGGCCACTTATTTATAACCCTTGAGCTACACCCATTTCAAACCTTTTAAAACAGTCTGCCTCAGCAGCAGACCATGCTTTCCCATCTGATGATGGACGCTTGTGTTGCGCCCGAAACTTCGTGATTTATTTTATTTTATACCTACGTGACTTTACCGAAAGAACCAAAGAGTATGGGTTCCTGCAGTCACGAAAGCTTCAAAACAAGATTATTAGAATTGTTTTTAATTATTGTACCATATTATGCCCATTGAGCCCTTTAGCTCATTTTCAGAAGTGAACTGGCCACAAATGATAGCTCAAGTAAGTGGCTTATGTGGAAATTGAATGCAGCCAAATACTCGAAACGCGTGATAGTGATTATAAATGTGGAGGGAAACCCGGAGAACCCGGAGAAAAATCCACACGACCAGTGGACGAGAGACGTGCAAACTCCAAATATACAGGCGCCAGAGTTGGGATCGAATCCACAACCTTCTGTATATCAGGGGAGGGAGATCTTGCCTCCGTGGGACCCAATCCATTGCTGTCTTACCATAGTCATTAACCTGTGTGCAGAGCTATGGAAGGATAGTTTCATCTCTCGATACTCATATCATGAATGAGCTACCACAGCTGAGTCTCACCGATTTATATGTTTTATTATTGTTTTAAACAGTAAGTTCCTTTCATATATTTTGCTCATTTAAAGGTGTTTGCAGTAACCGTGTTCACCTTGAAGCTGGTGTTTGTGCACGAAGGTCGCAGGTTCACATTCCAGGCAGTATCTCGTTATGTCAATCACGACAATGAAAGGATTTTAAGGATTTTACTTCCTTGTGCACCGTCGCTGTAAGAGAGAGTCCAGTGTCTCTCTGAGCCACACAGCGAGCGATCCGAGTGAAGCCCATGGGTCGTGGCGAGCGCGAATCCAAATGAAAGTGTGGATAGTGAGCTGAGGTGTTCCATCTGCCTGGACACGTTCGTCTCCCCCTCCACGCTGAGCTACTGCCTCCGTTCCCTGGAGGCTGCCTGGGAGACAGCGAGGAGCTTCAGCTGCCCACATTGCCAGGTGGCCTTCCCTGTCTGACCCCAGCTGAGGAGGAACGTGGCCCACGCCAACCTGGCGGAGCAGCTCAGAGTTGGAGACAGGATGGCCACGGCCGTCGTGTGTAACAACTGCGTTGACGGCCAGACTCCTGCAGTGAAGACCTGCACGAAATGCGAGACATCCTACTGTGCAGCACACTTGAGGCCTCACTTGGAGAATCCCAGGCTAAGTGACCACGTCCTGGTGGCTCCCATCGCGAATCTGGACGAGCGAAGATGCCGGCAGCACAGACAGCTCATTCTTTACTGTGAACAGGATAGGAGCCTGGTCTGCACAGTCTGCACCATCTCTGGGGAACATAGAGGGCATGAGGTCATTCCAGTAAAAAATGCACAACAGACAAAGCAGGTGAGATTTAAATCGCTGCTGTAACCCAATATCATAAAGTGTAACTACAACATTCTATTTTTCGATTTAAAGCGTTCGTGACTGCAGGGATTCATCTTATTGGTTCTTTCGGTAAAGTCACGTAGAAGGGAAATAAAAAAATAAAAAAAATAAAACATAATAAAATAATTCTCACGACGTTTCGGCCACAACGCAAGCAGCCGAAACGTCGTGAGAATTATTTTATTGTTTTACTTTTATTATTTTATTATTTCCCTTCTACGTGGCTTTACCGAAAGAACCAAGAAGATACAACATTCTTGGCGTATTTTGTTAAGATAGTCTGTATTTTATCATTTTTATTTGCATATTATTAGGTGACTCCGATTGTGTCAACATTGTGATGGTCAATTACATCACTATGGGCAACAATTATAAATCTGGCACACGAAAGACAGTCTAGATACGGAAGACGGAAATGTTGATTTGAATGGATGGAAAAGCATTGTGTTCCATGGTTTTGTTATAAGACAGAGCACTTTGTTTTATGGCTGGCAAAGATGTTAAACATAATTCACATAAGATTCATACATTTGAGAAATGTTGAGTAATGTGAGATACTTCAAACGTGAGATTCTTAAAAAGTAAACTGACCATGGACTTAAAAGAGGTAAATGGAAGGCAATTTCAGTGGGACGGTTTGATTATTTATAGGGCAGATTTTGATTTGATTTTGTGACAATGTTTGGTGTCGAAAATGAAACAATGCCACTAACCTTGGCCTCCATGTATTTAAATTACGTGACAGAACATTGGAGTGTAGTTGAACGTTGCCAAGGTGAAGCTTGGCCAACCACCAGAGTGTTTAGCCTGGCACAGTATTTTCAGGTGAAATGGGGAAACACAGTTCGGGACTAAGGTCACTTAGCCAGCAAAATGGGTGGGACTTGGCGTTGACAGAGTATCATGTTAACAGCGCTTCATCCTGCCAGTGCCAAGCCCTGCCACAGGCAATCAAATGGGGGACAGCTTAAGGCAAACATCCCAATGAAGGATATTGAAGTCAATAATCATCATCACGAATGTTTATTGTTGTTATTGTCGTTATTGCTACTGGTAATATTCCTTGTATCGTTATATAATATTGAAATTATTGTGTTTCCTGCTCCTGGCAATGTTATTTTGCATATATTTATTAGTATCATTATTATTAAAATGACTCATACCATATACACTGCATTTCTAAAAAAAAAATTAGAATGTGTACGAGTGTGCGGCTCCTGCTTGCGGGAGCAGTGGTGTCGTAGTTAACGTGCTGCGCTATGAACATGGTCACATGGCTCTCCCTACCCTGAGTTCTGTCCAACTTGTCCTGTCACACCCGAACAACAGCTCTACCAGCAACAGAGCTGTCCGTACTCCTATACCACTCTGGAACTTAGCTTGGTTTCCTTTAAGATTTTGGATTTAAGTTGTGGTCATTACCACACTGTCACGCAAAGTGTGTGCTGTAGATATATCGTGAGTTATAATTATTGGTTACGCTCGATTACATTGTTCAGCAAAACTGGAGAAAACATGAGCATGTCAGTGAGCGCCCCTCAATAAACCACGCTGTAATCCAGCCACCTACCTGAAACACGACTGTCGTGCCACCTCCTAAACACCACCTCGCAGCCTGGGAGGTTGGACGTTTCAAAGAGCGATGATTATCTCTCAGCGATCCAGGAAACCTGCCTGCATGGCTCTGGGTTAAAGACATGTGCCACATGATGATAATGTTGGGAGTAGCAAACATTATGTATTTGTCTACCTTATGTATAGGAGCTGTTCAGACTCAAGAAGATGGTCAGAGAGGAGAAGAAGAAGACGACAGCATCGCGGACACAGCAGCTCAGAGAAGCTTACCAGCATGTGCAGGTACAGAGAGATACACGCAGATACGCGCAGGTATCGACAGAGACGCATAAAATCTAGGTACATAGAGAGACATTGGCATAAGAGTGCCCATGAATATTCTGTCTAAATCTCCTTCTTTCATGCATTTCATTACTCCACGTTTTCCAAAAATACGTCACCTGCCTCTTTGAGTGGACTAAGAAGATGTGTAATATCGCACTGTGTTGTGTATCAATAGCGCGTCATCGTATCTCTGCGTAGGAGTCTCTCCGTGGGACCAAGGAGCGGATCAGCCGAGAATTTAAGCGCAGGAGGGAGCAGCTGGGGGAGGAGGAGAGGGAGGCGCTGGAGCGCGTGGACGAGGAGGGCCGCTCCGTGCTGTTCCGCATCCAGGCGGATATCGCTCGCTATGAGAGTAGAACACGGGACTTGGAGCAGGAGATCAATCAGCTGCTCACCGCCCTCAGCGAGCAGGACTCACTCTCCTTCCTGCAGGTGGCCCGACCTCCATTCACTCACGGTTTTGCTTTATCAGAGATCTATCTAGAACTAAGAAAGAGTCACCACTCTGTGAAAAATTGACATTGCAGGCAATCATATTTAAATGTTTTTCGATCTGGGTGGAAGCGGTGGTGTCTCGAAATGGAGGCGATTTTACTTCTATGTGGCACTCAAACCTGGTATATAGACGGGTGTGGGCTCGTTCCCAACCCTGACACCTGCTGTATATTTGGAGTTTGCGTATCCCTCTCACTCTGTGGTCTTGTGGATTTTCTCCAGATCATTTGTTTTTTACCTCGACACTTAGAATCAACATCACGCGTTTAGAGGATGTGGTTGCTAGTATAAATTAACACGTGATAAGCCACTTCGTTGAGCTATCATTTGTGGCCTGGTCGCTTCTGAAAAAGATCTATACAGCTCAGTGGGCCTTACCTGGTAAACAAAAAAGTTGAGTTTATTCATAGTATAAAAAACACGAGTTGTTGGACGTTATTTAACCGGTGCTGAACTCGACCTGTAAATAACATTTTGTTACTTGTGTAGTAGTACCGAATTAGGTGCACACACACGCAGCTTGGAGGCAACACTATTTATTAAACGGTAAGTAATATAACACTGTACATGAGGTGGTGACCACCTTCCTCAACTCACTAACACTCTGGAACGCGACACAGACTGGACCAGGCAGGCAACGGCCTGCCTGGCCCAGGACGACGACTCGGGACTTGACGACTCGTGATGTCTTCACTTCGGAGTACAGTACAACAGCCTAGCTCTGCGTTCACACCACGCTTATATCTGGTTTGGCGTGGCTGGCTCCGCCCCGGCGTGGCTGGCTCTCTTCAGGCCACGCCTCCCTTCCCAGGACACGCCTCACTTCCCCCACCTCCGGGAAGGTCCGGATCCCTCCACCACGTGACCCACCAGGCACCCCCTTGGGGCCCCCAGCCTTCGTACAGGCCAACACAGTAGTGACCGTTCTGTCACTACATCACCCCCCCCTGTATAAACACACAGCCGTCCCCGGCTGTAACACAACTGTGAAACATCGAAAAGGTGTGCCTCCGAACCAGCAACATCAATAAATGACCGGCGACCGATAAGAAATACAATCACGTAATATATACAGAATCGACGAGGGTAAGAGGGAACCGCATAGAAAACGGGGAATTAACAACAAATATACATGAAAACTGGCTAACCCACTTATGCTCCAGCACAGCCCCCCCCCCCCCCCCCCCGTTAGAATCACGCATGCAATGACAGTCACCCGTTAGCACCCCCCCGCCTTTCCGACGTGGCGTCACAACCAGTAGCACGCGTCGGCCATATCGGGGGGGAATTTCCATGTTACCACCCCACCGCCTTTCCGACGCGGCGTCACAACCAGTAGCACACGTCGGCCATATCGGGGGGGAATTTCCATGTTACCACCCCACCGCCTTTCCGACGTGGCGTCACAACCAGCAGCACGCGTCGGCCATATCGGTGGGATTTTAACCCAGTCTCTCTCCAAGACTCGCATCGCAGCATATAGCTGTACCGACCGAGCTGAGACGACCCAGTCTCTCTCCAAGACTCGCATCGCAGCATATAGCTGTACCGACCAAGCTGAGACGACCCATCGTTCACTCACTGCACAACATGCACCCTAACTGAGGGATACAGTCTCAACGTAACAGGACAACTCCACCTGAACCTTACGAATCTCCAGCCCACTGTTTCAACGCGCCTCGGAGGGTCTCAACCTCCGAGCCGTCAGGTCAAGCTGTCATCCATAGCATGACGGGACCACACTCCCCGAGCCATGTGAGCGCACAGCCCACTAGGCTAGACAAGCCACGGAGTGTCTCGATCTCCGGGCTGTCAGGTCAAGCCGTCAGCCATTGCATGACGGGACCACACTCCCCGAGCCATGTGAGCGCACAGCCCACTAGGCTAGACAAGCCACGGAGTGTCTCGATCTCCGGGCTGTCAGGTCAAGCCGTCAGCCATTGCATGACGGGACCACACTCTCCGAGCCATGTGAGCACACAGCCCACTAGGCTAGACATGCCACGGAGTGTTTCAATCTCCGGGCTGTCAGGTCAAGCCGTCAGACACAGCATGACGGGACCACACTCTCCGAGCCCTGTGAGCGCACAGCCCACTAGGCTAGACATACCACGGAGTGTTTCAATCTCCGGGCTGTCAGGTCAAGCCGTCAGCCATTGCATGACGGGACCACAACGTTCATGTTAGACACGCAACACTCACTGGGCCATCCTGGTCAGGACCTGCGCCCCAAGATAGGTGACAGCCAGCAGCACAATTCCAAATCCCTGGCAGCATGTCACCATCGCAATTTAACACCATCACAACACATACAATTTGAATTATGATCCCCCACAGAACTGATCCAATGCCGAACAGGTACGCACAATTTGTGACGATCCCGAATATTCAATGGTCACAACAATACACCTCACATCCCGTATCCGTACACATCATCTCCGAGACTCGCATTGCAGCATGCAGCTGTACCAACCGAGTGGAGAGAGCAACGCAATTTGACGGCAATTAACGGAAACGTACCCCCGATCGATGTAGAACACAAGGGGCATTCCCGCACAAAAGACATCATCTGTGCAACAATGGACAGGAACCAACCAGTGAGTTTGAAACAAACCGAACCTGTCATTTCAAAATCCCCTTCAACATTAACCATGGGACTCAGGGCATTCGAATTTTGAGAGCAAAAAAACTATACACAAACCCCAAGAATCGCCGAATTGATTAATACAGTATATGCAGTATACGGAAGTTCGTACAGTAAATTGTTTGGCACAATGCTCCATCCAGTCCCCACATGGCAACACACACAATCAATACTCCAGACAATCCGTACATAGTAAATAATCACAAGCAAGTACCCAACAGTCCCTACACTGTTAACAATTCCAAGCAAAGCTCCATACGGTCTGTACCTTGGCAACAATGACGATCAAAGTTTCTTACAGTTACACGTGACAATCACGAGCGAAACTCCATACAGTATACACAATAACAATGGCGATTTCGCAACAAAACGATGTAACAACACGAGTCGTTAACACGGCAACCTACAGCATATCATAGGAGCTCGGGACACCAACAACGAATTAATCATTAACTACACCCAGAAGATACCGATCTCGACGCCGTATTTAACCGTCCGCGAGGAACACAAAACCGGAGAGTCAAACTGAAAAAGTCCCTCCCAGCAGTGTCTCCAACGTCGAACCCCTCTCTTCAACCACGGGCCCCTCTCGCTCTCACCACCGATGCCCTCCCCCGCTCTTCTTACTTCAATGTGGGGAGGGAGGCCCGTAATCACAGGGCTGCAGCGGCGCGCCGCCAGGCCGGCGCAGCACACAAGGCGCAAAAGGCGGGAACGCCGCCATCGCGAAAACACTGCCGCGGTGAAAATGGCGGGAACGCCGCTGTGGGAAGTGCGGGAACGCCGGCACCGCCGAAACGGCGCGAACGCCACAGCTGCGTCATCTTGCAATTTCGCCATCACTCACCAACACCCGGCTACTCCCTTGCCACCAGCAGCTGGTCGAGTTGACGAGCGACGTCGCTCCAACTCGCCGTCGATGGCGACCAGCCCGGGCTCGCAGCCTCCTCCCATGCAGGCTGCAGTCGCCCATCCCCCGGGGCACATCACCGGGGCCCCGGACTCCGGGGTCGTCGCAGGGAGAGGCCAGGTGCAACCCACACCGTCCATCCGCACCTCCGGTTGGGTCTTGCACTCCGCTGCCAGCTTTTACACCATGGCAGCGAAGGGTACAGCTTCTTCAAATTAATCAGCGAAAGTTCGATGACCACTTCTACACCAAATGTAGTAGTACCGAATTAGGTGCACACACACGCAGCTTGGAGGCAACACTATTTATTAAACGGTAAGTAATATAACACTGTACATGAGGTGGTGACCACCTTCCTCAACTCGCTAACACTCTGGAACGCGACACAGACTGGACCAGGCAGGCAACGGCCTGCCTGGCCCAGGACGACGACTCGGGACTTGACGACTCGTGATGTCTTCACTTCGGAGTACAGTACAACAGCCTAGCTCTGCGTTCACACCACGCTTATATCTGGTTTGGCGTGGCTGGCTCCGCCCCGGCGTGGCTGGCTCTCTTCAGGCCACGCCTCCCTTCCCAGGACACGCCTCACTTCCCCCACCTCTGGGAAGGTCCGGATCCCTCCACCACGTGACCCGCCAGGCACCCCCTTGGGGCCCCCAGCCTTCGTACAGGCCAACACAGTAGTGACCGTTCTGTCACTACACTTGTTAAATTCCGTCCGTGTCCAGTTAAGAGAGCCGTGTTTTTCACCATTCTCAGATTGGAGGTATTTGTTAATTCTCTGATGTCGTGCTACACTGTGGACAGCAGGTGATTGTGCGGAGGAGGAGCATCTACTCAGGATGTCAATGTTAATGTGAAATGTGGGGTTGTGTTTTTCAGGATCCCGTGCATGAGAATCTCAGGTCAGTGCCAACCCAGACTCAAACTACTGTCTGCCACCTGGTGGACAAATAAGTGATCGGTCGTGATGTGCTTCCTAATACACTCCATTCGATGCAGTTGCATTCCATATTTGCCATGGGTAGAGATAATTGACCCTCATTTGTCTACGTGTCTCGTGCATGTCTATAGGGACATGGACCCTCATTAGACTCCGTGTGTCCCGTGCTGTGTGAGTGCAGAAGCTCCGACTCACAGGGAATCCAGGATGCCCCTCCTCCCACATTCAGTCACCAAGAGCTCACAGAGGTCATCTCTCTAGGAGGAGTGAATACAAAGCTCATTGCTCTCGTGTGTGAGTCTCTCTGCGCTGCATACTGATCTCTGTCAACATAATTAATGACAAACACAATGTTCCAGAAAGGCACTGCTGGGTAGGCTGGTGACCTTTGTTAAGACAGGTGACATAGCATTGGGGAATGTATCTTCAAAAAATATTTGTATTTTACCAGGTAAGGCCTATTGAGCTATTTAGCGCTTTTTCAGAAGCCGCCTGGCCACAAATGATAGCTCAACGAATTGGATTATCACTTGGAAATGTATAATATCAGTCAAATAATCTAAACGCGTGACATTGATGTATACTCATGTTGATTCTAAATGTGGAGCAAACAACCGGAGGACCTAGAGAAAAATCCACGCGACCACGGGGAGAGACACACAAACTCCAAATATACAGCAGGCATCATCAGTCAAATGCACGACCTCCTGCACATCAGGCGGATCTAGAGTAAGCCTAGTGAGAAATACAGAAAAATACAAAGTTTCCCCGTATAACCTTAACAGACTATTGGGGCAAGTCTTGTTAGCGAGCACCTATACAGGCCGGCACCGCACACGAGAAAGTGGGTGGCCAGCACCACGCCCTGCCGCTTTTGTCTCCCCTGCAACAAATGTTTACATATCACGCCAGCAGAGGGCAGTGTAGTATAATTCATTGTTGTATTGTACCTCTATGCTTCTATGGTTATGATCCCAACCTTCACCAACGAAAACTGACAAGAGTGGTAACGTATGGGCAAATAACCCCCATGACCTGCACAGGGTGGAGAGGCCCTCATCAAGCATTGGATTGACAAAATGTCTGTGCGAGGCTGTGGTGACTATTGTACAAATGCCGTGTTTATAAAGAGATGCTACAAGAGTGGCATTGACATCGTCGTGCTGGTATCATCACCAATGTTCATTACTATGGCACACACATTCATAGTTCTATTAGTATTATTAATAATAATCATATTCGTAAGTATTTGTGTGTACATACTAGTATGCATTTGTTATGCATGTTATACTAATTGTGCATCTGTTACGTATGAGATGTATTATTTATTGCATTATTGCCATAACATAAATGATAATACAATACACAATGTGTTTTTCGACATTATCCATGCAATGCTTGTGTTGCTACTCGCCTTGCTGTGACTGATATGCGAGCGTTGTCGCTCTCGTCACCACAGATGGACGCTCACCGACTCTGGACACAAACTCAGCCCACGACAAACTTCAGATTTCCTCGGATCTCAGAACGGTGACGTGGAACGACATCTCCCAGGGTCGCCCCCACCACCCACACCGGTTTGATTGGTATCCACAAGCCCTGTGCTTTGAGATCTTCTCATCGGGTCAGCACTATTGGGAGGTGGACGTGGGGAGCGTGGAGTCATGGTGTCGGATTGGAGTCGCATACGGGACGATCCCACGGAGAGGGGGTGGTGCTGAGTGCAGCCTGGGAGGGAGTGACGACTCCTGGAGTCTACAGAAACGTAACAACAGCTTCTTCGTGTGGCAGGGCGGGGTGAAGATCTCACTATCGGTGCCAGAACCTCCACGGAGAGTCGGAGTTCATCTGGACTGGGACGCGGGCCTCCTGTCGTTTTACGACGCCGACTCCATGACGCTGTTACACTCAGTTCGCCAAACCTTCACTCAGCCCCTACAGCCTGGACTGTGGGTGGGGGTTGGTAGCACAGTGACGATTGTGGATCTGAGTCGTTAACATGAACGCCGTAGAGAGCAGACACCACGACACACGACGCTCGCCACCGTCATCACCATTACACGCAGTGCCACGCCCCTGACTGGTAGATGGGCGTCAGTGGTTAGGAGTGCCGAGGGTCTGCATTAGAATGTGGGTGAGTGTAAATTCCTCGCAACCTTCTGGAGCAAGAATTGGCAACCAAACTAACAAGAAAAGCCATTTTATTTACGAATTCGGTCAAAAAACCCATCACTATTTCAGGAGCCACAATGCACGTGATAAATACGAGATGGTGGTCCTTAATAAATAACGTCACGGAGCAGTCCTTGAAGAGCCGCATGCGGCTCCAGAGTCGCAGGTTGCTGACCCCTGTCCTAAGGGGTGATAAAATAACAACCACCCTGTGTGTGGCGCTAAAATAGATGTATTCACCCTGCCAGAAGAGTGTGATTAGAGTGTAGGGGTGTAAGTATTATATTATCAATGGTGAACTGGGATGTGCTTATACAGCGGTGATGTAACGCATTGTGGGAGAAATACAATAAAAATAGAAATTTTAATAAAAATAAATGTAAACGTACTAAAATAGCATTGTAATGCTTGTATCGTTAATACTGAAATAAAAATATGAAACACAAATAATAATTTCGTTTTATGTAGCGTTATTCATGCTCATTTTTTCCCACAACGCTGTGCATTAATTAAATATGACGACCAAATACTACATTCAGCAACTACCAAACAAATTCAATATAAAAATGAATAAGCAAATAAAGAAATGTCACCACAAAAAAAGGCACTAACAATAACAATCTAACTATTTTCGACTTCATCTAATAAAAAAACCTTTATTATGAATAATATTGGGTCGCGAAAGCCTACGTGTTAAACTTCTTCAAATTATCTGCTGCTGTATTATCGGCGTGGTGATGTCACCACGCATGCTTTGTGCGCCGTGACGTCACCACGCACGTTCCCGGCACGGTGACATCACCCCTCAGCAGCTGGTCGAGGAATTCTCATCCTCCTTGCCCAGCGCCAAACTCATCCACTCCCTCGCTGGTCCAACACTACTGGACATCTTTGAAACATTGCTTTATAGCTCATCGGATCCCTCCTGCAGTATAAATAAATATTCAGAAAACAAAACGATATTCTGCCTTCCCGCCACTGGGGATTCCCTGCATTGTAAACAAGGCCCGTGAGTCGAGACCATTCCCAGAAGAGACATCGCTGATGAGCCATGTGGACGCTCTCTTGAAGGCTGCCACCTCAGAGCCTGGCATCGTCAACAACGAGAGTGGGCATAGCGGGTGGAGAGAATTTAGTTCTGTGACTCCACACCACACGGTTACAACCCGCTAACACGTGAGAAAGCTATTTTTTTTACTATACTTCACCACGCTTGTCAGTGCGGGATGGGGAAGGCGAGAAGTGTAGATGTTGGAGCGCAGTACAGCTCAACTGCACCATCCTCTATGGCAGGGGTACGTGGCAATGTCCCAGGGGGTACGTGAGGTCATTTATAAAGGTGTGAAATTACATCACACATGAAAGTCATTGGTGAATAATCACGTATGAATCTGCGAAAATAAAATAACTATGATAACATTTAAATCCATATGGTAACCGACAACGATATAGTAGACCTTTCTAAACTCATTAATTGCAAACAATATGGTTGTCAAGAGTAACCAGCAGAGCACGAACAAATTACTCCATGCATGTGTAGTGTAATAGCACCGGCTGGTGGACAACGGCGGCAACTGTGGTGGACAGACAGTGCACACGCCAGTGAGCGTGTGCACGGGTGTGTTGGCAGAGCAGAGGAACTAGGGCAAGGGTCACAAAGGACCCCATCTGGAAAACCCTGTAACCTGCTTGTGGGTTCGAGAAGGGAGGCGCGGCCAGGGCGGGGCCAGGCCGTGCTGGTAGGATAAAAGGAGCCGAGAGCGGGAGCTCGAGGCTGCCGGTTCTGGGATATGACTCATCTCGACGTTGCTGTCGTCTCGTCGACGTCGTCGCTGCCGTCTTCGCTAGATATTGTGCTTCCAAAAAATGTGTGCTTGGCTGTATCAGTCAGCACCGTCAGTGTTAGACTGCTAGCATTGTGTATAGGCTAGGCTAAGCGACTGTAGAGAGTGTGTAGATGAGACCATGAATGTTACTAAATAAAGAAGGTGCCTCCTACAAACATTGTCTCCAAATAACTGACACTAAACATGCAGACAGTACGTTGAATTTTGTTTTATTTACTTGCAGGTGTAAGTACCCTGAGAAAATAGCATAAAATAGCAAAGCTGTCTCATCCAGCTCTGGAGGATAGGAGACACGCAGGGATTAGTTGAGAGGAGGGGGGAGAAGGACATGATGGCGGCCGATACTGGGAGCTGATGTGGTGCCACGGCCTCGAAGCAACTCTGTAAGCGCCGCAACTCCCCCCTGGCCCCCACCCTGAGTTCACACACACAGTGCACACACATAGAGTCCTCGCGGGGGATTTCCTGGCACAATAGGTTTTAATCCGAAGGGTCCCTAGGAGGAAAGTCCCACGGTCTCCCGGTGCTAGGAGATTAGCCGACCCTCACAGGACAGGTCACATTGCGGTGCCCCTGAGTTGGCTTAAAATTGTATGGGCACCAAAAGGTTCACCGGGCCAGCCGCATTGAGTCATACACGACATCGGGGGGGGGGGGGGGGGGCTGGGGTGGTATATTAAGCTAGAAGAGCAGACCATGAGGTCAGGGGATTGCAGAGCCACGACCCCCCCCAACCACCATACCGAATACACACTCGCAGGGTGTGTATTCGCCAGCCGGGCATCCTTCCAGATTGACCAGAGTGAGTATCAAATTAATGAGAACGGATGGACAGACAATGGGTTGCAGAAGCACCACCGCAGCGCTCCATGTCAGAGAAAAAAAATGGGCGATAATCACAGGTAGGCACCAGTGGCGGCTTGTCAATAGAGGGCGCTGGGGCGCTGCCCCCATCAAGATTCAAGAAATATACATATACAAAAATTATATAAAAATACATGAATAAAATATTTTTTTCATACGATGTGCCGGCTGGTAGTAAGAAAAGCATCAGCATTTAATAAAAACTGGCTTTAATCGGTCAACTATTTTCTATGTTTTTCAATGTGTTTCATGCGGGACGCCGGACAAATGGATGTCTATGTGAGACTTTAAATTTTCGGACAGCATGTGACCTGAAGCTGGTCTCTAATTGGTTTCTTAAAGATTCTCCTCAGGGCGCAAGTCGTTGCGTCCCTGGCCAATCAGAATTGGATACATGTTATTTTATCCAATCTGATTGGTTCTCGTCACCTGTCATTCAACTTTACGCTCTGGGCCATTACTGCGAGTGCGCAGGCGACACCACTTCGACACTTGCTAGGCTGATCAAATTTTTTGTGTAAACAATGGCAGCAGTTCATCCAAATTCTGTAATTTATTTACAAAAAAACCCTTTCACAAGGCTTTCGCTGGAAGAAATAAAAAAGATAAAGGATCTCGGACCGGACCAACCCGATTTACAAATCCAGCAGCAGGCCAGTGACAGAGGACGAAGCTACACACGAAGCTTCACCCGCGCTTGTTATGAGAAACGGAGGTGGCTGGCTGGATGTGATGTTAGCAATTCTCTTTTTTGTTTTCCCTGTCTTTTATTTCAAAGTGTCGGCACTGAAGTTTTGTGGACAACGACGGCGGTAAGAGACCTCAAACATCTCTCTGACAAATGCAAACGTCATGAAAGTAGCCGCAGCCATATTGATAATAGCATGAAACTAACGTTTTTGGGCAGAGTTAGCATTGCTGAACAACTAGATGAAGGCTACAGGATTGGCATTAGAAGGCACAACGAAGAGGTGACAAAAAATCGACACATACTGTCCAGGATAATAGACTGTGTGAAATTTTGTGGAGCATTTGAGTTGGCGTTACGTGGCCATGATGAGAGTGAGAGCTCAGATAACCCCGGTATATTTCGCGGGTTGGTGGATTTTGTTGCCTCTCTTGATGGAGCATTGAAAGAGCACCTTGACAGTGCTACTGTATTTAAGGGAACGTCGAAAACTATACAAAACGAGCTACTGGACTGTATGTTGTCTGTTACAAGAGAAGAAATAATCAAAGAAGTCCAGACAAGTAGTTTTTTATCAATCCAGGCAGATGAAACAACAGATATTGCCACACAGTCCCAACTTGTGCTTGTGCTGCGCTACATCGACGACAAAAATAACGTGCAGGAAAGATTTTTTGAGTTCATCCCTCTGCAGTCAGCTACAGCTGAGTCCATTGCTACTGCACTAAAAGAGCGTCTTGCTTCTATCCTTCCTAAGGATCAGAAAAGTAAGCTCATCTGCCAGGCATATGATGGGGCCAGCGTGATGAGCGGTGCCACTGCAGGTGTTCAGAGAAAAATACAAGATGTGTACCCAAATGCCCACTACATCCACTGCTACGCACATCAGCTCAACCTGATAATGCAACAGGCCACGTCTCACATATCCAAGACGAGAATATTTTTTTCTAACATTGGTGGATTTGCCAGCTTTTTTTCTAAGTCACCCAAGCGGACATGTTTTCTGGATAAAGTGGTTGCCCATAGACTGCCAAGATCCAGCAACATCAGATGGAACTTTCATAGCCGTGCCATTAATACTGTTTTTGAGCACAAAGAGGATCTCATTCACTGTTTTGAGAGCATACAAGACTCAGGTGACTTCGACCCCAATACTGTCAGAGAAGCAGGAGCCCTGGCAATGCTACTGGAGGATGAGGATTTTAAGTTCTTTCTGGAACTTTATCACCACATCATGCCACATGTAGACTTCCTCTATGCCAAGCTCCAGAAAAAGAACATTGATTCAGTCCATATCAAAGTGAGCATCCAACAGTTCCAACAAGAAATACAAAAGATCAGGTAACTTTATTCCTGTAATATGATCATTATTTGCTTTCTCTTTCATTTTTAACTCTCTTTATCCTTTGCCAAAATTATAATAAATTATCTGTGTCCTTTGCAGAAACTCTCTCCACTCCTTTGGTGAGCAAAGCAGTGGTTCTCGTCCAACAAAGAGGCGCCGGGCGCTCAGTTCGGAAGACCGTGAAAGGATTGCAGCAGAGGTGAGTTTGTTATAGAAATCAGTCAAAATACCATTTTACATTATTGTTGTGCTGCAGAGATGTCCTGCCTACATATCATATTCTACAGACTCAAGAAAACATTTTTAGTTTGGTATAAATCCTAACAAAAATCTTAATTTTAATATACAATAGCATCCCAAAAAAAATAAATTGGCAACATAAAAATAAATGATGAAATGAAATTTGAAGCCACCAAAAACTACAGTCTTGTATGGGCCAAAAACTCAAATGGCTCTATTTTTCTTTTGAAAGTAATTGCAACTGTGACAATTAGTGGTCTACTCCAGGCTACTACCTTACATTTATATATCTACTAGCTGTACTACCCGGCTTCGCCCGGGACTTGTATCCACCACGGCCGGCCGCCTTTGTCTCCCCAGTGGCGATGTTAATACGCCACACCAGTTACTCGTTTTGAGGCTGAGTCCGTCCCTCACCACTCTCCCTCCCTCACCACTGTCCCTCCCTCAGCACTCTCCCTCCCTCAGCACTCTCCCTCCCTCACCACTCTCCCTCCCTCACCACTGTCCCTCCCTCACCACTCACGGCCGGCCGCCTTTGTCTCCCCAGTGGCGATGTTAATACGCCACACCAGTTACTCGTTTGAGGCTGAGTCGACCTAGGGGAGGTTCAAATAATCTTGACCGGTGGTGGCCATGAGCGGGAATCGAACTCGGTTCGCCGGGTTGGTAGCGCAGCGTAGCGTTAACCACTACACCCACCGCTCCTCACACACGACACACGCACAGACACACACACAGACACACACACATAGACACACGCAGACACACACAGACAGACACAGACAGACACACACACACAGACACACAGACAGCACGCTAAGCACTACACTACCGCTCCCCACACACCACACACGCACACACACAGACACACACACATACACACACACACAGACACACACACACACAGACACAGACAGCACGCTAAGCACTACATTACCGTTCCCCCTACACAACACACGCGCGCGCGTCCATAGGTACACATACACGCGCTTGCTGCAGACACACACGACTTTCAGGGTGCTAACGGCAGTAAACGACTGAAATAATAAAGCGGCAATGCTGCGCGAGGAACGCCTTAGACCTGCAACACATTTGTGTAATGCGAGCGTAAACACACAAACACATACAAACACATACACACACATACATACACACACATACACACAAACACATACATACACACACATACATACACAGAGACATACACAGAAACACACACATACATACAAACAAACACATACACAATACACACACACATACATGCAGACACACAGACACACACATAACACACATACAAACACACACATACACACACATACATACACACACATACATACACACAAACACATACACACACATACATACACACATACATACAGACACACAGACATACACATAAACACATACACATGACCCGGCTTCGCCCGGGATTTGGATCCACCCCGCCCGGCCGCCTTTGTCTCCCCAGTGGCGATGTTAATACGCCACACCAGTTACTCGTTTGAGGCTGAGTCGACCTAGGGGAGGTTAAAATAATCGTCACCGGTGGTGGCCGTGAGCGGGAATCGAACTCGGTTCGCCGGGTTGGTAGCGCAGCGTAGCGTTAACCACTACACCCACCGCTCCTCACACACCACACACGCACAGACACACACACAGACACACACAGACACACACAGACAGACACAGACAGACACACACACACACAGACACACAGACAGCACGCTAAGCACTACACTACCGCTCCCCACACACCACACACGCACAGACACACACACAGACACACACACACAGACACACACACAGACACCACGCTAAGCACTACACTACCGTTCCCCCTACAGAACACACGCGCGCGCGCATCCATAGGTACACATACACGCGCTTGCTGCAGACAGACACGACTTTCAGGGTGCGTACGGCAGTAAACGACTGAAATAATAAAGCGGCAATGTTGCGCGAGGAACGCCTTAGACCTGCAACACATTTGTGTAATGCGAGCGTAAACACACAAACACATACAAACACATACACACACATACATACACACACATACACACAAACACACACATACATACACACAGACATACACATACACACAAACACACACATACATACACACAAACACATACACAATACTATGGGAACCTCATTTGCCAGTAAAAATATGATAATTGGTTCTTTACCCTTCTATCTGGCAACAAAACTGACACCTTTTTACAAGGAGTCATGTTTGCATAGACCGCAATACCTGCAGTCATAATACAAACAAAAGAACATGACTCTGATAATGTGCACTGTCCTTGAAGTTGATTGGTCCACACCCGAGACAGCTTTCCTTAGAGCCTAGTCTCATATGGGTTGGACCAGATGACGCCAAAAGGCGCACAACTCAAGGACAATGCACCATCAGAGTATGAGAGCTCGGGGCAAGCATCTACACTATGGGAACCTCATTTGCCAGTAAAAATATGATATTATTTGTTTCTTTCGGTTAAGTCACGTCTAAAGATAAAATAATAAATTAAATTAAATCATAGAATACGACGTTTCGATTGCAACACAAGCAATCATCATCAGGTATAATGAAATAGCGACATAAAATCTAACCAGAAAACTATAGACAGACATATTAGCAGACAGATGTCACCAAGATACATAGCGAGAGCAACACAGGTAACAGAGAGGGGTGATCGTCTCTGTGTGGTGGCCTTAAATAGACAGAGGGGGGGGCGGAGGCAGAGAGAGGGAGGAGGGTTAGAGAAAAAATTAGCATATCAATGAGTGGTCAACAGACGTGGTGCTGCGAATGCGATGGCACGGCAAGCAAGCCTGAAAATCAGGAGAAGGACACACTAAAATTAAATAACCTAGTAAAATATCGAAATGTAATGTAATACAACACAGAGGGTCGGTCAACACACAATTAACGCATAGCCTGGTTGATTACGTATTTCAAAGATTGCTAAGTTAGAATTTAAGTGTGAACAATCTAAAGAGAGGACACAGGCAGAGAAAACAAGTCGCCAGAGAGAGAGAAAAAAGATAAGCTTAAAACTTCCCCGTAGAAGTGGTTCAATCTTAATTTTAGAACTTTCGTGACTGCAGGAATTATTATTTGTTTCTTTCGGTTAAGTCACGTCTAAAGATAAAATAATAAATTAAATTAAATCATAGAATACGACGTTTCGATTGCAACACAAGCAATCATCATCAGGTATAATGAAATAGCGACATAAAATCTAACCAGAAAACTATAGACAGACATATTAGCAGACAGATGTCACCAAGATACATAGCGAGAGCAACACAGGTAACAGAGAGGGGTGATCGTCTCTGTGTGGTGGCCTTAAATAGACAGAGGGGGGGGCGGAGGCAGAGAGAGGGAGGAGGGTTAGAGAAAAAATTAGCATATCAATGAGTGGTCAACAGACGTGGTGCTGCGAATGTGATGGCACGGCAAGCAAGCCTGAAAATCAGGAGAAGGACACACTAAAATTAAATAACCTAGTAAAATATCGAAATGTAATGTAATACAACACAGAGGGTCGGTCAACACACAATTAACGCATAGCCTGGTTGATTACGTATTTCAAAGATTGCTAAGTTAGAATTTAAGTGTGAACAATCTAAAGAGAGGACACAGGCAGAGAAAACAAGTCGCCAGAGAGAGAGAAAAAAGATAAGCTTAAAACTTCCCCGTAGAAGTGGTTCAATCTTAATTTTAGAACTTTCGTGACTGCAGGAATTATTATTTGTTTCTTTCGGTTAAGTCACGTCTAAAGATAAAATAATAAATTAAATTAAATCATAGAATACGACGTTTCGATTGCAACACAAGCAATCATCATCAGGTATAATGAAATAGCGACATAAAATCTAACCAGAAAACTATAGACAGACATATTAGCAGACAGATGTCACCAAGATACATAGCGAGAGCAACACAGGTAACAGAGAGGGGTGATCGTCTCTGTGTGGTGGCCTTAAATAGACAGAGGGGGGGGCGGAGGCAGAGAGAGGGAGGAGGGTTAGAGAAAAAATTAGCATATCAATGAGTGGTCAACAGACGTGGTGCTGCGAATGCGATGGCACGGCAAGCAAGCCTGAAAATCAGGAGAAGGACACACTAAAATTAAATAACCTAGTAAAATATCGAAATGTAATGTAATACAACACAGAGGGTCGGTCAACACACAATTAACGCATAGCCTGGTTGATTACGTATTTCAAAGATTGCTAAGTTAGAATTTAAGTGTGAACAATCTAAAGAGAGGACACAGGCAGAGAAAACAAGTCGCCAGAGAGAGAGAAAAAAGATAAGCTTAAAACTTCCCCGTAGAAGTGGTTCAATCTTAATTTTAGAACTTTCGTGACTGCAGGAATTATTATTTGTTTCTTTCGGTTAAGTCACGTCTAAAGATAAAATAATAAATTAAATTAAATCATAGAATACGACGTTTCGATTGCAACACAAGCAATCATCATCAGGTATAAGGAAATAGCGACATAAAATCTAACCAGAAAACTATAGACAGACATATTAGCAGACAGATGTCACCAAGATACATAGCGAGAGCAACACAGGTAACAGAGAGGGGTGATCGTCTCTGTGTGGTGGCCTTAAATAGACAGAGGGGGGGGCGGAGGCAGAGAGAGGGAGGAGGGTTAGAGAAAAAATTAGCATATCAATGAGTGGTCAACAGACGTGGTGCTGCGAATGCGATGGCACGGCAAGCAAGCCTGAAAATCAGGAGAAGGACACACTAAAATTAAATAACCTAGTAAAATATCGAAATGTAATGTAATACAACACAGAGGGTCGGTCAACACACAATTAACGCATAGCCTGGTTGATTACGTATTTCAAAGATTGCTAAGTTAGAATTTAAGTGTGAACAATCTAAAGAGAGGACACAGGCAGAGAAAACAAGTCGCCAGAGAGAGAGAAAAAAGATAAGCTTAAAACTTCCCCGTAGAAGTGGTTCAATCTTAATTTTAGAACTTTCGTGACTGCAGGAATTATTATTTGTTTCTTTCGGTTAAGTCACGTCTAAAGATAAAATAATAAATTAAATTAAATCATAGAATACGACGTTTCGATTGCAACACAAGCAATCATCATCAGGTATAATGAAATAGCGACATAAAATCTAACCAGAAAACTATAGACAGACATATTAGCAGACAGATGTCACCAAGATACATAGCGAGAGCAACACAGGTAACAGAGAGGGGTGATCGTCTCTGTGTGGTGGCCTTAAATAGACAGAGGGGGGGGCGGAGGCAGAGAGAGGGAGGAGGGTTAGAGAAAAAATTAGCATATCAATGAGTGGTCAACAGACGTGGTGCTGCGAATGCGATGGCACGGCAAGCAAGCCTGAAAATCAGGAGAAGGACACACTACAATTAAATAACCTAGTAAAATATCGAAATGTAATGTAATACAACACAGAGGGTCGGTCAACACACAATTAACGCATAGCCTGGTTGATTACGTATTTCAAAGATTGCTAAGTTAGAATTTAAGTGTGAACAATCTAAAGAGAGGACACAGGCAGAGAAAACAAGTCGCCAGAGAGAGAGAAAAAAGATAAGCTTAAAACTTCCCCGTAGAAGTGGTTCAATCTTAATTTTAGAACTTTCGTGACTGCAGGAATTATTATTTGTTTCTTTCGGTTAAGTCACGTCTAAAGATAAAATAATAAATTAAATTAAATCATAGAATACGACGTTTCGATTGCAACACAAGCAATCATCATCAGGTATAATGAAATAGCGACATAAAATCTAACCAGAAAACTATAGACAGACATATTAGCAGACATATGTCACCAAGATACATAGCGAGAGCAACACAGGTAACAGAGAGGGGTGATCGTCTCTGTGTGGTGGCCTTAAATAGACAGAGGGGGGGGCGGAGGCAGAGAGAGGGAGGAGGGTTAGAGAAAAAATTAGCATATCAATGAGTGGTCAACAGACGTGGTGCTGCGAATGCGATGGCACGGCAAGCAAGCCTGAAAATCAGGAGAAGGACACACTAAAATTAAATAACCTAGTAAAATATCGAAATGTAATGTAATACAACACAGAGGGTCGGTCAACACACAATTAACGCATAGCCTGGTTGATTACGTATTTCAAAGATTGCTAAGTTAGAATTTAAGTGTGAACAATCTAAAGAGAGGACACAGGCAGAGAAAACAAGTGCACATTATCAGTTATGTTCTTTTGTTTGTATTATGACTGCAGGTATTGCGGTCTATGCAAACATGACTCCTTGTAAAAAGGTGTCAGTTTTGTTGCCAGATAGAAGGGTAAAGAAACAATTATCATATTTTTACTGGCAAATGAGGTTCCCATAGTGTAGATGCTTGCCCCGAGCTCTCATACTCTGATGGTGCATTGTCCTTGAGATGTGCACCTTTTGGCGTCATCTGGTCCAACCCATATGAGACTAGGCTCTAAGGAAAGCTGTCTCGGGTGTGGACCAATCAACTTCAAGGACAGTGCACATTATCAGAGTTATGTTCTTTTGTTTGTATTATGACTGCAGGTATTGCGGTCTATGCAAACATGACTCCTTGTAAAAAGGTGTCAGTTTTGTTGCCAGATAGAAGGGTAAAGAACCAATTATCATATTTTTACTGGCAAATGAGGTTCCCATAGTGTAGATGCTTGCCCCGAGCTCTCATACTCTGATGGTGCATTGTCCTTGAGATGTGCGCCTTTTGGCGTCATCTGGTCCAACCCATATGAGACTAGGCTCTAAGGAAAGCTGTCTCGGGTGTGGACCAATCAACTTCAAGGACAGTGCACATTATCAGAGTTATGTTCTTTTGTTTGTATTATGACTGCAGGTATTGCGGTCTATGCAAACATGACTCCTTGTAAAAAGGTGTCAGTTTTGTTGCCAGATAGAAGGGTAAAGAAACAATTATCATATTTTTACTGGCAAATGAGGTTCCCATAGTGTAGATGCTTGCCCCGAGCTCTCATACTCTGATGGTGCATTGTCCTTGAGATGTGCGCCTTTTGGCGTCATCTGGTCCAACCCATATGAGACTAGGCTCTATAGAAAGCTGTCTCGGGTGTGGACCAATCAACTTCAAGGACAGTGCACATTATCAGAGTTATGTTCTTTTGTTTGTATTATGACTGCAGGTATTGCGGTCTATGCAAACATGACTCCTTGTAAAAAGGTGTCAGTTTTGTTGCCAGATAGAAGGGTAAAGAACCAATTATCATATTTTTACTGGCAAATGAGGTTCCCATAGTGTAGATGCTTGCCCCGAGCTCTCATACTCTGATGGTGCATTGTCCTTGAGATGTGCGCCTTTTGGCGTCATCTGGTCCAACCCATATGAGACTAGGCTCTAAGGAAAGCTGTCTCGGGTGTGGACCAATCAACTTCAAGGACAGTGCACATTATCAGAGTTATGTTCTTTTGTTTGTATTATGACTGCAGGTATTGCGGTCTATGTAAACATGACTCCTTGTAAAAAGGTGTCAGTTTTGTTGCCAGATAGAAGGGTAAAGAACCAATTATCATATTTTTACTGGCAAATGAGGTTCCCATAGTGTAGATGCTTGCCCCGAGCTCTCATACTCTGATGGTGCATTGTCCTTGAGATGTGCGCCTTTTGGCGTCATCTGGTCCAACCCATATGAGACTAGGCTCTAAGGAAAGCTGTCTCGGGTGTGGACCAATCAACTTCAAGGACAGTGCACATTATCAGAGTTATGTTCTTTTGTTTGTATTATGACTGCAGGTATTGCGGTCTATGCAAACATGACTCCTTGTAAAAAGGTGTCAGTTTTGTTGCCAGATAGAAGGGTAAAGAACCAATTATCATATTTTTACTGGCAAATGAGGTTCCCATAGTGTAGATGCTTGCCCCGAGCTCTCATACTCTGATGGTGCATTGTCCTTGAGTTGTGCGCCTTTTGGCGTCATCTGGTCCAACCCATATGAGACTAGGCTCTGAGGAAAGCTGTCTCGGGTGTGGACCAATCAACTTCAAGGACAGTGCACATTATCAGAGTTATGTTCTTTTGTTTGTATTATGACTGCAGGTATTGCGGTCTATGCAAACATGACTCCTTGTAAAAAGGTGTCAGTTTTGTTGCCAGATAGAAGGGTAAAGAACCAATTATCATATTTTTACTGGCAAATGAGGTTCCCATAGTGTAGATGCTTGCCCCGAGCTCTCATACTCTGATGGTGCATTGTCCTTGAGTTGTGCGCCTTTTGGCGTCATCTGGTCCAACCCATATGAGACTAGGCTCTAAGGAAAGCTGTCTCGGGTGTGGACCAATCAACTTCAAGGACAGTGCACATTATCAGAGTTATGTTCTTTTGTTTGTATTATGACTGCAGGTATTGCGGTCTATGCAAACATGACTCCTTGTAAAAAGGTGTCAGTTTTGTTGCCAGATAGAAGGGTAAAGAAACAATTATCATATTTTTACTGGCAAATGAGGTTCCCATAGTGTAGATGCTTGCCCCGAGCTCTCATACTCTGATGGTGCATTGTCCTTGAGATGTGCGCCTTTTGGCGTCATCTGGTCCAACCCATATGAGACTAGGCTCTAAGGAAAGCTGTCTCGGGTGTGGACCAATCAACTTCAAGGACAGTGCACATTATCAGAGTTATGTTCTTTTGTTTGTATTATGACTGCAGGTATTGCGGTCTATGCAAACATGACTCCTTGTAAAAAGGTGTCAGTTTTGTTGCCAGATAGAAGGGTAAAGAACCAATTATCATATTTTTACTGGCAAATGAGGTTCCCATAGTGTAGATGCTTGCCCCGAGCTCTCATACTCTGATGGTGCATTGTCCTTGAGATGTGCGCCTTTTGGCGTCATCTGGTCCAACCCATATGAGACTAGGCTCTAAGGAAAGCTGTCTCGGGTGTGGACCAATCAACTTCAAGGACAGTGCACATTATCAGAGTTATGTTCTTTTGTTTGTATTATGACTGCAGGTATTGCGGTCTATGCAAACATGACTCCTTGTAAAAAGGTGTCAGTTTTGTTGCCAGATAGAAGGGTAAAGAACCAATTATCATATTTTTACTGGCAAATGAGGTTCCCATAGTGTAGATGCTTGCCCCGAGCTCTCATACTCTGATGGTGCATTGTCCTTGAGATGTGCGCCTTTTGGCGTCATCTGGTCCAACCCATATGAGACTAGGCTCTAAGGAAAGCTGTCTCGGGTGTGGACCAATCAACTTCAAGGACAGTGCACATTATCAGAGTTATGTTCTTTTGTTTGTATTATGACTGCAGGTATTGCGGTCTATGCAAACATGACTCCTTGTAAAAAGGTGTCAGTTTTGTTGCCAGATAGAAGGGTAAAGAACCAATTATCATATTTTTACTGGCAAATGAGGTTCCCATAGTGTAGATGCTTGCCCCGAGCTCTCATACTCTGATGGTGCATTGTCCTTGAGATGTGCGCCTTTTGGCGTCATCTGGTCCAACCCATATGAGACTAGGCTCTAAGGAAAGCTGTCTCGGGTGTGGACCAATCAACTTCAAGGACAGTGCACATTATCAGAGTTATGTTCTTTTGTTTGTATTATGACTGCAGGTATTGCGGTCTATGTAAACATGACTCCTTGTAAAAAGGTGTCAGTTTTGTTGCCAGATAGAAGGGTAAAGAACCAATTATCATATTTTTACTGGCAAATGAGGTTCCCATAGTGTAGATGCTTGCCCCGAGCTCTCATACTTCGATGGTGCATTGTCCTTGAGTTGTGCGCCTTTTGGCGTCATCTGGTCCAACCCATATGAGACTAGGCTCTAAGGAAAGCTGTCTCGGGTGTGGACCAATCAACTTCAAGGACAGTGCACATTATCAGAGTTATGTTCTTTTGTTTGTATTATGACTGCAGGTATTGCGGTCTATGCAAACATGACTCCTTGTAAAAAGGTGTCAGTTTTGTTGCCAGATAGAAGGGTAAAGAACCAATTATCATATTTTTACTGGCAAATGAGGTTCCCATAGTGTAGATGCTTGCCCCGAGCTCTCATTCTCTGATGGTGCATTGTCCTTGAGTTGTGCGCCTTTTGGCGTCATCTGGTCCAACCCATATGAGACTAGGCTCTAAGGAAAGCTGTCTCGGGTGTGGACCAATCAACTTCAAGGACAGTGCACATTATCAGAGTTATGTTCTTTTGTTTGTATTATGACTGCAGGTATTGCGGTCTATGCAAACATGACTCCTTGTAAAAAGGTGTCAGTTTTGTTGCCAGATAGAAGGGTAAAGAACCAATTATCATATTTTACTGGCAAATGAGGTTCCCATAGTGTAGATGCTTGCCCCGAGCTCTCATACTCTGATGGTGCATTGTCCTTGAGATGTGCGCCTTTTGGCGTCATCTGGTCCAACCCATATGAGACTAGGCTCTAAGGAAAGCTGTCTCGGGTGTGGACCAATCAACTTCAAGGACAGTGCACATTATCAGAGTTATGTTCTTTTGTTTGTATTATGGCTGCAGGTATTGCGGTCTATGCAAACATGACTCCTTGTAAAAAGGTGTCAGTTTTGTTGCCAGATAGAAGGGTAAAGAACCAATTATCATATTTTTACTGGCAAATGAGGTTCCCATAGTGTAGATGCTTGCCCCGAGCTCTCATACTCTGATGGTTCATTGTCCTTGAGTTGTGCGCCTTTTGGCGTCATCTGGTCCAACCCATATGAGACTAGGCTCTAAGGAAAGCTGTCTCGGGTGTGGACCAATCAACTTCAAGGACAGTGCACATTATCAGAGTTATGTTCTTTTGTTTGTATTATGACTGCAGGTATTGCGGTCTATGTAAACATGACTCCTTGTAAAAAGGTGTCAGTTTTGTTGCCAGATAGAAGGGTAAAGAACCAATTATCATATTTTTACTGGCAAATGAGGTTCCCATAGTGTAGATGCTTGCCCCGAGCTCTCATACTTCGATGGTGCATTGTCCTTGAGTTGTGCGCCTTTTGGCGTCATCTGGTCCAACCCATATGAGACTAGGCTCTAAGGAAAGCTGTCTCGGGTGTGGACCAATCAACTTCAAGGACAGTGCACATTATCAGAGTTATGTTCTTTTGTTTGTATTATGACTGCAGGTATTGCGGTCTATGCAAACATGACTCCTTGTAAAAAGGTGTCAGTTTTGTTGCCAGATAGAAGGGTAAAGAACCAATTATCATATTTTTACTGGCAAATGAGGTTCCCATAGTGTAGATGCTTGCCCCGAGCTCTCATACTCTGATGGTGCATTGTCCTTGAGATGTGCGCCTTTTGGCGTCATCTGGTCCAACCCATATGAGACTAGGCTCTAAGGAAAGCTGTCTCGGGTGTGGACCAATCAACTTCAAGGACAGTGCACATTATCAGAGTTATGTTCTTTTGTTTGTATTATGACTGCAGGTATTGCGGTCTATGCAAACATGACTCCTTGTAAAAAGGTGTCAGTTTTGTTGCCAGATAGAAGGGTAAAGAACCAATTATCATATTTTTACTGGCAAATGAGGTTCCCATAGTGTAGATGCTTGCCCCGAGCTCTCATACTCTGATGGTGCATTGTCCTTGAGATGTGCGCCTTTTGGCGTCATCTGGTCCAACCCATATGAGACTAGGCTCTAAGGAAAGCTGTCTCGGGTGTGGACCAATCAACTTCAAGGACAGTGCACTGTTGTATATGTTGGGTGTGAAAATTTTGATGTGTTGTATGCGTGCGTGGGTGAAATTATTATGTTGTATATGTGGGTTATGAATATTCAGTGAAAATAATAATAATCAATCGAAATTTGGCCAAAGGTGTAATTATCCGGAAATACTTTAATCCATGTAATTACGCACATTTAATTATGCCAATTCGAGAGGTAATTGTAGTAATTATGCGAGTGGGTGTAATTATGATAATGCAAGTCGTTATGACAACCAGACCCCGCCTCGGTGACGAGGGTGGGTTATCGATCGGAATAAGGCAATTAATCGTATGCAGTTATGCAGGTGTGGTGTAAGTATACAAGATTAACTTAGATTAACTCGGCCTCGTTGTCTAGGTTCGTCTCATTCTCGCTTATTTAGGTCCCCGGTTCGCCCCGTTATCGCTTTAACATTTACTGAGTATGTGTTAGTGTGTTTATTAAGGTCACCAAGTTCAGATCTCAACGCAGAAGCAGATCTTATGCATAGTTCAGGAAAGAATCACACAACCACTTCTGTATTAATCAATTTATTACTAATTCAACCTCAACTATGATATAGTATGCGAACTCTCAATCCCGGAACGTCAACACGGCATCAATACAGTATCATCAATGATTGTCTGATTTCACTTGACAACGGCACATGGATCCCGCGTAACGCGATGGTTGTTAGTGAGAGAGAGAGTCGTTAAAACATGCAAATACTATGCTAAGAAAACCTTAACGTTAATGAATGAAAGATGCTTGAAAGATTATACGGCGATAAAACACAATCAAAACAGTTATTATTCTTAAAGGCACCAATCTCAACAGATACATCGCAGGTTATCTGACAACAGAGTGGCTCGGCGGAAGGAGGTGCCAAGAATCAATTCGTATTGATGGATCTGTTGGGAATTTATGCGATTAAGAGTACAGTCCACTAAATATTAAAGATAATACTCTTATAAATGACGGATGGCCATCACTCGGTCTCGAGTTTTTCTTCACAGCCACGGATGGCTTATGGGTTCGAGTGGGTTTGAGTGGTAAGAGTTGTCTTCAATAGTCAGTGTTCGGAGTCGGTTCTTTATGTCAAACAAACGCCTGGTGGTCGTGTGGTGAGGGGGCGGTGCGCGTCATACGTATTAGTCGCTCCTCTGTCGCCGTGGGGAATTGGTTGGATGCCTGTTGATACGCTGTCGTAGTTCGGAACCCGGTCGGTAGGTGGCGCCCGCAGCTCGCTCGCAGCGCACCGTCGTCCTCTCGTCACCAGACCGCGACCCTGGCTGCCAGCAGGGGCTTCTGACGCGGCAGGTTGAGCTGTCAAGCGGGTCTTGCCCGCCTGCAGAGGAGACGGGGAGCTGCTTGAGTCGAGCCCCAAGAGCCAGCTGAACTCGGCTGAGTCCCAGAAGCTGAAGAGTCGAGCCGACCCGTTAGTCGCAGCTCGCCCTTGAGTCGACCCACTCGGTCGAGCTCCTGATGAGTTGACACTTCTGGTCGGACTCGGCTGATGAGTCGAGCCGACCCTTCCGGTCGAGCTCGCTCATGAGTCGACCCTGTTGGTCGCACTCGTGATGAGTTGACTCCTGGTCGAACTCGGCTGATGAGTCGAGCCGACCCTTCCGGTCGAGCTCGCTCATGAGTCGACCCGTTGGTCGCCCTCGTGATGAGTTGACTCTCCTGGTCCAACTGGTTTCCAATGCTCAGAGTCCTTTCTTTTATGCCGAAAAATCCCTTTGGGTCCTGCCCACAAGGCGGGGTTTCTTTTGATTTACTGTTGTTGTATCCTAACCCTTCTTCCAAACTTGATTTTTATATATTATCATCATTGATATATAATGAATGAAAACACTAAAGCGCAGCAAACTGCAAAACACCAGGTGTTGTAGTAATGAACGGGAGGAGGGCTAAGATGGCAGAATTGCAACCTTGCTTCAGGGATAGATAAGGCCTGAGAAACGGGCATGTCACCCGTGCAAGGGCAGAGGCAGTGGGAGAGTCAGCCAGACAGTTAAAGCAAAAAGCCCAACCATCTATGACCTCAGCACATGGGCAAATAATTGGGCAATGAAAGGAGCAGAGGCGCCTTTGTCTGGATCACGGCCACAGAAGGCCGGGGGGGTCATCACTGATTGTGTGTTAGGGATTTCGAGCTAATTGGAACACGTGCACACAGGGAGGAGGAACACGCCTTGTTCTCTGCAGCTGAAAGATAAACTCAGCTCAAGGTTGTGTATACAGGAGAGGGGGCTGATTAACAACCACTGCACGTCTGAACGTGAGGGGGCCTTGTCCTGAAATTAATCACACTCCCAGAGCAGAAGGTTGGGTGACCACAGTGAGACGAAAATAAGGGTGTTGCTCTCTCTCTCAAGGCTGCAGGCTCAGCTGAACAGCGAGGCTGCGGGGGGGGGTTACCAAAAGTTCGTGTTCGCCTAGTTAAGTCGAAAAGCTCAATTATTCTGTATTGCTATTAAAATAACGTTAAAGTCGGAGTTTAACAACAGGGTAGGCTAAAGTTATTGATACAACTCGACCCGAAGCATAACGGGATAAATCACCACCAGGTCGAAATAAAATACATAATAAAAGAGCGATGTTAAACCCAGGGTCGGAGAGAAAGGGAGATCCCGGCCGTCTTTGTATCCCCGCAGCGCGGGATATGAGTGTGTACACGCTCGGGGAAACCTCCACTTGAGTCAAGCACCACGATGGGAAATGACAGACCTTAGGTTAAATACAGAATCATAACTGGGAAATGGTAAGGGACAAATGTTAAAACTTTTAATCATTTCTTCATGCGTCAGCGAGGGTCGGGGGGAGTGTGCCCCTCCCTCCAGGTGGTGCAACACGGACAAAGACGCCTATGAGACGATTTGTAACGTCTGTGTTTTGGTTCATGAAGAAGGCCAAACAAGGGATGAATCGCACCCATGACCTCGAGGCAATTTGTAACACCTGATTGTTTGCTCGTGGATTTTATGGAGGGAATATGACCACGGGATATATCGTGGGTGATGCACACAAGGACACACGGACGTACGGACACACACATGCACACACCTACACACGGACAGATCCTGACACAGTAAATCAAAAGAAAACCCCGCCTTGTGGGCAGGACCCAAAGGGATTTTTCGGCATAAAAGAAAGGACTCTGAGCATTGGAAACCAGTTGGACCAGGAGAGTCAACTCATCACGAGGGCGACCAATGGGTCGACTCATGAGCGAGCTCGACCGGAAGGGTCGGCTCGACTCATCAGCCGAGTTCGACCAAGAGGGTCGAACTCACCAGCCGAGCTGCGACTAACGGGTCGGCTCGACTCTTCAGCTTCTGGGACTCAGCCGAGTTCAGCTGGCTCTCGGGGCTCGACTCAAGCAGCTCCCCGTCGCCTCTGCAGGCGGGCAAGACCCGCTTGACAGTTCAACCTGCCGCGTCAGAAGCCCCTGCTGGTAGCCAGGGTCGCGGTCTGGACGAGAGGACGACGGTGCGCTGCGAGCGAGCTGCGGGCGCCACCTACCGACCGGGTTCCGAACTACGACAGCGTATCAACAGGCATCCAACCAATTCCCCACGACGACAGAGGAGCGACTAATACGTATGACGCGCACCGCCCCCTCACCACACGACCCCCAGGCATCTGTTTGACATAAAGAACCGACTCCGAACACTGACTATTGAAGACAACTCTTACCACTCAAACCCACTCGAACCCATAAGCCATCCGTGGCTGTGAAGAAAAACTCGAGACCGAGTGATGGCCATCCGTCATTTGTAAGAGTATTATCTTTAATATTTAGTGGACTGTACTCTTAATCGCATAAATTCCCAACAGATCCATCAATACGAATTGATTCTTGGCACCTCCTTCCGCCGAGCCACTCTGTTATCAGATAACCTGCGATGTATCTGTTGAGATTGGTGCCTTTAAGAATCATAACTGTTTTGATTGTGTTTTATCGCCGTATAATCTTTCAAGTATAATCATTCAGTAACGTTAAGGTTTTCTTAGCATAGTATTTGCATGTTTTAACGACTCTCTCTCACTAACAACCATCGCGTTACGCGGGATCCAGGTGCCGTTGTCAAGTGAAATCAGACAATCGTTGATGATACTGTATTGATGCCGTGTTGACGTTCCGGGATTGAGAGTTCGCATACTATATCATAGTCGAAGTTGAATTAGTAATAAATTGATTAATACAGAAGTGGTTGTGTGATTCTTTCCTGAAGTCTATGCATAAGATCTGCTTCTGCGTTGAGATCTGAACTTGGTGACCTTAATAAACACACTAAAACATACTCAGTAAATGTTAAAGCGATAACGGGGCGAACCGGGGACCTAAATAAGCGAGAATGAGACGAACCTAGACAACGAGGCCGAGTTAATCTAAGTTAATCTTGTATACTTACACCACACCTGCATAACTGCATACGATTAATTGCCTTATTCCGATCGATAACCCACCCTCGTCACCGAGGCGGGGTCTGGTTATCATAACGACTTGCATTATCATAATTACACCCACTCGCATAATTACTACAATTACCTCTCGAATTGGCATAATTAAATGTGCGTAATTACATGGATTAAAGTATTTCCGGATAATTACACCTTTGGCCAAATTTCGATTGATTATTATTATTTTCACTGAATATTCATAACCCACATATACAACATAATAATTTCACCCACGCACGCATACAACACATCAAAATTTTCACACCCAACATATACAACACTGTGTCAGGATCTGTCCGTGTGTAGGTGTGTTCATGTGTGTGTCCGTACGTCCGTGTGTCCTTGTGTGCATCACCCACGATATATCCCGTGGTCATATTCCCTCCATAAAATCCACGAGCAAACAATCAGGTGTTACAAATTGCCTCGAGGTCGTCTCTCTGTCTGGGTGCGATTCATCCCTTGTTTGGCCTTCTTCATGAACCAAAACACAGACGTTACAAATCGTCTCATAGGCGTCTTTGTCCGTGTTGCACCACCTGGAGGGAGGGGCACACTCCCTCCGATCCTCACAGCACACAAAGACATGGTTAAAAGTTTTAAATTAACATTTGTCCCTTACCATTTCCCAGTTATGATTCTATGTGTAACCTAAGGTCTGTCATTTCCCATCGTGGTGCTTGACTCAAGTGGAGGTGTTTCCCCGAGCGTATACACACTCATATCCCGCGCTGCGGGGATACAAAGACGGCCGGGATCTCCCTTTCTCTCCGACCCTGGGTTTAACATCGCTCTTTTATTAGGTATTTTATTTCGACCTGGTGGTGATTTATCCCGTTATGCTTCGGGTCGAGTTGTATCAATAACTTTAGCCTACCCTGTTGTTAAACTCCGACTTTAACGTTATTTTAATAGCAATACAGAATAATTGAGCTTTTCGACTTAACTAGGCAAACACGAACTTTTGGTAACCCCCCCCCGCAGCCTCGCTGTTCAGCTGAGCCTGCAGCCTTGAGAGAGAGAGAGCAACACCCTTATTTTCGTCTCACTGTGGTCATCCAACCTTCTGCTCTGGGAGTGTGATTAATTTCAGGACAAGGCCCCCTCACGTTCAGACGTGCAGTGGTTGTTAATCAGCCCCCTCTCCTGTATACACAACCTTGAGCTGAGTTTATCTTGGCTTTTTCAGCTGCAGAGAACAAGGCGTGTTCCTCCTCCCTGTGTGCACGTGTTCCAATTAGCTCGAAATCCCTAACACACAATCAGTGATGACCCCCCCGGCCTTCTGTGGCCGTGATCCAGACAAAGGCGCCTCTGCTCCTTTCATTGCCCAATTATTTGCCCATGTGCTGAGGTCATAGATGGTTGGGCTTTTTGCTTTAACTGTCTGGCTGACTCTCCCACTGTCTCTGCCCTTGCACGGGTGACATGCCCGTTTATCAGGCCTTATCTATCCCTGAAGCAAGGTTGCAATTCTGCCATCTTAGCCCTCCTCCCGTTCATTACTACAACACCTGGTGTTTTGCAGTTTGCTGCGCTTTAGTGTTTTCATTCATTATATATCAATGATGGAAGAAGGCTAGAATACAACAGCACATTATCAGAGTTATGTTCTTTTGTTTGTATTATGACTGCAGGTATTGCGGTCTATGCAAACATGACTCCTTGTAAAAAGGTGTCAGTTTTGTTGCCAGATAGAAGGGTAAAGAACCAATTATCATATTTTTACTGGCAAATGAGGTTCCCATAGTGTAGATGCTTGCCCCGAGCTCTCATACTCTGATGGTGCATTGTCCTTGAGTTGTGCGCCTTTTGGCGTCATCTGGTCCAACCCATATGAGACTAGGCTCTAAGGAAAGCTGTATCGGGTGTGGACCAATCAACTTCAAGGACAGTGCACATTATCAGAGTTATGTTCTTTTGTTTGTATTATGACTGCAGGTATTGCGGTCTATGCAAACATGACTCCTTGTAAAAAGGTGTCAGTTTTGTTGCCAGATAGAAGGGTAAAGAACCAATTATCACATACACAATACACACACACATACATGCAGACACACAGACACACACATAACACACATACATACACACACATACATACACAGAAACACATACACACATGCACAGAAACACATACACACACATACATACACACACACATACATACACACAAACACATACACACACGTACATAGACACATACATACAGACACACAGACATACACATAAACACATACCAAAAAACCCACAAACATACACACACATACATACACACAAACACATACACACATACATACAGACACATAAACACATACACGCATAGACATGACCCGGCTTTGCCCGGGACTTGGATCTACCACGCCCGGCCGCCTTTGTCTCCCCAGTGGCGATGTTAATACGCCACACCAGTTACTCGTTTTGAGGCTGAGTCCCTCCCTCGCCACTCTCCCTCCCTCGCCACTCTGCCTCCCTCACCACTCTGTAGAGGACGTGAAATTTGTATGAATTTACCTCAGAGTGGCGTGGTGGGTGTCGAGGCCTAGCACCGTGCAGAGCCTCTCGCCTCGCCTGATTTTCCCACCCGGCTGACGCTGGGTACGGGTGCCGGTCCCCCCCCCCCCCCCCCCGCGCTACAATAATACTGTGTAATCGCTATAATTTAATAATCGACCGACCCTGTAATAGTAATAGCACACATTGTGGTGGGGGGGGAGTGAAGAGGACGTGAAACTTAGATGAATTTACCTCAGAGTCGCGTGTTAATGCGTGCGCCTATTTTTAACGGGAATTAAAAATGGCGTCCACCCCGCGGCGAAAAGTTGCTACTCGTTGCCAGGGGCAACCGCCGTCCAATGAAAGCGGCGAAGGCGTCGCTACCCGTTGCCAGGGGCAACCGGCGTCCAATGAAAGTGCGTATAGTCCGGCGACACACACACACACAAACAGACAGATTCACGATTTTATATATATAGATTTGTTTAATTATCTCTATAGGTCTGTGACACAATCCTGGGACACACTAGGGAGCGTTTCTCCTTCACAGACCACCTTGTCTGTGCCACCTTGTTGCAGGGGGACAGGTTTGATGAGTACAAGGATACCTTTCCTGAAGATGCATTGAGCAGCACCATGAAAGCGTACCCGATGCTCAGTGGAAGCAAGCTGAAGACGGAGCTCAGTCTCATCTACAGCAAGGAAGAGTTCAGAGCCTGCCGTGGTGCTGTGGACCTATTCCAGCTGTTTATGGAGAATAATCTCGAAGAAGTCTTTTCCGAAACTGTGACTCTCCTAAAAGTTATCATTACCACACCCATGACCACGGCTGAAGCTGAGAGGTGCTTCTCAACCTTGAAACGAATAAAAACTTTTCTCAGAAACACCATGACCCAGGAGAGGCTGAATGCACTGGCATTGCTGTCCATGGAAAAGAGACTTGTTACGGAGATGACTGACTTTAATCAGAGAGTAGTTGAGAAATTTGCTGGCCAGAAAGAAAGAAGAGCAAAATTTATGTTCAAGTAGGAAACATGCTTTTTGGTACTTTGGTCTGAAATGTATATAAAAGAGAAACATTTATGTTCAAGTAGGAAACATGCTTTTTGGTACTTCTTTTGGTCTGAAATGTAAATAAAGATCATCAAAATTTATATTCAAGTAGTCAAAATGGTTTTTGGTACTGCTTTATATTTATTTGCCCCCCTCAATAAAATAAAAAAAATGCGCCCCCCCAAAAATAAATATCACCAGCCGCCACTGGTAGGCACACGATTGGCCGCACGATACGTAACCCTGGGCATTTGAAGTTAGGGGGATAAAAAGAGGAAACTGGGACCATTCCAAGGGGCATCTTGACTTCAACCTCTTGGCCGCCAAGACCCACTCCCTGCCTTTCTGCCTTCTCAAGCCGCTCGCAGCATCCGTGCCACGCCAGTGAGTGTCGCCACGAGGTACGTGATAGGGCGTCTGAGTATCTGGGGACTTGGTCAGCAGTGGGCTAGGCTCTTCTCGCAATAAAAGTTAGTACAGAGCATAGGCGTGGTGTCTGTGATTCCTGTGTGGAGCGTCTGCGTGAGTGAACGCGCGGCGAGAGTGAACGCGGAGCCGCAGCATGGGCGTGCGTTGAGGTAATCGCTCGCAGGTTTAAGCACGAGCGTGCCGCTGTGTTAGCGATAGCTGCGGTGTGCACGGGTGTGTGGATTAACTCCGTGCGGCCGTGAGTCAGCAGTACGAGTATGTCCCTCAGAGAGGGCGCTAGCGCGGGGGCCCGATCACTAGGTCGGTGGGGGCCCGACAGGAGCCGACCGACGCGGTGGAGGAGGGAGCGAAATGGGCGGACGTCGCTCCCCACCAGCCTAGCGAGGGCGGTGGGGAAGACTTCGGGCCCCACACTGACGTGTCTATAAAGAGAGCCCTTCCCTGTGTGCTGAGCCTCTGTGTTCATTCATATTTGTATACTAGCCATTTAGGATACCTCTCAAAATGGATAATTCCTTAAAATATTGATGTTCGTTATTCATACATTTATTTCTCAAAACAATGTTGGGTCAGGCAAGCGAGTCCTCGGTTAAAACTAAATTCACCAAGGGGAATAGTAGCCTAAAAAGGTTAAGAAGCACTGCTCTATGCTGTGATAACATGAGTGTATCACTCAAAACTCAGCATATAAATGAACCCTCAGAGTTGAGTCTGACTCGTAAAAAGCAAACAAGATTTTATTTTTCACGATGCTAGTTTTTTGTGGGGTTCCATTTGATATTGTTAAAAACCAATAGCGTTTGTAAATGTATGGCTGCATCGAGACAACTCTGTACAGGATCTGTGTGCAATGTGAGGCTATTTGCCTCATAGGTTGTGCACGACATTGCATGGCCAAATTCAATGGTTTTCTGATGGTTATGGGGAGAGGCTTGAGCTGGTTCAGGTTGAGAGGATCTACAGATGAGAGGGGAAGGATTCAGAGTGGTATGGCCACACAGAAGTCGCGTGATTCATGGGAGGCTTGAGCTGGTTTAGGGATAGAGATTCCGGCAAACCAGGCTGAGCGCGACCCCCATAGAACGCTGATTAGTTATAGCACTCTTTGTACTGGATAACATTTTAACAAAAATAAATGAAATCAACAAATCTACAAAGTTTATTCGAGTGAGAATACCAGGCAGCGTTGAATGAGGAAATGTACCCGCCCACACTTTCACTCAGCCAATGAGAGCGACGTACGCTCTGAGCCAATCAAATCCCACCCCCGTGATTCGATTATCACGATTCGTGGTCACGATTTTCTTTTTATCCACTCCCCCCCATGGTATTAAAGTACGTTTAGCCTGGTGAGTACTCATGAGACCGCAATAGTCTCAGCCTCCACCCAAAAGAATCCTCACCACAGAAATGTTGACTGAGGGCATCGCTAAGATTCAGATGGGGATCGCAGCAGCTCCTCCAGCCTCATCTCCCACGGCTGCTTTGTAAGAGGAGTACAGTATAATGCATTCGTGAGGACAGTATATAATACTTACTGATGCTATCATGTTAATTTAATTGATGAAATAATGTTAACCATTTGTATGATTGTAATTTTTGTAATGCAATTTCATGCTGTCATATACCAGGAGAGTTTGTAAAAATAAATATAAATCTAGACAGCTATGTGCAGTCACCAATGACTGCACAAAACCACCCATCACATTGAATTTCGGCACTTAACGTGACTAAATTCTATCTCTCATAATAAAAAAAAATCCAGTTGGCTCTTGTGCAACGAACGTATGGTCCGGCGACATATTCAGAGTGGGTGGGAAAACTGCTGCCCTCCGCTGTGACCAGAGGTCTCCACTTTGAAGGTTTCTCAGAGGTGGCTCTGTGATATCCACTTGGTGGACTGTTCTCTAACACAAAGGGTCGCACTGCTGTGCGATAGATAAGACTGGATTCATAATTTCATGACGGGTTAAAGGCGTGGAGAAAATGGATAAATATGGTGATATAACCAAGCGCAATCGTTATATCACCAAGCGCGATGGTGATATTGCTTCCATTTAATGGTGAACGCCGATTGGCATACGTGTTGCTGCACACTCATGCATGTGTAGTGCCTGAAAGTACGCGTCATGCGCGGAGGTCGGTGTGCGCGCACGCGGCGTACAGTGGGAGCAAATAAGGACACGGGGCGCTGATTGGCTGGTCGTTGTTGTCGGGATGTGGGCCGGGCCGCGCTGTCTGAAGATGGTAGCAGGTGGCAGGGAGTAATTAAGGACGCAAGGCGCTGATTGGCCGAGAGGGTGTTGTTGTCGTGGAGTGGCGCCGCATTGTCTGGAAAAACATGCCAAGTGGCAGCGGGGGCTGGGGGCGAGTGGCGTCGTGGGGGATGCCCCTGATTAATTGGGGATTAATTGGCTCGGGGATAAAGACAGGGGTTTTTGGAGGAGACGGGAGTTCGCGTCTGGGTGGAGACAGATGATGGAAGAGTCGGAGCAGCAGAGCTAATAACAGTATAGGGTAGCCGTGGAGAAGCGTAGGGTAGCAGTGGAGAAGTGTAGGGTAGCAGTGGAGAAGTGTAGGGTAGCAGTGGAGAAGTGTAGAGTAACAGTGAGACGATGAAGCCAGTAGGAAGCGGCTGGAGTGTGGGAAGAGAAGTTGATGTAGTTACGACAGAGTGGGACGGCGGAGCTGATAAAGAGCAGCCGAACTGTGGCGGAGAGAGTGGAGAGGAGAGTCGACGGAGGAGAGATGGGGAGCGAGTGAGGCCGGCGGAACGCGGCGAGTGAGCGGAGAGCGTGGAGGAGAACTGTGGATCGGTGTTAGCGGGAGGAACGTTGAGCGATGTTGGATGGAGGAGTGTTGATCGAAATACGTGAAATAAAGTAAAGAGGAAAGACAAGAAGCTGTCGTGTTGGTTCGAGCACTACACATGTGTAGTGTTGTACAGACGGACTCTTCAACGTCTTTTGTAGCACACACTTTTATTCGTCTTATGAACACAGTCCCTATGCACTGAGGGGTATACGGTCCCCTCACCCGTTACACTCAGAACGTACAAGCCTCCGCACCCTACAGGCAACTTAATATCCTGCTCTTTCAATGTCCTCTGACTGGACCTAGGAGATGTCTCCCCGACCACTGGTTACACTGAACCCTAGCCCTTATAAGGGCTGGAGGGCTTGGTCCAGGGTCCTAGGCTTCTTCCGCCGTCTTGGGTCTTCGTGTAGTCGAACTCCCTCAGAGCTCTGAGCGCTCTGGCTTTATACTTGTTCGTGGCCGGGTTGTCCAATCCCCGGCCCACTTGTGGAACCCTGTGATTGGTCGTTCCCAATCTGCTTTTGGATCCCAATTCAGCCTATCTGACCCTGACCGTTTGGTCGCGCGGGAAAACCTTGTTTACGGTCAGCTCTCACAGCTTGTGAGACCCTGACCGTTAGTTTGAGTGAGAAAACCTTGTTAACGATTTGCTCTCCCAGTTTGTGAACATCGAGTAGTTAACTCTACTACACATGTAGCACGTTAAACGTTTTCCCCCTAAGTAACATGGCTAAACGGTACAATGCCAATGGGTCTTTTATGTAAAAAATACTACTTTAGAGTCACTAGATACTACTCACTGTATTGTATGTAGGGTGTTTATGATTATATGCCTACGCGGGGGTAAAAATATTTTTTGAGGGTGGCGGGGGGATCGACAATTTTCGGAAACCTTTTAGATCAACTATTTAAACCCCATTTTCTATAACTTTTTTGACTTATCATTTTGTTGATGGACAAATGGACAGACAATAGCTTAGTATTTGTGTATGTATATGTTATGTTTTTAAGTTTTGAAATATATTTTTCCCCTGGGCAACTACCCGCTAGTATACGATAAAAAGGTAAAATGAAAACAACACGATTGGTAAAATATTTCTTGGGCCTTCTGTTAAAATAAAAAAATCTTTACTTTTCTTCTTCATTAGCCATATGTCACGTGTCAATAACATATTTGCAAACGTGCCATTCTTTCTGTGCAGTGGAGATGTTCGATGAGCCATGGGTAAGATAGGATCGTCTTAGCTCGCTTTGGTAAACTTTTCGAGGGAGGTTTTATGACGACTTTACACACGGTGGCCACGCTTATGCCGGTTAGTAAGCAATTCAGATACATCCAGGCAACGTGTTTAGTGCAATCTAGGTCAGGTTCAGAGTCCAACTCAGGTATAAAGTTCACGGCATGCTTTATGTACGGTTAACAACTTGCAGGTGCACCAACTTATTGAACAACTTACCTATATATTTCGATTTAAAGCTTTCGTGACTGCAGGGATTCATCTTCTTGGTTCTTTCGGTAAAGTCACGTAGAAGGAAAATAATAAAATAATAAAAATAAAACATAATAAAATCATTCTCACGACGTTTCGGCCACAACGCAAGCAGCCGTCTTCAGGTGGAGAACAGGTCTGTCGAGAAGGCAGAGTCTTCTCGACAGACCTGTTCTCCACCTGAAGACGGCTGCTTGCGTTGTGGCCGAAACGTCTTGAGAATTATTTTATTATGTTTTATTTTTATTATTTTATTATTTTCCTTCTACGTGACTTTACTGAAAGGACCAAAAAAAAACGTACCTATACATATCAAGAGGACACCTACCAATAATACATTGAAGACTAAATTAAAGAATTTATATTCAGACTAGCATAAGTACCCGGCGTTGCCCGGGTGAAAAATATATTTCTTAATAACCTTACATATATACACAGATGGGCTGCTACCCCCCCCCCCCCCCAGCCACGATCTCCTCGGCCGCTGTGCAGTAATATGTACGGCCTATAGTGTGGTGGGGTGTCGAGGCCTAGTACCGTGCAGAGCCTCCGGCCTCGCCTAAATTGCCCACCCGGCTGAGGCTGGGTACCGGGGCCGTTACCCCCCCCCCCCCCCTGCGCTACAATAATACTGTTTAATCGCTATAATTTTATTATCTACCCAGCCTATAATAGTAATTGCACACATAGGGGTGGGGAGTGAAGAGGACGTGAAACTTTGATGAATTTACCTCAGAGTCGCGTGTTAATGCGTGCGCATATTTTTTACGGGAATTAAAAATGGCGTCCACCCCGCAGCGAATGCGTCGCTACCCGTTGCCAGGGGCAACCGCCGTCCAATGAAACTGCGTATGGTCCGGCGACACACAGACAGACAGACAGATTTGCGATTTTATATATATAGATTGTGTTTGAATAACTCACATTTTGTGGGCAAAAAAATGTCGTCTCAAGTAGTTTTTCTGTTCGTCAATTTACTTTGTTATACACTATATATACGATTGTTTTGAACATCGTAGACATACACTTATCACTTCCTTACTCGGTAAATATCTCAAATACCTGTTTCTTTTGGTACCTTGAAATGTGGCCCTGTGGTGGTGAGATGTTATCTCCCTCGTCTGGTATGGAGGTCGTGGGTTCAATCCTGATCCCGACCCTGACGCCTGTGTATTTTGAGTTTTCATGTTCTCCCGTGGTCACATGGATTTTCCTCAGGGTCCTCCGGTTTTTCCCTCCACATTTAGAAACATGCATATAGAGTATTTGGCTGCTATATATTTCCACATGATAAGACACCTCGTTGAGCTATGATTTGTGGGCAGGTCGCTTCTGAAAAAGCACTATATAGCTCAGTGGGCCTTCTGTTAAAATAAAAATCGTTTACTTTTCTTAGTTTTTGTATGTACTTCATGGGAGGCGCAATTTTAGAGACATACAGAAGCATGTACAGTACTACATACAGATCATTTACCGAAAGAACCAAAGAGTATGGATTCCTGCAGGCACGAAAGCTTCAAATCAAGATTGAACCGCCTCTACGGGGAGGGTTTCCACACATCTATTAGAACTTTAAACAGACTGCGAGACAAGAAGGCTTACCTGATCGAGTCGCTAACCTTTCTCAAGAGATGCCGCGATAACAAGGTAATACCGGTCGTATTTACACTCACATCTGCTGCTGTCACTTCTCCTAACGCTAAACGGTCTTGTTCAAAGCTAGCCTATCGCTAATCTCAGAGAGAATAAGATTGCTCCGATTTGAACTTAATAATTTAGACAAGACTCTCTTACAATCACACTTATAATTAACAGATAGGATGTCCACTTCTGATTGGGACCATGTAGATAACATGACAGTCTCTTCTGCTACTTCAATGTCAATCAAATGTAAAGTTAACTTGATCACTAAATTCAACCTCCTGTCAAAAAAGAAGCCAGAGCCACACGTTAAAAAGTTAGATGTTAACAAGATTGTCAGCAATCATAGTAACATCCCAATTTCCGACAGCCTAAAATCGGTACTAGCCAAAGGGTTGAATTTAACAGTCACCCCTAAACACATCCCAGTGGATGATATAATTGCTCAGGTCGACGTAGCCCTCAAAGGCTTGGGACACATCCCGGCAGACGTTGCTAGATCTGAAATTACTGCTATCCTCAAAAACGCTAAGAAACCCATTAGCAACATCAGCAATGGCGAACATTTTGAATTCTCTAAATAAAAAAAACAGAGATGACATTGTCATCCTCTCAGCCGACAAGGGCAATGCCACTGTCATCATGGATAAAACCACTTTCAACAACAAAATTCAGGACCTTCTTAATGATGGCAACTATACCAAAATCAACAGAGATCCCACCAACCGCCTAGCTACAAAACCAACGATATCATCACTAAATCGACCTCTATAATCGATCAGTCCAAGCAGAGCTCCCTAAAACCTTCGGCTGCTAGACCACCCAGATTTTATGGCCTTCCAGAAATCCACAAAGTAGGTACCCCGCTCCGTCCTATTGTCTCAACCATTAACTCACCCACCTACAAACTGGCCCGATTTATTTCTGAGACCCTGCTTCCGTTCACGGGCAAGTCCACCTCAGCTGTACTTAACTCAGCTCACTTGGTTTCTCTAATCAAGGACATCTCAGTGTCTCCAGATGATTTGCTTGTCAGTTTCGATGTAATCTCTCTGTTCACCAATGTACCTATATCTTACACCATTACAATCATTGAAGACTTGGTCCAACAAGGACTGAATCCAGATGTACCAACTTTGGTAAGGCACTGCCTTACCTACACATACTTCTCCTGGAATGGTACATTTTGCAAACAAAATTAGGGTACCCCTATGGGTTCTCCCTTATCGCCAGTCGTAGCGAATGTTTTCATGGAGAAATTTGAGACAGATGCCATCCAGACATCCACCCTACGTCCTTCCTTGTGGAAGAGATACGTGGGTGACACGTTCGTTATCTGGCCACATGGCCTGCCAGCACTGAACCAATTTCTAAATCACATAAATTCCATACACCCGTCTATCAAATTCACCATGGAAGTGGAAAAGGATGGCAAGCTACCATTCCTGGATGTTTTGATCGAGAAGAGACCTGATGGCTTGTTGGGACATTTAGTCTACAGGAAAGCCACCCACACGGATGCCTATCTAAAGCCTGACTCCCACCACTATCCAGCCCAGAAGAATTCCATCATCAAAACACTACACCATAGGGCCCATTGCATCTCCGACCAGCACCACCTAGCCAGTGAGTTGGAGCACGTACACCAAGCCCTCAGGATTAACGGATACTTGGACCGTACAATCCGCAAAGCTGTCTCCCCAGACATACGGAGACAACCTTCTGAGGATCCAACAAAAACCATCACTTTACCGTACATAGAAGAGTTATCCAAAATATTTCCAAAATTTTGAACAAACACAAGATCCAGGTTCGTTTCAACCCAGTACACAAAATCCGTTATTTAATCCCATCTGTAAAGGATGTGATTGCTGACATGCAATACCCTGGTGTCTACAAACTGAATTGTGGTTGCGGCAGCAGTTACATTGGGGAAACGAAACGACATGTCTCGGACCGCATTCGTGAACACAAGGCAGATCTGAAACACGGTAGGACCAATACCTCTGCCATTGCCGATCATTGTTTTAACGCTGTGGGCTCACCTGAAATAGATTTTTCCAAGATGGCCGTACGCTGCAAACCTACCGGCTACCTTCAGAGATTTCTTCATGAAGCCATCCAGATATATAAACACAGACACAACTTCAACCGAGAGGATGGGTACAAACTGAGCAATCATTGTGTAATAAACCCACTCCGGACGATATCGTATTCTCTTGTCATTTCTTTATTCACAGCTCTCTCTCACACTGGGTTCCTTTTCCCGTTACTCCCGTTATCCCTTCTGAGCGTGGCGTTCGCTCGCTTCCCTCGCCCCCTCACACCGCTGCCTAACGGCGTTCGGAAAACAGCCTCCGGCCGGCCACGTGGCCGCTGGCGTGCCGGAGGCACAAGACGTAGTCTCTCCTTCAAGCTCTTCACACTGACCCCAAACTGTCTCTCTCCACCCCTTATATCACCTGGCTCACGTGATGCCACGCAGCCAATCATAAGCCTCTCCCATGGAACCTTCTTGATGTTGCTATACAGCCCCAGGGCTACGCCCTTGGCTCGACGTCCATTGGCTGCGGGCTGAGGCCGGCAGAGCCTATCACCATCGCCCAGTTACCCCCAGGTGCATCCTCATATTACAATTGGAAGGACGTTATTAACCAGGTAAAGTCTTAACTGACTGTGATGTTTACATCCGACCTGCCTATGTCAGTTGTTATTTCTGACTCTCTGTGTCTCTCTCTCTATGCCTCTCTCTTAGATCTCTCATGCTCACATGTCCTTTGGATTGCACCCATTTGGTTGCACTCCCTCGTCGAGGAGGCCGCTCTCCTCCTATCTTACAGTTACATGCTAATTTCTCACATTGACATCATGCTAATCTCTCACATTAACATAGCCACTTCCGTGCCCTCATCAAGGAGGCCGTTTTCCTATCTTACAGTTACATGTTAATTTCTCACATTAACATCACTAGCCCCGGCCACTTTTTTATGACCCTTGGGTTACACCCATTTCAAACCTTTTAAAACAGTTTGCCTCAGCAGCAGACCATGCTTTCCCACCTGATGACAGACGCTTGTGTTGTGCCCGAAACGTCGTGATTTATTTTATTTTATACCTATGTGACTTTACCGAAAGAACCAAAGAGTATAGAGACACAGATTAGAGACACACACAGAGGCTGTACACACAGACTAGACACACATAACCATATCCAGTACTGTACTACACAGAGAGTCTCACACAGACTAGAGACACAAAGAAGTATAGACATTACTACCCACAGAGACACACACAGAGGCTTTTCATTTGTAGTGAGATAGCGCCGACTGCTGTCCAGCAGCGGCAACTGCGGTGGACAGTTCACGCACACGCCATTGAGCATATACACGGTGCGTGTGCCGGCAGGGCGAAGTAACTGGGGCAAGGGTCATGGAAGACCTCATCTGGAAGCCCCTGGAACCCGCTAGTGGGTTCGAGAAGGGAGGCGTGGCCAGGGTGGATCCAGGCGCGCCGAGTAGGATAAAAGCAGCGGAGAGCGAGAGCTCCGGGCTGCCGGTTCTGGAAAGTGGACTCGTCTCGTCGTCACTGTCATCTTCGCCGCCTTCGTCGCTGCCGCCTTCACTCGATAATTGGCGGCCTGGATAGTTGTTGGCTGTCTCGGTCGACGCCGTCAGTGTAACGCGGTCAGGGATGTTTCTAGGATAGGCTATACGACTCGGAAGGAACGAGGGCGAACTTGTGAACCCAAGAGTGTTAATAAAGAAGGTGCCTCATCAAGCATCCTGTCTCCCGGCCCGTCGACACTACACATACACACAGACTATTAATAGTACAGCAGCCCCTTGAATATCGCGGGGGTTACGTTCTTGGAAAGTGCCGCGAAAGCCAAAATCGTGATATCAATCATTAAGCCTCACCTGTTTAATGGGGTTAGGTCAACAGCAACCAAAAATAGACACATCACAATTTAAATAAGTGGTGTACTGTATGCCAAATAAAATAAAAACAAAACAATTGAATTGAACATGTAAAAACCCGATACAAAAAATATTCCTAGACGATAATTAGTAGTATAATTTGGAGCTTTCGTGGCTGCAGGAAATACTCTTTGGTTCTTTCGGTAAAGTCACGTATACAGATAAAATTAAATAATAGCATACTACGACGTTTCGATTGCAACACAGGCAATCATCATCAGGTATAAAAGAAAGAAATAGCAACAAAAATCTAACCAGAAAACTATAGACAGACATATAAGCAGACAGATATTATACCTGATGATGATTGCTTGTTTTGCAATGGAAACGTCGTAGTATGCTATTATTTAATTTTATCTTTATACGTGACTTTACCGAAAGAACTAAAGAGTAGTAGTATAACTACTGAATAAATACTGTATTTACCAATAATGATGATCCAAAGCGAGAGTGTGTGCTTGTCCGTGAGTGGGGAGGAGTGGTGCAGCGGTTAGCGCGCTGCTCTGCCAACCTGGCGAGCCAAGTTCGATTCCCGGTCATGGCCAACAACACCAGTAATGATTATCTGAACTGGTCATGGGCCTCTCCTAGGTCGTCTCAGCCTTACATGAATACCTGGTGCGATGTGTAAACATTGCCACCCACCCCCTCGTGTGCCATGCCGGCAACAGTATGTTGAGGCTTTTCAGGGGTATTTTGTCAATCATCATGATTATGGACATGCTTGTTGTTGCTGGTAATATTACTGTTATAATTATATGATTATAGTGTTAATATGAACATGATTGTGTTTCCTGCTACTGCCAATGTTGGACTGCAAAAATAATTGTAGCAATATTCTTTGCATTACGAGTACGATATCACATACCCTAAATTACTGGAAATATGTTGAAACTATGTACGAGTGTGTGGTTGTTCCTGAAATGGGGAGTGGTAGTATAGTCGTTAGCGCGCCGCGCTAGGAACCCAGTGACCAGAGTTCGATTCGCGGCCAACAATAGTTACGATTATCTGAACTTGTCAAGGGCCTCCGCTAGGTTGATTCACCATAAAATAATTTCCTGGTGAATTGTGTAGACATCGCCACCCCCTCGTGTGCCGTGCAGGCCTTCAGAGGTCATCGTTAACAGCACTTGTCCCAAGTGTTACTGGGGGTCTTTGTCTTTGTCCGCCAGATGCTTGCACGGCAAAGGTTGAGGTGCCACTGACTGTCTTGCATCCATTGCCCGCCCTTCACCACGATATCAGTCAATAATAATCGAAAAATAATACAGTACTTACGTGTAGAGTATAGCCGTGAAAGGCCAAAGAGCTAACCTCCGCGATAGCTAAATTAGTACATTAAAATATTGCCCAGGATAGATCTAAACCGCGAACGATAAAACTGCGAAATTCAAGGGTCCACCGTATACGAAGACAGATTACACAAAGAGCCCCCGTATAATATTAGCAGACTGTTGGAGCAAGTTTTATTAGTGAGCAGCAGCGACCATGAAGGCCGCCAGGGCACACGAGGGGGTGGGTGACCAGCACAATGCCCGGCCGCCTTTTTCTCCTCAGTCGCGATGTTTACTACACACTGCACTAGGTATTCCTTTGAGGCTTAGTCGACCTAGGGGAGAAGGCCCAGGACCGGTTCAAATAATCGCAACCACTCGTGGTGGTGTTGGTGGCAACTGTGAGCAGGAATAAAACTCGCATCTCTGCCGGGTTCATAGTTCAGTGGTAATTGCACAGACGCCTATGCTCTAAGCTGTGGAAGAATGGGATTATCTCTCAATAATCATCTCACAACAGAGCCATCGCGGTTGAGTCTCTGATTTGTATTAACAAAAAAGCTCTATTATTTAGATCAGTGTTTTTTTAAAGGAATATATTCTTTCGATAAATGTTCATTTTAAGCTGAATCTAGAGAAGTGTGTACAGTATCCGTGTACAACTTGACGTACAGTATTTGTTTATCTAGGGCACAGTCTAACATTCTAGGGCGTGTCTCGTGATGCCAATAACATTGAAAGCATTTAAGGTTTTTTACTTCCTCCTTTACTCTCACTATAAGAGTTCCTGGTCCAGCGTCTATCTGAACCACACAGCGAGTGATCCGAGTGAAGCACATAACTCATGGCAAGTGCGACTCCCAGTGAGAGTGTGGATAGTGAGCTGAGCTGCTCCATCTGCCTGGACACGTTCGTCTGCCCTTCCACGCTGAGCTGTGGACACTCGTACTGCATCCAGTGTCTGGAGGCCGCCTGGGAGACAGCGAGCAGCTTCCGCTGCCCGCAGTGCCGAGCAGCCTTCCCTGTCCGACCCCAGCTGAGGCGGAACGTGGCCCTCGCCAACCTGGCAGAGCAGCTCAGAGCTGAAGATGTGATGACCACGGGCGTCGTGTGTGACCATTGCAGAAACGGCCAGACTCCTGCAGTGAGGACCTGCTTGAGATGTGAGATGTCTTACTGTGCGACGCACTTGAGGCCACACGTGGAGAATCCCAGGCTAAGAGACCACCTCCTGGTGGATCCCATCGCGAACCTGGAGGAACGACGGTGCCGGCAGCACAGACAGGAGCTCATTCTTTACTGTCAACAGGATGAGATCCTGGTCTGCACATTTTGCACCATGGCTGGAGAACATAGAGGGCATGAGGTCATTACAGTGGAAAATGCTCAATGGTCAAAACAGGTGAGATATAAATCGCTGCTGTAACCCAATATCCTACAGTGTGACTACAGCATTCTCGGTGTGTATTAAGTGCGAAAGTCTGTATATTATCATTTATATTTACATATTATGAGGTAACTCATATTTTATTATGAGGGAACTCATATTTTGCCAGTATTGTGACGTTCAATCAATTCAATGTGGGCAATACGGATTGTAAAACTGGCACACAATAGAGAGCAGAGACACGGAAGATGAGAATGTTGATTTGAATGGATGTAAAAGCAGGGTATTACCTGCTTTATTTATAAGACAAAGCACTTCGTGGCATAGGTAGCAGCGATGTAAAATGCAATTCACAGGATAAGATTTGTACATGTGATTATCAATGATAGGTGGAGAGAAATTTGGAGTAATTTGAGATTCTTCAAAAGTGCTTTGACCATGGACTTAAAGGAGGCAAATGGAAGACCATTTCAGTGCGAGAAACAAGGCCGTCAGACAGGATTTGATTGTCGATAGAGCAGATTTAGATTTGTCTCGAAAATTACAACTTGCCGCTAATATAAACGCTGTGTGTTCCATTCTTTGACAGAACATTGGCTTGTGGTTGAACGTTGCCACGGTGAAGCTTGGCCAACCACCAGAGTGATAATTGTTTTTTTACCCTTCTATCTGGCAACAAAACTGACACCTTTTTACAAGGAGTCATGTTTGCATAGACCACAATACCTGCAGTCATAATGCAAACAAAAAACAACTCTGATAATGTACACTGTCCTTGAAGTTAATTGGTCCACACCCGAGACAGCTTTCCTTAGAGCCTAGTCTCACATGGGTTGGACCAGATGGCGCGCGTCATCTGGGCGCCTTTTGGCGTCATCTGGTCCAACCCATGTGAGACTAGGCTCTAAGGAAAGCTGTCTCGGGTGTGGACCAATCAACTTCAAGGACAGTGCACATTATCAGAGTTGTGTTTTTTGTTTGCATTATGACTGCAGGTATTGTGGTCTATGCAAACATGACTCCTTGTAAAAAGGTGTCAGTTTTGTTGCCAGATAGAAGGGTAAAAAACCAATTATCATATTTTTACTGGCAAATGAGGTTCCAATGGTGTAACCACCAGAGTGTTTAGCCGTCAGGCTATTGACAGGTGAAATGGAGCAACACAGTGCGGGATTAAGGCCACATAGCCTGCAGACTGGGTGGGACTTGGCGTCGGCAGTTTCATGTATAGAGCACTTACTCCTGCCAATGCCAAGCCGTGCCAGAGGCAATCACATGGGTACAGATTGCATTGTGAAATCTGAGCACTTGGGTTTAATTTTACAGAAAGTTAAGTTAAACATCCCAATAAATTTCGATTTAAAGCTTTCGTGACTGCAGGGATTCATCTTCTTGGTTCTTTCGGTAAAGTCACGTTGAAGGGAAATAATAAAATAATTTTTATTATTATTCTTTTATTTTTTCCCTTCTACATCCCAATAAAGGCTATTCACGTCAATAATCTTCGCCATCATTATGAATATGTTTGTGGTTGCTGTTTGCGTTGTTGCTGGTAATATTCCTCATATCGTTATCCGATTATAGTGTTAATATTGACGTTATTGGGTTTCCAGTTGCTGACAATATTATTCTGAATATATTTATTCGTATCGATATTCTTAGAAATACTCGTACCACATTTATAAAATACTAGCGGGAAGTACCCGGCGTTGCCCGGGTCTTAAAAATATTTCAAAACTACTCTTAAAGATCTAATAGCAGTGCGTACTGACTGTGGTGGTACCTGCTATGATTACAGCAGTGCATACTGTGGTGGTACCTGCTATGATAACAGCAGTGCATATCGACTGTGGTGGTACCTGCTATGATTACAGCAGTGCATAATGACTGTGGTGGTACCTGCTACGATTACCCCCAGCCACAATCTCCCCGGCCGCTCTGCAGTAATATCTACGGCCTATAGTGGTAGCATCTAGCGACTGTATAGTAGTAATAACTGCACGCATCGGGGTGGGGGGGGGACATCACACAGTGAAGAATTAACGTCAGCGTTTAGTGTATTTTTATAGCACACAGTGAAGAATTAACGTCAGCGTTTAGTGTATTTTTATAGCATTTTTAACGCAAAAGAAAATGTCCCCCTCACTCCCACCGAAGGCGTGCGACTTGGAATGAACTGTCCGACCCACCAAAGGCGCGTGAGTTGGTATGGTCGTGCAGGCGTCATAAATAGATAAATAAAAGGGAAGCGCACAAAATCGGTAATTACACTAATTTTTAGTTTACGGATGTGAAAAAGGAATAGGGCTTGCTCACCGCGGGGCTTACGGCATGGTACCTAGCTATTTTCTTTTCACATAAACCCCACCGTTGGATATCCAAGCGCGCGACCACACACAAACCCACACACAAACCCACACACAATTTGTTTCTTTTATATATATAGAAGAGAAGATAGATGTTTAACCTGTGTATGAGGGTGTGGTTGTTCCTGCATTGGACAGCGGTGGTGTAGTGGTTAGAGCACTGTGCTATGAACATCATCACATAGCTCTCCCTACCCTGAGTCCTGTCCTACTTGTCCGAACACACCCAAGCAGCAGCCCTGCCAGCATCAAAGCTGTCTGTACTCCTGATACCACTCTTGAACTTAGGTTGGTTTCCTTAAAGATTTAGGATTTAAGTTTTCGTGTTTTGCCGCACTTTCATGCAAAGTGTGTGCTGTAGATATCTCGGGAGTTATGGTTATTGGTTACCCGAGATTACATTGTTGGGAAAAAACTGGAAAAAACACGAGCATGCGAGTTGGCACCCCTTAATTAACCAGCCACCTACTTGAGACACGACTGTTGTGATGCCTCCTAAAGACCACCTCGCAGCCTGGGAGGTTGGGCGTTTCAAAAGAGCGATGATTATCTCTGGGCGATCCAGGAAACCTGCCTACAAGGCTTTCAGTTAAAGACATGTGCCAGATGATGAAAATGATGGTAATACTAAACATTGCGTGTTTATCTCCCCCATGTAAAGGAGGTGTTTAGACTCGAGAAGACGATGAGAGAGGAGAAGAAGACTACAGCAGAATCACGGACACAGCAGCTCAAGGGCGCCTACAAGCGTGTGCAGGTACAGAAATACACACATACACATGCATGTACAGAGACACAGACGCGCAGGTACAGAGAGGCAGGTATTGTAGCTACAGAGGCACATGCACCTACAGGTATACAGAGAGCTACAGACACCTACAGGTATAAATAGACAGGTGCAGATACAGAAAGATACACAGACACGTGCAGGCACAGAGAGAGAGAGACATACACACAGACTCATGCAAGTATAGAGGCACAGACCCAATGACACGTAGATACAGAGAGATACACAGACGCATGCAGTTACAAACAGAGACACAAACAATACAGATACACAGAGAGACAGTGTAACATGTAGTAGGCTTTTGCCGCCAATATTTTCCAGCCAATTAGTAAGGTTTGTCACTTAAACAAAAAATGTCAATTAGTTACTAGTTCAGCACATCGGTATGTTAGAAAGTACACCCAAAAAAATTACAATTTGAGTATGACGTTTCACTGGTCGGGTGATGGCGGGTTTAACGAAATATTTACATTTACACGATCTAACCAAAAGAAAACCCTCTATTATGGACACAGAGAGAGATTGGCTTAAGACTGCCCATGAATAATTTATTTGAATCTCCTTTCATGCATTGAATTTCTCCACGTTCTAAAAAAATGTCACCTGCCTCTCTGTATGTAGTTAGGAGACATGGCTGTATCGAGGTTCTTTATGAAGTCACATCGCACTGTGTTGTGTTCTGTTTCAAAGCGCATCATGGTGTCTCTGCATAGGAGTCACTGAATGGAACCAAAGAGCGGATCAACAGAGAATTTAAGTGCAGGAGGGAGCAGCTGAGGGAGGAGGAGAGGGAGGCGCTGGAGCGCGTGGACGAGGAGGGCCGCTCCGTGCTGTCCCGCATCCAGGCGACCATCGCTCGCTATGAGAGCAGAGCACAGGACCTGGAGCAGGAGATCAACCAGCTGCTCGCCGCCCTCACCGTGCAGGACCCGCTTTCCTTCCTACAGGTGGCCCGACTTCCATTCACTCACGGCCTTGGTTTATCAGAGGGTTCATCTACAACCAGAAAAGGGTCACCACTCTGCGAGACGTTAACATTGTAGGCAATTTAATTTCAAAGTTTTTAGATCTGGGTGGAATATGTGGTGTCCAGAAATAGACGTAAGTTTGCTTCCATGTGACAATCAGATTTGGACTTGTTCAATACAACCTCACCATAGTCAAAACTACAATATGTCACTTGGTAAACATTATCTAACCATTAATTTAGGTGCTAGACCTGTAACGAGTGGTTTTATCATTTGTAGAGGTCCGCCCGTGTCCAGTAAAACAAACTCTTTTTTCACCATTCTTCATTTGCAGTTATTTGATCATTTCGTGATGGGGCATCTGTTTAGGATGTCAATGTAATGTAAATTGTGGGTTTGTGTTTTTCAGAATCCCGTGCATGAGAATTTCAGGTCAGTACCAACCCAGACTCAAACTCGAGCTCTGTCTGCCACCTGGTGGACAAATCAGTGAATGGTCGTGATGTGCTTCCGAATAAATTCCATTGTATGCAGCCTGTACAGGTCGTCCCGATATGTTGTTTCACACTCACGTCACCGACTTGAGGAATACAACGTAAAATGTCCCCGCACATACGTCGTTTTGACTGAGGTGCATAGCAGTTAGCACGCCGCTCTACGAGCCCGGCGATCCGAGTTCAATTCCTGCTCACGACCAACAACCAGTGACGACGATTATGTTTTTATCATTTTTGACTCGGCTCAGCTGAACTCTACTCTGGGAGGAGGGGGGGGGGACTGTAAAACTCGCGCATGCGCCGCCTTGTTCTCAGTCCCATCGTGTACTCTCGCGTGCGTTGCGAGTGCTCATTGTAATCGGCGTGGACTTTCGCAAAATATCGTTGCACAACTCATCCACTCCTCAAAGTAAGATTTTTTTAAATTATAGGTTAAGGTAAATCTTTTTTTTTAATGCTGTTTAAGATTCTGTGCTCTTTTCCACTAATTTTTTTTTTCTGTTTGAGTCATTGCTTAAACATTTCACATACGTTTTCTATTAAAAAAGGGAAAATGCTTTAAAGTGTACAGGGCTGCTTCGCAATGCTCGGTAAATGGTGTTCAATTAAATGTTTGATAAGTGTAAATGATGTTTAAAGGTTCTTGAACTCAGAATTGGTTCGAAATGTGTACATTTTGTTGTACGCTGTAGTACATGTACAGTACATGCACAGTACCTGGATTTGTCCCATGTAATGTAGGTATTTTGGTTGCTAGTTACGAAACACAACATTTCCCTAAGTTATGATCCCTTCCCTACATTATTCCATTGTTTTTTTATGGGAAAAATTGCTCTGCTTTGCATCGCATAGGTCCCTACCCTCCCTTCTGCCATTTGCATTCCTCTGGGGGAAAAGTTCTCGTTATACATCGTTTCGTTATAAGTCTCAACTTTCCAGTCCCATCCCCGACGTATATCGGGGATGCCCTGTATAGTATCTTTGTTACCTTTTGAAGCAAAGGTAATTAGTTAATCTCTTAATTAACTGTCAATCATCCAGATCAAATTCATACCATAACTACATTTTGTACATTACCATTTGCCGAATCAAATCCAGACTGAAAATATTAACCATGGCCACGAGTAAATAACTTCACAATTATTCTTAATCCAATTGTTTGGTCAGAAACGGACAGTTATTGAGGACTTTCAGTGAGACTTCTTAAGCAGCCAAGACTCCATGTTCAGTAATCGCAGTTTCAGTGCTGTGGAGCCAGAGCGAGCTGTCTGAAGGAGGGAAGGTAAAGAATGACCCTGATTCCTTAAGGAACCTCATCAGAGACACGGACCCTCCTCAGACTCTGTGTGCCTCGTGTTGCGTGTGTAGAAGGACATGACTCCTCATTAGACACGGAACCTCATTACACTCTGTCTCTTGTTGAGTGGAGAGACATGGACCCTCACTGGACTCTGTGGGTCCCGTGCTGTGCGACATGAGTTGGATTCCCGCTCGCGGCCAACACTAGTGACAATTATATTATCTGAGCCGGTTCTGGGCCTCCCCTAGATCGACTCAGCCTCCAATGAGCACCTGGTGTAGTGTGTAAACATCGCCACCATGGAGACAAAGGCGGCCAGGCGTGGTGATGGCCACCCATCCCTTGTGTGCCGTACCAGCTTTCATAGGTGCTCTCTAATAGCACTTGCCCCAACAGTCTGTTAAGGCTATACTGGGAATATTTGTCTTTGTAGAGAAATAGACCCTCAGACTCTGTGTGTCCTGTGCTGTGAGTACAGGAGCTCAATCTCTCAGGGGTCTCAGGATGACCCAGCCCCCATCTCCAGCTGTCTGAACCTCGCAAAAGCCATCTCAGTGGGAGGCGTCCAAACGAAGCTTCTGCCTTTTCTCGGTACGTACCTCTGCCACATTGGCCTTCGTTAGACTCCATTACAGACACTGGATTGCCTACAAATCCTACTTGTGTGCAGGGTGTCCTTTATTTTACCCAGGCTTGAGTGCATTAATGCAGCTTGTCCCTTTTGCAAGGGGGGCCTGCATAGATTCAGTTCATGAAACAGGCACAAAGGTGCTGGACAAAAAATAGTCAATAACACGAAGGGTCTCATTTATCAAGAGTTGCAAACAACAATGTGAAAATGTTTATTGAGAGCAAAATGGCGAATTTGTAAGCCATGAATGAAGCACGTTCCAGTCCTGTCACGCTCATTTAGACACTGACGACCACGCGTTTTGTAGTGGGTACGAAGTTGGTTGAGGAAAGTGAATTCTTAGTTAGAATTTAGATGAACATGAACCACATACAAGTAACCTATCACACTAGTCTGCGTTAGTATTTGTGTACACATACTATTCCTCGGTAATATATGTGTGCATCATCATAATGCTCCATGGGCAGATATCCAGTAGGTGTCCACTGCCCATTTCGTATATTTTTTCCACTTTTTTTTGTCTTGTGCCAATATGGTCAAGTAGTACCATATCTTTCTAGCACCAATCTCTTATAACACCGTCGTCAAGCCATTCTCTCTTAGCTCTTCCCCTGTTTCTATCATTTTTCAGAACACACTTGGAATTTTCCTGTTGTCCATCCTACATATGTGTCCAAATAGTGCCAGTTTCCTTCTCATCATTGTCTCTATCAGGTATTCTTATATGTCCAACCTTTTTCTTCTACATTGGTCACTCCACTAATCGAGCTTCGATGTAGTATCCTTCTGTAGCAATACATTTGAAGTGGCAATATCTGTCAATATTTTTAGAGTTTCCAAGTCTCGCAGGCGTATAAAATTGTACTGGACACGCATGTTCTGAAGATGTTCAGTTTGGTTTTGTAGCCGATTTTCATGCTTTTCCAGATATTATAGAATTCTGCCATTACTTATTTTGCCTTTGCGATCCTCGATCTTATGTATTTTGTGCAGTCCCATGTCAGCACGCTTCCCAAGTATACAGATTCCTTTACATTCACAATCTTTCTGCTTTCTATTATTACTTCTTTATCAATATCATCCCTTCCGAACGCCTTCGTCTTTGTCTTTTCCACATTAATCCTCAGTTCTGAATCCGTTTCTGACCTATTCAGTGTATGAACTCTTTCCTGCAGTGCTACACAGCTTTCTACCATCAAATCTATGACGTCCGCGAATCTCAGGTTATGTATTCTTTCTCCTTGCACATATATTCCTGTGCTGTTGTCATGAGTGGTATCGATCACTCTTTCCAAGTACGTAATTTAGTTGTTTGGTGATAGTGGCTCTCCCTGTCTCATACCTATTGTTATTAGGAGTCATTGTCCTATTTTATGTCAAAACGTTATTACTGTCTTTGACCTTTCATCTATATCCTGCATAATCTGTAAGTCTTTTCCTTACTCCATTTTATGTAAATTCTGCCCATGTTATATCTTGCTTAGTCGAATCCAATGCTTTCTGGAAATCGATGAAACAATAATAAACCAGCCTATTCTTTCTCTTTGCTGTCTCTGGTATGATCCGTAACATCAAGATTGCTTACTGTGTTCCTGTCTTTCCTAAACTCTGTTTATTCATCCACCAAATAGTCCTCAGTGTGTGCCTTTAATCAAGTAAATAGGAGCGTCATTAGTATCTTCCCCATGTGGCACATTCGTGCAATGGTTTTGCAATATCTACAATTGGTGAGATCTCCTTTCTTGGGTATCGCCACAAATATGGATTTTGTACATTGCTCCAGTATTTCTCTTCTCTCCATATTTGCTTGTACAGATCATGGATGTTTTTCATAAGTTCCTTACCTCCAGCTTTTATGGTTTCTTCACTTATGCCTTCTACTCCTGGACTTTTGCTTTCCTTAATGTTTTATTGCCTTGTCTACTTCTTTGTACAAGATGTTATAATTTTCGTCATTCCTTAGTGGTGGGGGTATCCTTTCTTATTCATCCAGAAGCTCTTTATTATCTTGATCTGTATCCATATTTAGATCACTGCAATACTCAGTCCATCTATTTTTTGTATCTTGTTTGTCCATCAGGATCTTACCGTCCTTGGCTTTTATCGCTGTTTGCCTTGGTTGCCTTTTCCTATCTGTGCTCTTCACTAGTTTGTAGACCTCCCTAGTCTTGTATACTCCAGCGTAGGATTCACTGTCGCTAAATTACTTTTCCAGCCATTCCTGATTATCCTATATTGCCGATGTCAACAAGGATGCGGACCTTGTTGACCCGGGTGACGTCTGAGCCGGTATCCTTCTTATGTGGTCGTCATGTGCATTGGATTACTTTAATCTTTTTCTTCATGGCTGAAGTATCAGCAACCTTTTGCCTGACCCTCCTGTTAATCCAGGCTTGGGGCAGGCTCAGATATCCAGTGGATTAGGCACCCACGAGGCAGAATTTATTTGTATACACATGTTGTGTGGTGAACGACGACTCGGAGGTAGGTTTCCAGGTAAGGGCTTGCGCCGGTTTATTAACACAAGGGAGCAATAACTGTACCAAAGGTAGGTGCCCCAATACTGGGTCCTTCACGGGGACCTTGGGCTCTATCTGCTGCTAGCCCAGCTATCTCTCGCTCTCTCACTCGAGTCGGGACAAGGGCTTAACCAACACCGCCCGACCGAGGAGAGCAGCACCCCACCTAACCCTAGCTGGCTCGTGCAGCCCTCTCTCAGCCTTATCCCTGGCTATCTCTTGAACCTCTCTCCATCCCGGGCTCCCACAACGACCCCCCTTTCGTCACGGGGCCCCCCTTAAGTACCCCCAGGTTGACATGACGTCCTCGCACCTCACCGCGCATATGATGTCACGTGTCCATACTACTCCTTTACACATATACTAGTATGCATTAGTATTTGAGTACATATATAGTATTCATATTGTCATACATTTTATAATCATTGTGCATTAATTTCCTATTTGAATTATTGCATAATTACTATAATAGAAATTATTATACAGTACACAATGTGCATTTGTACACGGTAATTGTAATGCTTGTGTTGCTATCGTACACACATTGTTGTGACTGCATGCACGTGTCTTCACTGTCATTACCACAGATGGATGCTCACCAACTCTAGACACAAACTCAGCCCACAACGAACTCCAGATTTCCTCTGATCTCAGAACAGTGACATGGAGCGGTGTCTCCCAGGGTCGCCCCCATCACCCACACCGATTTGAAGTCTATCGACAAGCTCTGTGCTCCGAGAGCTTCTCGTCGGGTCAGCACTACTGGGAGGTGGACGTGGGGAGCAGTGCATGGTTGTGTCGGATTGCAGTCGCATACGGGACAATCCCACAGAGAGGAAGTGGTCCTGAGTACCTCCTAGGAGGGAGTGATGTCTCCTGGAGTCTACAGAAATATAACAACAGCTTATCAGTGTGGCATGGCGGGGTAGAGACCTTACTGTCAGTGCCAGAGCCTCCGCAGAGAGTCGGGGTGCATTTGGATTGGGACGCAGGACTCCTGTCATTTTACAGCATCGACTCCATGGTGCTGTTACACTCATTTTACCAAACCTTCACTCAACCCCTGTATCCTGGGCTGTACGTGTGGGGTAAAGTTGGTGACTCAGTGACGATTGTGGATCCGAGTCGTGGATCCTGAGAAAGATGAATGTGAACACCGTAGAGATCTGATACAACACACGACAATCACACCATCATCACTTACACGCAGTGCTACATATTGGTGGGCACAGTGATTTGGAGTGCATGGCTTCGATTATAACGTAGGTGAGTGTAATTCCTCACAACCTTTTAGCGATCATAAAATAACTACCACTGTGGGTGTGAAGCCAACATCATTGTATTCTCCCTGCCAGTGGATTGTGTTTATAGTGTAGGGGTACAATGTTGAGCAATCGTTAAATGGAATGTGTTTATATAGTAGTGGTGTAATCGCTATAGGGGTACAATGATTCTCTACTATTGCAACTCAATTAACTGTCTTTATTCCTGGTGGTGAATGCAACAGCATCTAGTGGTTGGAATATAAAAATATTCTTACAGATGCATTGAGTCTGCGATTCTCTGTGTGAGTTTGTGTCTGTGTGTCAATGTATTGTCTGTGTGTGATATGGGCCTCTGTGTGTGTACAAAAACGTCATTATAATACTTGTATCATTGATTCCACATTAAACAATTTTCACGAATCTAACAATGTTTGTACATTGAAGTTCATTCGCACCGTACATAACCACTGCGCTTATCGAAGGTACAGTGGAAGGACAACAAACTAAATACAAAAAGCAGTTTGAAAAAGTTAGATTTCAATCTAGATGTAAAAGTGCATAGCGCCAGTGACTTCCTCATATCAGAAGGAAGCGTGTTCCAGATGGACACAAGCACATCCAAAATCGCACGATGCAAATGTTGTATAAAGAGGCTTTTTCCAAAAATGTATATTAAGAGTGATTCTGCCTATTTTTTTGTTGTTGTAATAATTGATCGGGGTGTAGCGCGGGGGCGCGAAAAGGGGTTCCCTCCCCCCCCCTTTTGCCTCCTGCCTCTACCGGGCTTCAAAGGCCGCCACAAAGCACTTACAAACAGTAGGGGCCACGGATCTTCCCGAATGGTGAGAACAGGAGGGGCGATTGAACAGACAACTGTTTTTTGTTTATTATAGTACAACGGTAAAAGTTCGAAGCTTGGCTATAAGAATAAGTCGCCATTATAGACTGCACTCATTAAGAACCAGGCTACAATCTACATTAGTGGGTTATTATTTCTCGTATATTATTATAATATTAATATTATTCACCTTTATTTATTATTTTTCTTCTATCTACGCGACTTTACCGAAAGAACCAAATAATGAATAAGAAGCACGGATCACTGGCGACACAGACGGAGAACAAGTTAATAAAACCCTTGGAATACCTGTGGTAACAACTATGGTAGATCACAAATCTTGTTTAAACATAAACCAAATAATACTTATGAAGTATTAGACTGAGGGTCATCCATAAGAAATACAATGGGAAACAGATAAATCACACACGACCAAGATAATATGTATTCCATAAAATCAGAGCCTCCCAACCTCCTTTGTCTTCCAGAAGTACGTGGTAGCAATAAATGACACATGCAGGGAGGGCGCCTCCCCTTGAGATATCAAACACAATGAAGAAATTCCAAACCACGACGGAAGTACTGTAAACACTTACAAACAGCAGGGGCCACAGATCTTCAAAACATACCTTTGGTCCACTTACAGAGTCAAAACCGCAAAAAGGGATACAAGACTAAGATAAGGGGTGGAAAATAATATTATTTTCTCTCAATTTACAACCCGTAAGAGGGAACGGAAAACATGGTAACAGGAGGTCATACTTCAAGAGACGGCACCCCTATTTGTGAGAGACAAGAAAATGTAACACCGCCAACCGTGAGGGAAGAGGGAGGGATGCAACCGGACAAAAGGAACCCACCCCCTCCTTCCAGATTAATTATTGCAGAAAGTTTAAAAGCTAGAAAAACACACTTATGGGAAATTGAAAGCATCTGTTTCCACAGATGGCGAGATGGCTTGAGGAAGGAGACAGGAACCAGGCCTTGATGTGACTTAACAGACTACTTCAACTTCTTGGTTCTTTCGGTAAAGTCACGTAGAAGGGAAGTGATAAAATAATAAAAATAAAACATAATAAAACAATTCTCACGACGTTTCGGCCACAACGCAAGCAGCCGTCCTGAGGACGTCCTGAGGACGGCTGCTTGCGTTGTGGCCGAAACGAAAATTGTTTTATTATGTTTTATTTTTATTATTTTATTACTTCCCTTCTACGTGACTTTACCGAAAGAACCAAGAAGATGAATCCCTGCAGTCACGAAAGCTTTAAATCGAAAAGACTACTTCAATACATGATAACGGACACACACACGTACATCGGACAAACAGTTGCTCCCACAGGCTGAGTGCGAAATCAAAGGAATTCCGGTCCTTTGTGAGAAGGGGAGCCGAGGTGGGAGAATTTTAGATATAAGCAAGAATACAGCACACACGTTTTAGTCTTGCTGCGGCAAGCTCAGGGGGTGGGCCCCGCAATCGACCAAGGATGGCGAGGCTTGCAGAGTAGTGATGTGTCACCGAGTGTGAGTTCAGCGCTGACAGACGAAGTATCGCTAAAAGTTGTATTCTACATTGAGTGCCAGCTCCCACCAGCAGCTGCAGTAGAAGAGAAAGGGAGAGAAAGAGTAACGAGCAATGACAAGCAAGCAACCTGGAGAAAGGGCGGAAAGCGCCAAGTATCGACCAAGCGAGCATCGCACAGGGCCAGCAGCGGCTAACGACTGCCCACGAGTGTGTGGACTCGGAAGCCGAGCACACTCCTGCAAAGGTCGCGTCTACAAGGATCAACCGTGCATGGTGCAAGGGAGAAAGCGTGACCGGCGCAACCTAGGAAGGGTGTCGGCACTGGCGACCAGCGGACGAGCTGCGAGTGCAATCGGGCGCCATCAAGGATGAGCGTTGTGCCGGCTCGGAATCATTCAGCAGTGGAGAAGAAAGCACGGAGAAAGAGAGATAGTGCGTGACCAGCGCGACCGAGGAAGGGTGTCGGCACTGGCGACCAGCGGACAAGCTGCGAGCGCAATCGGGCACCGTCAGGGACAAGCGTCGTGCCGACTCAGCTCATCCAGCAGCAGAGAGGCCTGTAGCTGCCGCCAAGAGATAGAGAGAGAGAGCGCCATGTGTATGACACGCCCACACACACACACGACTCATCGCCCAGCAAGGAACCAAGGCATTTTGGGTACACCCACACACACACATAACGCACATATCGGGACTGATAAGATTACTCCAAAGTTCTCCTTGTGTTTCGAACAGGGCCATCCTAAGGTGGTGCGTCAACTATTAGCTGATCATGAAAAGCATTGCTGCCCATTGAGTTACGTGGATATGGTCGTTTAGAAGTATTTTAGTCATTTTTGTTAACTGCATAACTGTACCAATGAATTAATTGATGAAACTAAACATTTATAATCATTTATGTTACGAATCTACACACTTACAGGGATACTATTGTGTTAAAATATTTATTTTGATCACAGAATCTTGCCCGCGAATGTATTGAAGCCTGAGCCAATTGAGAATCATTTCTTCGACAAGCAGGGACAGCTGCCGCACAGCATTGTTCCAAGACATTTCGTTAATTGAATAATGTTACCAATGAATTAATTGAGGTCTACTTTTGCCTTAGGCACATGCTTATTTATTACTGTTAATATGAATATTGTCACATTAATTTTAAGGACTTTTTCCTATCGCCGTGTATGGTCACTTTACTCTGAGGAATTAGCCGAATGTTCTATTACCCAGTTTAACAAATGTGACCATTGAGGGCTAAATGTACGGATCAATGAGGAAAACATCTCCAGGAGTACTGTGTTGACATTCCTAGCATAAGAGGTGGCATATTAGAATGTTATGTTTTTTTAGATATTAAAGTTGCTTAACACAGAAGAGTCTGAGTGGTGCCTTCCTAAGTTCATGCATAATAATCTTAATTATAAGAACTGTTTCCTGCGGTGAGATCTGAATTTTGAGACCTGACATAAACACACTAAAACATAATCAGTAAAAGTTAAAGCGAGAATCATTGTATGATCCTGATTGATAATACAACCCTAGACAACGAAGCCGAGCCTAATTAGCACAATTACATACACTTGCATAACTTCATACGATTACACCTTCATTGTGTAGGGGCGTGTATGGGCTATGTGTAGCGACGTAAACGGACTGTGTACACTTACGTGTAGGGGCTGACACAGTCGAGCAGGGGCAGTCGCAATATCCCTAGCCCCGGAGCAGGAGGGGGCTGTGGGGTGTTCTGGGATCCCCCGCGACCCCATCCCTCGGTTGGGAGGTGTATAAAAGCCCGACCTCTCTACAGGCTCGGGGCCAGTCAAAGACAGAAGCAAGAAGACCGGTCAGATAGGACGCTGGGATCGCTAGTCCCGCTGCCCTTGTCAGGGCCGGGACTCTGTGTGGCTCAGTGGTGAGACCCTGGGAACCCCCGGCCAAACGTCCTTGAAAGGGCCGGGTCTGAGCGGGCCAGTGGTTGGAACCCGCACCTTATCTAAGTCGGGTTAGATTAGCCACTGCACAAATGATAGATACAACTATTACATTATGAACATGGTCTTGTGGATTGTTCTCCAGGTCCTCCTTCGGTTTTGCCCTCTTCCATGTTTAGAATCAAAACGCGTTTATAATCATTGGGGAATGGAGGGGGCGAACGGGAATAATTATTTCGGAAGGATTGATACGAAGAACGTGCTGAGAGATCCAAGATTGGATGGCAATCGGGCAGCTGTAAATGTTGCTCTGGAGCATCGGGTCCAGAAGCTGACATGAACACAGACACTGACCTTGCAGAGCCAGTGTCCTGTGAGTTCAAGCACCATTGCAAATCTGAAGCTGAAAGACTTTTGCTTGATTTAATAATAGATATTTACTGTACCAGTTTAAACAATCTGATTAGTACTTGGCTAGATCACTTGGTTGATGTTCCACATAACAAATCGACCTGTGTTGCGCAGTTACTGATTTCCCACCAAGTGGCCCTTGTTTTATTGACTACTAGCTGGAAGTTCCCGGCATTGCCCGGGTCTTAAAAATATTTCAAGACTACTATTAAAATCTAACAGCAGTGCGTACTAACTGTAGTGGTATCGTTGCACAACTCATCCACTCCTCAAAGTAAGATTTTTTTAAATTAAAGGTTGAGGTAAATCATTTTTTAAAATGCTGTTTAAGATTCTGTGCTATTTTCCACTAATTTTTTTTTTTCTGTTTGAGTCATTGCTTAAACATTTCACATACGTTTTCTATTAAAAAAGGGAAAATGCTTTAAAGTGTACAGGGCTGCTTCGCAATGCTCGGTAAATGGTGTTCAATTAAATGTTTGATAAGTGTAAATGATGTTTAAAGGATCTTGAACTCAGAATTGGTTAGAAATGTGTACATTTTGTTGTACGCTGTAGTACATGTGTAATAAACGACTGGACCACGATGTCTGGCTCAGTGTCCTTTATTCGGTTCGTGCTGTACACCCACACGGCTGTCTTTACTCTGTAGCTTCTCCACGGTGCTGACTCCAATGTCGGCCCGATCCACAACAGCAGCCCCGCTGCTGTTTCTCTCACACAGCCCCCCTTGGCTGTACTCGCTGCAACTCCTCTCTCTCCACAGCTCTGACAGCCTCGTGCTGTCTCCCTCTCTCCCTCCGCAGCTCTGACAGCCTCGTGCTGTCTCTCTCTCTCTCCGCAGCTCCTCCTGGCAGCCACACCGCTGCCTCTAACACGCAGCCCTCTCTCTCTCTCTCTCCGCAGCTCCTCCTGGCAGCCACACCGCTGCCTCTAACACGCAGCCCTTCTGGCTGTCTCCTCTGCAGCTGCACACCACTCCGCAGCTTCCTCTTGTCTTCGGGGTTGGCTCCCGATGGCCGTCGGTGCCCCCCCCCTCTTCTCACTCGCCCGCGTGGCCTCACTCTTTTCCGCTCACACCCCGACTGACTTCCCCTTCCGGTTTACCCGCTTAAGGACCCGAACCTTCCACCCACGTCACATGACTCCACCCCCCGTGACGTCACATCCGGAAGGTCGCTTACGCCCGCATTACACCACCCTCCCCCGTAGAAAAATCCCAGCCGACCTCGGCTGACCAATAGCAAATCGTAATGCGGCGAACCGAGCTTCCCCCCCTAAAGGACACTAAGCATACAATGTAACAGCAAGAACAACAACAACAACGCAATTAACATCAACGAACGTACAAAAAGCATGCAATAAATACAACTGTAAGAAAAAAAAATAACAAGACAGCAACAATCAACGAAACGTAAGCGATTTGGAACGTGTGCGGGTCGCCGGCCCGTCCCGGACGGTCGGCGGCCCACTCGCAGAACGGGAACGCGATGAAAGTCGAGGAATGACAGGGGGTAATCCCCCTGTCGCAGCTGGAAGTCCACCGACGTCCCGTGTCCCTAAAGAGTTAGTCTTGGGCTTGTCCTGTGACCGTGCCCGCAGCTGGGTCGGAAGGGCTGCAGGGCTCGAAGGTCCCGCAGACCTGGCAGGCGTCCTCCGAGCAGGGCCCCTCGTCCCCCGCAATGTCACGGCCGGCCTGTCTGGAACAGGTACGACAGGCGCTCTAGCAAGATCAATGGACGCAGGCAGGGGAGAGTCAGCAGCAACAGACCCCGGCAAGGCAACATTGGGGGATGACGCATCATGTAAGGGAGCAACATATGGTTTCAAGCGCGACGTATGCACAACCCAGCGACGAGACCCAATCTGGACGCGTGCTGACTGTGGGTTGGGAACCGCAATGAGGCGTACGGGACCATGCCAGGGTTTGTGCAATTTCGGCGAGGTCCCCGGACGTACCTGTGGACAATGAAGCCAGGCTAGGTCCCCAACCTTCCAAGGGCACTCCCCCTCAGACCGTCGCGCATATCGCTCGTTCCGGGCCTGGGCTTTGGCCGTAGCCACGCGGGCATTCTCCCGCGCCTCTGTGACTCGGCGAACCGTGTCCTGAATGTATTCAGGAAGTGGTTTACGAGGTCCCTTCACCCCAGTTCCCAATTGCACATCCACCGGCGGCACGTTTTCCCGACCATACATAAGGTAAAACGGCGAATATCCTGTAGCCGCATGAGGCGTCATCCTGTACGCCGAAAGCACCCCGGGGATGTGCAGATCCCAATCTGATTGTTGTTCACTCACGGTATGGCAAAGCATGGCAGACAATGTCCTGTTCAGCCGTTCAACCATACCATCCGTCTGCGGATGGTATGGGGATGTCCGTACTTTCTTAGTCCCAAGGCCCGCGCACACTTCCGCCAATAATTTAGAAGAGAAATTCCTGCCCTGGTCCGTGAGGAGTCTCTCAGGCGCCCCCTTATCCATAATATACCCAAACAAAAAGGCGTCGGTAATGGCCGCGGCCGACTGATCGGGCAACGGCCAGGCCATCGGCCAACGGGAGAGGTACTCAACCCCTACCAGCAAATATTTATTACCCCTCGCCGATGGTGGAAAAGGTCCCAATATGTCCAGTGCCACCAATTCATTGACTCGAGACACCTGAATCGACTGGAGAGGCGGCACGTAAGGATGTTTCGGCGGCTTACGTCGTGCACACGCAGGGCACGCGCGCACGTGCCCTACGACATCTGTCGCCATGCCGTGCCAAAAATAATGACGTTGCAACGTCAACAAGGTCTTCTGCACCCCTAAATGTAAGAGAGTGTCACAATGGAGGGTTATAATCAACTCGAATCGCAAGGACGTTGGTACCACCAGGCGCCAACGTTCCTGGAACCCCTCCCGCCACATAAGCAGACCATCTCGGAGAGCGGTTTGCGGCCCCATAGCCGTACTCGGACTCCCATTGTCCCTAGCAGACCGCTTCCGCAAGGACACCAATGACTCATCCATCATCTGTTCCTGGATCCAGACAGACCGCGGCAGATTCAAAACCCCGTCAGCCGGTCCCGGTTCCATCGGAGTGTCCGACTTCTCGACGGCCAACGTAAGCGGCTGAGGGGGGTTTGGAATCGGCGAACACCTATGCGTCCCCGACTCACATTTACAAGGGGCGCGCCGCGGTAATCTGGAAAGTGCGTCAGCGTTCGCATGGCGCACTCCCTTCCGATGTTGAATTTGGAAGGAAAATTCCTGTAGCGTGTCCAACCAACGTGCCAACTGTCCGGATGGCTGGTCAATTTTAAGGGCATATTGCAAGGCCGCATGATCCGTACGCACAATAAAAGAACGACCGTAGAGGTATGGTCGAAATTGCCGTAGGAAAAAAAAAACCGCCAATAGTTCTCTGCGAGTGACACAGTAGCGGGTTTCCGCAGGAGACAAGACTCGGCTACCATACGCCACGACACGCTCTACACCCCCTTTAGACTGTGATAACACCGCCCCAATACCTGTGTCACTCGCGTCCGTATCAAGAATGAATGGGTGATCGAAATCGGGATAATCCAATGTTGGGGCCGTGGCCAATAGATCACGCAGACTCCGAAAGGCCGCCTCCTCCGGCTGTCCCCAAACAAACTTCCGTCCTTTACCCGTAAGGAGATGCAAGGGCCTCGCAATCGTCGCAAAACCCGGCACAAATCTTCGGTAATACGAGGCAAATCCCAAAAACCGCCGAACATCCCCCACGGTGGCCGGAGTCGGCCAATCCCGGACGCACGCCGTCTTTTCCGGATCCGTGGACACTCCCTCAGCACTCACAATGTGCCCCAAATAGCGGACGGACCGTTGCAGTAGGTGACATTTCTTTGGTTTGAATTTCAATTTGGCAGAACGCATCCTCGTGAACACTGTCTCCAGCCGCGTCAAATGTTCATCAAATGTGCGGCTGAAGACAATAATATCGTCCAAATATATAAGACACGTCTCCCACTGCAACCCCGTCAAAACGAGCTCCATCAATCTTTGAAATGTAGCAGGGGCCGCATTCAATCCCATCGGGAGACAGTTGAATTGAAATAACCCCTGCGGCGTACGGAATGCGGTTTTCTCCCGTGAGGACTCGTCAAGGGGAAGCTGCCAAAATCCCGAAGAGAGGTCCAGTGTGGAAAAGAACTTAGCCCCCGACAATGCGTCGAGGGAGTCATCCATACGCGGCAGGGGGTACGCATCTGCCACCGATATCTTATTCAATTTGCGGAAATCAACACAAAATCGCAATTTGCCATCCTTCTTCTTAACCAAGACGACTGGAGCGCCCCATGGGCTGTTAGATGGCGATATAATGTCCGCAGCCAACATGTCTTCCACTGCCCCCCGTACGTGTTCTCGCTCCGCAGGACTCATCCGATGCGAATTTAATCGAATAGGGGCAGCATCGCCCGTCTCAATGTGATGGTAAAGCAACGAAGTGCGGCCCAAATCCAAATCATCGGAGCTGAACACATCGGAATATGTCAACAACAATTTACGCAGCGCACCACGTTGCTCCATGGACAGGGAAGAATTTCCGTCACATAAATGAGCAACCCAACGATCATCCGAACTCCTTGGCTCGGAAACCCCAGCAACAACTCCCCGGCTATGTGGACAATTATGGGTCGCAAACGCCGTAGTGGCATGTGCCACAACCGTACCGGCCGGGACACGGACGTTTTCTCCCCCCGCATTAAGCACCTGTAAAAACGGTAATTGATCCGGCCGGACGATGGTCTGTGCCCCCACTAACGCCAACCCGGTTGTTATCGTGGCGGACGGTGACAACAAGACCCCTACTGCTCCTAGCCGATCAGGCAGGGGCTTCCGATACCGCAAGGGTATAAGCATCTGTGTACCAGGTGGGATGTCCACAGATGCGACGGACAGCGCCTGCACTTGTACGGCCGAAGCAGGTCGCCCCCAGGGCGACGGCAGAAACGAGATTTGACGGCCCCCCGGCAGTTCAATACAATTCTCATTGATTTTGATCAAAATGGGCATCTTAGCCAAAAAATCGGTGCCTAACAAACAAGGAACCGCCAAAGATCTCGATATCAACACAACACCCGAGGCCGACACATCCCCAATAGATATCTTAGCATCCACCTGACCCACGATACCCATGCTACCCCCGTTCGCAGCGACGCACGACCCATAAACCGGACGCACAGCCCCCGGCGGGATGCCCAACAGATGGAAAATGACATCCGAAATAATAGTCGCAGACGCGCCGGAGTCGACCAAAATGCGTACGTCCACCCCTTGTATAGACCCCGGTACAGTGGACGAGCCCATAGCAGCCGCGACGACTCTCCGTGCCAACTTGCGCCACTGCGTGACCGAGCGACAAGGCCCCGTCGAAGGGCATGCTTTAACCACAACGTTAGGATGGCGCAACGACGGTGATGGGTGAGGTGTAAAGCCTTGCCGAGTGTCTGGTGCGTGCCGACATGCCTGTTTCGGAGGATCTTTCGCCGACTTGACCGGTGCCGAGGCCTCCTGCTGCGGCGGAGCCGGGAAGCGGGCCCAGCAGTCTCTGGCGTAGTGGCCCCTACGCCCGCAGCGGAAACATTCGGCCTCGTTGCGCCGAAGCGCAGGCCTCGCCTCCTGACGGCCCCGTTCTGGTAGCGCCGCGCGCGGTCTCGGCCCGCCGCGTCCCGTCCATGGAGCGGAGGCGGCCGTCAGTTGTTGAGGGCCCCAGTCATCCGGAACATAGACAGCCTGCGCAGGGTTCCACCCCAGCGCATCCCCTTCTTTGACGGGCCCCCCCGTCCACGCCGTCACTTGTTTCCAGCGACGGAGGTTGAATTGCGCATCGAGACACTTAGCAGCCGTCCGGGAAGTTAGCTTCTCATGCCCACACACAGGCATGGGGATCCCTAGATCCCGAGACAGCTCCAACATTTTCCCTAATATGAGAGGCTCGAGCAGGTCCTGTGGCGTCTCAGGATAAGCTGCCATGGCCAGCTCCAGCACCGCACCCCTGAACGCCACGGGCGACTCCTCTGGTGCTCGTTGTCGTTGAGCGAATCGCCGATGCGCATCATCTGGTGGCTCATAAGCATCGGCCATTTCTTGAAAAACACCACATAAAGTTGCCTTCTTATCGGTCGTTATGGAACGGAAGAATCGGACAGATTCGTCGTCCAGGAGAGTCGGCAACACCTCCAAAGCCTCCGCATCGGTCCATCTTGCTGTGCGTACCGCCGCCAAGAAGCGGCAGGCGAACGCGCTCCAGTCCCCACCGACGGAAAATTCTTTAACCGTTGTAAGGTGGCGACTCCGACTCCTCTTCCCGCCGTCTTCCAATGGTGGTGGTTGTGATGGCAAATTCAAAATGGCGTCGGCCCGCGGCGTGGCCAAGATGGCGGTTTGGCGCCACGGAGCGCGCAAAATGGCGGCCTCTTGCCGCGTGGGCAATGGCGGCGGCAGGACAGGCAACGTGGCGGCCCGCGGAGCACCAATTGCATCATCCATCGTCCCTGGCGCGACGAGATGGCATAGATGCGCCAGGACGTCCTTAAGTGCCTCCAGTTGTACCGCCATCGCTTGCCATCGTTGATCCGCGTCTGATGATGTCGACGGACCCGCCACCGCGCCAACATCCTCCACTCCCGTTCCCGTGGTCGCCTCAGCCGGGCTCTCCTCCACCACCCCAACAGGATCCGTGGTTGGAGGGAGTTCGTCGTCGTCGGACGAAGAAGCCGATGCAGGCGCCGGATTAACTTTCTTCCTCACTTGTTTCGACATGCCGTTGCACTTCCGACACCAGTGTAATAAACGACTGGACCACGATGTCTGGCTCAGTGTCCTTTATTCGGTTCGTGCTGTACACCCACACGGCTGTCTTTACTCTGTAGCTTCTCCACGGTGCTGACTCCAATGTCGGCCCGATCCACAACAGCAGCCCCGCTGCTGTTTCTCTCACACAGCCCCCCTTGGCTGTACTCGCTGCAACTCCTCTCTCTCCACAGCTCTGACAGCCTCGTGCTGTCTCCCTCTCTCCCTCCGCAGCTCTGACAGCCTCGTGCTGTCTCTCTCTCTCTCCGCAGCTCCTCCTGGCAGCCACACCGCTGCCTCTAACACGCAGCCCTTCTGGCTGTCTCCTCTGCAGCTGCACACCACTCCGCAGCTTCCTCTTGTCTTCGGGGTTGGCTCCCGATGGCCGTCGGTGCCCCCCCCCTCTTCTCACTCGCCCGCGTGGCCTCACTCTTTTCCGCTCACACCCCGACTGACTTCCCCTTCCGGTTTACCCGCTTAAGGACCCGAACCTTCCACCCACGTCACATGACTCCACCCCCCGTGACGTCACATCCGGAAGGTCGCTTACGCCCGCATTACACATGTACAGTACATGCACAGTACCTGGATTTGTCCCATGTAATGTAGGTATTTTGGTTGCTAGTTACGAAACACAACATTTCCCTAAGTTATGATCCCTTCCCTACCTTATTCCATTGTTTTTTTACGGGAAAAATTGCTCTGCTTTGCATCGCATAGGTCCCTACCCTCCCTTCTGCCATTTGCATTCATCTGGGGGAAAGTTCTCGTTATACATCGTTTCGTTATAAGTCGCAACTTTCTAGTCCCATCTCCGACGCATATCGGGGATGCCCTGTATATTATCTTTGTTACCTTTTGAAGCAAAGGTAATTAGTTAATCTCTTAATTAACTGTCAATCATCCAGATCAAATTCATACCATAACTACATTTTGTACATTACCATTTGCCGAATCAAATCCAGACTGAAAATATTAACCATGGCCACGAGTAAATAACTTCACAATTATTCTTAATCCAATTGTTTGGTCAGAAACGGACAGTTATTGAGGACTTCCAGTGAGACTTCTTAAGCAGCCAAGACTCCATGTTCAGTAATCGCAGTTTCAGTGCTGTGGAGCCAGAGCGAGCTGTCTGAAGGAGGGAAGGTAAAGAATGACCCTGATTCCTTAAGGAACCTCATCAGAGACACGGACCCTCCTCAGACTCTGTGTGCCTCGTGTTGCGTGTGTAGAAGGACATGACTCCTCATTAGACTTTGTGTGTTTCGTGCTGTGTGTGTAGAGACACGGACCCATATTACACTCTGTCTCTTGTTGAGTGGAGAGACATAGACCCTCACTGGACTCTGTGGGTCCCGTGCTGTGCGACATGAGTTGGATTCCCGCTCGCGGCCAACACTAGTGACAATTATATTATCTGAACCGGTTCTGGGCCTCCCCTAGATCGACTCAGCCTCCAATGAGCACCTGGTGTAGTGTGTAAACATCGCCACCATGGAGACAAAGGCGGCCAGGCGTGGTGATGGCCACCCATCCCTTGTGTGCCGTACCGGCTTTCATAGGTGCTCTCTAATAGCACTTGCCCCAACAGTCTGTTAAGGCTATACTGGGAATATTTGTCTTTGTAGAGAAATAGACCCTCAGACTCCGTGTGTCCTGTGCTGTGAGTACAGGAGCTCAATCTCTCAGGGGTCTCAGGATGACCCAGCCCCCATCTCCAGCTGTCTGAACCTCGCAAAAGCCATCTCAGTGGGAGGCGTCCAAACGAAGCTTCTGCCTTTTCTCGGTACGTACCTCTGCCACATTGGCCTTCGTTAGACTCCATTACAGACACTGGATTGCCTACAAATCCTACTTGTGTGCAGGGTGTCCTTTATTTTACCCAGGCTTGAGTGCATTAATGCAGCTTGTCCCTTTTGCAAGGGGGGCCTGCATAGATTCAGTTCATGAAACAGGCACAAAGGTGCTGGACAAAAAATAGTCAATAACACGAAGGGTCTCATTTATCAAGAGTTGCAAACAACAATGTAAAAATGTTTATTGAGAGCAAAAGGGCGAATTTGTAAGCCATGAATGAAGCACGTTCCAGTCCTGTCACGCTCATTTAGACACTGACGACCACGCGTTTTGTAGTGGGTACGAAGTTGGTTGAGGAAAGTGAATTCTTAGTTAGAATTTAGATGAACATGAACCAGCAGTGCGTACTAACTGTAGTGGTACCTGTTATGATTACAGCAGTGCATACTGTGGTCGTACCTGCTTTCACTGCAGCAATGCATACTGTGGTGGCACCTGCTATGATTACAGCAGTGCATACCGACTGTGGTGGTACCTGCTATGATTACAGCAGTGCATACTGACTGTGGTGGTACCTGCTATCACTACAATAGTTGATGCTGACTCTATAGCAGTATGTATCGACTTTATAGCACAAAGTACTCACCTGACAGAGTGACGTGGTGAGGCCTAGTCCCGTGCAGAGCGTTCGGCTTCGCCTAGATTGTCCAGCCGGCCGCGGTGGCACCTTGGCAGGCTGGGACTGGGCTGCTACCTCTGACCCTTCCCCCCCAGCCACGATCTCCCCGGCCGCTCTGCAGTAATATCTGCGGCTTATAGTGGTTGCATCTAGCGAGTGTATAGTAGTAATAACTGCACGCATAGGGGTGGGGGGGACATCACACAATAAAGAATAAACGTCAGCGTTTAGTGTATTTTTATATAATTTTTTACGTGAAAGAAAATGTCCCCCTCACTCCCACCGAAGGCGTGCGACTTGGCATGCCCCCCCCCCCACCAAAGGCACGTGAGTTGGTATTGTTGTGCACGCGTCATAAATAAATAAACAAAAGCGAAGCGCACAAAAATCGCACTAAATCACTAATTAAACTAATTTAAAGTTGACGGATCTGAAAAAGAAATAGCACTTGCTACCGCGTGGCTTACGGCGTGGTACCTGGCTATCTTTTTTTACGTTAACCCCACCGTTGGAGAGCCAAGCGTGCGACCACACATAAACCCACACACAAACCCACACACAATTTTTTACTTGTATATGTATAGATAGATGAACAGATAATGGGCAGAAAATCCTTGACCAGGTTCTAAACTCGTGTCCTTCCAACTGCGAGGGTAAATCACAGCGCCACTCAGATGGTCGTATTGCATCCATCTGACCATGAGTGTGATGAAGCTTGGAGAGCTGAGTCTGTTATGAGCGGTCAATGAAATTACCATGAACGTTGATGCATAGGAGCTCAGACTACAGGGATTCCTCTGATCTTAGCATCTCCGTTTCTTCTGCATAGAAGGTGACTGGTCAGTGGAATGGCAGTCTCATCGCATTGGTATGTTGTTCTCTCCATGAGAGATACCTCATCCTCTGTCTCAGTGACACCTCTCATATTCACATCCATGCTACTGTAGTGGTGGTGTTGACGCGCGCCGACAGTGATAGAGCACGGGGCGGCGCGGGGTGCGTGGTTGTGCGCGCTGACACAAGGTGGGAAATAGGATCGTGGGCAGCGCACAGTGATTGGTCAACTGGGGTGGGTGCTCTCAGCGACGTCTGCATGAAGGACTATAAAGGGGGACGCGCGGGAGCACTCGAGGAGTTGATAACCAGTTGAAGATCGAAGACGGAGTTGAAGAGGTAGGGCCCTGAGACCCCTAGTCCCGCTGTCCTTGTAAGGGCCGGGACCCTGTGTGGCTCGGAGGCGAGACTGTGGGACCCGTGGTCTGACGTCCATGTGGGACGAGGCTGTGGGACCCAGAGTCGAGACGGACACCCCAGCCGGGTGGGTTCCGAGAAGCTACGGGGCGTAAGAGCCCGTGTGGGTGTAGCCAGGGGAACCCCGTGGGTTAGGCTGCAGTTAGCCACCCGTGTAATATAAGTTGGTGTTAATAAAGAGTGTGCTACCCGTAAGGTCGTCTCCCGCCAAGTTACTACATTACACTACCACTGACACTGCGATGCTTTAATGGTGAGAGTAGATGTTTTGTTTGTGGATACTCGTGGAGTACATAGAACGTCATCAGGCATCACTAATATCAACATAATCACAGGTTACATGGAGTTACAGAAAGTTACTTCTTGCAATGGACATATTTCTGGTTTTACGGACAAATTCCAAAATAATAACGACCTCGTGACTTCCTATAAGAAACTTATCTGTAGAGTATTTATGTGTTTTCTTGACGTATGTTCAGTACCCAAAGATCTGTTACCTGTGTAGTAAGCGACTTCCAAGACACGCCATGCAGAGGGCTCCTTATTTATTTCTCACACTTACAGGCACAAATCACTGAGCGACATATATATATACGGGGCTATGCATTGCTGACCCATCCACACAGCCCCATCGTGGGCGTCTAACTATATAGCTGGCTGACTAATATAGCGATGACGAAGATGGGAGCCGTACAGATGATCGGCCATGCGGCCGGACAATGAAGAAGATATGATGGCGAAGACAGCGACAGCAGCCAAGACCCGGACCCCACGACAGCCTTGAACCTTCGGTCACGTCCTTCTTATATACTCCTCGGCATGGCCAGTCCCCGCCTCTGGCCACGCCCTGGCTACACCCCCTTCTAGAACCTTCGAGCCGGTTCCCGAAGCTTCCCGACTGACTCAACCTTTAACCTTTAGCCCACTTACGCTTCGCTTATAGTTGGTTATTATATAACGCACCCATACCCGTGATTATCCCTCCTGGCCAGCAGATGGCACCCTGTCATTACACCTGTACAAATAATTTTGAATAATAGGTTACATGAGGATATGTTTAATTATGTAATCAAGGATGAGATATATATTACCTCAACAGTGTGTCCAGTTGAGTGTTGTATGGCTCGTTGTTTTGGCCACAGTTGGTCTTCTCAGGATACATGACTCAGATCCACAATCGTCACTGAGTCATTATGATTCACCACCCACAGCCCAGGATATAAAGAGAGTAACAGTGTCATGGAGTCGGTGCTGTAAAACGACAGGAGCCCCATGTCCCAGTCTAGATGAACCCCGACTCTCAGCGGTGGCTCTGGCACAGACAGTGATGTCTCTAACCCTACAATGCCACACTGAATAGCTGTTGTGAGGGGAACTCAGAACTAATCTGTTTCCGTGGGATCATCCCATACGTGACCCCAGTCCGACATATCCCCGTGCCCCTTACGTCCACCTCCCAGTAGTGCTGACCTGACAAAAAGCCCTCAGTGCACAGGGCTGGCAACTTCCTATCAAATATCTGTTGGTGAGGGAGGTGACTCAAATAAATGCAGATCTGTATCACTGTCTTGAGATCCGAGGAAATCTGGAAATCTTTATTGGCAGACGTTGGGTCCAGAGTTGGTGCAACGGAAATATTAATATTTGCAAAATAGTCACAAAAACGCATGCATAATAGCAACACAAGTGGTAAAAGTATAAAAATAAAACATAAACAAAAATTCAGGAAAAATGTGATAAGAACATAACATGTAATAAAAGCAGACATCTGATATGTATAACAATATATGCTCAACACGTAGGCTTTTGCGACCAATATCCTCCATGAGTGTTTTTTTTGGGGTTAGATCGCACAAATATATAAATGTGTCATTAAATCCAGCCACCACCCGACACAGCCAACTAGTAAAGGTTGTCACGTAAAAGGAATATGCCAATTTGCCACGAGTATAGCACACCGGTGTGTTGGAGAGCCAAGCCACAACATTTACAATCTGAGTACGAAGTTTCACCAGTAATTACAACTAGCTTCATCAGGCGACAGCCAGATTTGTGGAGAAGTCCACCTGTTTCGTTCCACATACAAATTAGCACAATACGTAACGAAACAAATACAGCCCTAAATCGGTAGGACCTCTTCGTTCATCAAAAACTCTGAACATCTCATAAATATAATTAAATATATTAAGCTTAACCCTAATGATATTCTCGTAAGTGTTGTTGTGACTTCTCTGTTCACGAGGGTTCCGGTCAACGAGTTAAATTACACTACACTCTGGTAACGAACAAAGGTTTAGCCAAATATATCCCAAAACTAGCTGAACAATATCTAAAGAACACCTGCTTCTTGTGAAAAGGTGACTTCTATAAACAAAAGGAAGAAGCAGTAATGGGCTCTCCTTTGTACATGGAAGATTTTGAAACAAAAGCAATAGCTTCAAGCACACTAAAACCCGATGCTTGGTTTAGATATGTGGATGACACGTTGGTGGTATGGCCACATGGCACAAATACATTTAAAACATTTCTAAATCATCTTAACTCGCAAAACCCATCCATCCAGTTCACCATGGAAGTGGAAGCTGACAGAACTCTATCATTTTTGGATATTCTGCTCGGGCGGGGTCGAAATGATAAATAACACACAACATTTGCCGATAGAAAACGCATACTGATGCCTCTCTGAATGCAGAGTCACACCATCATCCCTCACAGAAATCTGCTCTTATCAAGATGCTCATTCGTCGGGATGAGAAACTGTCAGATGTGACAGTCTGAGAAGTGAAATTCAACAGGTTAAAGAAGCGCTGCAAATGAACGGTCACAATGATGCACAAATCAACAGGGTATTGAATTCCAAAACCAAATCAAATAACACGAACATTGAAACTGCCCAAGTAATCAAAATACCGTACATTGCAGGAGTAACTGATAAACTAGCCAGATGTTTGGAAAAAATAAATATCCGAGTCAGATTTGGCATGGTACATAAAATACAGAAGTTAATATCTGAACAAAAAATAAATTACCGAAGCTATCAACAGAAGGTGTGTACAGGATTAACTGCACGTGTGGCAAATGTTATGTTGGGCAAACAGGACAAATGATCAGCACGAGACAAAAAAAACATCAGATAAATATTAAATTATCCCAAATGCAACTGTCAGCAGTAGCAGAACACGCGTGCCAACACGGACACTCAATTGATTTTGATAATGTTGAAGTTCTGTGCTAAACTAGCCACTACTGGCCAAGACAAATTAGAGAATCTATCGAAATATAAATAAATAAAAGTAAATTTAACCGTTTGGATAGCTATCACCATAGTGCTGCGTGGAAGCGAATCAACAAATAATACATCGTTTGAAAGCATGCTTATGAAGGGGACCATACTTCAATAGGGATTACCGTTGGTACGGCTATTTTAATACACACAATGGACAAGAAGTACAAGATCAAAGGGCTCGCATAATGCGCATGCATAATGTACTTTGACTCATTACTCACCCCCCCCCCCTTCCCACTTTACGCAAGAGCACACAAGTGTGGTCACCACATCTACGCCTCTATATAAGGAACGAGACAGTGGGACTTCTCCACAAATCTGGCTGTCGCCTGATGAAGCTATTTGTAATTACTGGCGAAACGTCGTACTCAGATTGTAAATGTTGTGGCTTGGCTCTCCAACACACCGGTGTACTGTACTAGTGACGAATTGGCATGTTTTGTTGACAAGACAAACCTTACTAGTTGGCTGTGTCGGGTGGTGGCGGGTTTTAACGACACATTTATATATTACGCGATCTAACCCAAAAAAAACCATTATGGATGATATTGGTCGCGAAAGCCTACCTACGTGTTTAACTCATCCAATATTTTCATAGCGTTTGAATTTAGTTCAATGTTACGCCTTTATCACGAGGGGGCGACACAGCACCGCTCTGATGACATTTGACGTGAGATGTATTTATTGTGATTTTTGTTTTTAAATCTATTTTGTTCTTGCACATGGCATTATATTCAGGAGCGAGCGAAGGCAAGGAGGCTTGAATTCCAAATAAACTTTTGAACAACAAATTTCAGCCTACGAACTTGTGTTGAAGTTTCAATGATTTATTTATTTTGAATATTTCTGGCACATTCTCACATGAACTAGGACTAAACTCTTTTATTTACCTGGTAAGGCCCACTGAGCAATGTAGCCCTTTTCAGAAGCGAACTTGCCACAAATGATAGCTCAACGAAATGCCTTATCATCATGTGGGTAATTATAGCAGCCAACGCATGTTGATTCGAAATGTATAGAGAAAATTCAGATGACTCGGAGAAAATCTACGTGACTACGGAGAAAACATGACAACGCTAAATATACAGGCGTCAGAGTAGGGATTAAACCCACGACCTCCTGCATACCATGTGAGGGAGATAACATCTCGCCACAATGGTGCCCCTTGAAATATGACCATTCATTAAACATGACCAGCGTCATCACTTAATATATTGTCAAGTTTGTATTTTTGTTGGTGGAAAGTCTCCTGCCTTACACAGTGTGGTTATCCGGAGATGTTTCTAGGACAGTCGTGGTCAGTATGTGGATCGCTAAACAAAATAGGAATCCTTGACGAGATCAGAAAGGTATTGTGGTTCATTTGTGGCAAGCACTTTCTCTGTAATGAGTGCGACCTTATAATTCATGTGATCGGCAACCGGAAGCCAATGCAGCTCGGCGAGCACTGGACGAACATGGTCGACTCTTGCAGTAAACTTCCAAAATACATAAGTATACACATTCCTTTACATCCACAACATTTGCTGCTTTCCATGATTCCTTCTCTTTCAATGTTCTCCCTTAGCTGGAGTTATGGCTGATTAAATCCGTCTGATATTATGGCTGTACATGGTGGTCCAGATGTCTTATGAACCCCATTTAAGTTTAATTTTGTTTTTTATATATTTGTAAGTATGATTTATTTAAAACAGAAATGAACATCCAAATGAGGAAAAACAGACATGGTCGGGGTCAATTAATTGGGGGGTCAAAAAACATCTGGATCACCCTGTACATGTGCGACCTGATGTCACTCGCAGTGTTGTGTGCCCTGTAAGTATGTTGAACTTATTTTGCACAATGAGTCGCCACAAAAAGCAGTTCTAAACAAATGAGTTTTCAATCTCGATAATGTATAAGTGCGTACCCCCAGTGGCTTCCTAATATTGGGATGAAGCGCGTTCCAGGCGGCCACAGAAGCGCATCTGAAAGTGCGCGATGCGGTGACTGTCTTTGTTCGATGGCTAGCCAAAAGCCGCTTCTGCGAGGATGACCAGAGTTTACTTGATGGTTTATGCTCATTAACGAGATCAGCAAAGTATTGTATATGTATGTTGAACTTCTTATGCACCGTATGTAGCTAACCGTGCTGATTGGAGGTGCGGGAACAATTACCCGGGGCTGCCCGCCCCCTGAACCGATTGAGCGACTTTTTTTCGGAAATGTTCCACTGTCTCTCGGTCACAAAAAGAACTCGAGTGAATCGCTGCATTAGAGTCGTAAAGTCAACGCTGACATGAGCAGGGCAGGAATTTGCACTGTACATCTGTAACGCCAGAGTTCAAGACAAAATAAAACAACATTAATATTGGTTAAGTTATAGGCCTGTGTCACATTGTCCATGATAACACGTAGGCTTATCCATAATCAAAGTTTTTCTGGATGTGCTGAAGTAGTAATTGGCACGTTTTGTTTACGTGATACACTTTACTAAATGGCTGTATTGGGTGGTGGTGGGTTTAACGACGCATTTATATTTACGCGATCTAACCCAAAAAAATCGTTATTTTTTATTGTCCATGATGTTAATTAAAAGAAAATAAGTTTGGTAAACTACCCAGATTAAGCTACTATAACCCTACGATCTAAATGGCCTCCCTAAAAAAAGCTTATATCTGCTTTTTTCCATGTTTTTATGTTCCGGTAAGATGAATATTTTTTTGTTCGTGGTATTTAGAGAGAGAGCGAAGTGAATGCGTTTTGTCTCTCGGGCTCAGGGGTTGGGGTGATCTGCCAAATATGTTTGCATCGGCTGCGTCCAGTCGGCAACTTGTGGATCCGAAACCGCATGGACTGCTCTTTAAGGACTACTTTGTAGCTCTTGAAATATAGTTTTTTTTACCGCAATCGAAAAAAACTGGCTCCAGTTTACCATGGTAGTCCAGTTTACTATCGGAGTCCATTTTAACATGGAAGTCCAGTTTAACATGGGCAGGAGTCGGCAACCTGTGACTCCGGAGCAGCACGCAGCTTTTTAAGGACTGCTTCGTGACAGTATTTATTAAGGAGCACCATTTCGTGTTCACATTGCATTCCGGCTCTTGCAATTTTGAGGTATTTTTTTTACCAAATTCGAAAAAATTTCACTTCTTTTTATTTTGGTTGCGGAGTGGTCCGCCGGCCAACAAACTTCGAGAAACATTGAATCTAGAGGGTGTTTAGGAACGCTGGTTGTGCCGACATTTTCCCCCAACAAACCACAAGTGGCCTGCTAATTGATTGTGGTTTAGCCAGTGACACAGTAACTACATCATCAGCTCAGGGGGTGCGGCAATCAGTCTGGTGTGGTCCCAACCTTTGATTTGTCTCGCACGGTCGCACCTTGGTCATTATATATCGTGGCTCTTCTTGCCTAATCACATTGTAGTGAGTCCAACTGAGTCGCAGACGTTGTCTTCGGAGCAACACTATTTATTACATCAACTCAACACAACATAATGTAACCTACACTCGGGTGTTGAACGCCCATCTAACTACGCTATGGCAGAACTAGACACGGTTCCGCTATCCCGGTCGGGACCACGAGCTGGGTCCCGGACCGCGTGGCTAGAGGCTTATTCAACTCGACGTGGATCTTCTTCACCAACAACCCGAAGAACCCCTCGCCCCTCAAGGGGCCCCCGCTATATCGGCCCGGGCTGGTGCTGGCTCTGCCCCTCGCCCCGCCCACCTTCTAGATCTCTCGAGCTCCTTCCCGAAGGCTCCCGAGAGCTCATCTATACTACGTGACCCCCCAGCGGCCCCTGTCCACCGGTGGCCCCCCTCCAATATCATCCAGTCACGTGTCGGCAGGTCAACCAGCGTATCATGCCCCAACGTAACTCTGGCTGGCTGACACTCTCTCTTGCTCCCTCACCGGGAGCCTGCACCGTACACTGTACATGGTGCCTCTGTACTAATCAGTGCTCACCCAAGCCCTGCTAGGGCTGGTACTACGCCCAGTAACCGGACTGCACATGGCAACATATTATCCGCCGTGGTCTCGCAAGCCCGGCACCACACAGTGACATTCACAGTACAACATTATGACACGTAGGCTTTCGCGACCAATATTGTTCATAATCAACGATTTTTGGGTTTAGATCGCGTTATTTATAAATGTGTCGTAACCCTCCACCACCCGACACGGCCAATCAGTAAAAAAAAAAGTGTCACGTTGACAAAAGACAAATAGTTCACTGCTTTAGCCCACCGGTGTGTTGAAGCGTGAAACCACAACATTTACAATTTGAGTACGTTTCGCTGGTAATTGCATCCAGCATCATCGGGCAATTCGCCAGAATGGTGAGGCTCTGCTGTGTCTCCCGTTCTTATATAGAGCAGCAGCAGGGTGACGTCATCATTAACTCATTAACTCATCAGGTGCAAAGATTTGAGGGGGGGGGGTTATTGTAATTATATACTTGATTAGTAATAATGCTATTGTTACGATGCGAGTTGTAGATTAGTAATCATTTGGAATGTGTTCTATTGTGATTATGCTACATTAATAATCAGTTAGTGCTTGTTTCCCTTATAAGGAATTGTAATGCATCTTATTTAATAATACGCTTCCAGGCCGCACTAAGCCTGTAGCTGTCTGAGCGATTAAAGTTATTTCTGTTTCTCTCAATCTCAATGGATTCTCTAATTAGTATTTGCCAGTAGTAACTAGTTTTACACAACACTTCAACGTTGTCAAATCAATTGAGTGTCCCTGTTGGCAAGCATGTTCTGCCACTGCCGACAGTTGTGTTTGCGATAGTTTAATATTTCTCTGGTGTTCTTTTAGTCTTACACTAACGTTACGCCCTGTCTGTCCAATATAGCATCTGCCACATACACAATTAATCCGATATACACCTTCTGTTGATAATTTAGGTAATTCGTCTTTAGTGCACGTTACTAGTTGTTGAATTTTGTGTACTGTACCAAATCTTACTGTAATGTTTTGCTTTTGCAAAACACGGGCTAATTTGTCAGTTACTCCTGAGATAAATTGTATTTTTATTGTTTTAATAATCTGATCACATTCAGCAGTGTTGCTTTGCGATCGTGATTTGGCATTTAGTGCTCTGTTAATTTGAGCATTATTGTAGCCATTCTGTCTTAGTGCTTCTTTAACATGTTTAATCTCTCTCACTAGACTTTCATCATCTGACACTGTTTTAGCCCGATGTATGAGCGTCTTGATTAGAGAGGATTTCTGAGCTGGGTGATGATGCGATTTCGCATTCAGATAGGCATCAGTGTGCGTTTGCTTTCTGTAAACGCTGTGTGTTATTTTACCATTTAGGCCATGCCCAAGTAAAATATCCAGGAACGGGAGTGTGTTATTCACCTCCATTTTCATGGTGAACTGAATGGCCGGGTTTTGTGCATTGAGATGATTTAGAAAATCGTTAAGTGTATCTTTACCATGTGGCCAGACAACCAAAGTGTCATCACCCAGCTCAGAAATCCTCTCTAATCAAGACGCTCATACATCGGGCTAAAACAGTGTCAGATGATGAAAGTCTAGTGAGAGAGATTAAACATGTTAAAGAAGCACTAAGACAGAATGGCTACAATTATGCTCAAATTAACAGAGCACTAAATGCCAAATCACGATCGCAAAGCAACACTGCTGAAAGCGATCAGATTATTAAAACAATAAAAATACCATTTATCTCAGGAGTAACTGACAAATTAGCCCGTGTTTTGCAAAAGCAAAACATTACAGTAAGATTTGGTACAGTACACAAAATTCAACAACTAGTAACGTGCACTAAAGACGAATTACCTAAATTATCAACAGAAGGTGTAAATCGGATTAATTGTGTACGTGGCAGATGCTATATTGGACAGACAGGGTGTAACGTTAGTGTAAGACTAAAAGAACACCAGAGAAATATTAAACTATCGCAAACACAACTGTCGGCAGTGGCAGAACATGCTTGCCAACAGGGACACTCAATTGATTTTGACAACGTTGAAGTGTTGTGTAAAACTAGTTACTACTGGCAAAGACTAATTAGAGAATCCATTGAGATTGAGAGAAACAGAAATAACTTTAATCGCTCAGACAGCTACAGGCTTAGTGCGACCTGGAAGCGTATTATTAAATAAGATGCATTACAATTCCTTATAAGGGAAACAAGCACTAACTGATTATTAATGTAGCATAATCACAATAGAACACATTCCAAATGATTACTAATCTACAACTCGCATCGTAACAATAGCCTTATTACTAATCAAGTATATAATTACAATAACCCCCCCCCCTCAAATTTTTGCACCTGATGAGTTAATGAGTTAATGATGACGTCACCCTGCTGCTGCTCTATATAAGAACGGGAGACACAGCAGAGCCTCACCATTCTGGCGAATTGCCCGATGATGCTGGATGCAATTACCAGCGAAACGTCGTACTCAAATTGTAAATGTTGTGGTTTCACGCTTCAACACACCGGTGGGCTAAAGCAGTGAACTATTTGTCTTTTGTCAACGTGACACTTTTTTTTTTTACTGATTGGCCGTGTCGGGTGGTGGAGGGTTACGACACATTTATAAATAACGCGATCTAAACCCAAAAATCGTTGATTATGAACAACATTATGAATTATGCTAACGGTCTAGAGCATTTAGTTTTATAGGGGCGCTCCATCTTCGCAAAATGTAGCCACTACAGCCCCATAGTACCTCTTTGCAATATTACGTTACTGATCGAATTTTATTAAAATAAAACGTGGAACGTATATGAAAATATTTTAATGAAAATACATTTAAACCGAGTTTTAAATAAACTAACAAAAAGCGAAACCATTTTTATTTTACCAGGTAAGGGCCACTGAGCTATATCGCTCTCTTTTCAGAAGCGACCTGACCACAAATGATAGCTCGCCGAAGTGGCTGGGCATGTGGACATTTATAGCAGCCAAATACCCTAAAAACGCATGTTTCTAACAGTGCGCGTGAAAAAAAATCCACGGGACCATGGGGAGAACATGCAGACTCCAAATATACAGGTGTCAGGGTTGGGATCGAACCCACGACCTCCCAGTATACCAGGCGAGTAGTTAACATCTCAACACCGCCGCGTCCTGAGCTTTTGTTCTTTAACACTGTTGTTGAGAACAGATCTCATGGTGGTTGTCAAGGGAGTCCCAACTCGTGGCTTTAGCCAGAGTGAGGCCAAGGCACCCTCTGCTCCCACGCTCGTTACCCTCCTGGGTTTAGCCATTTACACTGCACGCGTTGGAGGACAGAAACGCGTATAAAGCTTCAAGTGCCGGGAGATCAAAGTGACAACCTCTGGAAAAATGTTCATAACGGGCGTAGCATATTTGGCGATCTTGATGATGTTGTGGTGTTCTTCACTGTAAAAAAGAAAAAGTTAGTTCAACTCAAATTTTCAAGACAACCGACTGCACAGAATTTTTGAGTTGAAGATATCAACTTAATTTTTTAAGTTTTGAAGAACAACAATTATTAAGTTGCGTCAGCTAAGTTAGTTCAACTCAAATTTTCAAGGTAACCGACTGCACAGAATTTTTGAGTTGAAGATATCAACTTAATTTTTTAAGTTTTGAAGAACAACAATTATTAAGTTGCGTCAGCTAAGTTTTTCAAGTTCGTACAACTAAGTTTTTTTAGTTCAAGTTACTGGAACTTTTAAGTCTGTAAAAGCTTACTATTTTGAGTTTAAATTACCCCCCCCCACACACACACACACACTAAATCATCCACTGACAGTAAAACTGTTAATTTATGCATGTTTATTTGAACGACTTTGGCACAGCTTTACAATTCCATAATGACATCAGTATGGGCATTGGGCAATGTAAACGAGTTATACCCAAAGCAAATACATCTTTTTTTTTACTTTCCGACTCTTGTTGAGACCTTACAAATAATGCAATATTGTCAAAGATGACCGATAAACAGTTGTATAGTGCCTAAGTATTAATTCAGAAATGTGTAAATCCCCAGCTGAAAAAGCCAAATTGTCTAAACGTTCTGAATTATCTGAACTTTGAAATTAGCCAAAAATGCAAACACGCAGGCTATAACAGTAATTGTGAAACACAGCTTGCTTCTACTGAGAAACAATCAATATTCTCGTGACAGTTATATGACAGCTACAAATAACAGATTTTTTTTTAGTCAAAATAAAAGAACAACATAAAAACTATAAGGTGGTCCATGTGAAGACTTACAAAATATCCAAACATAAATGAACAAACATGATAAAATAAATCTTCCCCATGGAAAATGAATCACTGGTTTAACAGCTTGGTCTTGAAGCTCCGGACACGCTGTGAGCAATTGGTGGACATTTCCATGAAAATGTGCTGGATAGTTTCACAGGTATACTTGATGTCTTTTGGGAACTCCATGTTAAGGGCATAAAGCAAGCCAAAAAGATACGCAAGCGCAGTCGGGGTGTCTGGGATGTCTTTCAGGACAATGGTTTCCTCCAACACAAGGGCAATATTAATGACTGTGTCGTCATCATCATCAAGCACTGTGAGGACCCCCATCTTGATGCCTTTCACCTGTTTGTCATCTGCATCAGTTGCCTGACAAAACAAAAACACCACTGAAATAATGTCCTGTAGAAAACTAGTCAATAAAGAGTGATGTCTATTTGTGTATGGCCTCTTTGCTATACAACACTACTAAAAGCTGAAGGTCTTCCAAGCTGCACTCACCAGGCATCTAGAGAAAAGCTTCTCAGTATTCTCCCGCAGAAATATGGGAAGACCTTCCACAGCTGCCTGTCTGCGATGACTTGTGATGTCAGATGTCTGTTTTGGAAGAATATAAAAACAAACAAATACTTTTGTTTAGCTCTGTGAAATGTACTCCTGTATGTGCACTTGGTTCCATTTGTATTCCCATCTCTACAATTGTGCATGTAGGCAGATAAAATAATTGCAGGCTCTGTTAGTTTGTTAGTTTTTATTTTTGTCTTTTAAGGATAAGTTCACTATTTTGCACTTTGAGCCCTTGCACTTTTATCTTGGCTGAAATAGAGTGTTTGACGAACACTCAACGAACACCACTAACCAATCGGTGAGTTGCACATCTTTGAAAACGAACGTTTAGGGTTGATTTAAAGACAGGTTTGTGAATGCATGTAGCTAGCCATTCTGAAGCATGGCAGGGCCGATTCTAAATCAGCCAAAAGCTCAAGACTGGACCAATAGTCAAAATTCGGGTGTCAAACACTATTTCATCAACCCACAGAGGAGGCTCAAAGTGCAAAACCGTGAACGTATCCTTTAAATATTACTGTATTAAATAGACAATCAAGATGGAACTCGCTCACCAATGTAGCTGATGCAAAAAAATTATTAAGTTATATTCCATCAAAAGTGCAGAGTGCTAGCTTGGTAGTTCCTTCTTGATTAATGGTTTAAATATTAGTGGACAAACTGAAGAAAAGGGTAACACTTTACAATAAGGTTCATTTATTAAACATTATTTAATGTATTAACTAACATGAACTATACATTTGTTATAGTATTTAATAATCTTTGTTAATGTTAGTTAATATGAATAAAGCTGTTCATTGTTTGTTCATGTTAGTTCACAGTGCATTAACTCATGTTAATAAGATTTTAATAAAGTATTAGTAAATGTCGAAATTAACATTAACAAAGATGAATAAATGCTGTATAAGTGCAGTTCATTATTAGTTAATGTTAACTAATGTAGTTAACTAATGTTAACTAACGAACCAAATTGTAAAGTGTTACCAAGAAAGGGCCTTGTAGTCAATATAACAACCTGTTTGTCAAGCATTTCCAAAAGGGTTTCCATCTCTCGACTAAAGGCGCACTTCCTGGCACGATACAATTTCAGCAGACGAGGGGTCAACATCTCAAGGGCAGCTTTAAATGTTCCCATCAGGTCCTTGGTGGTCACACGAGTGAACTCTTGACAAATCTGAATTAAACAAATGCAATACAAATACAACAAGCTGATAGTGTGATTTCATTGTTATAATTAAGACTGCAAACTCAAAGCCATAATACAAATTAACCTACATACACTATCATGGAAAAAACATAACACAAATGCACCAAGTTCAAGAAAAAAAAAGATTCCTTACCTGTTCTTCAAGAAATAGACCGGGCCACCTCTCCAGAACCTCTGAGACCATGGGCTCCATCTCTACAATCTCCATTCTCCTAAGGGAGAATGTGATGTCCATCTTCTGTTTGATGAACTCCATGTCCTTGTTTTTCTTCTTCATGGCTTCAACCAGGGAAGACCTCAGGTCTTCCAAGTCATCCTGGGTGTAGCTTTCAGGATGATCTGGTACATGGTTGACCTCACCTCGTTTTGGTTTTTTCAAGGAAAACCTTCCCTCCGGACCACCATCCCCATCATCATCATCTCTTCTTTGCCTGTTGACACCATGATCATCCGCCTCCTCCCTTCTTGATCTCCTGTTGACACCAACCTCATTACATCCAGCTTGACGTAGTTTTGATCTGTAGTTCCCCATCTTGTACTTTATGCTGGTTGTCCATCCCGCATATCCAGTACCACCACCAGGCTCTTTGAGGCAGGGATGTTTGTTGACAAGTTCAGCAGCAACAGAATCAAACTCATGTTTTTCAGGGTAGGCTTTCACAGAAAATATTTCTTGTGCCAACTTGTCCAGAATCTCTTTTTTCACATCTCTGGTTACATGTAAACCCTTCCCTAATAATTCAAACGTGTCATTCCCCTTGCGGAGTATCAGTTCCACATCATATGAGAATTCTGGTACTGGGAACGGAGTGGGCCACTGTGAAACATTCCTCCTATATGTCCGCACAACTGAAGATAAGCTGTGGATTGAGCCTGGAGATCCAATGATGGCTGTGTCAAGGGAAGAGATGGAGGATGACCGAGTTGGTGTTGGAGGTGGTGGTGATGGCATGTCCTCATCGCTCCACAGAATATGCAAGACAGCCTTTTCTGAAGGTAACTCTGCTATGTCAATCAGGTTGCAAACTGCCTGGCCAAAGTCTGAGTCTTCATACTGTATACAGAATTCACCCACAAGTTCAAGTTTTTGACGCAGTTCATTGTACAGTTCCTCTAAAGTTTCAGGAGCTTTGGTCAGCCGAATCTTACGGACGAGTTTGGGATTTATGTGGACCAGAAGCAACAAAGCCTGTGAGGACAAAAGAAGAACAGATATTTGCATGACACTTTAAACTGAAGCCATATACAGTCATGGCCAAAAGTATTGGCACACCTCAAGAATTGTTGGTTTTTAAGCAAAATTCGCAAACTTTTGAAGGTTTTTTGATAAAATAACCAAACCAGGATATTTTCAATAGCTCAACACAACTGAAACAACAATTGGTTTCCCCAAATGTAACAGAATATATCACCAAAATACTGTGGAAAGTGAATACTGCATGGTCGAAAGTATTGGCACCCTTCACAACAAGTGTCTTTTGCCGTGATAAAAGCACACTTTTCAGTGTTAAAATCCAGTGCTAAGGTTATGGGTAGTCAGACGTCAGCTGTGGTAGCACTCCTGAGAAATATCAGCCCATTTCTAACGGACAAAAATCTCCAGTTTACTTACTATACATCTGTTGGTTTATATGGACAGTATAAGGTTTTCTTCAAGTAGAATCGACTTTATTATCCTTTAGAAATGGGCTTATACTTCTCAGGAATGCTACCACAGCTGATGTCTGACTATCCATAACCTTAGCTGTGGATTTTAACAATGAAAAGTGTGCTTGTATCACAGCAAAAGACGGTTATTTTGAGTGCCAATACTTTTGACCATGCAGTATTCACTTCCCGCAGTATTTTGGTGATATTTTGTGTTGAATTTGAGGAAACCAATTTTTGTTGTTTCAGTTCTGTTGAGCTATTGAAAATATCCTGGTTTGGTTATTACATTAAAAACACCTTCAAAAGTTTGTGAGTTTTGCTCGAAAACCAACACATCCGGAGGGGTACCAATACTTTTGGCCATGACTGTACCTTGAAGACTTAAAATCAAGTCATTAACACATGACAAAATTATGAAAACATACAAACAGAAAGGTGCTTACCATTTCAATTTACTGCAGTAGCCAAGCCCTTGGGGTCACCATCAAAGTTCTACCAACTTGGTATGCAGCCAATGGGTGGTAATCGTTCAAAGTCTCTGGATCCAGGATCTCTACATCTGAGTGACAGTTATCAATAAGTTGGTAAGACCGATAATGTTCCATGTACCAAGATGATAATCTTGCGGTGACAAAATACACTTTACACCACTTGTCCACCAATATGTGTAGTATTCTAAAGAATTCTGGCAGTCCACTGCATTCACCCGCAGACACTATCATGTCCCTCACATACTGGGTCCCATACAAATGTACTTCTTTAGCAAGAGACACATCATCTTCATTTGGGTACTTCTTTTCTAGTCCTGTCCTGAGCTTTTCATCTAAAGATGATATTTTCACTCTATCTACACTACCAACATGCAATTTTGGCTTGAACAATTGCTGTGTGTAAAGAAGATATGCCATGAGGTGTTGATGCTTAGTGGAAAGGGTGAGTAGTACATTCTTAAAACAGCGAGCATCATTGATTGCCTGTTTGAAAAAACTATGCTTAGACTCAAATCTAAACGTCCACAGATCCACTAATGGCCCAAAGCACCGTGTGAGATGCACATAGTGATCAATGAAGTGATGCTTTGGTTTCAACTTAAATTCAGGAAAGGTGTCAGTGAGTAACTGGCGATGGTCAGACAATTTATTCCCCAAGTAACATAATGTTCCCTCTGATAACGTAGTAGACACCGTAATCTCCACAATCTCTTTAAGGTCCATTAAAATTTCCCATGACTGCTCTTGTTCAGGTATATAGTTCCCGATCAAGAGAGGTAGCAAACGTAAAAGTGCCCAGTTTTCATGTCCGTTACCGTTTACCTTTCCAGATACAAGGCTTGTCTTTGTAATTGCATGTGGCTTGTTGACCAAATCAGAGAATTTGTATGGAAACTGTTTTATGCGGTTATTCAGTCCATCGAATGTAATGAAACCTTTTCTAATCAATTCTTTTAAACACAAACTTAATTCCGCTGCGACAACACCTTCAAATAGATCATGCAAAAGATCAGGGGGAAATCCAGTAACTGGGTGGAAGAAAGACAACTTACTTAAAGCACAGGATGATTTAACACCATTCACACATGGCTTAGGCTTATCACTCAACTTGAGTTGTTCCACAAAAGAATCGTGTTGCGTAGCAGTTCTCAGTGGAAAGTTCCTTGGCTCACAATTTCCAATTTGGTCTCGACTGATGCAACAAAATCTGCAGAATTTTTCGACATTTAAAGCTTCCTGAAAACCTGCTAAGCTATGTGCACCAAGGTTATCAGCACAGACACAGAACACTGTTCCCTTTACAAATGTATCTAGAGTCTCAATATACACTCCTATCTTTTCAAGATATCCAAGATCCTTAATCAAAGGATAAAGAAAGGCATCATACCCAAATTGTCTGACATCGACAGTTTTTCCAAGACAAGCCAGTTGAATTAGGGGGAGAGTAGAGCGAAACTTGCTTGGTAAATTCAACAAAATCCAATAGACAGCAGTAATTTTATGGATTTTTTTTGAGGACCCCAAAGGATTACATAGTTCCAGGTCATCTATGTAAAGTCCTATAGAGATACTTGCATCTTGCACACCCAGAAGACCATTGTCTTTGTAGTACTGTCCGTCTCGAAAAGAGCAAAATTTACCTGGGTTGTCCCCTTGACTAAACACCAACTTCTCCACAAAATCTGGCTGTCTCAACAAAGTCCCAAGAACCTGGAGGATTGAAACATAAACAAATGTTTGTTTATGGGTTATTTTATATGTATACTCAGTAGGCTGAATTACAGGGAACTTATCTTTAAAAAAAAGATTTCTCCTGTGATCAGTGGCCAATGCACCCTTTCCTTGAGTGCTTACAATTAATGGATTTGTTTCCAAGACAGCATCATTAATCTTATGGAGAACGCTATCATCTAATTCAATGCCGTGTTCTGCAAGCACTGCTTTGATACCTGGTTGCGAGTGGAATTTTGAAAGATGTAAAATATCATTAAACCCCTCAACTATTTTCTGTACAGCGTGTCTACTAACATGTAATTCAGTTTGCATACGTAGAAAAAATCCAGCAGCCCTGTGTTCAAGAGTCTCAGCATCTACATACTCCTCCTTTTCTTGGACATCTGAATTTCCAGAACTACCTGGAAGTGTATCTTCCTCACTACAGATACCTAATGGTTGGTCAGAGGAATCTGTCTCAATGGACACAGGTTCATTTTCTAAGTCTGCTCTTAAACAGGTTCTGATATCACCATGCTTGTGTTTCCTACTTTTGTGTGAACTAAAAGTCTTTAGATTGTTTGTTTTAAAACTACATCTCAAGAAGGGGCAACACACAGTCTCATGTTTTTTTAAATGGCGTCCAAGGTGTTTGAAGAAAGACTGTTGCGTGCAGATTTCCCGGAATTCACATAGATTACAAAAAAAGGTGAATTTATCATGTATTTTGGCTGTCCTAAAATGTGATCTGGTCAAATGTGACTTTAAGGCGCCAGGTGTTTTAAAAGTACATACACAGTCACCGTAAACACACGGCCAGTAAGCTCCTCTACCGTGCCTGAGCCGATGGTGCCTAAGCAGACGTTCTTGACTGGCACTGGCAAAGCTGCAGAAGCGACACTTCATAGAAAACCTAGCACAAAAATAAGAGGAGAAAATTAACACAGTGACATACTTCGCAACCGTTCACATTAATGCTGTTGAGCTTCAGGGCTAAAACACACAAAGGTAGGGCTGGGTATTGTTCAAAATCTTTCGATCCGGTGCCAATTTCGATACCTCAGTTTCGATACCGGTTCCTAGCGATACTTTTTTCGATACCAATTTTATGAAATCCATTTTAAAAAGATTACATAACTAGGGATGGGAACCGAGAACCAATTCTTCTTCAGAACCGGTGCCCAGTGAATCAATTCCTTGGAACCGTTAGCATGCCTGCTTAACAATTCCGCGTATCGGTTCCGCTCGTTGCAAATGTGTCATGATGTCACACACGCGCTGCATTGTTTTGATTAAGAACGTGGCAAACATGGCAGAGGCAGAAGTTCGACGCAGAAGTATAATGAGGCCTTTAACGGGACGCCATGTTGCTTTCCGACAAGCCATCGCGTGCTATCTCACACACATTCATACACTCACTCACTCTCATGCGCACACACACACACTTGCGCGCGCACACACACTCTCTCGCGCTCACTCACTCACACACGCGCACACATACACACTCACTCACTAGTGCTCACGCACACACTCTCGCTCACTCACTAGCGCACACACACTCTCTCGCGCTCACTCACTCACACACAAACGCACACATGCTCACTCACACACACACTCACTTTGAGAAGTAGCTCACCTATACTTTTAGATTTGTTCTGAGGTTGCTACACATAATTTGTGTATACAGTATGTGCTCTGTCTTCTGATCAGATATTAAAGCGAGTTAATACAAACAAACACATTTGTACTTATTCCCTCACCCAATGAGAATCGATAAGGAATCGGATCGATAAGCAATCGTTAAATCCTTATCAATTCCCATCCCTATACATAACACATTACCTCAGAAAAACTTTGGTTTTATTTTTTTAGTTTGACTCATGCTCCTTAGCCAGTGCACAAAGGAACACATTTTTTTTATAAAGAGCTCATGCTCACCAAAACTGATTTTTAAAAAATAAAAAAATACAGTAAAACTTAATATTGTGAAATAGTATTACAATTTAAAATATTATTTTAATATATTTCAAAATGTCATTTACTCCTGTGATATCAAAGCTGAATTTTCAAAATCATTACTTCAGTGTCAAATGACCCTTCAGAAATATGAAAACAGTTTGCTGCTTAATATTTTGGAAACTATGATAATTTTTTTCATGATTATTTGATGAATAAAAAATTCAAAAAAGATTTATTTAAAAACGAAATATTTTGTAACATTACACGTTGTAATGTCACCCTTTGATAACTTTAATGCATCCTTACAGAAAACAAATTCTGACAAACCAACACATTTTTGAACGACAGTGTGTAACGTTACATTCAGTAGGTTATTTATTGAAATATAAACACTGGAGTGATCAACAAGGTATCTCTTCATTTACCAGTCGAAGACGGAGCAACTTTCTGCTCTTATGTTTACTCCGTGCACTGTCAAGGTCTTCATCATATTTGTCGTGGTACCGGTCTTTGCAGCAATTATTTTAATGCGAATACTGAATCGCGCGCTGTTGGCATCGAGCCTGGAGAAATGTACCCACACTTTTGATCGACTTTTCCACATCTTTAAGGTATTATGTGCGTGTGCTCGCGTCTCATATGAATATGTGCGCGGAGAGTTTGTGTGTGTGTGCTTGCGTCGTCTCATATAAGTATGCGTGTGAAAAGTTGTGGGTGCGCGCGCGCGTCTCATAATATGAGTGTGCGTGAGCGACTTTATGTGTGTCGTTGTGCATTTCATATGTATTTGTTTGAGCACTGACGTTGACGAGTTAACTCCTTAGGTAACGTTATCGAATTCTGGAACTGGAACCGAACCACATGTCATTTTTAGATAAAGTTACTCGATAGTATCGAGGCAATTCGGTCGGTAACGTTACCTAAAAAGTATCGAACTCGGCAACTTACCCAGCCCTACACAAAGGTCGCATGCTAGAAGCTATATAAATCTAGTTAACCGTATCAAACCGAAGTTTTGTATCAAAGTTTTAGCACGTTAGTTCTACCTTGATCACGAGCAGCAATGTGAACTGTTACCGCCGGTGCTTCGGTTTCAGGTCAATGAGCAAAGCAGACGTGCATAAAACAATGCCATATCATTCATCGAGAATAACAAACATAACGGCAACACAAATCTTTCAATTAATATGTGGACAAGAATTATATTGAGCTTAGCTGTTCAAAATAAGCTACGTTAGCTTCTAACCAATTAACGTTAGCAAGTGTGGGATTTTGTATTGCCATTAACGCCTCGCCTGGTTATGATTTATCGATTTTGTTTCGCGCAATGAAATGTAATACAAATACCAAATGCATATACATATTCATATGATTAGCTTACCTGTTAGAATGAATGTTGTTTATCTTCGGCCAAGAAGTCAGAGAAATTTACCGCTGGCATCGTGACAAAATGGCGGACGCAAACTTTCAAACTGTCGAAGAGAGCTCCTGGCAAAATCCTTGGAAACCCCGTGGCAGCCGGTTGCCATGACAAATTTCAAATGAGCATGCGCAGATAAGTTGACCTCACTTTAACTGGGTGTCAACTACAACTTAAAAATAAAATCAACTCAATTTATAAAGTAAGATGAACTTTTACTCAGAAACGTCTGAAAGTGAGTTCAAGTGGCTTACAACAGATAGTTCAAGTTCCAACTAGCAATTTTATTGTCAGTGAATGCAAAAATCTTAGTAAGGTGAACAATTTTGAGTTGTCATTTTTACAGTGTTCTTGCTTACGGCTATGTAGATGCAGAGCAACAACTACAATTTCACATCCAGGTGGTGAAGCCGCAGCTGCGTTGACAGTGGTGCACGAGGACAGCAAACAAACAACCCCAACACATACGTTACTAACAACGATGCTGCGGTATTTAAGAATTAAATAAATATCAGGGCACGTTTAGGGCAGCATTTTCCAAACTCTTTTCTGGCGCGCGAACCACTCAACCGATTCAAATAATGTCTGTGGAGCGCATAGCCCCGACTCCTATTGACAAAACGCATTAAGTTATCTCTAACTACCAGTCATACTAATCTTCTTTTCTTTTTTCTTTTTTTATATATAAAAGTCTCCACGCGCTCGCGCTTGCGGGGGATTTGGCTCTCGGACGGTAGGCTGCACGTAGAAAAAAAAATGCCCGATAGCATGTCCTAAGCCCCGCGGTGGGAATAGGCTATTCCGTTTTCCCATCCGTAAACTTTAAAGTAGTTTAATTAACACATTTGTGCCGTTTCTATTATTAATTATTTACTTATTGCGCGACATCGACCGTACCAACTGACGCAAATTGCCTTGGGGGGGCGGACCCTGCCAAGTGATGCGCGTTCGCTCCAGCTCACGGGGGACATTTTATTTTAAGCGTTTAACTGGCAATACATACACACATAACGCTGCAGATATTTCTTAACAGTGTGATGTCCTCTTTCCCAAACCCCCAACACGATGCGTCCAGTTTATACTGCTCGGGGGGGGAGGGTAGCGGTCCAGCCCCTAGCCTGGCAACGTGCCAACTCCACTGCCTCGCCAATGTAGGCCAGGAGGGGGGCTACGCATGGCACAAGGCCTCACTCAACACGCCTATGGTAAGGACAAATTTCCAAGCTTCTTACACTAACAAATCAAGTCCAATGTTTTCTATTATTAAACACATTAGTTGACAAACATTACTATAATAATGTTTGTGTGTAGATAAGAACTCACGTTGATTTCTTACTATTATCAAACAAATACGTTGGGAGATATTACAATTATAATGTTTGTGTGCACAAAACTCTTCATTTTTAGCTTGCTAAATGTTCCCTTTTTTGCTGCGCTTTTATGACGCTGCGACGGTCTGCCAGTCTGTGATCTGGCCATGTACGTCCACGTGTATGTGTGTGTTAGTCAAACATGTGTATGTAAGTCTATACATGTGTATGTAAGTCTATACATGTGTGTTTCACTCGATGTGTATAAGTCAATGCGTTTGTGTGACTCCATATGTGTGTGCTCATCCATGTCTGTGTATTTCAAGTAGCTGTCTGTGTCACATCTGTATGGGTGTAGGGCTGTGTGTGTGTCAGTCTATCTATGTGTGTCTAAGTCCATGTGTGTGTGTCTTAGTCCATATGTGTGTGAGTAAGTACATATGTGTGTTTACATCAATGTGTGTGTGAGTCCACGTATGTCTGTGTGTGAGTCGCTGTATGTGTGTACGTCGATATATGCGTGTGTAACTCCATGTGTGTATATCTCAAGTGGATGTCTATGTGTGACAGTCTGTATGTGTGTGTACGGCAATGTGTGTGTCACTCTATGTATGTGTGTGAGTCGCTGTATGTGTGTACGTCCATATCTGTGTGTAACTCCATGTGTGTGTGTATCTCAAGTGGATGTCTATGTGTGTGTCAGTCCATATGTGTGTGTGTGTAAGTCAATGTGTTTGTGTGTGTGAGTCCATATGTGTGTGTGTGTCTGAGTCCATGTGCGTGTGTGTTAGTTGCTGTGTGTGCATGCCTCCATGTTAGTCAGTGTAAGTCCATTTATTTGTGTGTCTTAGTCGATGTGTGTGCTTGATTGACCTGCTCAAGGCCTATGATACCATCAGTAGGCCTGGCCTCTGGGTTGTTCTTCGTGCTTTCCGAGTCCCTCACCCACTGATCACCATCCTTAAGGACCTTCATGATGGTGGGCGGGCCCGGGTAAAACTACGTGGCCGGGAGTAAGAGCCTTTCCCTGTACACCTTGGGGTGCGACAGGGATGTCCTCTGGCTCCCACATTATTTAACATCTATTTTGATCACGTAGTTCATGAAGCCTTCAATAGCTGTACCGGAGGAATTTCCATTTGGTACAGATACAATGGGAGGCTGATGGCTGCCTGGGTGCGGTCAAGGGATGGCTCCCTTTTGCTCAACCACGTTATGTATGCCGATAATCTGCTAATTGCTGCTCACTCGGAGGAGGAGTTCGAGGTGCCGTTGCTGAACCTGGAGCTTGCCACCAAAAGGTGGGGCCTTACCATCAGCCCCACCAAAACGAAGCACCTGCCTGGGTATTTTGTACCATCGGATACTCCATCCCCACAACTCCCAATTGGTGATGGGGCAGTTGTGGAGACAGTGGAAAGTTTCCCATACCTTGCCAGTCTGCTAATGACCAGCTCTGGTTTAACAGCAGAGGTCTCACTCAGAATCAGTTGAGCCGCATTATCTTTTCATTGGTTGTGTAAAGCTTCAGGTCTTCTCGGCCACGGTCATTCCCTCCCTTCTCTATGCTTCTGAAACTTGGACCCCCCTAATGGAACATCTTCGCCGGTTAGAAACATTTAGGATGGCCTACCTACGATGCATCCTGGGTTTAACCAGGATGCATTGTGTGAGGAGCTCACAAATCCTTGAAAGATGTGGACAAAATCCCATCGGTGAGCTCCTTCAGCAGGCAAGGCTGCGTTGCCTGAGTAATGTAGCCCGCATGCCTAGCCACCGCATGCCTAAACAGCTTTTGTTTGGCCGGATCGTAGGGGCTAAACGGCCGTGGCACGGGCTGGAGAAGAGATGGAATAATGTGGTACAGGAGGACATGGAGCTGAGTGGACTTGCCGATGACTGGTACCAGCCATGTCAAGATCGGCCTCTGTGGAGGAGGCTCCTGAAGGACGCTACTGGCCAGTTGGAGGCAATCGCCCTCCAACAACAACAGAGGGCGGAGGAGCGACGCTCACAACAACGAGCGGAGCGCCGGGCGGCTAAAGCACATCAAGTTGCCACAGTAGGGGCCACAGGTGGTGCATCAGCCAGTAGTCTCAGTCAGTCGACCTGTGCCATCTGGGTTTGCCTCGTGACCTCCTGCCAGCAGGTGTTCGACACTTCACGTGGCCACAAGGTGCACATAGCCTGGCACAAGCGTTGTGGTGACGTCACCGTCACTTAGTGGTGAATGGCGGTTGTTGTTGTTCAGTCTATGTATGTGTGAGTGCATTTGTGTGTGTAACTCTATGTGTGTGTGTCAGTCCCTTTGTGTGTGTAACTACATGTGTGTCTGCCTTTTTCGCCCGGGCAACGCCGGGTACTTAACGCTAGTTATTAATATTAGTGGCATATACAAAAAATACACAACGATAAGGTTTTTTAGGGGGATTATTTAGATCTTAAGGTTAGTGTAGTTTAATCAGGGCAGTTTACCTGACCTTATTAATAATTAATGTCCGAAACAAAAAGGAATAAGCATTGACATTATGTCCGGATCAATCTGCATTTGCATCACAATCCGTGGGCCACCTTGAAGACAGTCAAGAACCAGTGATGGTCCGGGAACCACACTTTGAGAGCCACTGGTTTAGGGCAATGACCTTTTTCTTCACAGCACATGGAGAGACAAACTATATATAGCCGACGTGACCCGTATTTGTACAATAATAATCGTTCTGTTTAAGGTCACTCGCGGTCTTATTCTGGGGTTTGGTGATCTCCAACGCCCACAGCGGTTGATTGGTTATTCATGCAACATCCAAGCAGCGTTGCCCCACCCTTACCATTCTTCACTAGGCGCTGCGGCTATCTCTACGCCACACCTGCTTGGTGGTGACACCTCGGCAGGAGAGCAGCATGGTACCAGCCTCAGCTATTCACCACGGAGCCTCGTAAGTTGTTGTTTTTTTTAGTTGCGAAGCCGCTCTATGCCGACTTGATTCTGTCTGTTTGTTTGTAAGTCTATTTGTTTGTCTGTCTTGTTGTCTGTCTGTTTGCCTGTTTATCTGTCTGTATTTTTGTTCGTACGTTTGTCTGTTTATGGAAAAATTCTGAAATCTCAAAACAACGTATGTATGTTGAACTTCTTTCGCACCGTACGTAGCCAACCGTGCTAATCGGAGGTACGGGTGGGAGAACAACAGACTAAACGCAAAAAACAGTTCTAAAGAAATTAGTTTTCAATTTAGTACAGTGGTGTAGTATATAGTGGTGTAGCCTATAGTGTAATATATAGTGTAGTGTACAGTCATGCAGTGTGTGGTGTACAGTGTACTGTATAGAAGTATTATGTTATAATTATATTGCATCGCCCGCACGATGCTCATGGGGGGTGCGGAGGAAGGGCAACAAACGAAACAAAAAGCCTCGTTCAAAAGAAATGAATTTTTAATCAAAATTATTAAAAAGTATAGCTCCAGTGGCTTCCTAATATCGGAAGGAAGAGCGTTCCAGACGGCAACAGAAGCGCATCTGCGCCGTGCGATGCAGTGAGGTTTGCATGTAACTCCCACCTCTTTCGAGACGTTCATTCGGCCTGCGTTGAAGAGGAACCCACAAATTCACTCCAGAAGGAGGCTCCGTATATACCCCTCGAATGGAAGAGAGCCTTCTGCCAGCAGTAGTGGCGTAGTTAGCAAGCAGCCAATTGCAGGGCTGCACCTTTTACCTTTGCAACAAGCGTACGGCAAGTCTTTGTTTGAAGCGCTAGTAGTAGTAGATGCGTTTCTGAAAAGTGGCGCGTGGAAAATGCGTTAAGCAAAAAATGCGTGTAGTGAAGACAATTTCCCCATGTTCCATCTATAAATAAAGATCTTAATATGTACGTCTCAAAGGCATCTATGGTACTTCCCGACAATGTATAAAGCTAAAATTTGGTACATAGGTAGCTTTTAGGACAAAAATAACAGGAAACAAATCTAAAAATCCGCGATTTTTCATTTTAAGGCCACAAAATCTCAATTTTAAATGTCCCATAAAAAGGTTTTGTGCGTGTCATTCAGAAAGCGTTCAAATGATAAGATTGCAGTTTTTATTTTATTTTATAATGCGTTAAACAGCAAATTTAATTAGAGAACCATTGCTCTATCTTTTTAAGTTTCTGAGATATTTCGGATTAAAGCGGGTTTTAACGAAAAAAGACGCAATTTATGATGTTAAAATCTGAAGAATTCGAAAATGGTAAAAGATGGGCGCTTCTCCTCATAGAGTATTTTTTTTCTTTCTAATAGAAAAGGAACGGAATCTTTAAATTGAGTGGTTTCCGATAGGTACGTCTAGAAATATAAGAAGTTGAATCAAGTCATAAACAATGTTGCGAAAAAATAACTTTTTTGGAGTAGTTATTAGTGTCTGCTTGTAGATATAAAGTGTTAAAAATCACATCAGGTTCATTATTATAATTATTGAAAACCTTTGCCTGGTGAAGACAGGCTTCATGAACTAGTAATACATAATGTGGTAATGATAAAGTCTGGCGAGATACAATGCACTGCTAAGCGTGCCACGTAGTGAGATGGCGGGACAAATAACTGTGTTACTATACCACTGTACTGCTCAGTTAAGCAGCTGAAGAAAGTAGTTCGTCGTCGACCACGTTATAATGGCACGCAACTCCCACATTTTTGGTGGTGCGTGTTCCGCATTGTGTGAAAAGTGTTCCCGAATGGAAGAACCACGCTATAGCGAAAACGCGTTATCGTGTGAACGCCACGTGTTAAGCGAGGACTTGCCATATTGTGATGTTGGCCTAATGTGTGGTGCGTGTGTGCTGGCTGTACCACGCCCCTTGTTCACGCGCCCTTGCAGGTCCTTGCAATAATGTGCTCGGTTAACAACACTTCCACCAACAGTATATGCAGGCTACACCGTATATGTGTATGTGTGCATGTATCTCAGTGTAGATCGTATTTATATCTGTGTGCATCTCAGTATGGATTTCAGTATGTATATGTGTGTGTGAGACAGCTGACACATGCAGTAGACACGGTGTTCACAGTACACACAGTACGCATAGCACACAAGCAGTACACACACTACACACAGAAAACACAAAACACACGCTGTTCACACAGTACATGCACAGTACACAAAGTGCGCGAGCAGTACATACTTTGTACATAGTACATGGTACACGCTGTACACACACCAAATACAGTACACACGCTGTACACACAGCACACACTGTACAAACAGTCCGCACACAGCACACACTGTACACAGAGTACAAACACCATACAAACACCGTACACACTGTACACAGTACCTGGAACAAACACCGTACATACACCGTACACACAGTACGCACACTGTACACACAGTGCAAATGCTGTCCAATGTCTGACCACATAGCGGCATGTAGAGCGAATTAAAACTGCAGTCGAGCGATTTTTTGTTAGAAAGAGGTAAACTCCATACACAGTACGCAAAGTCGCACAAACCAAACCGGCATCAAGCGAGGGAAACTTTTTTGTATACAACACAATCAATGGTTGGTAGTATCTGACCCTTTCCTGTCCCTTCATTTCGGAGCAGTATGTAAGCATCGTCGAGTACTCGAATTATGACAGCGGTTAGGAGGGGTGTTGATCACACGACCCTCTCAGCCATAATATGTGATCAATTTCGGTAATTACACAACGGTGGTCTTCTTTTGTATGGATTCATGGCAACAGATTAAAGATGTAATTTTAGATTTGTTATCCACTGAATTATCCGTTCAGAAAGAGTGGATCTCGTCTGTTCCTTCTTAAAGGAGTGAAGACAGCAGCTGTTTACAATGTGGCCGATCGTTTGGGATTCGTGGCCGCACTCGCAGGCCGCTGAAACTTTGATGCGCCATTTGTGCATCAGGTGGCCGCATCGGCCATGCCCGGTCCTGATTCGGTTGATGGTCGACCATTAGCGGCGTGGAAGGTTGAAAAAGGGAGGGTCGATGGTAGGGTCCTGTATGAGACGTTTATTTTTGACGGTGGCCACAGTCCAAACTTGCTTCCATCTCTCGCCTTCATTTTTATTTGTGGCGTGGAGTGAAGCTGCTGTGATCCAGAAGGAGGTGGCGTGATTTTAGGCGAACAGGCGCCACTGGATTTATGTCCCAATGTATCGGAAGGTGCAGGTTAATGATAATGTTTTGGTACTCCCTGTCGGCCGCTGCTTCATGACAGATTTGCGGCGGAGCGATGTGGGTGAGCACTGGGAGCCACTGGGTCAGTGTCGACTTCAGTGTACCTGAGATGGCACGCATTGCAATGTTCAATTGTGTGTCGATACGTCCCCACCCAGTTGAGCAATACTCTCCCGTCAAATACATGAGGGCGAGAATGGTAGCCCGTAGTATTTGTCAGAGGTGGGACAAAGTCATTGTTATGCAAGTCCAAGTCGAGTCGCAAGTCATCAAATTCATGACTCGAGTCTGACTCGAGTCCAAGTCACATGACTCGAGTCCACATCTCATAGGTGGGACAAAGTCATTGTTATGCAAGTCCAAGTCGAGTCGCAAGTCATCAAATTCATGACTCGAGTCTGACTCGAGTCCAAGTCACATGACTCGAGTCCACACCTCTGGTATTTGTGCATCACAGCCCCAACCAGTTCCCGCCAGTTAATGGATAATGTGCGTGCGGGTTTTTATCTTATTGCTCGACTGCTCAATGTGTTGCCTGGGAGTGAGACTTTGTTCGAGCACCACTTCAAGGTATTTCTGGAGTGGGTCGTGGGTGACGGTTTTACCATGAAACTCAACCGTTAGCGTTATTTTTGCCTCCGCATTGTTGAAATAGAATGCTGAGAACACTGTCTTGGTTGCATGTGGCTTACGTCGCCAGGATAAGTAATAATCTACCAATTTCTTTAGGTTGGTGTTGAAGATGTCTTGAGCTGCACTGAGTGTCGTCGCTTGGCTGGCCAGTGCTAGATCGTCTGGGTAAATGAACTTGCGGCATGTCGCTGGTGTACAGATTAAACAGGGTTGGTGCTAATACCGACCCCTGCGGTAGGCCATCGTGTAGAGTGCGTGGGTGGCTGATCTGGTTTCGGAGATGGACGCGAAATTGTCGGCTGCCTAGCATACTGGCGATGAGGCAAACCGTTTTTTTCACACTTGATGGTGTTGGTGATTTTTAATAGAGGTCCTCGGTGACAGACCATGTCGTATGCAGAGGACAAGTCTATGAAAGCAGCCACTGTTTTCTGTTCATGCTGAAAGCCGGCTTCGATGTGTGATGTCAAGGTGAGGATCTGGTCACAACAGCTTCGTTGTGGAAAAAAACCTGCCTGTTCAGATGGTATGGTGGCTTCCAAGAGAGGAGAGAGTTGAGCAGCAGTACTCGTTCCAGTAGCTTGTAGGCTTGGCAAAGAACACAGATTACCCTGTAGCTGTGCGGGTCCATCAGCAAGTTTTCCTGGTTTGAGGAGAGCAATGTCTTTTGCTTTTCTCCAAAGTCTTGGTAGCTTGCTGGTGGCGATTAATTTTTTTCTTAATTTGCCAGCCAAGTTCTACCTTTGCTGCCAAGGTGTTTTAAGAATTCCAGGTAAATCCAATTTTTCCTGCGGCTTTACCTGCCTTTGTTACCGCCAGTGCGGCACCTATTTCTCCTGGAAGTACAGTTGTAGACAAAGGAGAGTTTTTGATGCTGGGGGAGAGTGTATCTTTTGCGGAGTTTTACTCTGCATTCTTGTTTTCGGCTTCCAATTGTTTGTACATTGCCGAGAAGCTGCACCGCTATCCCATTAGCAGAGTCTGGTGTTCTGAGGGAGCTGCTCCACCGAGCTTCTGACCCAACGGTGGTATGATTATGTTTCTTGCTTCGTACGCAGGAGGTCCTGTTTTTCGATCCCGACCATGACGCCTATATATTTGAAGTTTGCATGCTCTCCACACTTAGAATCAACATGTGTTTAGATTATTTAGCTGTTCTAATTTTACATGTGATAAGCCACTTCGTCGAGCTATCATTTATGTTAGCCAAGTCACTTCTGATAAAGAAGCTAATAGCTCAGTAGGCTTTACATGCTGAAGTAGTGACTGTGAATGTCACTGTGTGGTGCCGGGCTTACGAAGCCACGGCGGATGTGTTGGCATTATGGGTAGCCCGCTTACTGGGCATAGTACCAGCCCTAGCGGGGCTTGGGTGAGCGCTGGTCAGCGCGGAGGCACCATGTACAGTGTGTGGTGTGGGCTCCCGGTGAGGGAGCGAGAGGGAGTGTCAGCCAGCCAGGGTTATGTTGGGGCGTGATACGCTGGTTAACCTGCTGACACATGACCGGATGATATTGGAGGGGGGGGGGGGCACCGGTGGCCGGGGGCCACTGGGCAGTCACGTGGTATAAAAGAGCTCTCGGGAGCCTTTGGGAAAGAGCTCGAGAGATCTAGAAGGTGGGAGGGGCGAGGGGCGGAGCCAGCCCCAGCCCAGGCAGATTTAACGGGGGTTCCGTGGGGGGGGTCGCGGTTCTTCATGTTGCTGGTGATGAAGATCCACGTCGGGTTAAAGAAGCCTCTAGCCATGTGGTCCGGGACCCAGCTTGTGGTCCGGGGCGGGATAGAGAACTGTGTCTAGTTTTGCCGTAGCGTAGCTAGATGGGCATTCAACACCCAAGTGTAGGTTGTGTTATGTTAAGTTGAGTTGGTAACATAATAGTGCTGCTCCCAAGACAACGTCTGCGACTCAATTGGACTCACTACACTAAGATGAAAAAATAATAGATTCGTTTTATTTGTATATATTTAAGTGATTTGTATACTATTCCTATACTTTGCACTCCTATCGTATTTTGTATTGTGTGTCGTTGTAACGTACTGACCTGCCCCTACTGGACGTAACTTTATAGCTCATCAGATTCCTTCAGTATAAATAAATATTCTCATAAAAAAATAAATATTCTGATTCAACAGTCTACAAGGTTACATTTTTCGATTTTATCTTACCGGATGAAGCCTACTGGGATATGTATCTATTTTGAGAGGCGACCTGTCCACAAATGATAACTCAACCAAGTGGCTTATTATCACGTGGAAATTTATAGCAGCTAAATAATGTAAATGCATGAAAAAAATCAGGCTTTATGTTTTCACTTTTCTTGAGTTCTGATTATGGGCTTGCTTGTTGGAAGGGATGCAATGAGTCCCAGGGAGATGCTGGGGCTCATTACATCCCACATAGGATCGCTCCGCCAAACAAATAGTTCCGCCGGTTCAGTTTATAAGAACGAGCGAACGTTCACAAGTCAAATGGTTAAAAATAATAACATCTTATGGTGGTCTGTTCGTAAGTGCAGATGTTTGTAAGTCGGGCGTTCGTATCTCGGAACTGCATTATATTCCGTGGTGGTGTAATGGTTGGCACACTTTACATTCAATCCAGAGGTCGCAGGTTCAATCTCTCAGTATGACAGTTAACATAATGGGTTTTATTTTAATCCCCACCCACCCTATCCAACCAGTACCATACTATACATGAATACACCATAGTTGGCCGATCGGTGGTTTGGAGTTTAAACCAAATACCCACTGCCAGCAGTGGCGTGAGCAAGAAATTGCCGGGCTACGCCATCACCTTGTAATACACGTCTCGTTTAACACACACTACTCGACTCTGTCTCAGGTTCCGCTGAATTAAATTCTGCTGGGTTCGAGTTGCTGGGAGAAGAACACCATGGCTAGCGCGGTGCGTCAAGACGCGGACTGTCCCATTTGCATGGACAAATTCAACTGCCCTGCCACCCTACACTGCGGCCACTCTCTCTGTCTCCAGTGCCTGATAGACGAATCGGGAAAGGTAGAGAAATTCACCTGCCCACGGTGCCGTGCCGTATTTTCATCACGATCTCTGCCCAAGGGTAGACTTGCCGTCGACATCGTGGAGCAGCTCATATCACAACACGGGATGGGTAAACCATGCGAATTGTGCCACGAAAAAAAGGCAGCCGGGGGGACGTTCTGCCTACGGTGCGAGATGTTCATCTGCGAGTCGCACGTCGAGAGCCACATGAAGAATGAAAGGTTTACAGCTCATGTGCTCGTGGCGCCTGGTACGCTTCGCGATGGCCACGCTGGTGCCAATCAGGTTAGTGGTAGCTTGTGCATATAGCTGAACCACAATACCTTGCTGATTTCGTCAAGGAGCATAAACTATCATGCGCACTGCGACCATCCTCGCAGCGGAGGAGACGGTTTCCACATCACACACTTTTATATGCACTTCTGTGGCCATCTGGAATGCTCTTCTGATCTTAGGAAGCCACTGGAGCTCTGCACTAGATAGCTTCCCTAGCCTGTGAAGCTGTCTAGAGCTCGATATAGTGAAGGCCCTTCTGCCAGCAGTGGCGAGAGCAAATAAATGAAGGGTTGTACGTATGGTTCTGCTTATAACTAGAAAGATTTGACGAATATTTCTACTTTGGGATATTCATAAATCAGGGGATCTAATTTTAACATAGACGTATGAAAGTTTGTACCTGAATGGTTACAATCCAACGTTGGCATACAATTTTAACTTTTCACAACCAGGTTTGACCATTTTTGCCTTCTCCTCTATAACATGGGACATGTAGTGTGACAGTTTAGATTTGGAGGGTTTAAAGGATCCTCAGTCAACATATAGCATCATATAAATTAATAAACAATCCAAATACTTTAATATTTTGGCTTCTCCAGAATTGTGAGAGCAAGAATGTTGGACAGGATGAAAGTTGCTTTCTAAGGTAAAGTTTTTAAAAGGTTCTAAATAAAAATTTCTCAATAGATGTAAAATTAGAAAACGAGCATTTGCTTTCTAATTATGGGCCCTAAAAATTTGATGTGGGTTATATGTTCCATTGTGTTTTTTTTACTAAGTCAATGGAAAACTGTATCTAAACAAATATAACATCACATTTAAAAGTTTGAGATTTTGGTACTTTTGTAATAATGATGCTAAAATTGTTAGAAACTTGGGTGGCTTCGGCTACAAAATCTAGTTTACTTAACAAACACCCATGATATGGAAATGTGCATTTCAATAATCTAACGTATGTGTTTGATGTTTTCCCATGCACTTTTCAATTGTATCCGCAGAATGTCAGCGAAGGTGCAAATCACAACAAGTCAGGTACAGAAAACTCAGTAATAGTGCATAAAGATTTTCACTTAGTGTACGGAAAGTCACTGCCATTGGTAACGCCATCTGATTACGTGAAAGTCATTGCAATCGTTGAGAAACCTAATGTTCAAATGAGTCAAACGTCGGCCATTGTGAACATGCTTCTTCCATATATCATGCAAGTCATAAAGATGTGGGGAGTCAGTATTCTGCATGCTGCAATTATCAGTGAGCTAGCTCAAGAAGATATGGAAACATGTCACAGTAGCAAAAGTCCTACTTTTGCAAAAACATCGAGCAAGGCAGCTGCTTCTTCCCTTGCAACACAGACACGGGCGTTGAATGAAGTTCCATTGTCTAGACTTGACTGTCTGGTTGCTCTACTCAGTTCTGCTGATTGCACTGTGGTACAAGATCTCATTCAGATCCTGAGCAAATTCCCAGTAGCGTTGCCACTGGTGATGCCCAACCTGGAGAAGAAAGGCGAATACAAAGTGATGCTCCCCCTGATCACTGGCAACACCGTAAAGTGGGAGGTTCAATCAGGTGTCATAATTGAGAACGACATCTTCACCAATCCTTTCATACTGATTTTAGCTGTTCGTCTTGGCAATAGCACGTGTGGTAAAAGCACGATCCTCAACCAGCTCATGGCCGTGGAGAACATGTTCTCATCGTGTGGAGAACCTGGAGCTCGACGGGGACGCCCTTTGACGCTGGACGGAACTGTGGAGTTCACTTGGCTCACTGAGGAGACCTGCGGGGCTGGGCTGTGGAAGTCCGTCCTGCAGCAGTTTTATGCACGTGGAGGGAACGAGGTTGTGATGTTGGCCAATCTTCACGGAGATGCCTCTGAATACCCTGAAGTTATCCAGTTCTTCAAGAATTTAGCATCAACCTACGTGGTGTTTATGATGCCAGAAAAGGGGGAACTTCTCAAAGAGAAATGGAATACATTTGTCCAACTCTCTGGTTCGCAAGAGAACATCCATTATCTCATGGTGGATCCTGATGAAGACTGCAATGAAGCAGAAGAGATTGTTATTCAAACGACGAGGCTCACAAATGATGACACGTTGAAAAAAGTACGAGCTATGTTTAAAAGGGCCTTAAACTCAGCTGCAACCAAAATTAAAAGTTCATTTAAGCCAGATATGTCCAATCTTGGCAAAACACTGCAATTAACAGAGGGAATTAGCTGCTATCAATCACAACGTGTGATAGATTTCATCACTAAGAACACTTGCCAAGGGACAAGAAATATCATGCAATTTCAGATGAAGAAATCAGGAGAACGAAATGCTCACGATTTATGGAATGGCAACAGAGTTCTGCAAACGCTGATACACTTATATTGTAAAGTTATGAGGCTCCCTCTATCAGAACGACTAAAAGCGATGGCTCATCTCGAGCAAAGTATTGCACAGCTCTCGAATTCTGAGTCCTCAAAACTGAGACAAACCGTCATAGCAGAGAGAGAAGAGCTTCAACGTCAAACACTCTTGAATGGCCAAAACAAGTTGACGATTAATAAAATGAAAGAAAACATCAATACAAACATGAAGATGTTGGATCGAATGTCTCTTGGTCCAGAGCATTTTTTTCGTGAGTTGGGTCACATATACGAATTGACAAACGAGGGCCAAAGAGAGAGTGGAGCTCTTTTGGAATGTCCTACTTCATACGCCGAGCTGCTAATGAGTGGCCACGCCATTGAGCTGCTAAACGGCGACACTGGAGAAATGCCGGGTGCTTGGCTGACGGCGATTTGCAACCACGTCACAAAAGTATTCCCAAATTTGCGCATATTTGTTCTTTCAATACTAGGATTGCAGTCTTCTGGAAAGTCCACACTCCTGAATGCCCTCTTTGCCTGCAAGTTCGCAGTGTCCGTTGGTCGCTGCACTCGTGGTCTTTTTATGCGGCTGCTGTTCCTGGAGGAGAAACTTAGTGACAGACTGAACGCTGATGCAATCCTGCTCATTGACACGGAAGGGCTTGGAGCACCAGAGAAAATGAATGATGATGATGCAGAACAAAAGGACCGAATGCTGGCAACGTTTGCAATGAGCGTGAGCAACCTGACTATCATAAATATCCTCGGGGAGTACATGAGGGATCTGACGGAGATCCTACAGATTGCAATTGTGGCGATGGCACGGTTGGAAAAGGCTAAAATGTCTCCAGACATTCTCATGGTTCAGCATCTGACAGAGAGGAACACATCAAAGACCTCTTCAGGACAGGAACAATTTTGCAAAGCTCTAGAAAACGCACTGGAGCTCACGAAAGAAAAAGACGTTGACATGGGAATATTAGATGTCAATTGCTTGACAAACTTAGCTGACAGAATACAGAAAGGAGAGCTGCTGAAACAGTTCCGTCCCTTCAAGAATGGGGCAAGTGCTGGTGCCCCACCGTCAAATCAGTACCACAATGACGTGGTGGATCTTTATGAAACCGTCCTAAACGCATGTCAAAAGTCAGAAAATAAGATGCCGTTCTCAGATTGGCACTCACTTATACAGAGCTATTGGAGTTGCGTCTCAAATGAAAATTTTATTGTTCGATTTAAAAACATCAAGGAAATTTACGAGTTTATAGATCGTGGACAGCGAATTGCCAGCTTAAAGGAAACAATAGATGGAGCGTTTTATGTTCACGTGGAAGCTATGAAACGTCAAATACGATGTGAAGTGACACTTTGGACACCAGAAGAGCAACGTCAAAAGCATAGATTGCTTTTAAACAACTTTGAGAATGAATTAAAAACAATGCCAATGAATTGTGAAAATGACGCTTATAATAATTTGGGATGCGACAGATGTACAGAAGTCATAAAACAGACCATCAGTTTAAATGAGTATGCTACAGAAAAACAGTGTGAACATGAAACGATGAATACAATTGATGCATACACCAAGCATGTCCGCAAGTCTACATTGACGACTCTAACACAAATACTTGATGCCACAATTGTGCGGCACGGCTGCTCGGTGGAGTTTTTGGAGGAGATTACACGCAGCCTAAAAGCTGCATTAAGTCAAAGGCCAGCTGGTACATTCACTGTGCCTGAACGCGAACAACGAGTTGAAGAAATATGGGCATCTCTTGTAGAAATCGCCAAGTCAAAGGAAAGCGATATCCATGATTGTGATAAAATTAAAACTGAAATGGCTGACGTGTATAGCACCGCACCAAATGTCTTGAGTCGATATTATGATGAACCGCCGATCTGTTATTTGGGCCAAAGAGAGGCGTTTGAAAAGTCACGTTTTAGAAGATTTTGGGCAAAGCGAACAATAATGAACGACAATGAGCTCTCCTGGCTCGAAGATGAGCTTGATAAAATTCCCATATCAATTCTTAGTGCCAGACAAGCAGACCACTTTGAACATGGCATGATTCGTCGACTGAAATCGAACATAGAAGATATTCTAAACCTATTTCAAAAGGTTTTTCGTAAGAAACTTCTCACCGAGCTCAAATGGGATGCTCACATCTACACTCTTCAGAAATTTGGCCACCTCATGTCCATGTGCCAGAAGGAATGGGAAAAAAAGCACAGTCCGACTTCAATATTGAAACAAAGAGAGGAGGAATTCCGATCACTCATAGATCTTCGCCTACAGCACGGCTTCTCGTCTGCTTCTGAAGGACGTATAATTTCCAAATATTTTCTGCAAGCAATAAAACAGAAATCAATTAAAGCTGGGAGTTCCGAGAAAGTTCAAGCTGTGCTCGACCTCCAGTGGACAACCAATAGCGAGAAGGTGCGGCTTCAGTACTTTGAGCATTTAGCTTCCCAGGTGAATAACGGTGAAAAAGCAGAGGCACTTCAACATTTTAGTTGTCCAAAACAAGCAATAAACAGGTGGTTTACTCAGAAAATTAATCATCATGCTCGTGGTAAGGAAACGACACAATGCAAGAAAACATTTAAAAGTGAGTTCCAGCGTGTTCTTCAGAAAGTCGGAAGTTGTACAGATGTTAGTGAAATTATCACTTTCACCCAACTTTACTTGACAGATGTAGAGAATGTCGAATACAAAAGTTATTTTGACAACCAAGAAATAGCCAAGGGGGACTTGAAAGTCTTAAAAAACAGCATCCTACATGGGCTTAATGATTCAGATTCAACAGTGGACTGCACACAGTTGATGTTCACAGATCCATCGACGGATGAGACAGTAATGCGACGTCTAGGTTGCACGGAGAAGTGCTTTTGGTGTGGAGCTCTCTGCTGGGGATCTCGTGGACACGATAATAACGCGGATGAAACAAGAAAACACCATACATGTCACCAACCACGTGGCCTTAGTTATACAAATTATAAAAACACTACTAATTTAGTAGCAGAGCCTTGCCATTTAACGTCAAACGATACAACAGTCACTTGGGGAAATAATGAAATGAAGTGGTCTGCTGCGAAGCAAACAGAGTTCAGTCATTGGAAATTCGACGCCCATTGCAATAATAAATTTGATGAGCTCATGCGTTGGTTCTTTCAAGAATTGCACAAAGATATTGCTGAGTCTAGAAAATTGCTTCCAGCATTAGAAGACGAGTTGAAGATGTACAAATGTGAAAACCTTCATCTTGCACCCATACTATCGACAATTCGAGAGTTAATCAAATAGTATGCAGGGCCTTAATATGGGGATGGTTAACCAAACGAAAACATGCATTACATCCTCATTGGATGATTACAAGTGTCAAACCATCATCTTAAGAATTCTGGATGAAGGCCTCCCCAAGTCAGCATCTGACAAGATATATCTTCTTTTTATTTTTGTCTCCAACCTTATTTTTTAAATCTCCATATATATTTTAATTTCCAATCCCTTTTCCACTGCCCCATGCCAGACCTCACTTCCACATCCCCGCTCTTCAATGCCTGTCTTTACCCTGGTGTTCGTGTAACGCTGTTTTTTTCCCTTCCACATTGTTTAGCATTTAAGTGTGACGATGGCACTTTGAGTGACATATTCGTGCCAGAACGGTGCCACGTGTGTTTTTGCGCCAAATTTATTGAGGTACATTTCGCCGATCGTGCCCACCTGTGGCTCGACTATTTATGGTAGACCACTCAGATTTCTGTACGCATCGTAACTGCACTGCTCGCGATGCTGTTGCCGCAGAAGAACACACGCGCCATCTTGTCTCTATCTCGTCTCCCAAGCGGCCCATCGTGGGTCCCAGGCAACGCGGTGATCCCATTCTCCAGTGAGGAGGCAGCGAAATTCAGGCACTGCGATTCGTCTCCCTGAAGTGTACACAACTGTACACGGATACTATGTGTACAATGCCACGTGTAGAATACTGTACAATAATGTACACAGTATCAGTGTACAGTACTGTAAAGGGTGGTTCGGATGGCTTGTGGCCCCAATTAATTGACCCTTTGCATATTCATTTCCGTTTAAAATAAATCTTACTTAAAAATATATATATTAAGTTTTAGAGAATTAAATGGGGGTTACAAGACATCTGGACTACCCTGTACAGTATTGTATATGGGTACGTATACAGTATTGTACACTGCATAATTTTTTTCCTATACATTTACCGTACAAGTTACATTTAACAGTGACAAATATTAATATTTTACATTAATTTCTTTTTCAAGGACTTAACCCCCACAATGGGCAAGGGTTTGCTGTACATCAGGGGCATAGAATGTGCGTACTTACAGAGGATGGTAGAAATGTTATTGCAAGTGTAATATTACGGTGGGAGACCACTTGACGGGTAGCACACTTTATTAACACTTTCCGTAGCCACAATAACACGTGTGGTGAACTACAGCTCACGCTACACGTTCCACCCGGCTACACACACACGGGCTCTCCAGCCCCGTAGCTTCCAGGGGAACTCACAGACCCACTCCAGCCGGGGTATGGATCACGACCACTGGGTCCCGCAGCCCGGCTCTCACAAGGACGTCCGGCCGCGGGTCCCAAGGTCCCGCCTCTGAGCCACACAGGGTCCCGGCCCTTACAAGGACAGCGGGGCTAGGGGTCTCAGGGCCCTATCTCTTCCTCCTCCGTCTTCCGTCTTCACTGGTTACCAACTCCCCGAGCGCCCGCGCGCATCGCCTTTCATAGTCCTCCGCTCCCGAGGGGGCGGAGCCTATGCGGACCGCGATGTGAGCACCCACTCTAGTTGACCAATCACCACGCGCTGCCACACGATCCCTTTTGCCAGCGCGTGTCACCACCACATAGCCAATCACCACGCGCTGCCACACGATCCCTCATTGCCAGCGCACATCACCAATACACAGCCAATCACCACGCGCTGCCACACGATCCCTACTGCCAGCGCGTATCACCACTACATCACCCCCTCCCACATAGCTCGCAGCCGGCCCGGCTGCCAAAAAAAACCCCATTCCCCAAGTGTGCCCCGTAACATAACCATAATGCAACACAACAACACAACAACACAACACAACACCGAACGTTAACCAGTAACAACAACGAACTATGTACAAAGCGACGAGTAACACAATAAAAGTTATTTTGAAAAGACCGACGTGTCCAGTGTCTCCTCGACTCCCGATCCCCCTCCCGCTCGCCCCTTGAACAGAACGATAGAGCGGTCGAACGGACGGGGAACGCCGTGACGAGACGATCCGGTCGACTCGTCCCGCACCTCCACCTCATTTGTTGGGTCAGGAAAAGTGGCGCGATCTATCGCGAGTCCGCCTGGCCGGTCCGTCGTACAGAACGGGACGCTGTCGACCGTCCGGTGGCTCCGGCAGCCAAGGATGGCACGGTTCGGGCCTGGAAGAACTGCCCGTGCCGCGGGGATCTGGTCGCCGGTGGTCGGCAGCCGTCAGTTCCGAGACACCTGGGAGCGGATCAGGCGAAAACATGTGAGGATCAGGCAGAGACATTTTCCTCCCCGGGTCGTCGGTCACATCACATGCTCGGTCCTCACGACATAAAGGAAGGCCATATGGTGGCGAGAACGGTTTCAGCCGGGAGGGGTGAACGTACCAACGGCGCTTTCCCCATTTTATCTGAACACACTGGGGTCGTGCAACCCGCACGACCTCCATGGGTCCCCGCCATGGCCTCAATAATTTAGGCGACGTAGCCAATGGTGCATGAGGGCAGTGCAGCCAGGCCCTATCGCCCAGTTTCCAATCGTGCACGGACACCTTCCGTGCACGCAAGCGCTCGTTGGCGATTTGGCGAGACCTTGAATTTAGCCGTGCGGCCTCCCGTGCCTCGGCCAGTTTTGCAATGTTAAATTTAATATGGTCGGCCAACTTGGAATTAGGCCGTGGCACGGAAAGCCCCAGCTGAGTCTCCATGGGCGGATCGGCCTCCCGACCGTACATCAGATAAAATGGGGAAAATCCCGTAGCTGCATGGGGGGCCATCCTGTACGCGGCGAGGACCAGTCAACCTGTGCCTCGCACACCTGCTGGCACAACATGGAAGTTAAAGTTCTGTGGAGTCGCTCCACCATCCCGTCAGTCTGTGGGTGGTACGGGGAGGTACGCACCTTTTTTGTACCCAAAAGGTCGCACACCTCATGCAGGAATTTGCTCGAAAAATTCTTCCCCTGGTCGGTCAGCAAGCGTTCGGGAGCCCCCTTGTCCAAGACGTAGCCCTGGACAAAGGCATCCGCCACGGCCGCCGCCGACTGGTTGGCGAGTGGCCACGCCATAGGCCATCGAGTAAAGTATTCCACACCAACCAGCAGGTACTTGTTACCCCTAGGCGTGACAGGAAAAGGTCCCAAGATATCCAGCGCAACGAGCTCGTTAGTGCGCGAGACCTGAATGGACTGCAGCGGTGGATTTGGCGCAACGGGCGGTGGTTTCCGTTTCGCGCAATCCACACACCCCTTCAGTATATTGACCACATCGCTCCCCATCCTCGGCCAATAATAGTCACGCTGGAGCAGAGCGAGCGTTTTGTTTACTCCCAGATGCAAGAGGCGTTCGTGTGCGGCCAGAACAACTTTGCCCCGCATAGCGGAAGGCACGACGAGTGCGTGCCGCCGGGACATATTGTCCCATCTCATTAGCAGGCCCTGCTTAAGCAGCCAGGAGCCAGCTCGCTTCTGACCTTCGTTGGGACCCCCCGCCCTGCGACGCAACGTGAGCAGGGAGCTGTCAGCCATCTGGAGTCGGCCCCACTCAACGAGAGACAGTGAGAGTAGCGAGTCCCCACCCGCAGGAGTAGCGGGAACGTCAACCAATGGTGTATTCGCGGCCGCGATCAACTCACCCTCGGGTACAGCAACATGCGGTTTACAGCGCGCCGACCCCATCAAGCACGCACATTCGGGACGAGGCGACAACCGCAACAGGGCATCCGCGTTGGTGTGGCGCAACCCCTTATGGTAAGTGGTCGTAAATTGATAGTCTTGGAGGACCTCCAACTACCGTGATAATTGCGTACTGAAGCGCCGCGTGGTCCGTACGGACCGTAAAATGACGGCCATAGAGATAAGGTCTAAATTGCTGTACAAAAAAAACAATAACCAGCAACTCGCGACGGGTCACGCAGTAGCGCTGTTCCGCTGGCGATAAAACCCTGCTACCATAGGCGACCACCCGTTCGACTCCCCCAACGACCTGTGAGAGCACTCCGCCAATGCCCGTGTTACTAGCATCAGTATCCAGCAAGAAGGGTCTCGTAAAATCAGGGTAACATAAGGGCGGGGCACCCACCAAGGCGTCCCGAAGGGAGCCGAACGCGGCCTCCTCCTCTGGCCCCCATCGAAACCTGACCCCTTTTGCTGTCAGAGCATGCAAGGGTTTGGCAATGGTGGCGAAATGCTCAATGAATCGGCGGTAGTAGGAAGCAAATCCAATGAAACTGCGGACCTCAGAAACCGACGTGGGCGTCGGCCATGAACTGACACAGTTCGTCTTCGCGGGATCGGTGGAGATCCCCGAAGAGTCGACAACGTGGCCCAAGTACCTTACGGATTTCCGAAGCAGGTGGCATTTAGCCGGTTTAAACTTCAACTTAGCCGATCGCATCCGCAAGAAGACCCCCCTTAATCGCTGGAGGTGTTCCTCGAAAGTTCTACTGAAAACAATGACATCGTCAAGGTAAATCAAGCAAGTATCCCATTGCAGACCCGACAAAACCAATTCCATAAGGCGCTGAAACGTCGCGGGAGCGGAATAGAGTCCCATAGGCAAGCGATTAAACTGGAACAGGCCCCCTGGGGTTCGGAATGCGGTCTTAGGTTTAGACTCATCGTCGAGTGGTAATTGCCAGAATCCCGACAGTAAGTCAAGTGTAAAAAAATACCGCGCGCCGGATAATGCGTCCAGAGACTCATCCATTCTGGGGAGCGGATACGCGTCAGCCACGGAAATCTTATTAAGGCGACGGAAATCTACACAAAAACGCAAGGACCCGTCTTGCTTTTTAACCAGAACGATAAGTGCTCCCCATGGACTGGATGAGGGCGAAATGATGTCGGCAGTCAGCATGTCATTGACGGCCGATTGAACGTGTTCCTTCTCGGCAGGACTCAGCCGGAAGGGATTCTGCCGGACTGGTGCCGCATCACCTGTTTCAATGTGGTGGTGTAACAGGTCCGTGCACCCAATATCATATTTGTGCTTGCTGAACACATCGGAGAATTCGATCAGCAGAGCGCGCAGCGCACCCAATTGCACCCTCGACAAATCACTGGAGCCCGCACACAGCGAGTCCAACCATTCCAGGTCCTCACCTGATTGAATCTTCTGCGCCGGGACGGGATCAACATGCGCAATAAGCCGCTCTTCCGCAGGGACCCGTGCCGCGTGAGCAAGCACGGTGCCCTGCGGAATAACGGCCGGCCGCGAACCAGCGTTCAAAACCATAACGAACGGGTCCCCGTCAGCCCGAACCAACGTTTGAGCCACCGTCAAATCCAGACCCCGATAGCTCTATTCGACGGACCCAAAAGCACGCCTTGTCCCGCAGTCTCCCGACCCAATGGCTTCCACAACCGGAGGGGTACCAACATCTGCGAACCCGGGGGCACGTGCACCGTATGGGTCGCTAGCGCTTGGATCGTCGCACAAGCCGTCCGCATTTCAGTAGGGTTAGACAAAAAGGAAATACGGCGACCCGATGGCAGCTCAATACAACCTTGATCAACCAGAATTTTAATGGGCATCTTAGCCAAAAAGTCTGTACCCAACAGACAAGGAACCGCTAGGGAAGAGGAGACCAAAACAGGTCCCGCCAATTGAATATCCCCTATGCAAATACTCGCCCGAATCTGACCGACAATGCCCAATGAGCCCCCATTTGCCGCATAACATGGCACGTCCACCGGGAGCAGAGGCCGACATTGGACGGGGAGAATGTTATAAATGAGATCGGAAATGATAGTCGCCGACGCACCCGTGTCCACCAACACCCTGACCTCGATACCGTCTATGAATCCCGTAACGACAGACGAGCCGGCCGATGCAGCCACTATTCTGTGGCCCAACTCGGACCATTTAATTTCCCCCGGGCCCCGTACGAACCCCCTTTTCCGAACCGAATCCCCGGCCCCCAATCGCACCTCCTCCGCCGCAAAGCGGCGGCCCATGTGTGTCGTGTATGTAGACCGAGCATGTGAAGTGCCGCGACTTGCCGGGGGTAGTTGGGACGTCTTGGGGCCTTGGTCGTCGTCCAGCCGAGGTCCCGTGGCACACTGACGTGAAGCGCGGAACCCGGACGCCACGTGGCCCCAAAGGCCGCAGTTGTAGTACGTGACGAGGGACGTCGGAGGTCTCGGTTGCTCCAGCTTGCGGGTCGATCGCAGAGGCGAACGACCCCCGACCTCCAATCTCCTGGTCGTGCTGCAGCGAACGCCTCCTCCCGTGGGCGAATGACTTGGGGCTCGGTGTCCACCGGGGCCGGAGCTGAGACCGCGGCAGAAGCGCAGACGACCACCTGTTTCCGCTTCAGGACCTCGTGCGCCTGGATGCTCGTCGCAACACGCAACGAACATATGTCCACCTCGTCGGCTGTGTTGATGGGGACCCCCAGGTCCTGAGCCAACTTCAGCAGTTGTTCCAAAACCATAGCGTCCTGCCCCTCCTCGTCCATACGAGGGAATGCGGCGTCCGCGAGAGCCAACAACGCCGTGTGGTAGGCGAGCGCGGTCTCTGTGTCTGCCTTCCGTCGCTCGTAAAATTGGTGGCGGCAGGCCGAAGGTGGTCCGTACACCTTGGCCATGAGGCCCAGCGCGGTCTTGAGCGTGGAGCGGGCCGATCTCGGGGCGGACCTGAAGGCCGCGAGCGCGTTGTCGTCCAGCATCGCAGGCAGTGCCCGTAGCGCCGTAGCGTCGGACCAGGCCAACATATCTTGATGGGCGAGAAATCTTCGCTGGAATGTGCCCTAGTCACCCCCTTCCGCCTTGAAAGCCGTCAACGCGGGAAGACGCTGCTGCAAATAATGTCGTCCTCCGCCTCGTGATTTTCCCGCGCCGCACCGTCGATAGGAGAAATGGCGGCCCCTATGACGGGTGGCTGATGGCGGCCCGTAGCGCACGCTGATGACGTGAGCGGCAGAGATTGGAGGACCCCCGCCACGTGTTGCTCGCGATTCCCGCCAATAGACAGCCGCTCGGTAGAAATGGCGGGATTTTCAAAGTCATTCGTGTGAAGCACATTTTGGCGGGAATCTGCAACGCGACCCCTTTCGATGTCCGTCGACGTTCTCCCTCCTCCAGACGTGGTGATCTCCGCTTGGATGGACGCCATGGCGAGTAGCAGCTCTGCCAGGCGGGAGTGCGCGTCGCGGAGTCCGGCATCGGACCCCAGCAGCTCGTTGGGCGCCCATGAGGGGTCCTGTGGCGCCGGCATCTCCTCCTCTTCTCCCCCCGATGCCTGCTGGCCCGAGTCGTCGTGGTTTTCCTCCCGGTCACGCTCGTGAGTCCGATGAGTCTTCCTGGTATCCATGGCTGGAAGACTGTTTCACTTCTGACGCCAGTTGTAATATTGTAAATTACGGCGGGAGACCACTTGACGGGTAGCACACTTTATTAACACTTTCCGTAGCCACAATAACACGTGTGGTCAACTACAGCTCATGCTACACGTTCCACCCGGCTACACACACACGGGCTCTCCAGCCAGGTAGCTTCCAGGGGAACTCACAGACCCACTCCAGCCGGGGTATGGATCACGACCACTGGGTCCCGCAGCCCGGCCCTCACAAGGACGTCCGTCCGCGGGTCCCAAGGTCCCGCCTCTGAGCCACACAGGGTCCCGGCCCTTACAAGGACAGCGGGGCTAGGGGTCTCAGGGCCCTATCTCTTCCTCCTCTGTCTTCCGTCTTCACTGGTTACCAACTCCCCGAGCGCCCGCGCGCATCGCCTTTCATAGTCCTCCGCTCCCGAGGGGGCGGAGCCTATGCAGACCGCGATGTGAGCACCCACTCTAGTTGACCAATCACCACGCGCTGCCACACGATCCCTTTTGCCAGCGCGTGTCACCACCACATAGCCAATCACCACGCGCTGCCACACGATCCCTCACTGCCAGCGCGCATCACCAATACACAGCCAATCACCACGCGCTGCAACACGATCCCTACTGCCAGCGCGTATCACCACTACACAAGAAAGTGCCATCAGCACTATGCAATAAACATTGCATGTAATTAATGTCCAGGATTGTGATTGTGGTGCACGCACGGGTAATGGAGGACAGGTTACCCAGGTACCAGGGGCTTGGCGACGAAGGAAATAATTACATTATTATCTATGTGGCGGTTATATGGTTTGGTAGCCAGTGGAAGGATAATAAAACAATATATACTAAAATTATTTAGGGGAAGGGGTGTCGATTTTGCAACTTTCACTATATCACATAGAAGGCAGAAATATAACAGGTGCAGTGGCTGATTATAAATGACCATTAGGTATAAAAAAAACGGTAGATATTAGATGTGTTTAGTCATAAACCCTTATTTCAGTTAAAGGCCATCATTTTTCCTGTTTTTTTTTCCTTTTTTATAATCAATGTTATAAAACAGACCACATTTTATTCCTGTTATTTTTGTGTGTGGCCTTTAACGTAACTAACACGTCCTTGAAATCAAGGCTTTTTTAGGGAAAGAGGCACCTCTTCCCTAAAAAAAGCCTTGATTTCAAGGACGTGTTAATGTGATTTGGAATTGTCATTGTGCCACTTTTACGACATCACAGAACGTCGGAAAATGACATTTGGGTGTGGTGCATGGTAAACATATAAATGGCTATTACGTCTTTTAAAAATATTAGATATTCGATTTTTTTTATCAAAAACGATAACCATATATTAACAGTTAAAGGCTTTATATATCCCTTTTTATCATTAATGTCATAATAATAACACATGTTAATCCTGTTATTTTTGTAAATGGCTTTAAACACAATGTGCATGTTGAATGTACTGTTATGACAATTCCAAATTCAATAAATATTTACTTGAAATTAAGGCGTTTGCTATGAAGCCTCTGTAATTCCACAAGTACTACGCTGCAGTGAACGAGCTGGCCTCAATACATGTGAACCCTGGCTCATAAACGCAGTCGATCTTCTGAACTTTATACGTTAAATGAGCGTGGCCTTCACAACTTGGTGGAGATGGATACTGTTGTGTATATGCCCCTTTTTCCAAAAATGTATTATAATTCGGCCAATAATATTTTGGTTCACATGGTCACTCGGAAGCGCAAACACCCATTTCCCCACCCCCGCGAGCAGCTGCTCGGACACGCTAGCAACAAGGCCAGAGGGCAGGAGATGAACCATAAAAACACACACAGAGACAGAGGGGGGGGGGGGGAAATCGCAAATGGGGTTAAAACAATCACCTCTACTTCAAAAGGCCTCCACACAATACAGGCACTAGGCGCCACGAGACATTTATTTTTTTAGCTCCCTTAATAAAACCCTACGAAATACGTAGTAATAACAGGCTAAGTCACAAATCTTGAATAAACACAAACCAAATAATAAGTATGAAATATTAGACCAATGATCTAGAAGAATTAAGGGCAAATAAATCAGTCATACACCCCAAGATAAATGTATCCCACAAGAGAAATCCTCCCAGCCGCCTTTGTATTCCCGCTGCACGGATAGCAAGATTTGCACACACAAGCAAATAACATGTCCCAATAAAGAAATCAAACCACGATGGAAATACTGCGAACACGGCTACACCATACCTTGAATCACTTACAATCAAATTACAATACTATAAGGAGTAAAGTGAGTCTAATTTTAACTTCCAAACAGAAAACGAAAAAATTAAAAAGTTCTGTGAGACAGAGGTAACGCCCAGAGCGAGGGAAGGTGGAGACCATTTGGAGCAAAGTCCTTTGTTGGCGAGGAAGCCAATTATAACCCCAATAAAATGGAACAACACATACCACTCCCCTCCCCACGGCAAGCTACATCAAAGAGAGTTGGGCTTTTGTGAACAGAGAGAGAGGGGAGTAGATGTTTTTCTAAGTACGTACACGATACACAGATAGTCAGTCTTGCTTCAGCCTTGCTCGGGCTTGTGGTGCCGTCCTGAGCGCGCCGGGCACCGATATATCATGGGTGTTATGTCTCGCAAAGAGCAGTAACGATGGGTGTTTGAGAGTTGGGTTCGGCATGAGTCGACAAGAGTATCGCTGAAAGTTATGCTACAGTTACCCTGATATGTTGATACGCTCGCAAAGTCAAGGATTGCGACTAGTGGTCTTGTACTAAGCCTTCACAGTTGTTTAAGAGGTGTGCGTATACGATTCACAAACTACTCAATTGAGTGAGCGCCAGCAACAGCGCCAGAGATCATCGGAGCTCAGCTCATCACCGGGGCTCAGCTCATCATCTCCAACGGAGGAGCTCTCTCATAACCCAGAATGGCGATGCTCGCTGAGTAGCGACGTGCTAAGCCAAGCCGAGGTCTGCACCACCGAAAAAGAATCGCTACACTGAGCCGCCTAGGTGCGAGTGAAACTGACGGAGATTTCACTTATCATTCTCGAGCCAGCGAAGACACCCAACGTCAACCCAGCAACGAACGAGAGCATCGTTCATCGCCAGAGCACTCCAAGCCGGTGAGCGCGCACAGCCGCGTCGTCCAGAGCCTGAGCCAACGCAGCCTGAAGTGAGGGCAGTAGAAGCATCAGCGGGTGTCCGTGTGAAGCTGGCAGCTGCACGATCAAGGAGAGAGCACGGAGAAAATGAGAGAGAGTGACGAGTGACAACAAGCAATCAACCTGGAGAAAAGGGCGGAAATCGCCAAACATCGACCAAACGAGCATCGCAGAGGACCAGCAGCAGTGGATGAGCGACGAGAGCCATCGTGCATCGTCAGAGAGAACGGAGCAGTGGAAAGAGCCTGATCGGCCGCCCGTGAGGAAGAGGAGAGCGCCATCGAATAGGCCGTGTGTTTAATACACACACACATCGACCAGCACCCGCTGAGAACCGACTCATCATCCAGCAGTGGAGGAGCTGCTCGCTATCCGACGACGGAATCATCGCGCACCACGACGGCGAGCGTCGTGCCGACGCCACTCATCTAGCAGTGGAGAGAGAGTGAGCAAAAGAGCAGAGACACGCCCGAGCGAGGGAGCAGGGCGGGAAGCTGCTGCTGGTGGTATACCCCTCCCCCACCCCCGCAAGCTAACGACACAACTCTCGGCTCTAAAAATAATAATTAATTAATTTGCCAAGGGGACAACGCACCCACAACACGCACACGAATAAGACTATTTCAAAAAGTTATCTTTGTGTTTCAAAAAGGGTTGCCATTTCAAGGTGGTGCGTTCGATATCAACTGATCATGAAAATCAGTTGCTGCCCATCGAGTTACATGAATAAGAAGTGTTTTAGTAATTTATTTTCGTTAATTGCATAATCTTGCATATTAATCTATTGACGTATACTTTTGCCTTCGGGATATAATAATTTGATTATTGCCTTTCGTATGAATATCATATTAGAGTGTCATATGCTTATTTAGAATTAAAATTGCTTAACACAAGAGTGGTCGAGTGTTTCGTTCCAAGTCCATGCAAAACTCTTATTTATAAGAACTGTATCCTGCGTTGAGATATGAATTTGGAGACCTAATATAACATAAAACACACTAAGATAATCAGTAAATGTTTAATCAAAGATAATCGTTTTATCCTGATTGATACATCTCTGGATAACGAAGCTAAGCCTAATTATCATAACTGCACACATTAACATAATCGCAAGAATTCGCATAAATTAATGTGAGTATCTCCGTGATTATCATAATTTATGCATATAATTACAAGTTAGAATAATTTACGTGATTTACACATTTCTCCAATTTTTTTAATTTTATATTATCTTTTCAAAATTTCATAATCCGACATATACAACAATCCATCACAGGGTAAAGCTGTAACATCCACAAATAAAACAGTCAACAAATTTAACTCCCTCGTTTAATGCACAGCAACGGTGTAACTACGGCAAACAATGGTAGATGCCTAAGCAGACCCTAGCCATACTTAACTTCTGTGGCACGTATAGAGTGGGAGAATGAGTGGGTTGGTGGGTCTCTTTGGGTTTAATTCATTGAACGGATGTATGTTGAAATTATTTTGCATCGTAAGTAGCCGACTATGCTAACTGGGGATGCAGATGCAAGACAACAAACTAAACACAAAAAGCAATAAAAAGAAATGAGTTTCCAATATAGAGCATATAAAAGTGCAAAACTGCAGTGGCGTTCAAATATCGGGGGGAAGAGCGTTCCAGACGGCCACAGAAGCGCATCTAAAAGCGCGCGATGCATTGTCCGTCTCTGTTGGAATACGAGCCAAAAGCAGCTGCTGTGAGGATGAGCAGAGTTTGCGTGATGGTGTGAAGATGGCTGGGGGTTGGGTGTCTTGATGTGGGATTGTAGGGGTGAGCCGTTCTGTCCAACCCAGGATGATTGCTTGGGCAGTATGGTGACTCCCCAGGAAGTGAGGTAATTGGGGAACAGCTGGATCTAATCAAGGAATAATTGATTAAGGAAGAGATTTCCCGCCTAGAATGGGCGCTGAGCCCGTAATCCAGAACCTTCTTGGGAGATGGGTTAGCTGGTGCCTTGGGCTCGGCTGGGTAGCTCATTCCTATATTTTAAGCTGCTTTAAGGATACATTTTACATTATTTAAAATAAATAAAAAAGTACTTGATATATACGAAATTTGTTGTGGCCGCTCCAGTGACCTCGAGTCTCAACACTTCATACTTGACCAACGCCACTCCGGTCGTCGTTGCATTGCAAGTGCTGATGTTTTGGCAGGGTGGGCCAGATGTATTGTGACCCCTATTACATTTCTGAAATGTAATATGTTTAAAGGAAGGTTTATTTAAAACATAAATTAATATGCAAAGGACAATAATGTGAGGCTCAATTGTTTGGGGGTCAAAAGACATCTGGACTACCCTGTAAAAGCCACACCATGGGTTAGACCCGCAATCTTTACAGGGACTGATCCGTGTTAATACACCAACGAGATTCCCGAGGTCTACGGGTTGCCTCCTAAGGATACCGAGGTCAAGGCTCTCTTCCCGGGGTAATCGGGGCTTTTGGGTGGGTGGATGAGTGAGGTGAGCAAGCGATGTGAGCGGGGGAGTGGGTGAGTGAGTGAGTAAGTGGATGGGTGAGTGGGTGGGTGAGTGAGTGAGTGAGTTGGTGAGTGGGTGGATGAGTGAGTGGGAGGGTGAATGAGTGGGTGGTTGTGTTAGTGAGTGGGTGGGTGGTTGAGTGGGTGGGTGGTTGAGTGAGTGAGTGGGTGAGTGAGTGGGTGGGTGAGTGAGTGAGTGAGTGGGTGAGTGAGTGGGTGAGTTGGTGAGTGGGTGGATGAGTGAGTGGGAGGGTGAATGAGTGGGTGGTTGTGTTAGTGAGTTGGTGGGTGGTTGCGTGAGTGAGTGAGTGGATGAGTGAGTGGTTGAGTGAGTGTGTGAGTGTGTGAGTGTGTGAGTGAGTGAGTGGGTGGGTGGATAAGTGGGTGGGTGGGTGAGTGAGTGGGTGGTTGTGTTAGTGAGTGGGTGGGTGGTTGCGTGAGTGAGTGAGTGGATGGGTGGATGAGTGAGTGGGTGAGTGAGTGAGTGGGTGAATGAGTGAATGGGTGAGTGAGTGAGTGGGTGACTGGGTGAGTGAGTGGGTGGGTGGGTGAATGAGTGGGTGAGTGAGTGAGTGAGTTGGTGGATGGGTGGGCGAGTGGGTGGGTGGGTGAGTGAGTGAGTGGGTGGGTGGGTGAGTAAGTGGGTGGGTGGGTGAGTGAGTGGGTAGGTGAGTGAGTGAGTGGGTGCGTGAGTGAGTGAGTGAGTGGGTGGGTTGGTGGGTGGATGGGTGAGTGAGTGAGTGAGTGGGTGGATGAGTGAGTGGGTGGGTGAGTGAGTGAGTGGGTGAGTGAGTGGATAGGTGGGTGGGTGAGTGAGTGAGTGGGTGGGTGCGTGAATGAGTGAGTGGATGGGTGGGTGATTGAGTGAGTGATTGGTTGCGTGAGTGAGTGAGTGGATGGGTGGATGAGTGAGTGGTTGAGTGAGTGGGTGAGTGGGTGAGTGAGTGGGTGAGTGAGTCGGTGGGTGCATAAGTGGGTGGGTGAGTGAGTGGGTGGTTGTGTTAGTGAGTGGGTGGTTGCGTGATTGAGTGAGTGGATGGGTGGATGAGTGAGTGGTTGAGTGAGTGAGTGGGTGAGTGAGTGGGTGAGTGAGTGGGTGAGTGAGTTGGTGGGTGCATAAGTGGTTGGGTGGGTGAGTGAGTGGGTGGTTGTGTTAGTGAGTGGGTGGGTGGTTGCGTGATTGAGTGAGTGGATGTGTGGATGAGTGAGTGGGTGAGTGAGTCGATGGGTGGATTAGTGGGTGGATGGGTGAGTGAGTGAGTGAGTGGGTGGGTGGGTGAGTGAGTGAGTGAGTGGGTGGGTGAGTGAGTGGGTGGTTGTATTAGTGAGTGGGTGGGTGGTTGCGTGAGTGAGTGAGTGGATGGGTGGATGAGTGAGTGGTTGAGAGAGTGGGTGAGTGGGTGAGTGAGTGGGTGAGTGAGTGAGTCGGTGGGTGGATAAGTGGGTGGGTGGGTGAGTGAGTGGATGGTTGTTTTAGTGAGTGCGTGGGTGGTTGCGTGATTGAGTGAGTGGATGGGTGGATGAGTGAGTGAGTGAGTGGGTGAATGGGTGAGTGAGTGGGTGACTCGGTGAGTGGGTGGGTGGGTGAATGACTGGGTAGGTGAGTGAGTTGGTGGATGGGTGGGCGAGTGGGTGGGTGGGTGGGTGAGTGAGTGAGCAAGTAGATGAGTGAGTGGTTGGGTGAGTGAGTGAGTGGGTGAGTGGGTGGGTGAGTAAGTGGATGGGTGAGTGAGTGAGTGAGTGGGTGAGTTAGTGAGTGAGTGGGTGGGTAAGTGAGTTGGTGGGGGGGGGGTGAGTGAGTGAGTGAGTGGGTGTGTGTGAGTGAGTGAGTGAGTGGGTGAGTGGGTGGGTGCGTGAGCGAGTGAGTAAGGTGGGTGGGTGGGTGGGTGGATGGGTGAGTGAGTGGGTGAGTGGGTGGATGGGTGGGTGAGTGAGTGAGTGAGTGGGTGGGTGGGTAAGTTAGTGAGTGAGTGGGTGAGTGAGTGAGTGGGTGGATGGATGGATGGATGGGTGAGTGAGTGAGTGGGTTGGTGAGTGAGTGGGTGGGTGGGTGAGTGAGTTGGTGGGTGAGTGAGTTGGTGGGAGGGGGGGGGTGGTGAGTGCGTGGGTGGGTGAGTGGGTGGGTTAGTGAGTGAGTTGGTGGGGGTGGGTGAGTTAGTGAGTGAGTGGGTGAGTGAGTGAGTGAGTGGGTGGGTGGGTTAGTGAGTGACTGAGTGGGTGGGTGAGTGAGTGAGTGGGTGGGTAGATGGATGGGTGAGTGGGTGGGTGAGTGGGTAAGTGAGTGAGTGGGGGGGTGAGTGAGTGGGTGGGTGGGTTAGTGGGTGAGTTGGTGGTGGGGAGGGGTGAGTGAGTGAGTGGGTGGGTAGATGAGTAGGTGGGTGGGTGAGTAGGTGGGTCAATAAGTGGGATGCTGGATGAGTGGGTGGGTGCATTGTTTAGGTGGACGAGCAGGTGGATGGATGAGTGAGTGGGTGAGTGATTGCGTGGGTGAGTGAGTGGGTGGGTGAGTGGATGAGTGTTACGGCTGTTGCTTTAATGTGCAGTTCCCTAACTATGGAATAACGCTTTGCCGTTACTAATCAGAGTCAGTTTTGTTTTGAAAATCCCCTCTTTAAACTGGCATTTACCTCGCCTTTACCCCCGAGCACTTGCCGTTTATCCTGGCTATGAGTGGTTGAGTGAGTGCGTGGAGGAATGAGTGGATGGGTAAGTGGATGGGTGAGTAAGTGGGGTGATTGGGGTGAGTAAATAAGTGGAGTGAATGAGTCGGGTGATTGAGGTGAGTTGAGAGGGGTGAGTGGGGTGAGTGGGAGCGGTGAGTGGGAGGTGGGGAGTTCAGTGGGTAGGGTGAGTGGGTGGGGTGAGTAGGTGTGGTGAGTGGGTGAGGTGAGTGAGTGGGATGAGTGGAGTGAGTGGGTGGGGTGATTGAGTGAGGTGAATGGGTGGGGTGAGTGGGTGGGGTGAGTGAATGTGGTGAGTGGGTGGGGTGAGTGGGTGGGATGAGTGGATGAGGTGAATGGGTGAGCGAGTAGTTGAGTGGATGGCTGAGTGCGCAAACCACACTTTACTCCCTGCCTAGTCCTGCCGTATACACCGCAGGTTCTGGCTATTTACAGATTTCCAAACACGGGCTACATGGTGGGATCGACGAATGAAATTCGCCACTTTATAAATGTTAATCAATGTAATTGTTGCCATATATATAAAGCGTCTTTTACAGCAGGGAAATAATATTATATAAATGACAGAAGAAAATATTTGACATTCATGTTGTGAGTTTCATTTTGACAAACGTGACGAAACTTCTGCTTTTAAACACAAACAACACTGTTCCCTTTATATATTTTTTTAAATGTTAGTTTTATTTTCATATCCTTCCAAAAGGAGTCACCAAACTTGCCTAGGAGGTGGACCATTCAGCAATGGCTATTGTTGGTGCCTTTTGTTTTGGTGCCAAATTTCCATTTGTTTAAAAATAATAATATTTAATTTGCATGGTAGTGGTTGCGTAGAGGATTTGTCCGAATATTTAATCAATATACAGCGTTGGGGGATGCAATGAGCATGAATGACGCTATATACAACTAGTGTACATTATTATTATTATTATTTGTATTCTATATTCTTTCTTGTAGAATCAATTATATAAGCGTCATGCCATTTGCGTACGTTTACATTTCTTATTTAAAATTTTTATTATTGTATCTTTCCCACAAGCCGACGCTGTGAGAGACGGAGTGAAGAGGACGACAAAGCCTTGCCTAACACTGCCTGAGTATAACACTGCCTCGTAGCGGCACTCACTGGCGTCACACGGACGCTGGGAGCGGCTGAAGAAGGCAGGATGAGCAGGGGGGTCTTGACGGCCAAGATGTTGAAGAACAACTGTTTGAACAGCCCCCAAGCTCCCATTTTATCCCCCTGACTTCAAAAACCCGTTATGCCGGTAGGAAATGCGTGTTTTGCGGCTAATGAAGGGATGGTGGAAATCATGGGGCAGGTGGGAGCTAGGGTAAAGATTGGGGAAATATACATTTTGGGACCGGTTTTGATTTCTAAAGCACTAGCAGTACCGCGTCTCTTGGGTGCTGTTTTTTTTAGTAAGATGCCCCCCAAGATTTTGACAGACTTAGGATGTGTCGAAATGCCATCAGGACAGCGATTATTTTTTCTGAACTCCCCGGGTAAAATTAAGGTTTCAAACGTTTCAGCTCTGGCCTTGGTAAAGGAATCAATAGAGATTCCACCAGGCATGCAAATGTTGGTCCCTCTACGATACCGCAATCGGCTTAAATTGGCTGACCCTGAGGCAGGAGTTCTCATCACTCCGTCCAACACAGAAACCCGTGGGCTAACACTGGTGGGGGGTGTGCACACGATTTTACGGATGAGCCATGAGCTGTTTTTACAGGTCCTAAATGTAGGACTGAGACTGGCGGTGGTCCAAGCGGGTATGGTACTGGCTCACACGACGGCTGCGTGTTGCGAGGCTGCTGAATTCACTGGGGTGGACATGATAGGCACAGAGGAATAGAGAGTTGAGTCGTATGAAAAATGGGCAGAAGAATTGTGCGGGGAAACCAACATTTATCTGAGGCACAACGGAACAAATTACGGTCATTGCTATCACAATGTTTATACATTTTTAGCAAGAGCAAATTCAATATTGGTCGTACTTCGCTGCTGCAGCATCACATTGATACGGGTAATGCTGCTCCTATTTGACATAACTCATATTGGTGGAGTCTTGTCGAAAAGTAAAATGTACAGCTGGCGGTAGAAGATATGTTGGCAGATTATATAATCTCACCATCAACAAGCCCTTGGGGAGGCCCTGGTATTGGTTAAAAAGCCGGACGTAAGTCTAAGATTTTGCATAGATTTCCGAGAATTGAACAAAGTCTCAGTGGCAGATGCATATCCGCTTCCGCGGATGGACGATTCCCTGGATGCATTGTCGGGCGTGTATTTTTTTCCTACATTGGATTTACTGTCAGGGTTTTGGCAGCTGCCCTTGGACGAATTGTCAAAACCAAAAACTGCATTTAGAACACCTCAAGGGCTCTACCAATTCAATTGTCTCCACATGGAATTACATTTGGCACTGGCCACATTTCAGAGGCTTATGGAGTTAGTCCTAGCAGGACTGCAATGGAATTCGTGCCTCATTTATTTGGACGATATTATTTTATTTGATCGCACGTTCAAGGAGCATTTGCAACGGTTGCGGTATTCTCTAAAACAGGTTCTGATAATCTGAAATTGACGCCTGCAAAATGTCATCTGTTACAAATCTTGGTACGATATTTGGGCCATATTGTAAGTGCTTCTGGCATAGCTACAGGTCCAGACAAAACGCGGCTGGCCAACCCCCAAGTCGGTGGGTGAGGTGCGCAGTTTTGTTGAATTTGCCTCTCACTACCGACGGTTCGTTCCACAGTTCGCGACGGCTGTACCTATATGGCAGGGAGGTCGTAATTGACATGGACCATGCAGCCCTGCAGTACTCCCTACGAGTGGACCGGCCTTCTGCTCGGCTTTCATGCTGGCTAGAGGTACTCCAAGAGTATTTCTTCCGTGTTATCAATCAAAGGCTTGAGGCACTGCAACGTGGATGCATTATCTCGGTTGCCTCCGGAAGAAGGTTGTACATGTGCGTCGGTTGCGGGATGCTGTAGACCTCCTGCAGCGACGTTGCCAAGGGTCGTGGCCATGCTGGGTGATGCAGAGCCAGCCGGGGTGGTTCCACCCACGGATAACACTTTGGGGCTCACGCTGGTAGAATGGGGACATCTGAATATGAAGGACAGCCTCTGTTAACTTTGCGGCGCCGCGTGGAAGCAAATCGCGACAACCCCATCTCCACTGGAGTCTCACGGGTTGTTCTCCAAGCAGGGCTATTGGTGAGATGGGACGAGGTCAGCACCTGGTGGTCCCCACTTCTTTGCGGGGTAAGCTGACGCGAGCAGTACACAAAATGAAGCTGTTGCACCTCGACCATCGGAAAACAATACTGACCTTGCAAGGAGATTTTTTTAGGCTGGGGATGTCAAATGATGTCCACTATTTTGTTGCAGGTTGGATGGAATGTGCGTGCCAAAAGCCCCCGTTGAAAAAAATCTCAGTCCCCGTTACAGTCCCTTATGGTGTCCCGAATCAATGAATTGGTGGCACTATACATCCTGGGACCTTTTCCATGTACACAAAAAGGAAACAGGTTTATTTTGGTTGGGGTAGAATATTTTACTCGGTTGGCTATGGCTTGGCCGTTGCCTGACCAAACAGCTGCATCCATCGCAGAGGCATTCCTCCACCGCTACATACTGGACAAGGGTGCCTTTGAGCAGCTTCGTACTGACCAGGGGTGAAAATTTTCATTCAAACTGCTGCGTGAAGTGTGTAATGCATTAGACACAAAAAAAGGATTTATATATATGCTCTGCCAAGTGGTTAATGAGGTAAAAACAGATTTGGGAGTCCTTGTGGCATAGAGAGTGGCCCCACACACCTCTATGGGATTTTCCCCTTTCTTTCTCGTGTACGGGTGGGAGAATGAACCACCCATAGAGGCTCAATTGGGTACGGCCTCAGGGAAGAAGAAAACATCCATTCCCGGACCTCTGCAGGTTATGCTGAGTCATGTTTCAGGGGCGCGCGAGGCAGCCAAGGAAAACACTGCCAGAGCGCAAGCCACTAATGAAAAGAACACAGATGGCGGGAACACGTGCTTCCACGGGTGGTCGGGACAGGGCATGGTTGTATTGCCCATAGGTGCCACCGAATATGTCCCCCAAGTTGCACCGCCCATGTCCTGTCCAGCCGATATCTGGTGTGTCTAACGTGCTGGGGCGCTCAACCAAGGAAACCGTATGCCAAAAAAAATGTGCTGTGCCGCCCATATTTTCGGAGCTCCTGAGGTCATGGGTGTCTCAAGGATCTGCCACGTGCGAGGGACCGGTGCCTGGAGCCCGGTAAAATTATTCATAAGAAGCCAGGGATGAGCTTAACCCTTCAAAGCGATTGTGCGAACCCTTGACGCCCGGAAAGACACGAGATTCCTTCATGGGCGAGGGACTGGCGTCGAGAACCCGGTCAAAATGTGCAAGGTTGTGCTAGTAAGCTCCACGCCCAACCCACAAATGATGGAAGGGTCCCCTCGAGCAATGTGGAAGTGTGTTATTGTTATTGTTGTTTTGGTTATTGTTGTTGTTGTCAGGTGAGTAGGATCACACTGCTCACCCCTTACAGTAGACCCTTAAGATTGTGATTGTCGGGCGTCGGGAAAATGTAGCTGCCCTGACGCAAGTTGCTTCTAAAAATAGTTGTTCGCCGAGACAGCTAATTTTTTGTTTAAGAGGGGGAGGAGAATGTATAACATTTTTGACATGCGTTGTTCTGGATTTTTTTGTTTATATTCTGTCTCTCACTGTTCAAATAAACCTACCATTAAAATCATAGACTGATCATTTATTTGTCATTGGGCAAACGTACACAATCAGCAGGGGATCAAATACGTTTTTTCCCTCACTGTATAATATTACGCTGATCGATAGGCCAAAGCACGCATCTGCGCATGCGCGGAAACACTGACTCGCGAGCAACGCACATGACCTCGCACAGCGAAAATGGGAAGGAAGTTCTCCTTCGTGTTAAAAAGGCAAAACAACACGCAGAAGCATGACACTAAGGTAAATCATGAACAGTGTGATGTCCACTTCTTCTCCCCCACCCCAATATGTGCAGTTACTACTGTAGAGTCGGTAGTTACTACTGTAGAGTCAGTGAATACTACTGTAGAGTCAGTATATACTAATGTAGTGTCACTAGATATTACTATAGAATCACTACATCCTGCTTTAGAGTCAGTAGGTACTACGATAGAGTCACTAGATACTACTGACTATTGTATATAGGGTAGGGTGTGTAGGTATATATGCCTACAAAAGAAAAATTGTCTGGGGGGTGGGGGGGTAAAAAAATGTTTTAACGGGGGGGAGGGGGGGAGGCTTCGGCAAGCCTCTTATAATTTTGTTGACTCACAAATGGACAGACAAACGGAACGCCGGGCTTTCACAATAGCTTAGTATTTGTGTACGTGTTTTAAAATATATATTTTCCCCCGGGCAAACCTGGGTACTTCCTGCTAGTAAATCTATAAATATAAGAATAAACCTTGCATGAGACAAGTACTCTACACATCAGCTTATGCAGTGTGCTTCTTTAGCCAGACTAAAACATGTTTGTGCCAATGTGGAAACGTAGAATGGAGTGCTGCTTAAATCTGCTTTTACCAAGAGCATGTTACTAGTTTCATGAAGTGTTGTTTTGAATACCATCAGCACTCAGCATAACGTAACCGATCATTTATCTACTTATATAATTAAAACTTAGATATTTTATAAGTGACTTGCTGACCTTTCCTGTACTTTGTTTGCTGTTGTAACTTTCTGACCGGCCCCTACGGGACATCCGTGAAAAAGAGTTTCATAGCTCATCAGATTTCTCCAGGATAAATCAAGATTCTGATTCAATGATGAGAAAGGGCAACTGAGGTCACATCCCGCCCCGGTCTCTGAGACAGCTAGAATTGGTCTGAGACGCCGTCACTTCATTCCCGTGGAGATTCGGGAGTCCGATTTCTCCCCCTGAGCATCGCTACTCCTCAACAGTCGACAGAGCAACATTCTCGCGTTTTCTTCAACACTGCCTGCCGCTCACTGAACTAAACCCTCTAGGTCAGTGGTTCTTAACATTTACTGCAGCATTGCACCCCTTTGTTTCTCAATCGTTCAAAAATATAATGTTCATAAATACTTAGATTTTATGAAACAAAGTAGTTGTACTAACGTGCCCGTGCTTAATTTGTGTTTCGATTATTTACTATCTAGAACAATCTGGCCATGTCTCGCACCCCCAGAAAGGGCATCTCGCACCCCCAGGTTAAGAGCCACTGCTCTAGTTTGAGATTTGTTTCCATGCAGAGCATAGGAATGTAAAGCAGAACCGGTCGGAGGGGTTTTCATTTGGCTGTGCGTGACAAAACATCTGTGAGTGACGACATCTTAACCTTTGGTTATTTCGGTAAAGTCACGTAGGTATAAAATAAAATAAATTGAATCAAATTATTTTATACCTACGTGACTTTCCCTTCAGAACAAAAGAGTATGAATCCCTGCAGTCATGAAAACTTCAAATCTAGATTAAGACTGCTGTGTGATACTGCTGTGTGATACTCAAAATGTGTTTGCTTTGATTATGTAAGGGTCTTACGGAGGAGATATGTGTAGAGGTGAGATGTATGGGATCCTACGAGAAACTAGCACAGTGGGCGGGGCTTCGTGAGCACACGGGAGGGTGCTCGCAACGACGTCCACAGTTGGGACCCCAGCGGGGAGGGGTCGAGATATAAGGGGATGAGCCGGAGGGCTCGTGGCAGAATGTGTTGGTAACTCTTGAAGATCGAAGACTGCCTAGAGAGAGCCCTGGTCTCCCCTGAGACGCCGCCCTTGTAAGGGCCGCGCAGGACCGAGCCAGTGGCGGGGCCCCGTGAATCAGAGCTAGGACTCTGGGACTCCGGGTGCCGTAGCCCGACTCACCAGTGTCGGGCCAGACAGCCTCCCCTAGCCCAGAGATTGGAGGATTAAGAGGCAGGTCAGGGTAGATAGCCGTGTGTTCCCAGCTATCCGGGTGAGGGGGCCGTTACCCCCTCCAGTATTAAGTATCCCCTGTGCTTATTGTAATAAACGTTAGTGTGCCTCAACCCCGGGTGTCGATCTGCATTCGACGGTATTACATCTGGTGTCAGAAGTGGGGTCGGTTGCAAATGGAAGATAATTCCCTCCTTGCGTTGCGCCGCCGCGTCAGGGACCGGGGGCGGGGTGATGCCGACGCATGGGAAATGCTCGGTGGCTTGTTGATGCATTGGGACGGCAAATCCCATCGACACCGGCTGGTGGTCCCTTCGGGGTTACGGGGTAGGGTGGTGTGGGCCGCTCACGAGCGCCTCCTCCACCTGGGTACCCAAAAGACCCTGGCCTTGCTCCAACTTGATTTCTTTTGGCCGGGCATGACAAGGGATGTTGGGGATCTATTAGAATCGTGCCCTAGATGTGCGCAGCGCAAACCACCAGCGAAGGAGTCGAACCCGCCCCTGCAATCTATCAGGGTTTCCCGGGTGAACGAACTCGTCGCGCTGGACATTCTAGGACCGTTCCCTGCCACCCCCAGGGGAAATAGGTACTTGCTAACCGGGGTTGAATATTTCACGCGCTGGCCTATGGCCTGGCCCCTGGCCAACCAGTCGGCAGCAGCCATCGTGGAGGCCTTTGTCCAGGGATATGTCCTTGACAAAGGTGCTCCCGAGCGGCTGCTGACCGACCAGGGTAGAAATTTTTCAGGCAAATTGCTCAAACAGGTCTGTGAGTTCCTTGGCTCTAAAAAGATTCGCACCTCTCCATATCACCCACAAACCGACGGGATGGTCGACCGGTTGCATCGTACCATCACGTCGATGTTGTCGCAGCACGTTTCTGACTCACAGACAGATTGGGATTTGAAAATTCAGGGGGTCCTGTCAGCATACCGGTTGGCCCCCCATGCTGCGACGGGATTTTCCCCCTTTTTCCTTATGTATGGCCGCGAACCGGAGCCACCTGTTCAGGCCCAACTGCAGATCCCGGCGCCGCATGGGAAAACTCAATTGGCCGAACATGTTAAATTCAACCTGGAAAAATTAACGGAGGCACGGGATGCTGCCATGCAGAATTCTGCCAGGCGGCAGAGGGCTAATGAGCGCCTCAGAATGGGTCGCGCGCATGTGATACAGTGGAAGCCGGGGGACAGGGCATGGTTGCACTGTCCCCAGGTACCGCTCGCGTCCTCCTCTAAACTGCTGCGACCGTGGCGGGGTCCCGTCGAGGTGGTTGAGGTCCTGAGACCCCAGTGCGTGCGCATTCAATGGGGGAGGCGCCGGTGGTTTGTACACCCCTCCAGGCTAAAACCCTTCGTTGCGGTGCGAGATCCCACTACACACGCGCGTGGCCAAACATGTGGGGGGGCGTCCGACTCAGAGGGGTCTTCTCCGTTGCTCCCGCCTAACGTGCTGCCGGCTGTCCCACCCACAGGTGCACCGGGAATGACGGGCTCACGCCCGACGACCCCCGCAGGTGATGCTGAGGGTCTTGCAACGTCGGCAACAGACTCGCTCGGTGATGAACACCTGCCGGCCGACGACCTGCCGGCCGACGACCTGCCGGCCGGGCCTGTCCCGTGTGACGGGCCTGCGGCGAGGACGCGCGCAAAAAATGCGAAAACTCTTGTGAAAAAAAAGAGAAGAAGAAATTTTTATTTTTTTTATTTTTTTTGCATCTTTTGTGGGTTCTCTTTCCGGTGTACATTCGCATGTTGTGCTCACGGTGTGGGGCGTCCGTGCTGTGTTCCCTGCACGGGCCACGTTGCGTTGTACGATTGTTGGGCGTGTTGTGTGTTGTGTGTTGTGTGTGTTCTGTGTGTTCTGTGCGTGCTGGGGGGGTTCCAGGAAGAGGAACACGTGTATATACGCTCGTCCTACGGATTTCGTATTTATTCGGGGGGGGTTCGTCGGGTTACTTTTTCTTCCTGTTGTTCTTCTCGTTGCGTTATTGTTGAAAAAAAATGAGGCACACGCTGGGGGATCGAGGGGTGAATAAACTTTTATTGTCAATGTTGCAGCCGGGATGGCTGCGAGCTGTACAGGGGGGGGTGATGTAGGGGTCTTACGGAGGAGATATGTGTAGAGGTGAGATGTATGGGATCCTACGAGAAACTAGCACAGTGGGCGGGGCTTCGTGAGCACACGGGAGGGTGCTCGCAACGACGTCCACAGTTGGGACCCCAGCGGGGAGGGGTCGAGATATAAGGGGATGAGCCGGAGGGCTCGTGGCAGAATGTGTTGGTAACTCTTGAAGATCGAAGACTGCCTAGAGAGAGCCCTGGTCTCCCCTGAGACGCCGCCCTTGTAAGGGCCGCGCAGGACCGAGCCAGTGGCGGGGCCCCGTGAATCAGAGCTAGGACTCTGGGACTCCGGGTGCCGTAGCCCGACTCACCAGTGTCGGGCCAGACAGCCTCCCCTAGCCCAGAGATTGGAGGATTAAGAGGCAGGTCAGGGTAGATAGCCGTGTGTTCCCAGCTATCCGGGTGAGGGGGCCGTTACCCCCTCCAGTATTAAGTATCCCCTGTGCTTATTGTAATAAACGTTAGTGTGCCTCAACCCCGGGTGTCGATCTGCATTCGACGGTATTACAATTACATGAATTAACACGTTCCTTCGGAGTGGGCAGGTAGGAACCTGGTTGGACAGCGCATTCGTGCACGACAGACAAATAATCCCTGGTGGGCAGTGTGGAACCTGTTGTTCCTACCTGTATAAGTGTAGTGTATTGTTTCGTGTTTCGTGTAGTGTGTGGGTTAAACGTTGAGTTTTATAAGGGCACCACGGGGTGACCAGCTCCTCCCCACCCAGCCCCACCCCTCCCACCCCCCACCCAGCCCCACCCTCCCCACCCAGCTCCACCCTCCCCCTCCCCACCCAGCCCCACCCAGCCCCTCCCCACCCAGACCCTCCCTACCCAGCCAGCCCCTCCCCACCCTCCCCTCCCTACCCAGCCCCACCCTCCCCACCCAGCCCCTCCCCACCCTCCCCTCCCCACCCAGCCCTTCCCCACCCTCCCATCTCCACCCAGCCCCACCCCTCCCAACCCCCACCCTCCCCTCACCATATGCACGTCAAACAGACACATAATCCCTGGTGAGCAGTGTAGAACCTGTTGTTCCTACCTGCAATATGCATTGTCATATCATACTCCATAAAGTATTTTTTTTATTGGGGGGGGGGGGGGTTCATTTATATGCTTTATGTTAACCTAGAAATGCATTAATTTGTTTTATCTTTTACAAGGAATACAATTGTTTTTTTGGACAAACTGAATCACGTTAAGGTGTCAGTTTTGTGACAAAAAGGTGTCAGTTTTGTTGCCAGATAAAAGGGTAAAAAAACAATCATCATATTTTTTACTGGCAAATGAGATTCCAATGGTGTAAATGCTTACCCCGAGTTCTCATATTCTGATGGTGCATTGTCTTTGAGTTGTGCGCCTTTTGGCGTCATCTGGTCCAACACCATGTGAGACTAGGCTCTAAGGAAAGCTGTCTCGGGTGTGGACCAATCAACTTCAAGGACAGTGCATACATTATCAGAGTTCATTTTTATGTTTGCATTATGACTGCAGGTATTGTGGTCTATGCAAACATGACTCCTTGTAAAAAAAAGTATCAGTTTTGTTGTCAGATAAAAGGGTAAAAAACCAATTATATTTTTTACTGGCAAATGAGATTCCAATGATGGAAACTATTGTTTTTATTAGGAAAATATATTACCTCGTCAAGCATTCTTTCCTTAGAAATATCGTTAGGCTCTCAAATCAAGAGGAACTTTTGCCAGGACAGTATAGTATCTAATGGGCATTTACTCATTTTTCTCATGGCAGTCAGCATATATTTTTCTTCCAAATGGACTCTTTCAAGTTAAACTCTTGTCCTGAAACTTTCCTTTCTTCCTCCACTCAAGCAGCTGGGCTGTGAGCAGCTCAGCAGTGTTGCCACTCACTGCTCGTCTCATCCATTTCCATTGATGTGTAATGTGAGGATATATCCGGGTGGTTGATTGATCACACCTCGTTACGATGATTGGCTCTACCGGTCCTGGCCCATAGCCAATGGGGAGAAGTCTAGGGCCGTGGCCCTGACGTAATGGGAAGGTGACACCTGTAAGGAGAGGATTGGATCTGCTGGCTTTAGCCACAGCCAATCGGGGGACGAGTCAGGGGCGTGGTCCTGGGATCGTACGATGGAGTCTGGAAGATTCCATGGAGGTTAACCAGGACTGGTGGAAAGGTACCACGTGACCCGGGTATTAAAATGGGTGGAGACGGACAACACGTGGTCAGATCTGGAATGAAGGGTGAGGCCACGCTGGAGCGGGGGTCCAGGTCTGCCACGTGGCAGCGCGAGTCTCTCTCTCTCTCTCCCTCTCACGCTGTCTGTTAGCAGAGTGAAGGAGTAAGACAGGAGTGTTGTGAACGAAAGACAAATAAAGACCGGATTCCAGAAGTCGCTTCCACGACCTTTATTTCAGATGTGTGCACATTCTTCAATTTTATATTTCAACTCGTGTGCCTAAGTTTGGAGGTTTCTGTCACTCGTTGGTTCTTAGATAAAAAAGTATATATTCTCAATTATTGTGATTTCCCCAATACTTTATATGATATACAATGGGTGTGGCGCATTGGTGCGGATAAATAAGTTCATCCAAACTGTATTGTAGAGTCAGTAGATACTACTGTAGAGTCAGTGAATACTACTATAGATCAGTAGTTTCTACTGTAGAGCCATATACTACCGCAGTGTCAGAAGATATTACTGTAGAGTCAGTGAATACTACTATAGATCAGTAGTTTCTACTGTAGAGCCAGATACTACCGCAGAGTCAGTATATATAAATGTAGAGTTAGTAGATACTACTGTAGAGTCAGTAGATACTAATGTTGTGTCACTAGATACTGCTTTAGATTCAGTAGTTACTACGATAGCGTCACTAGATACTACTGACTCCATTGTATATAGGGTAGGGTGTGTAGGTATATATGCCTACAAAATAAAAATTGTCTGGGGGGTGGGGCAGCCAAGCCTCTTATAATTTTGTTGACTCACAAATGCACAGACAAACGGAACGCCAAGCTTTCACAATATCTTAGTATTTGTGTACGTGTTAATTCTAGATTTGAAGCTTTCGTGACTGCAAGGATTCATATTCCTAGGTTTTTTCGGTAAAGTCACGTAGGTAAAACATTAAAATTAATAAAAGTAAAATAAAATAAAAATCACGACGTTTCAGAGGCAACACAAGCTTCCGTCTTCAGGTGGAACCGTCACAGCCACGACAGCTGTATCAAGTAAATGAGAGATTGCAAGAGCTACCACTCCGTTTATATAATGGTTGGAGAGGGGGGGGGAAGGGCCAAGTACGGCACACTTTTTATTCATATGGTAAGGTGAAGCCACCCACACAGATTCCTAGTTGAAACCGGATTCCCACCACCACCCATCTCAAAAGAATTCTCTCATCAAAACGCTATACCACAGAGCCCATGGCATTTCTGACCAACACCACCTGGCCGGTGAATTAAGACATGTACATCGGGCCCTCAGGATGAACGGATACTCTGACCGCACTCTCCGCCAAGCTGTTTCTCCCACCACACAGAAACAGCTACATGAAACTCCGACCAAAACTATCACGTTGCCATACATAGCAGGTGTGACCAAAAAGATCTCCAAAATTCTAATCAAACATAAGATCCAAGTCCGATTCAATACAGTGCATACAATCCGTGATCTGATTCCATCTGTGAAGGATGTCGTTCCTGACTTACAGTATCCTGGAGTCTACAAATTGAGTTGCATTTGTGGTGATTGCTTACATTGGAGAAACGAAACGTCATGTTTCTGATCGTGTCCGCGAGCACAAGTCAGATCTGAAACACGGCAGAACTGATTATTCGGCCATTGCCGATCATTGCTACAACTCGGTGGGCTCTCATGAAATTGTCTTTTCCGAGAACAAGGTTCTCTGCAAACCTCCTGGCTACCATCAAAGGTTTGTACACAAAGCCATACAAATATACAAACAGACATAATTTCAACCGTGATGATGGTTACAAACCGAGTAATCATTGGAAAGATGTGATTAACCATGCAAAAAAAAAAGATGTATCTACACTTATTTGGCCAATCTTATTTGACAGACAACTATTACAGGTTATTGAAAGACAGCCAGGCTTGTTTTACCATGTTTAGTTGTTTCTTCTTTTTTCACACTATTGTTATGTGGGCCAGGTTTAGTCACAAACCGTACCTCTCCATAACAAAGGCTCACCCTCTTAAGCCTCACCTTACCATATGAATAAAAAGTGTGCCGTACTTGGCCCTTCCCCCCCTCTCCAACCATTATATATACGGAGTGGTAGCTCTTGCAATCTCTCATTTACTTGATACAGCTGTCGTGGCTGTGACGGTTCCACCTGAAGACGGAAGCTTGTGTTGCCTCCGAAACGTCGTGATTTTTATTTTACTTTTATCAATTTTAATGTTTTACCTACGTGACTTTACCGAAAAAACCTAAGAATATGTGTACGTGTTTTTAAATATATATTTTTCCCCCGGGCAAAGCTGGGTACTTCCTGCTAGTAAATCTATGAATATAAGAATACACCTTGCATGAGACAAGTACTCTACACATCAGCTTATGCAGTGCACGACACCAGTCCAGAGTGTGCTTCTTTAGCCAGACTAAAACATGTTTGTGTCAATGCGGAAACGTAGAATGGAGTGCTGCTTAAATCTGCTTTTACCAAGAGCATGTTACTAGTTTCATGACGTGTTGTTTTGAATACCATCAGCACTCAACAGCATAACGTAACCGATCATTTTAATTTGCAATTTATTGAGGGACTGCGTGTTGTGTTGGTGAGGTCTGGGAGTTTTGTTGCTGTTTTTCCCAAGCTTGGGAATTTATCTATTTATGAAATTAAAGTTAGATATTTTATAAGTGATTTGCTGACCTTTCCTGTACTTTGTTTGCTGTTGTAACTTTCTGACCGGCCCCTACTGGACATCTGTGAAAAAGAGCTTCATAGCTAATCAGATTTCTCCAGGATAAATCAAGATTCTGATGATTCAATGATGAGAAAGGGCAACTGAGGTCCCATCCCGCCCCGGTCTCTGAGACAGCTCGAATTGGTCTGAGACGCCGTCACTTCATTCCCGTGGAGATTCGGGAGTCCGATTTCTCCCCATGCGCATCGCTACTCCTCAGCAGTCGACAGAGCAACATTCTCGCTTTTTCTTCAACACTGCCTGCCGCTCACTGAACTAAACCCTCTAGGTCAGTGGTTCTTAACATTTACTGCAGCATTGCAATCCTTTGTTTCTCAATCGTTAAAAATAGTATAATGTTCATAAATACTTCGATTTTATGAAACAAAGTAGTTGTACTTACGTGCCCGTGCTTAATTTGTATTTCGATTTATTTATTTTCTAGAACAATCTGGCCATGTCTCGCACCCCCAGAAAGGGCATCTCGCACCCCCAGGTTAAGAGCCACTGCTCTAGTTTGAGATTTGTTTCCATGCAGAGCATAGGAATGTAAAGTAGAACCGGTCGGAGGGGTTTTCATTTGGCTGTGCGTGACAAAACATCTTTGAGTGACGACATCTTAACCTTTGGTAAATTCGCGAAAGTCACGTAGGTATAAAATAAAATAAATTGAATCACATTATTTTATACCTATGTGACTTTACCGAAGGAACCAAAGAGTATGGATCCCTGCAGTCACGCAAACTTCAAATCTAGATTAAGACTGCTGTGTGATACTCAAAATGTGTTTGCTTTGATTACAGCATGAATTAACACATTCCTTCGGAGTGGGCAGGTAGGAACTTGATTGGGAGCGCATTCGTGCACGACAGACAGACAAATAATCCCTGGTGGGCAGTGTGGAACCTGTTGTTCCTACCTGTATAAGTGTAGTGTATTGTGTCGTGTTTCGTGTAGTGTGTAGGTTAATCGTTGAGTTTAATAAGGGCACCACGGGGTGACCTCCCCACCCAGCCCCACCCCTCCCACCCCCACCCAGCCCCACCCTCCCCACCCAGCCCCTCCCTACCCTCCCCACCCAGCCCCTCCCCACCCAGCCCCACCCTCCCCACCCAGCCCCTCCCCACCCTCCCCCTCCCTCTCCACCCAGCCCTTCCCCACCCTCCCCTCTCCACCCAGCCCCACCCCTACCACCCCCACCCTCCCCTCCCCATATGGACGACAGACAGACAAATAATCCCTGGTGGGCAGTGTAGAACCTGTTGTTCCTACCTGCAATATGCATTGTCATATTGCATTGAGGGGGGGGGGTAATTTATATGCTTCATGTTAACCTAGAAATGCATTAAATTGTTTTATCTTTTACAAGGAATACAATTGCTTTTTTGGACAAACTGAATTACCTTAAGGCTGGGAATGTTGAAAGAAACACGAGGCAAAAAGATCCACTTTTTTCATTTCAAGGCTTCCATTTTATGAATGGAGCCACCCTCCCCCAATTCCATGTTGTGAATGCAACATCGCCTGTCTCCTCATTGGCACGAGTCGCGGCGGTGCCCCCCCCCTCTACCAACCCAAACCCATCGCTCCCATTGGTCGGCACCCCCGAGCCAATGGGAGGGATCTGGTGGGGCGGGGCTGTGCATGACAGACAAATAATCCCTGGTGGGCAGTGTGGAACTGTTGTTCCTCCCTGTATTACATTTTGTGAATGTGTTATCCAGAAAACCGTCTGATGACAAATTGTTCTTGGAGGATTGACATACTATAGACAAAACTTAGGCATGTGTACATGTTAACACACATTTAGTTGAACACAACATCATTATTCACTCCGATCGAGTACATATATCTCTAGTAAAGTGAACAACATTATGTTATTTTACGAATAACTTAAACATCATTGCAACATTAGTTGAAAACCTTCATGGCGATGTATTTACAATAATTAGATTACACAACTGCTAATCCCATTTATTGGATGTAAATTTGCATTCTGCGGATGGAGTGGTGGCCCAGTGGTTCGCACATTGCATCGGGCCAACTGAGATCAATATCTGGCCAAGTCTAACATCGTTAATCCCTCACCCAAATTCGACACCCGCATTGTTTATTTATGCTTTAATAATGTTTACAGTATTATCACAGACGACTGTGTGCAGGTTAACGCGTAACTTTTTTTCACAGCTGCTTGTCATTCAAGGGCGGCTTTACGGTTTGAGCTGCGAGTTTCGAATGGTTTAAGATGCCTGGGGCAATTCCATTCAGCATTATCCCATAAAAAAGTCAGATAACACAGGAATACCGCAACACTATTGTTTTTATTAGGAAAATATATTACCTCGTCAAGCATTCTTTCCTTAGAAATATCGTTAGTCTCTCAAATCAAGAGGAACTTTTGCCAGGACAGTATAGTATCAAATGGGAATTTACTTATTTTGCTCATGGCAGTCAGCATATATTTTTTCTTCCAAATGGACTCTTTCAAGTTAAACTCTTGTCCCGAAACTTTCCTTTCTTCCTCCACTCAAGCAGCTGGGCTGTGAGCTGCTCAGCAGCGTTGCCACTCACTGCTCGTCTCATCCATTTTCTTTGATGTATGCACATTCTTCAATTTTATATTTCAACTCGTGTGCCTTAATTTGGAGATTTCTGTCACTCGTTTGTTCTTTGATGAAAAAGTATATATTCTCAATAATTGTGATTCCCCCAATATTTTATATGATATACAATGGGTGTGGAGCATTGGTGTGAATAAAGAAGTTCATCCAAACTGTACCAGGATTGTTCACCCGATGCTGGGGGGACGAGCCTTCACCCTGCCGCCGGACTTCCGAAACGCGCCGAGTGTCTCTGAACTCCGTGGTCTGTTCTTGACGCAACTATTCAGACTCGCTTTCCCATAACATTCACAAGTTAAGAAGGGGGGAAAAACGGTTTGTTGACGTATTATTTATTTTATTTATTCATTCATTTTCTTATGCTATTCAATGCACACAGTTGCACTTTATTTCGCTCAATCGGTGTTAGCCGCTGAGGTTGTGACGAGTTTATTTTTCCATTCCTGTTGCTCTATTCCCCTCTATCAGTCCCGTGCTGCTGTAATGTGCACTGATGACTCCTTTAGTGAGCGCGATATTTGCACGTAAAGTGAATATTTATTGATTGATGAAAGAGGAAAAATGCAAGTCTCTTCATAGCGAGTAAATTATTTGTTATTTGGTAATATATGTAAAACCTTACCCTTTGCTCAAGAGTATCCTGACACTAATTAAATAATGTATCCATTATAATTGCTATCTCAGCTCCACTGTAACAAATTCTGAAGGCTGCCACGTTAATTATTCAGTGCGCCCCGCGAATCCCTGCAGTGGAGTGGTAGCGCCCTCACGTGGCGCGCACCAACACCGTTCCAGGCACTGCTGGGTTCCAAACAATGTCTGGAAATGTTCACAATTCGTGACTCCGGCTACAACTCTGGACCGATGCTGGCAGTGAAACTATTACCCCCCCAACATGCCCATCTCCCCACCCCTAGATGCCCTCCTTTTTCGTGAGAATCCCCAAGTTCACTTCCAACCCCCCCCTCCAGCACCCCCCTCCCGCCAGTACCCTTCTCTCGCACCCCTCCCCACATTCTCACAGCACACGGCCTACTGACCTACCCACGACTCCTGTGCGCTCCCCCATCCTCTCGCATTCCCCTTGATTTGCTGGTCTCTAATTGATTAGGGATGGGGTAGGCCGAGTACTCGTTGCTAGTGAGATGACAGTCAAATGTAATTTAGTGATTCATTCATGCAGTCCATTATTACCCGTCAGTAAGGCCATTCACTCAACACAATACATCATATTAGAGGCCTTTCTCGCTCAACGAGCGTTCTTTATAGGAAAATTTGCTATACAGAGCAATTTTAATTTAGATCACCGATTTGTTCGCAAAACGAGCAATTGCTCGCGTAACGAGCAGAGACCCATAGATCGGATGTGTTCCGTGGTGGCAGGTGGTGCACCATAACCTGCAGCTGTTTGCTTACCAGCTGTGCTGCGTGCACGAGATTCGCCATGTGGGGGAGTGGGGCCTCAAGTTGGAACTTTAATGGGTGGTGGGAAGCGGTGGGGGTGCTAATTTTTTTAAAATGACAATTTGTATTTATCCCGTTTAAAAAGTTGTTAAAGAGTGTAACATTTTAGGGCTGCAACGGAACTCAGACTTTAACATGAGAGTCCTTGGGAAAACGATGATCGCTTCACGAATCTTTGCTTAACGAGCAATTATCGTGGAATGTATCTCACTCGTAAAGCGAGACACGCCTGTACGCTTGTCCGTCTGTCTGTAGGGTAACAGAAAAAAAGCAGTTTGCCTGGGTAGTGAGTGGGAGGGGATTTATGACGTCACGCCATCTTGGGGAGAGGGAGGGGAGGGGTTGATTGGCCTCAAGTAGAGGGGAGGGGCTGATGACCTCAGAGACATTGGGTTGTGAGGGAGAGGAGTACCGGCAAGATTGGGGTGATGTGAGGAGGGGGAGGGTGACGCAACACTGGGGAGTTGGAGCAGAGGGGTGATGAAGTCACGCTTGATTGGGGTGCATTGGTGAGGAGGGGGGGGGGGGTGTGACGTCACGTGACACGGGTGAGGTGGACGACAGGGAGTGATGACGTCAATAGACACGGGAGTGGTGAGAGGGGGTGGGTTATGATGTCACGTGACATTGGTGCGGCGTAGGAGAGGGATTGATGATAATGTGGTGCCACGACCCCTCACCCTGAGCACACACACACACATGCAGCACTTGCACCCACGTAGAGGCTTGGCGGGGGATTGCTTGGCACATCGGATTTTAATCCAACGGGCCCCTAGAGGGAGAGTCCCACGGTTTCTCGATGCGAGGAGATTGGCCGACCCTCACACGACAGGTTACATTGCGGTGCCTCCAAATAAGCTTAAAATTATATGGGCGCAGAATGAATAGGTTGACTGGGCCAACCGCAATGTATTATTCACGACATTGGGAGAGGCGGAGCGTGGAATATTAGGCAGAAAGAGCAGACCAGTAGGTGAGAATTAATGAGCACGGGAGAACAATGGGTGAGCGGAGCAACAGCACACTCCGTGGCACTCCATGTAGACGGCGCAGGTAAGCACACGATTGGCTGAGTGGTACGACGTTACCCTGGGCCTTTGAAGTTAATTGAATAAAAACAGTAGCCGGGGACGATTTTAGTTCAGTGGCCGTCAAGACCCACTCCCTGCCGTCCTGCCTCCTCGAGCCGCTCACAGCATCCGTGTGATGCCAGCGAGTGCTGCTACGAGGCAGTGATAGGTGAAGTTTTCTCTTGTCCTTCTCCCTCAGACTCTCACAGCGTCCGTGCGATGCCGTGAGAACAGCTTCGAGGTACGTGGTAGGCCGCTTGAGTGACTGGGTTCGTAGGCAGAGTCAGGCTAAGCTCGCAAGATATTCCCCCTCCAGGTAGTGTTTATTTGTGCCGTTAATAAACGTTAGTACAGAGTATCGGTGCAGTGTGATCTCTGTATGTGTGGGTCGAACATCGGCGTGGTGTCTGCAATTTGTGTGGTGCGTCGGTGCGGGGGGGGGATGGTGTGCACCAGAGAATGAGCGTAGATCTGCAGCATGTGCGCGCGTGCTGAGAGGAGATCGCTGCAGGCGTGGCTGCGGTCGTGCCACGGTACGCCGCATTAGGGTGAGTGACGATGTGCGCGGGAGAGTGATCGCAGGGCTGCAGCGTCGGTGTGGTGTTGGTAAATTTGAGTGTGTGTGCGAGGCGCGCGCATGTGTAGGGGTCTTACGGAGGTGAGATGTGTAGGGGTGATATGTATGGGATCCTATGAGAAACTAGCACAGTGGGCGGGGCTTAGTGAGCACACGGGAGGGTGCTCGCACCGACGTCCGCATATGGTACCCCAGCGGGGGGGAGGGGTTCGAGATATAAGGGGATGAGCCGGAGGGCTCGGGGCAGAATGTGGTGGTGACTCCTGAAGACTGAAGACCTGCCTAGTGAGAGCCCTGGTCTCCCCTGGAACGCCGCCCTTGTAAGGGCCGCGCAGGTCAGAGCCAGTGGCGTGGTCCTGTGAACCAGAGTCAGCACTCTGGGACTCCAGGCACCGTAGCCCGACTCGCCAGTGTTGGGCCAGATAGCCTCCCCTAGCCCGTTAGTGGAGGACTCGGGGGTAGGTTAGGGATAGCCAGGGTGTGTCCCCAGTTATCCGGGTGAGGGGGCCGCTACCCCCTCCAGTATACGTTGCCCTGTGCCGAGTGTGAAGTTATAATAAACATCAGTGTGCCTCAACCCCGGGTGTCGACCTGTGTTCGACGGTACTACATCTGGCGTCAGAAGTAAACAACGAACATGGACACGCGCCGAACGGCTCGGTCCGGGGTGCAAGAGGCGGAGGACACCGCGGAAATGGCGGCACCAGAGACGGCTGATGGGGGCAACGAGCAGCCGGTACAGAATGCATCCTTACCGGGGCACCGGGAGGAAGGGGAGTCGCTGCCCGACGGACTTCGGCTGGCGCACGCGAGGTTGGCAGAGCTGCTATACGCCGCTGCCGCCACACTCGAGACCATTACTCGGCTGGGGGCTGCGGGACCACCGCGGGGCGAGGACGGCCAACGGCCGTTGCGCCTTCCCGCCATTTCTACCGACGCCACTTTTGAAAATCCCGCCATCGCCGCAGCAGCTGCCGAGGGCGTGGCCAACCTCAACCTGGGGTCCCACGTCGGCTCTACCGGGGCTGCCACGTCACCACCTTCGGACGGAGCGTCACTATCTGCGCGACAGGCGATTACATCTGCCGTTCGTGCTGACGCTCAGCCGAGTTGCAGGGACAGCAAAGTGCGGGCCTCCACGGCGGCCGCTGCGCTACACCAAAGGCTGCCCCCGCTGAAGGAGTTCGTGGCTGAGGAGGGCGACTGGGGGGGATTTCAGCGGCGCTTCCTCGCGCATCAAGAAATGGCGGGGTGGTCAGATGACGAAGCCCTTTGCACGCTACCAGCGCTCCTTGACGGCGACGCCCTCGCCGCTCTTACGTCCGCATCGAGGGACAAGCGCTCTACTCTGCAGACGGCGCTGCAATTGCTGGCTGGGGTCTACGGGCCTTCGGCGGAGGGTCGGCAGCGATTCTACGATCGCCAGCGGGGTGCGAAGGAGTCGCCCCTCGCCTACCATACGAGCCTTCTGGCGCTGGCCAAGACGGCCTTCCCTCGCATGGATGACCAAGGCGTGGATGCCATGGTCTCCGAGAAGATCCTTCTGCTGGCGGACGACCTGGATGTCGCTATCGTTGCGCAGGAGGACGCTGAGATGGATTCCCTCCAAGCGGCGCGGCTCCTCCACGTTAACCTCCTGTCGCAGCGAAGGAAGGCCAGCAGAGCAGCGGCCGGGCGTACGGTGGCTGCCGTCACCCCACCGACGGAAGAGGTCTACGCCGCCGACTCCCGACAGCAGCAGCGGATGGGAGCACGGGCGGACCGGGATGGGTCGGTCCGCTCCGACCGCCTGTCTTCACCGCCTACGCTCCCGCGCTGCTATAATTGCGGCGTCCGGGGCCACGTCGCCTTGGGGTGCCGCTCCCCTCGACAGCGGGGGACGACGCCTCGCCGGGACGACGGGCCTCCTCCTCCTCCTCCGCCCAAGCTCCACCGACATGACCCGGCAAGTCGCGGCACCCCACATGTTTGGCCGAAGCACACACCCGTTACACATGTACACACCGCAACGAACGAGGGGCCAACATTGCATACCGCGGGGCCAACACGAACCACTATGGGGACCCAATTCGAACCCGCACAGTGGTCCGTGTTGGCCCATCGCGTTCTGGCTGCGCCGTTGGGGTCGTCGGCCGTAGTAGGGTATATCGACGGGGTCGAAGTGCGTATCCTCGTCGATACAGGTGCGTCGGCGACCATCATTTCGGAACTAATATACAACATTCTCCCTGTCCAAAGTCGTCCCTTGCTACCGGTTGATGTCCCATTCTACGCTGCTAACAGGGGCTCACTGGGTATCATGGGTCAGATTCGCGCGCAAATTTCGATCGGAGATATTAAATTGTCCGGCCCTATTTTTGTTTCCTCCTCGCTGGCGGTTCCGTGCCTGCTGGGGACGGATTTCTTGGGCAAAATGCCGATTCGGATTATGATTAATCAGGGTTGCATTGAACTCCCGTCGGGACGACGGATGGCGTTTTTGCCTTCCCCTACTACGGATCGCTCGGCGTTCGCGGCGGTACCCGCGTTGGTAGTTCAAACGGTTCGAGTGCCGCCGGGGGCACAAATGTTGGTGCCCCTTAAGCTTCGTAGGCCCTTCGCTAAGGGTGTTGGGGACCAGGGTGTCCTGCTGGGGCCATCTAGGGCTGGGGTTAGCGGGCCGCATTTGGTGCCCGCTCAGACCATTGTAAGGGGGGACGGGGACCCCTTCATCGCGGTCCTCAATGTGGGGTCGCAGGCCGTGGTCATTCCCCAAGGGACCGTGCTTGCTCACGCAACGCCGGTGCCCTGTGAGGAGTCTGTTGCAAATCACGTACACGCTGCCACTCTGCCGACTCCACATTCGGACACCGATGAAGGGTGGCTTGAGGCGCTTTGTGCGGGATCGACGGACCTGTCGGATGTAGAGCGTCAAAAACTTAGGACTCTATTGCGCGAATTTGCCGATGTGTTTAGTCAAAACAAATTCGATCTGGGCTGCACCCATTTGCTGCGTCACCATATTGATACTGGTGACAGCGCGCCCATACGCCAAAATCCCTTCCGGCTGAGTCCCGCCGAGAAGGAACATGTCAAATCGGCTGTTGATGACATGTTAGCCGCCGATATCATTTCTCCCTCTACCAGCCCGTGGGGAGCACCGATCGTTCTGGTAAAGAAACAGGATGGATCGTTGCGGTTTTGCGTCGACTTTCGCCGCCTCAACAAAATTTCCCTTGCTGACGCATACCCGCTTCCCCGTATTGATGAATCGCTCGACGCCTTGGCGGGGGCGCGATTCTTCTCCACATTGGATTTGCTTTCGGGATTCTGGCAGCTTCCTCTGGACGATGAATCTAAGCCTAAAACCGCATTCCGTACGCCACATGGTCTCTTCCAATTTAACCGGTTGCCGATGGGATTACACTCGGCGCCGGCGACTTTCCAGCGATTGATGGAATTGGTTTTGGCTGGATTGCAGTGGGATTCGTGTTTAATCTATTTGGACGACGTTATCGTCTTTAGCAGAACATTTGATGAGCATCTCCAGAGGTTACGGGCCGTTTTCCTCAAAATGCGGGCTGCTAATTTGAAATTTAAACCACAAAAGTGTCATTTGTTGCGCGAATCGGTACGTTATTTGGGGCACATCGTAGGGCGCTCGGGTATTGCTACCGATCCCGCCAAAACGCAGTGTGTCAGCTCCTGGCCGACTCCCACCTCGGTGGGAGAGGTCAGGAGCTTTGTCGGTTTTGCATCATACTACCGACGCTTTGTCGCGGACTTTGCCACCATTGCTAAGCCCCTGCACGCTTTGACGTCAAAGGGGGTCCGCTTCCATTGGGGACAGGAGGAGGAGGCCGCGTTCCGCTCACTTCGGGACGCTCTGGTTAATGCCCCTCCCCTGGTTTATCCCGATTTTTCGAAGCCCTTTGTGCTCGATACCGACGCGAGCAACACAGGTATTGGGGGCGTGCTATCCCAGGTGGTTGATGGCGTGGAACGGGTGGTCGCGTACGGAAGCCGAGTGTTGTCTCCAGCGGAGCAACGATATTGTGTGACGCGTCGGGAACTGCTGGCAATTGTCTACTTCATCCAGCAGTACCGGCCATATCTGTACGGACAGTGTTTCACCGTCCGTACAGACCATGCGGCGCTACAGTACGCCCTGCGAGTCCAACAACCATCGGGTCAATTGTCTCGATGGCTGGAGGTTCTCCAGGATTTTGATTTTCAGACCACGTACCGTAAGGGCGTTCGCCACACCAACGCGGACGCCCTGTCACGCATGCCGACCACCCCCGAATGCGCATGCCTCCTGGGGTCGGGTCGGTGCAGGCATCCTGCTGAATTGGCTGTCCCAGTCTTGGCGGCTACTGACGACGTAGCACCAATGACAAATTCCATCGCACAACAGGGTTCTGATTCCCTGTTGGGGTTGCCTGCTACGGAATGGGGTCGGTTGCAAATGGAAGATACTTCCCTCCTTGCGTTGCGCTGCCGCGTCAGGGACCGGGGGCGGGGGAGGGGTGATGCCGACGCATGGGAAATGCTCGGTGGGTTGTTAATGCATTGGGACGGGAAATCCCGTAGACACCGGCTAGTGGTCCCTTCGGGGTTACGGGGTAGGGTGGTGTGGGCCGCTCACGAGCGCCTCCTCCACCTGGGTACCCAAAAGACCCTGGCTTTGCTCCAACTTGACTTCTTTTGGCCGGGCATGACGAGGGATGTCGGGGATCTATTAGGATCGTGCCCTAAGTGTGCGCAGCGCAAACCACCAGCGAAGGAGTCGAACCCGCCCCTGCAATCTATCAGGGTTTCCCGGGTAAACGAACTCGTCGCGCTGGACATTCTAGGACCGTTCCCCGCCACCCCCAGGGGAAATAGGTATTTGCTAACCGGTGTTGAATATTTCACGCGCTGGCCTATGGCCTGGCCCCTGGCCAACCAGTCGGCGGCAGCCATCGTGGAGGCCTTTGTCCAGGGCTATGTCCTTGACAAAGGTGCTCCCGAGCGGCTGTTGACCGACCAGGGTAAAATTTTTTCAAGCAAATTGCTCAAACAGGTCTGTGAGATCCTTGGCACTAAAAAGATTCGCACCTCCCCATATCACCCACAAACCGACGGGATGGTCGAGCGGTTGCATCGTACCATCACATCGATGTTGTCGCAGCACGTTTCTGACTCACAGACAGATTGGGATTTGAAAATCCAGGGGGTCCTGTCAGCATACCGGTTGGCCCCCCATGCTGCGACGGGATTTTCCCCCTTTTTCCTTATGTATGGCCGCGAACCGGAGCCACCTGTTCAGGCCCAGCTGCAGATCCCAGCGCCTCAGGGAAAAACTAAATTGGCCGAACATGTTAAATTCAACCTGGAAAGATTAACGGAAGCGCGGGATGCTGCCATGCAAAATTTTGACAGGCGGCAGAGGGCTAATGAGCGCCTCAGGATGGCTCGCGCGCATGTGCTACAGTGGAAGCCGGGGGACAGGGCATGGTTGCACTGTCCCCAGGTACCGCTCGCGTCCTCCTCTAAACTGCTGCGACCATGGCGGGGTCCCGTCGAGGTGGTTGAGGTCCTGAGACCTCAGTGCGTGCGCATTCAATGGGGGAGGCGCCGGTGGTTTGTACACCCCTCCAGGCTAAAACCCTTCGTTGCGGTGCGAGGTCCCACTACACACGCGCGTGGCCAAACATGTGGGGGGGCGTCCGACTTAGGGAGGTCGTCTCGGGTTCTCTCGCCTAACGTGCTGCCGGCTGTACCACCCACAGGTGCACCGGGAGTGACGGGCTCACGCCCGACGACCCCCACAGGAAATGCTGAGGGTCTTGCGACGTCAGCAACAGACTCTCTCGGTGATGAACACCTGCCGGCCGACGACCTGCCGGTCGGGCCTGTCCCGTGTGACGGGCCTGCGGCGAGGACGCGCGCAAAAATGCGAAAACTCTTGTGAGGAAATTAGAAAAAAAAAAAAAAATCTTTTTGAGGGGGGTATTTCTTTTGGTTTCTCTTTTTCGATGTTCATTCGCATGTTGTGCTCACGGTGTGGGGCGTCCGTGCTGTGTTCCCGGCACGTTGCATTGTACGATTGTTGGGCGTGCTGTGTGTGTGTGTGTGTTCTGGGTGTGCTGGGGGGGATTCCAGGTTAAGAAACACGTGTATATACGCTCGTATTACGGATTTCGTATTTATTCGGGCGGGGTTCGTCGGGTTCGTCGGGTTCGTCGGGTTATTTTTCCTTCCTGTTGTTCTTCTCGTTGCGTTATTGTTAAAAAAAAAAAAATGAGGCACACGCTGGGGGATGGAGAGGGGTTTAACTTTTATTGTCAATGTTGCAGCCGGGACGGCTGCGAGCTGTACAGGGGGGGGTGATGTAGGGGTCTTACGGAGGTGAGATGTGTAGGGGTGATATGTATGGGATCCTATGAGAAACTAGCACAGTGGGCGGGGCTTAGTGAGCACACGGGAGGGTGCTCGCACCGACGTCCGCATATGGTACCCCAGCGGGGGGGAGGGGTTCGAGATATAAGGGGATGAGCCGGAGGGCTCGGGGCAGAATGTGGTGGTGACTCCTGAAGACTGAAGACCTGCCTAGTGAGAGCCCTGGTCTCCCCTGGAACGCCGCCCTTGTAAGGGCCGCGCAGGTCAGAGCCAGTGGCGTGGTCCTGTGAACCAGAGTCAGCACTCTGGGACTCCAGGCACCGTAGCCCGACTCGCCAGTGTCGGGCCAGATAGCCTCCCCTAGCCCGTTAGTGGAGGACTCGGGGGTAGGTTAGGGATAGCCAGGGTGTGTCCCCAGTTATCCGGGTGAGGGGGCCGCTACCCCCTCCAGTATACGTTGCCCTGTGCCGAGTGTGAAGTTATAATAAACATCAGTGTGCCTCAACCCCGGGTGTCGACCTGTGTTCGACGGTACTACACATGTAATAAAACATAGACGGCCGCGTACGAGCAGCCGTGCCGCGCGAGTATTAGGGTGGTGCGGGGTGTGTTAAACCCGCTCGCCGACGCTCGCGCGTGTGTTAAATTTATTGCCGGCAGGGGCGCGCGCGTGCTTGCCGCCGCCGCCGCAGCGTTAGCGTGTGTGTGGGATAACCCCGTGCGGGGTGATGAGCCAGCCAGTGAACTATGTCCATCAGAGAGGGCGCTGGCGCGGGGGGGGGGGGCGATCACCCGATCGGCGGGGGCCCGGCGAGAGGCGACCGACGAGGGGGAGGAGGAAGTGGAGGGGGCAAACGTTGCACCCGACCTCCCGGCGAGGGCGGTGTGGCGGACGTCGGCCCCCACAATAACACGTACTTATTCGTTACCCTTTTACCGCAGTTCTACATGCTCATGATAGTGTTGTTATTGTTGCACTACGGTAGCGAGATGTTAGCTACCTTGGCTGGTATACAGACAGGTCGTGGGCTTCGATCCCGACCCTGATGCTGTATATTTGGAGTTTGCATGTTCTCCTCGTGGTCGTGTGGAATTTTCTCCGGATCCTCCGGTTTCTCCTTCACATTTATCGAAACATGCATTTAGAATTTTTGGCGGCTATGCATTTTCACGTGATAAGCCACTTCGTTTAGCTATCATTTGTGGCCAGGTCGCTTCTGAAAAAGAGCTATATAGCTCAGTGAGTCTTACCTGGTAAAAAAATAGTAATTGTTTTATTTCACAATTTAAACGTCTCTTTGTGTTCAGTGAATACGTGGATCTGTCCTATGCTGCCATCTAATGGTAAAATAATACAACTACCATTTTTACCGCTTTAAATACCAACAGGGGATTGATGTGGATGTTGGTTGCTTTGGAGACACGAACCACACAGATGAAATTCGATTAGTTATTTATTTCACAGCCCCCATGCATGTAACATTTAAAATTATTTGGTGGCCACTCATCTAAGTACTGACTGGCTTCAAACCTGCTTGACTTCCAGGTCTGTTGACTGGGTCCTTTAAGTAACATTTATTTCAGACAACCAACTAAGTCAGGATTATCAATAGTTTAGTGAAAACTGAGAACGAGAGTTTGTCAATTTATTTTGGAATGCATTTTATTAACTGTAAAATGCAAACCAATTATTTTCATTTCATTGAAAATATTTATATTATATATGATTACTCTTTTTTTTACCCCGCAATTAGATTTCAAATTTGCTGTGCGTCATATTATTCTCTGCCGCACTCATTCCCAGTATCAATGTAATGCCGCAATGTAATGCCGCAACGGGGACAAACGTCCGAGCTAAAAACGTCCCTGAATTCCCAAAGCAACCCACGAAGATGCGACCGCTGCTCGGGTGTCAAATCATCATTGCAATCGTACAAATCCCGAAACCAACCTGGTTCCTCCTCCTCCTCATCCCGTGGCTGCGTATCTCCTTCCCCAGCTGCCAAGCACGCATCCCCTTTCGAGTTCCGCGCAACCGATGCGTGAGCCAACGTAGTCCCTTCTTGAATAACGACTGACTCGTGCCCCGTATTTACAATCTGTATGAATGGTTCGCACGTCGCCGGCACCATCGTAAAAGCACCAACCAAGGAGGGCGTTCATGCCACGGCATTCGACGATGGAAACAAGCATCTGCGTCGCAGGCGGAACGCGCACCGGGCGGCTAACCACCGCCTGAACCAGAGCTAACGCGAGCAAATTTAGATGGAGTCCCCAAAAACTTAAGGCACTTCCCCGATGGCAATTCCCATCGTCCCTTCTCAATCGAAATCTTAATTGGCATCTTTTGCAAAAAAACAAAATGTATCCCGTTACACACACCTCCCCAACTTGAATCGTTGCAAGCACTCGACCCAACATTTCCAAACTGCCCCCATTTGCCGCTATACCCAGGCCACCCACTGGTTCCAAAGCATGGGGCGAGGTTGGCAATAATCGGAAAGTTTGCAAGGAAATGAGGGTCGCAGAAACCCCCGTATCGAAGATAACTCGAACCTGTACCCCTTGAACAAGCGCCATCACATCCGACGAACCCGGCACAGCTCCCAAAACACAATGAGCCAACGCACCCCATACAGCATTCCCAAGTGAGTCATACGAAGGGGGATCAACAGTGTGTGGTGTCGCGGATGGGTGAGGTGTAGGATACGGCCGTGTATTGCATGTGTCGCGACTCGACTGATAGTCCTGAAATGGGAAGAATCCGCGGTTGTAGCCTGATGACCGCGGGAAGACGCCTCTCCATCTCCAGCAGTCCCGTGCGAAGTGTCCTCGACGCCCGCACTCGTAACACGTCAGCGGGCCGCCACGTCCGAACGTCCCGGGGTGTCGAGGCGGGCCCACAAGTGGCCGTGTGGCCGCTGCTGTCAGCGACCCCGGCTCCAACTCCGACAGGCCCCCGGCCGCGCGGGCGCACATCACCAGGGGCTGTGGTATCACCGCCGCTGGCTCGTCGTGAAGATCCAGGTTGGCCTGGATGTTCCTGGCAATCTGCAAGACGACCCGTCGTCGTCGCTAGGAAGTGAGAGGACGACTCGTAGCTCCTTCGCCATCAGCAACAGCTTCTCCTGGGCCAAGGAATCGATGGCGGCCTGACCCATCGCCAAGTAAGCCGCTTGGCCGAGGGTCAACAGCGCACTGCGATACGCGAGGGGAGATTCCGTCTCCGCCCTGCCGTCTCAACTGGAACTTACACTTGGCGACCGATCGTGGTTCGAAAATGTCCTGCATCGCCGTGAATGTCTCCATCAATGACAAGCAAACATCCCCAGGGAGGCCGTAGAACGTCGCCAGCGCATCGTCGTCCAAGGCCGTTGGCAGAGCTCGTAGCGCTTCAACTTCCGTCCACCCAAGCGACTCGTATGCTGCCCGAAACCGCCGTGTAAATGCCGTTCAGTCGCCGACTTTAACCTCAAAGCGTTCCACGTGCAATCGGCGTCGTGTGCTCGAAGTCGGCGACCCCGGCGGCTCCTCCTCGGCGTCCAGCTCTGCTCCTGGCGCATCTGGAGATATAGCCGTGCCGCTGGCCTCCGCAGATGTGACGAGCTCGTGTGGCAGCTGATCCGATCCCGTCGGCGCCGTCCGTATCGTCTGCATAAATTGTTCAAATTCCTTCGCGAGCACCGCCATCTTGGCCTCCCACTCAGCCATCGCAGCTCTCCATACGTGAGGCGGGCTTGGTTCATCTTCATCATTCGGGTCGCCCTCTTCTCACGGCGGCACCTCATCAGCCGCGTCCGCTGGAGGAGCGGGAGCCTCCAACCCCGACGGGCGTATCACATCCGTGTCGCTGCTGTCGGCCGACGAGCCCGCCGGTAAGTTCTTCTTTTTAGTTGCTTTCTTTGACATGTCGGCGTGGTTCTTTTGATCACGTCTAACACCAGTTGTAGGACTCGTACTGACGCGACAGCTTCTTTGTCTTTCTCGGTTCTTTATTAACTCATAGGTTCACATCTCTTCCATCGGCATCGCTTAATGTCCCTCCGTACACTTCAACTCACAACTCCCCATCAACACCACTCAATGTCCGCTCGCTCTGCTGGCTTCGCTCGCTCTCCTTCTGCTCCTCTCCTCCAGCGACCCTCCACTCTGTTCTCTCTCTCTCTCTCCAGCTCGGTCGCTCTTTGTTCTCTCTGCCGTCTCACTCCGTCGTAGCTCTCTCCACCACGGTCCATTACTCCGCTGCTATTCTACGCTGTACTCGCTCCATCCATTGCTACTCTATTTGTATTCTATCCACTGCTACTGTACACTGTATTATCTTTGTCCACTGCTACCTTATACTATATTCTCTTGTCCACTGCTACCTTTTTCTATATTCTCTTGTCCACTGCTACCTTTTTCTATATTCTCTTGTCCACTGCTACCTTTTTCTATATTCTCTTGTCCACTGCTACCTTTTTCTATATTCTCTTGTCCACTGCTACCTTTTTCTATATTCTCTTGTCCACTGCTACCTTATACTATATTTTCTTTGTCCACTGCTACCTGATACTATACTCTCTCTATCCGCTGCACCGTCTCGCGATTTAAGGTTTTTATTTCCTTTCAAGCAGGAGCAGCCCTCTGCTTTGTACAGCCAAAAGGACCGGAAAAACCACAAACGTAACGGGAACAGGGGATCCCCTTCACTGCCGACGCACCGAGCTACGCCGCGATCAAGTTCCCCTCTTTCACACCCTTCACTCAGAAAAAAACCAAAAATTCAACGTCGCAAAAAAAAAGGGGGGGGGGGGTACGTTCATCCACTCATTCTCGAAAGGGGGGGGGGGGGTCGTTTCGAATTAGCCCATCCCGCACTTGGGCAGCGGCCACCGCCACTTCGCGCCCGTGGCTGCTCCGCCCGCTGTCGCCCGCTCCACCTCCACCACCCTCTCCAACAGCCCCCTGACCAGTCGGCACACCTCGGGAGGCGACATATAGGCGCCCTTAATCAGTTTCTGGCGCGCCATCCACAGGGCCTCCCGCTGCACCGTCTCTCCATCCGTTCGTTACTCGTCCCAGGCACCAACTCCCGTTTCACTCCACGCTCTCCGCCTTTATCCCTGAACCAATTCCCCTTAATTAATTTGATCACCCCCCGCTTCGCTACTCGCCCCCAGCCCCCAGTGCCACGTGGCGTTGTTGTTGTAAACACAGTGGCGCCAATTTCAGACACCCATACCTCTCGTCCAATCACCAGCCTGCGTCCTAAATTACCCCCGGCCACCTGCAGCCCCCCTTAACTACCATGCCACCTTAATTGGTACAACAACAACAACAGTAAGTCGCTCAGCGCCCTGTGTCCCTGTTTGCCCTCATTGTCTGCCACATGCACGCATCTCAACCCAACGCGTGTTTCTCAAGGCCTACACAAGCATAAGACCTCTGTGTTTGTGTGTGAAAAATTCGAGTAAATTAAATTTGTCAAATTTCCACATGCAAAAACTTCGAAGTAAATTGTACCTCATCCTGGACTTGTATATTTCTGGTAAATTTCAGTTTCATAACTCATCAGCCTGAACTATTAATGCTTTGATATTTGCATTGCCTTTGTACTGTTCATCGTTTGGTGTTGTTCTCTGGTCAAACACTGCTGAGACAAGGCCATAAAGGAGGCTGTCTCTGGTGTAGGCCAATTATTTTCAAGGACAATGCATAGATTAATAAAGTATATTTATTTGCATGTTTTAACATAAGCATGTGTGGTTAATGCAGACGTGATGCCTTGCAATATGTGCCTATGTGGTGTCTGAACATTGTAACACCTCCTATATGATTGCTGGCAAAGGGAAAGCATATTATTTTTTCACCATATATCTCGGCCTCGCTATGCGCTGCGTTGCACCACTGTCTGAGTAATTAACCTCACATTCAATACATCTTCAGAGCCAGGGTGAACATCCGACTCCAACGTATTTAATTAATTAAACGCAGTTAAACTGATGGAAAAACACAGCATCTGTTAATACTTGTGTAGTGGTGGTGTTGACGTGCGCCGACTGTGACAGTGATGGATCACGGGGCGGCGCGGGGTGCGGGGTTGGGCACGCGTTGTGGGCGTGGTGTGGACGCGCGCGCCGGGAGTGACAGATGACGGGGCGGCGCGGCGTGGGTGGTGAGGCACGATGAGATGTGGGAAAAGAGGATCGTAGCCAGCGCCCAGCGATTGGTCGAATAAGTGGGTGCTCGCAGCGACGTCCGCAGGTGGGGTATAAAGGGGGACGCGCGAGAGCACTCGGGGAGAGTTACCCAGTTGAAGACCCGAAGACGGAGCTGAAGACCTAGTGCCCCGAGACCCCTAGTCCCGCCGTCCTTGTGGGGACCGGGGCCCTGTGTGGCTCGGAGGCGAGGCTGTGGGACCCGGGGTCCGACGCCCCCGTGGGTCGGGCTGGGGACCCACAGTCGAGACGGATACCCCGGGCAGGGAGTGTCCCGAGTAGCTCAGTGGCGTTAGTCGCCGAGTAGCTAAGTGGATGTTGGTCATCCGAGTAGCTCAGTGGCGTTAGTCGCCGAGTAGCTAAGTGGGTGTTTGTCACCCGAGATACTAAGTGGATGTTGGTCATCCGAGTAGCTCAGTGGGCGTTAGTCGCCAAGTAGCTAAGTGGGTGTTTGTCACCCGAGATACTAAGTGGGTGTTTGTCACCCGAGATACTAAGTGGGTGTTTGTCACCCGAGATACAAAGTAGGTGTTAGTCACCTGTGAACGAGTTTGATAAAATAAAGAGTGTGTTACCCGTGAAGTCGTCTCCCGCCGAGTTACTACACTACAACTGGCGTCAGAAGTAAACCTGTCTTCAAGAAGTATGGACACGAGGAAGACTACCCGTACCCACGAGCGAGGTCGGGACGACGACGGCGTACCGGGGACACCAACCTCGGGAGGAGAGGACGAGGAGTTGCCGCCGATGCAGCACTTCGCGGTGATGGCCGACGCTCCGCTTGCCTCCGACACCAGCCTCCAAGACGCGCACTCCCGGTTGGCGGAGTTGCTACTCGCCGCCGCCGCTGTCTTGGCCGACATCTCCGTTCCGGCGAGCAGAAAAACGGCTGCGGGGTTGGTGGAGGAAGCGACGTTGGAGGAATCCCGCCAAAAGGCGCTTCGCGCCAAAAGTCTGGAAGTTGCCGCCGTTTTTGGGGGGCCGCCACCGATTGGCGGGAAAGACGGACGCCACGTGGCCGGACACCTCCGCTCAGCGCAGCCCACGTCATCAGCGCGCGCCGGAGCTCTCCATTTTGCGCCTGACAACCGAGCCGACATTTTACACAACTACAGCGGAGCGCGGGAAAATCTCTCCGACGTCGACGACGATCGGGTCCTCCAGCAAAGATTGCCCGCGCTGTCGGCGTTCAAGGCGGATGGGGGCGACTGGGGAGCCTTCCAACGAAGGTTCCTCGCTCATCAGGAGATGTCGGGGTGGTCCGACGCCACTGCCCTGCGTGCGTTGCCAGCGATGCTTGACGACGACGCGCTTGCAGCCTTCACATCTGCTGCAAGGTCGTCCCGCTCTACGCTCCAGGCCGCACTACACCTGATGGCGAAGGTGTTCGGGCCGCCCTCCACGTGTCGCCACCAGTTCTACGATCGGCGGAAGGTGGCTGGAGAAACGACGCTCGCCTATCGCACGGCACTACTCGCCTTGGCGGACGCAGCTTTTCCCCGCATGGATAAGGAGGGGAAGGACGCCATGGTGACGGAGCAGCTGCTGGCGTTGGCCCACGAGTTGGGGGTCCCCATCAATGTGGCGGACGAGATGGATATCTGCTCCCTGGCGATCGCCACGAGCATTCACGCGTACGAGGTCCTCAAACGCAAGCTGGGGGTCGTCTGCAAATGGGCGGGGAACGCGGCACTGGCCGCCACGATCGCCGAACCTCAGCCAGCTGCGGATCAGGAGCAGGCCTTCGCTGCATCGCGTCCGGGGGAGTGGAGAACGGGAGGTCGTTCGCCCACACGTTCACCCCGCAAGCTGGAGCAACCGAAACCTACGACGTCCGTCGTCTGCTACAACTGCGGCCTTCGGGGTCACGTCGCAGCCGGGTGCCGGGCCCCGCGTCAGCGCGCCACAGGACCACGTCGGGACGATGACCAGGGCCACAAGTCATCCCAACAAAACCCGGCAAGTCGCGGCACCTCACACGTTCGGTCCACAAACACGGCACATTCGGGTCGCCGCTTGGCGGTGGGGGGTTCGCGGCTGGGTGCTGGGGGTTCATTTCGGCGAGGGGGGTCCGTACGCGGCCCGCAAGCAGTCGAGTGGTCCGAATTGGCCCACAGGATCGTGGCTGCGTCGGCCGGGTCGTCCGTGGTAACGGGGTTCATTGACGGGGTTGAGGTCTGGGTGCTTGTTGACACGGGTGCGTCGGCCACCATCATCTCGGACCTTAGTTATAACATTCTTCCCGTCCAAAGTAGACCCCTTCTGCCAGTAGACGTGCCATTTTATGCGGCGAATGGGGGATCCCTGGGGATCATCGGCCAGATTCGGGCGACTATTTGCATTGGTGACATCAAATTGGCGGGCCCTATTTTTGTATCATCATCGCTGGCCGTTCCCTGTTTGCTAGGTACGGACTTTTTGTCCAAAATGCCCATCAAAATTCTTATAGATCAGGCCTGCATAGAGCTTCCGTCAGGTCGGCGGGTTGCGTTCTTGACGAGCCCTACCAAAATGCGCACGGTTTGTGCGACGGTGCAGGCGCTGGCAACTCACACTGTACGGGTGCCCCCGGGATCGCAAATGTTAGTACCCCTTCGGTTCAGGAAGCCACTCGAGGTGGGTGCGGAGGCACAGGGGGTGCTGTTGGGGCCGTCTAACAGGGCCAGAAGGGGCCTCGACTTAGCGGTTGCTCAAACCATGGTGAGAGGAGACAGTGAGCCGTTCGTAATGGTCCTGAATACGGGGTCGCGGCCGGCCGTAATTGCGCAGGGAACGGTGCTGGCTCACGCCGCGCCGCTACCCGTTGAGGAACGGCTCGTGGCTCAAGCAGATTTCACTGTCAAGTCGCATCCTCCAAGTGATGAGGGGACTGAGTGGTTGGACTCGTTGTGTGCCGGTTCTGCTAACTTGTCCGAGATGCAATTGGGAGCATTGAGGGGTTTGCTACTCGAGTTTGCTGACGTGTTCAGCAAACATAAGTACGATATCGGCTGCACTGACCTGTTGCGCCACCACATAGCTACAGGGGACGCGGCCCCTATTCGTCAGAATCCCTTCCGGCTCAGCCCAGCCGAGAAGGAACTTGTGCAATCGGCGGTTAATGATATGTTGGCGGCCGATATCATTTCGCCCTCTTCTAGTCCGTGGGGTGCTCCTATTGTCCTAGTAAAGAAACAGGACGGGTCCTTGCGCTTTTGTGTCGATTTCCGCCGCTTAAACAAAATCTCGATGGCGGATGCGTATCCGCTCCCCAGGATGGATGAGTCGCTGGATGCCTTGGCGGGAGCACAGTTTTTTTCCACACTCGATCTGCTTTCTGGATTTTGGCAATTGCCACTCGATAACGAGTCTAAACCTAAAACTGCTTTCCGGACACCTGGTGGCCTATTTGAATTCAACCGTTTGCCCATGGGCTTACATTCCGCTCCCGCCACGTTCCAGAGACTCATGGAATTGGTTTTGTCGGGCCTCCAATGGGATACCTGTTTGATTTATCTCGACGATATCATCGTCTTTAGTCGGACTTTAGAGGAGCACCTCCAGCGACTGAGAGCGGTGTTCTTCAGGATGCGTTCCGCTAAGCTTAAATTTAAACCGGCTAAATGTTTTCTGCTTCGGGAATCGGTCAGGTATTTGGGCCATATCGTGAGTCGTTCAGGGATCTCGACGGACCCTGCTAAGACGCATTGCGTCAGCTCATGGCCAACGCCAACCTCGGTCACGGAGGTTCGCAGTTTCATTGGTTTCGCCTCCTATTACCGTCGTTTTGTCAAGCAATTTGCCACCATAGCCAGGCCCCTGCACGCTTTGACGGCTAAGGGTGTGAGGTTTCACTGGGGGGCGGAAGAGGAGGCTGCGTTCTGCTCCCTTCGTGACGCCTTGGTGCAGGCTCCCCCCTTGTGTTACCCCGATTTCACACTACCGTTTTTGCTTGACACAGACGCCAGCAACACGGGTATCGGGGGGGTGCTCTCACAGGTGGTCGGGGGGGTTGAACGGGTGGTCGCCTACGGTAGTAGAGTTCTTTCCCCCGCCGAACAACGCTATTGCGTAACTCGTCGTGAATTGTTAGCGATTGTGGTTTTTACACAGCAATTCAGGCCGTATCTTTACGGCCGTCATTTTACGGTCCGTACGGACCATGCGGCTCTACAATACGCTATGCGCGTGGCACAGCCATCGGGCCAATTGTCCCGATGGTTGGAGGTTCTTCAGGACTACCAATTCACGACGATTTACCGCAAGGGATTGCGACACTCAAATGCGGACGCCTTGTCGCGGTTGCCTCCGTGCACGGACTGCACATGTTTGTTGGGATCGGCGCGGTGCAAACCCCCGGTCGCCGGCACCCCGGGAGTTGCGCTCGCCGCCACTGACACCCCGGGAGAGGACGCCCCCACGGGGAGGGATTCGCTGTTGTCGTTGCCCCTCATTGAGTGGGGCCGTCTCCAGATGTCCGACAGCTCCCTACTTACGCTACGTCGGAAAGTTGGCGCTCCCGAGGTAGGGGAGGCGCGGGTCGGTTCCTGGGTGTGCAGACAGGGCCTTTTGATGAAGTGGGACAACATGTCCCGGCGTCACGTGCTCGTTGTGCCTGTTGCTATGCGGGGTAGGGTTGTTCTGTCAGCTCATGAACGGCTCATGCATCTGGGTTTTCACAAAACGCTCGCCCTAATCCAGCGAGACTATTATTGGCCGGGGATGGGTAACGACGTGGCGAATATTCTTAAGGGATGCGTAGGGTGCGCCAAAAGGAAACCGCCACCATTGGCAGCTAATCCACCGCTGCAATCCATTCAGGTTTCGCGTATAAACGAATTGGTAGCGTTGGACATCTTGGGGCCCTTTCCGGCTACACCAAGGGGAAATAGGTTCCTGCTGGTTGGCGTGGAATACTTCACCCGATGGCCTATGGCATGGCCGCTCGCCAACCAGTCGGCTGCGGCGGTGGCGGACGCCTTTGTCCAGGGTTATGTTTTGGACAAGGGCGCCCCCGAACGCTTGCTGACGGATCAAGGAAATAATTTTTCGAGCGTTTTGTTGCGCGAGGTGTGCGACCTGTTGGGTACAAAGAAAGTGCGTACTTCCCCCTACCACCCGCAGACTGACGGGATGGTTGAGCGTCTGAACAGGACGATTACGTCTATGTTGTGCCAACAGGTCTGCGACGATCAGGTTGATTGGGACTTACAGGTGCCGGGGGTACTCGCGGCCTATCGAATGGCCCCTCATGCGGCGACGGGGTTTTCCCCATTTTTTCTTATGTATGGGCGGGAGGCCGATCCGGCCATGGACGTCCAACTGGGGATTTCCCAGCCACGTGCAAAATCTAAATTGGCAGACCACATCAAATTTAATATCGCCAAATTGACTGAAGCGCGGGAGGCGGCGAGGTTGAATTCGCGGTCGCGGCAAATTGCGAACGAGAGATTGCATGAGCGGAGGGTGCATACGCATGATTGTAAACCAGGCGATAAGGCCTGGCTGCATTGTCCACATGCACCGTTGGCTACGTCCCCCAAGTTGTTGAGACCTTGGAGGGGACCGGTGGAAATTGTGCGGGTTGCACGACCCCAGAGTATACAGATTAAATGGGGGAAACGCCGTTGGTACGTGCACCCCTCCCGACTGAAGCCCTATGCGGCACCGTGTGACCCCGTTCTGTGCCGTGACGACCGGGCGTGTGATGTGACCGTCGACTCGGGGAGGGAGGTGTCGCAGGCTGATCCTCACGTGTCTCCACCTGACCCACCCCCAGGTGCCTCGGGCTTGACGGCTGCTGACCGTCGGGAGCCTGAACCCCGGGGCACGCACGGGTCCTCGATGCCTGGCCGATGTCTTCCTGAACCGCCGGCACCACCGGACGTTCAACCGCGTCTGGTGCCGTACGACGGACCGGCAAGGCGGACTCGGGCTAGGGCTCAACAATTTTCATGAAGACGTTTTTTTCTCTACACCGAGCTCGCCCGGTGTTCCCCTCTGCCGGGGTAATGTCCCGTTGTAGGGACGCTCGGAAAGAAGGGGACACTGCACGAGTCGAAAGAAAAAAAAAAAAAAAAATTCCCATTTATTTTCCTTTCTGCATACACATTGCTATTGTCACTCGCCGGTTTGTATATATTGTTCTATTGTCGCGGTGGCATTGGTTGATGGTTGCGGATGGTAGTGTTCGCGTCGTGTTGTGTTGTTACGTTAGTTGTTGTTCTTGTTGTTGTGTTGTGTTACGGGGCACACAGGGCGGTTTGTATATTTTTATAGCAGCCGGGTCGGCTGCGAGCTATGTGGTAGGGGGTGATGTAGTGGTGGTGTTGACGTGCGCCGACTGTGACAGTGATGGATCACGGGGCGGCGCGGGGTGCGGGGTTGGGCACGCGTTGTGGGCGTGGTGTGGACGCGCGCGCCGGGAGTGACAGATGACGGGGCGGCGCGGCGTGGGTGGTGAGGCACGATGAGATGTGGGAAAAGAGGATCGTAGCCAGCGCCCAGCGATTGGTCGAATAAGTGGGTGCTCGCAGCGACGTCCGCAGGTGGGGTATAAAGGGGGACGCGCGAGAGCACTCGGGGAGAGTTACCCAGTTGAAGACCCGAAGACGGAGCTGAAGACCTAGTGCCCCGAGACCCCTAGTCCCGCCGTCCTTGTGGGGACCGGGGCCCTGTGTGGCTCGGAGGCGAGGCTGTGGGACCCGGGGTCCGACGCCCCCGTGGGTCGGGCTGGGGACCCACAGTCGAGACGGATACCCCGGGCAGGGAGTGTCCCGAGTAGCTCAGTGGCGTTAGTCGCCGAGTAGCTAAGTGGATGTTGGTCATCCGAGTAGCTCAGTGGCGTTAGTCGCCGAGTAGCTAAGTGGGTGTTTGTCACCCGAGATACTAAGTGGATGTTGGTCATCCGAGTAGCTCAGTGGGCGTTAGTCGCCAAGTAGCTAAGTGGGTGTTTGTCACCCGAGATACTAAGTGGGTGTTTGTCACCCGAGATACTAAGTGGGTGTTTGTCACCCGAGATACAAAGTAGGTGTTAGTCACCTGTGAACGAGTTTGATAAAATAAAGAGTGTGTTACCCGTGAAGTCGTCTCCCGCCGAGTTACTACACTACACTTGCAATATGAATACAATGAATGAACACTGCAGCATCATAACATTGTCTTAGATGATAGGTGTTGGATGGACCAGGCACCTACATTAGCACTGAATAGCTATACAACATTATATATTTGAAGCTTTCGTGACTGCAGGAATCCATACTCTCTGGTTGTTTCGGTAAAGTCACGTAGATAGAAACATAATAAAAGAACACGACGTTTCGTCCACAACACAAGCGTCTGTCATCAGGTGAGAAATAATGATCTGCTGTTGTGGCTTTATATAGGCACGGGAGGGGGGGGGGTGCAGGAGTTCACGGGGGAGAGGGGGGGGTTTGTGGTGTGCAGGGACGGGTGGGGGCTTGATAAATTAGCATGTAAACAAAAACAGCACGGGTGTAAGAGTAAGAATCACAGCAGTTAGAACTTGACGTGGTTTATGACGTCCTTCCAATGATTGCTCAATCTGAATCCATCTTCTCGATTAAAGGTTTGTCTTTGTTTGTATATCTGGATGGCTTCATGAACAAATATCTGATGGTAGCCTGAGGGTTTGCAAAGAACCTTGGTCTCGAAGAAAACAATGTCATGTGTGCCCACAGCACTGAAACAATGATCCACTACCGCCGAGGAGTTGGTTCTGCCGTGTTTCAAATCCACTTTGTGTTCGTGAACCCGGTCTGAGACATGTCGCTTCGTTTCACCAATGTAACTGCTGTCGCAGACACAACTCAGCTTATAGACACCAGGATATTGCATGTCCGGAATCGCATCCTTCACCGATGGGATCAAATCACGGATGTTGTGTAGTGTATTGAATCGAACTTGGATCTCGTGTTTGTTCAAGATTTTGGAAATCCTTTTGGTGACCCCTGCTATGTATGGTAATGGTTTTGATTAGGTCCTCATATGGTTCTCTGCCCATGGTTGGGATGCATCTTTGCGGATTGTGCGGTCAGAATATCCATTCCTCCTGAGAGCCTGGCGTACGTGCTCAAGCTCATTGGCTCGGTGGTGCTGGTCGGAGATGCAACACACCCTATGGTGTAGTGTTTTGATGAAGGAATTCTTCTGAGCTGGATGGTGGTTGGAGTCAGGCTTTAGATAGGAATCGGTTTGGATGGCTCTCCTATAAACAGAGTGTGTCTTGCCTCACGGCAGATGTGGAGCGTGTGTTCACAGGAAGTTCCTGTTTTTTGATGCTAATGTTGGTCACGTGACCAGGAAGTGACGATGTTAGATTTCCACTGTACCACACGGGCGTCAGCCATTACACAGATAAGTCAAGATGGCGGCACGCATCGCATCTCAGTGAGACCACAGCCGCACTTGTCCATTGTGGGAGCTTAAGAAGCATTATCTTTTTACCTGTTACAATCAATAAATGACGATCGGAGTTGGACGGTCATCCTGGCTCCGAGGGTTTATTGAACACATGGTTATCTACTCGACTAGCGGTGCAACGCAGCGCACAGCGAGGCCGAGATAGTAAAAAGATACACTTCTTAAAGCTCCCAAGAAGTCATGCAGCCAGCTCTGCAGCCAGCTCTGCAGACAGCCCTGCAGCCAGCTCTGCAGTCAACTCTGCAGCCAGCTCTGCAGCCAGCCCTGCAGCCAGCCCTGCAGTCAACTCTGCAGTCAACTTTGCAGCCAGCTCTGCAGCCAGCCCTGCAGCCAGCCCTGCAGTCAACTCTGCAGCCAGCTCTGCAGCCAGCCCTGCAGCCAGCTCTGCAGCCAGCCCTGCAGCCAGCCCTGCAGCCAGCCCTGCAGCCAGCCCTGCAGCCAGCCCTGCAGCCAGCTCTGCAGCCAGCCCTGCAGCCAGCTCTGCAGCCAGCCCTGCAGCCAGCCCTGCAGCCAGCTCTGCAGCCAGCCCTGCAGTCAACTCTGCAGCCAGCTCTGCAGCCAGCCCTGCAATCAGCCTGCAACAAGCAAGGAGCTCTGCAACGAGTCTACATTAAAATCGTGCTGCAAACATCGCAGCATGGAAAGCCACAGTTCAGCAGGGAGAGATGCTGAAGAAGGTGAACCAAGCAATCCAGGATCTCCCATCCTGCCTCAAGAGGACCAGGGGAGTTCAAGGCCCCAGAGGGAGGTCAGGTTGACGCAACGGGCCTTGGAAAGCTATGAGGCTGAGAAACAGGACCTGGATGCCAGGATACAACGGGCATGGGACCGGGTCGAAGCAGATTTATCTGAAGCTTCAAACGCCTCAGACACAGTGGTTTCAATTCAGCGGGCCATCCAGCGAGTGAAGGTGAGCAGCTCAAGCTACAAGCTCCTGGCAAATAAATACATATCCCTCCTGACGAAGATGAAAACAGATGAGGGCATTGAGGGAGTGCGCACGCAAGAGCACTTCCTCGAACTGCTCGATGATAATGTGCAGGCAGTGATACAAGATGCAATGGACCGTGTGGAGGGCTTAAGAGAGACACGATCTCAGTACTCTGTCTCATCCAGGTCCACCACAAAATCTAAAGCCTCAGCACACTCAAAGACATCATCTACTAGTATGGCATCAGCTCAGGCATGCGCAGCAGCAGAAGCAGCAAACGCCCGTATTGCCTACATGGCTGAAGAGGAAGCCATGCTAATTGAAAAGGCTCGCATACAAGAAGAAGAGAGTACATTAGCAGCCACTGCAGCACGGAAGAAAGCAGAGCTTGAAGAGCAAGAGCGTATATTAGTGGCTACTGCCGCACGGAAGAAAGCAGAGCTTGAAGAGCAAGAGAGTATATTAGTGGCTACTGCCACACGGAAGAAAATTGAGCTGGATGCTAAGTTAAGCACCCTACAACTCAAAAGGGAAGCAGCTGCTGCAAGGGCCCAGGCAGAGGTGCTCGAAGCAGCAGCCAACCTGGATAAGGAAGAGAATTGGAGTGAGTTTGGCACGCAGATACCTGTCAAGGACCGTGATCAACTCACCAGAAAAAATATTTTGGACTGGTCTGAACAATGCATCAATGCTCCTCCACCAAACCATACTGAACAAAGGGTGGACGTTCAGGCATTGCCATCTCCACTCCCAATGAACATGAATGCTGTCTACAGGAATGGTGGAAATGCATATCCCGCTCTGGAAGTTAGTCGCCAACTCAGCGTCGCGCACGTGGGGTCAGACGTGGATGCACCAAGTCAGACCCACATTCCAGACAGTCACGGATCCAACCAACGTGATCGAAACCCTTTGGGCCCACAGTCCAACGCCATCGCAAATGACGGCATGCTAGGCAATACAGCCAATAATGCCGCCTCACAAGCGCCAGTATGGACACACCCTGGATCAGCAGGACTAGGAGACTTTGCTAGGTACCTGGCTCACCGCGAACTAATCAACACAGGACTCCTTAAGTTTGATGACCACTCTGAGAACTATCGAGCCTGGAGATCTACCTTCAGGAATGCAATCCGAAATGCAGACATCTCTGCAAGTGAAGAACTCAACCTGTTGGTGAAATGGTTAGGAAATGAATCTGCAGAGTACGCAAAGAGGATCCGGTCAGCAAACATTGACGACCCTGCCTCAAGCCTGCATGCGGTGTGGGAGAGGCTCGAGGAGTGCTATGGTAGCACAGAAACCATTGAGAAGGCTCTCTTCAAGAAGTTGCAGAACTTTCCAAAAATCTCTGGTCGAGACAATAAAAGGTTACGGGAGCTTGGAGATCTTTTGATGGAGCTTGAATCAGCCCAGGCTGATCCCTACTTACCAGGTCTCATTTTCTTGAATACCTACCATGGCGTGAACCCCATCGTAGAGAAATTGCCATTTGACGTGCAGGAAAAATGGAGAACAGCCGGTTCAAGATACAAGTCAGAGCATCAGGTTGCATTCCCCCCATTCTCTTTTTTCTCAAAGTTTATCCGCAACCTGGCTAAGACTAGAAATGACCCGAGTTTCATGTTTGGCACCACGGGGATTTCCAGTCCAGATCTCCCAAAAATGGAAAGGACAATGGCGAAACGAGGAACAGCGAGAGTGCCAATATCCGTACACAAGACTGAGGTCTCTCCTGCGACATTCGTAAACTCCGTCCAGGCAACCACCACAAAGAAAAAGATAGAGGATCCAGAGAAGCAATGCCCATTGCATGATAAACCTCACTCCCTCCAGAAATGCCGTGAGTTCAGGAGGAAGCCATTGGAAGAGCGGAAGAACATTCTGAAATAATTTGGAGTGTGCTCAAATGCTGTGCTTCTACAAACCACCTTGCAAGGAATTGCAAGGCAGATATCAAGTGCGAGGAATGTGGCAGCGACAAACACGCAACTGCTCTGCACACATTTTACTCGAAACCCAGTAGCACTAAGGCTTCCGATCCCGAAGCAGAGCACGGCGGGGAGCAAGGCGAGACCGCCGCACTCACTTCGTCAATCACAACCAAATGCACAGAAGTCTGTGGAGAAGGCTTCAAAGGAAGATCTTGCTCAAAGATATGCCTCGTCCGAGTCTATCCCAAAGGACATCCTGAAAGGGCAGTAAGGATGTACGCCATAATGGACGACCAGAGCAACAGGTCTTTGGCAAGGTCAGAGTTCTTTGATCAGCTAAGTGTAGGTAGGAATTCCTTTCCATACACGCTCAGAACATGCTCAGGACTGATGAAGACAGCGGGAAGAAGAGCGAGCGGCCTCATGGTGGAAACCATAGATAGCACCATGAAGCTAGCCCTTCCTACGGTGACAGAGTGCAACGAGATACCGGACGACAGGAGTGAGATTCCCACGCCCGAAGTTGCACGTCACCACCCACACCTGAAACCCATAGCAGAGTTCATCCCGCCATTGGATCACGCGGCACAGATTTTACTTCTGCTCGGCAGGGACATGCTGAGAGTCCACAAGGTTCGTAACCAACGCAATGGACCTCACGACGCTCCCTACGCCCAGAGACTCGATCTAGGATGGGTCATCGTGGGTGACGTTTGTCTCGATGGGACCCACTAACCAGGCCACAGTAGCACATTCAGAACGAGTGTGCTCACGAATGGACGCACGTCGCTCTTCAAACCGTGCCCCAACCACTTCACGCTGAAAGAGGAACTCGGCGAGAGAAGTCAAGGCTGTACCGTGCAGACTTACGAAGAAACCACCATGACTTCGCTTGTGCATCCACCGTCTTCGTTGGAGTTTGTTCCTCCACGTTTCTCCAAGCTAGTCCTGACTGACGGGAAGAAGACTAAGGTGAAGCCGCTGCTCGTCACTCTGCTGGTGGTCGTGGCTGTGGTCGCTGTGACCGTGGCCTCTCCGTTCCTCGACTCGGAGCTATCGTCCGAGTGGGAATTCTGGAAGGAGTTACACGGCAAGGCCCCACAACCGGAACATACTATCTCAAGGCTCGAGCTGTGTGGAGCCATTCTTGCTACAGAGGTGGCGGAACTGATCTTAGACGAATTTGACGTCAAACTGGACGCGGTCAAGTTCTACACGGAGAGTAAGGTCGTACTAGGCTACATAAACAACCAAACCAGAAGGTTCTACACCTACATCAGCAACCGGGTGGAGCGCATCAGGAGATCGACGCAGCCGGAGCAATGGAATTACGTTCCAACTGACCAGAATCCAGCAGATCTCGCAACTAGGTCCGTCCCTGCATCTCTGCTGAATCAAACCATCTGGCTGACGGGTCCAGCGTTTCTGTTACGACGTGACGTTGGCCCATGTACTACCAAGGAGACCTTTGGACTCTTAGAGCCCGAGTCCGACAAGGAGATTCGTCCTCTAGTGACAACTTTCGTAACAAATGTGCGACCAAGAAGTCCACTGAGTCCACACCATTTTGAACATTTCTCGAAATGGACGACGCTCGTGCGAGCGATAGCACATTTAACGCATATTGCAGACTGCTTCCATCGCCCATTGAGAGGCACCACTGGTAGCTGCAATGGATGGCATTACTGCACAGTGCCACGCACTGAAGACGAGCTTTCCAGAGCAAGGAAATCAATCTTCCGCTGTGTGCAACAGGCAGCTTATGCAAGTGAGATCAAGGCCATCAACAAGGGAGAAGACCTTCCTAGGGTCAGCACCCTCAGGAAGCTAAACCCCGGGATGGACAAAGACGACTTGCTCAGGATCGGTGGTCGGCTAGGGAATGCAAAATTAGATGAGAATGAACGAAACCCCCTCATAATCCCAAGCCAGAGCCACATCGCAATCTTACTCGTGCGCCACTACCACGAGAAGGTCAAGCACCAAGGTCGGCACTTCACAGAAGGAGCAATCCGATCTGCAGGGCTGTGGATCGTTGGAGCAAAGAGGTGCATCGCCAGCACAATCCACAAGTGTATCCGGTGTCGCAAGCTACGTGGAAAACAGGAAGAACAGAAAATGGCAGACCTCCCAGCCGATCGACTCAGTGTGGAACCTCCCTTCACCTCTGTAGGGATTGACGTGTTCGGACCATGGACAGTCATCTCCCGCCGCACCAGAGGAGGGCTCGCGAACAGCAAACGTTGGGCAGTGCTGTTCACCTGTATGAGTACACGAGCAGTGCACATCGAAGTCATCGAGTCCATGGACTCTTCGAGCTTTATAAATGCATTCCGGAGGTTCTTCGCCATCAGAGGGCCAGCCAAGCAACTCCGGTCTGATTGTGGAACCAATTTCATAGGAGCATGTAAAGAGCTTAAGATCAATACGGAGAATGTCGAAGATTATTCTGTCAGGAAATACCTTGGTGACCAAGTCTGCACATGGATCTTCAATCCTCCCCACTCTTCGCACATGGGTGGAGCCTGGGAACGCATGATCGGGATTGCTCGACGCATTCTCAACTCTATGCTATGTGATGTCGGGTCCACACGGCTCTCTCACGAGGTCTTGACCACTCTCATGGCCGAGGTCTCAGCCATAATTAACTCAAGACCCCTGATCCCCGTCTCAACCGACCCGGAGTCACCATTCATCTTGACTCCTGCTACACTTCTTACCCAGAAGACAGATGTGCTCACAGCACCTACCGAGGAGGCCAGCACTGCAGACCTCTACAGACGTCAATGGAGACAAGTGCAGAGCTTCGCGAACACGTTCTGGCGTCGCTGGAAAAACGAGTACCTTACGACACTCCAAGTGTGCAACAAGTGGCAGTCTAATAGACCAGACATCCAAGAAGGCGACCTCGTCCTACTGAAGGACAACCAAGCCAAACAGAATGAGTGGCCAATGGGCCGCATCCTCAAGTCGATTCCAAGCGCCGATGGAAAAGTTCGAAAGGTCGAGGTTATGATTGCGAAGCAAGGTGTCGCAAGAACTTTCATCAGGCCCATAGTCGAGATAGTACTTCTTCTCTCTCGCAAAGATATGGACAAATAAGTCGACCCGTTGAAGTTGTTATACACTTGTTTATGAGATAGGAAATAAATGGTGGTATCTCCTAGATACCAGACGGGGAGTGTCTTGCCTCACGCAGATGTGGAGCGTGTGTTCACAGGAAGTTCCTGTTTTTTGATGCTAATGTTGGTCACGTGACCAGGAAGTGACGATGTTAGATTTCCACTGTACCACGCGGGCGTCAGCCATTACACAGATAAGTCAAGATGGCGGCACGCATCGCATCTCAGTGAGACCACAGCCGCACTTGTCCATTGTGGGAGCTGAAGAAGCATTATCTTTTTACCTGTTACAATCAATAAATGACGATCGGAGTTGGACGGTCATCCTGGCTCCGAGGGTTTATTGAACACATGGTTATCTACTCGACTAGCGGTGCAATGCAGTGCACAGCGAGGCCAAGATAGAGTGTCTCAACGAGCCATCGGGTCTCTTCTCGATCAAAACATCCAGGAATAGTAGCTTGCCATTCTGTTCCACTATAATGGTGAATTTGATAGATGGGTGTATGGAATTGATGTAGTTGAGAAATTGGTACAGTGCCGGCAGGCCATGCGGCCAGATGACGAAAGTGTCATCTACGTATCTCTTCCACAAGGAAGGACGTCGGATGGATGTCTGGATGGCATCTGTCTCAAATTTCTCCATGAAAACATTCACTACCACTGGTGATAGGGGAGAGCCCATTGGGGTACCTTCATTCTGTTTGTAGAAAGTACCATTACAGGTGAAGTACCGTTGATGACTCTTGGACACCGTTGGTGATGCACACGTATTTATTCCGTACAAGTAGTCACAACTGTGGACATACAATACTAGAGGGGGTATCGGCCCCCTCACCCGGCTAGCTGGGAATACACTGCTAGCTATCTCTGACCTACCTCCTAGTCCTCCACTAACGGGCTAGGGGAGGCTGTCTGGCCCGACACTGGTAAGTCGGGCTACGGTACCCGGAGTCCCAGAGCACTAGCTCTGGTTCTCGGGAGCAGGCCGCTGGCTCGGTCCTGCGCGGCCCTGACAAGGGCGGCGTCCCAGGGGAGTCCAGGGCTCTAGCTAGACGATCTTCGGTCTTCACTGGTTTAGCTTTAGCATTCTGGCCCGAGCCCTCTGACACATCCCCCTTTATACTCCACCCCCGCTGAGGGGTTGGGCCCCGGGCTGCCTGGTGCGGACGTCGTTGAGAGCACCCCCCCCCGTGCACTCACGTAGCCCCGCCCACTGTGTTTGTTTCCCATAAGCTGCCATGCATAACGGCTCTCTCTCTAACACCCCTACATCACCCCCCCCCCCCCCGCATAGCTTGCAGCCGTCCCGGCTGCCAACATACAAAAAAACGACAATAAAAGCGCATTTACCCCCTGACCGCGCGTGTGCCTCACTATTTTTCAACATAACGCGAAGAGAACAACAACAAGAACCAGAAAACCCCGAAGGGAAAACAACCCGACGCACCCCCCCCGATTAAATACGAATTCCGTAAAAGCAACGTATATACAAATCGCAAGGAACCCCCAACACACATACAACACAACACAATGTGCCAGGAGCACACCACCGACGCAGCGCACAGTAACCATACACGTGAAAATAAAAAAAATAAAACAAATTTCTTCTTTTTGTGCATCACAAGAGTCTGCGCATTCTTGCGCGCGTCCTTGCCGCAGGCCCGTCACACGGGGCAACCCCGGATGGCGGACCATCCGGTGGCAGCTGTCCATTTCGAAGTGAGTCTGCGCTTGATGTCGCGAGACCCTCGGCATCCCCCGTAGGGGTTGTTGGGCGGGAGCCCGTCATTCCTGGTGCACCTGGGGGCGGGACAGCCGGCAACACGTCAGGCGAGAGCAGCAGAGACGGACCCTTTGAGTCGGCCGACCCCCCACATGTTTGGCCACGCGTGTGTGGAGTGGGGCCTCGCACTGCAACGAAGGGTTTCAGCCTAGAGGGGTGCACAAACCACCGGCGCTTCCCCCATTTGATGCGAACGCACTGAGGCCACAAAACCTCGACCACCTCGACGGGGCCCCGCCACCGCCGCACCAGTTTTGAGGAGGTCGCGAGTGGTACCTGGGGACAGTGCAGCCATGCCCTGTCCCCCGGCTTCCACTGTAGCACGTGCGCGCGACCCAGTCTGAGGCGCTCATTCGCTTTCTGACGCCTGTCGGAATTTAGCATGGCAGCATCCTGTGCCTCAGTCAATTTCGCAAGGTTAAATTTAACATGGTCGGCCAATTTAGTTTTTCCCAGCGGCGCGGAGATCTGCAGCTGTGCCCGAACAGGTGGGTCAGGTTCGCGGCCATACATGAGGAAGAAGGGTGAAAATCCCGTCGCAGCATGGGGGGCCAATCTGTATGCTGCCAGAACCCCTTGAATTTGCAAGTCCCAATCAGTCTGTGAGTCCGAAACCTGCTGCGACAACATAGACGTGATGGTTCGATGCAGACGCTCGACCATCCCGTCAGTTTGCGGGTGATAGGGAGAGGTACGAATTTTTTTCGTTCCCAGGAGCTCACAGACCTGTTGGAGGAGTTTGCCGGAAAAATGTTTTCCCTGGTCGGTCAGCAGCCGCTCCGGAGCACCTTTGTCCATGACGTAACCTTGGACAAAGGCCTCCACGATGGCTGCTGCCGACTGGTTGGCCAGGGGCCAGGCCATAGGCCAGCGCATAAAGTATTCCACTCCGGTCAACAAATATCTATTGCCCATAGGGGTGGCGGGAAATGGCCCCAGAATATCCAGCGCGACAAGTTTGTTCACTCTGGAGACTCTGATAGACTGCAAAGGCGGGTTTGACTCCCGTGCTGGTGGTTTTCGCTGCGCACACCGAGGGCATGATGCCAACAGATCTGCGACATCCCTCGTCATGCCTGGCCAAAAAAAATCAAGCTGGAGCAAGGCGAGGGTCTTTTTGGTACCCAGGTGGAGGAGGCGCTCATGAGCAGCCCACACCACCCTACCCCGTAACCCAGAAGGGACCACCAGCCGGTGTCGATGGGATTTCCCGTCCCAATGCATCAGCAACCCCGCGTGCATTTCCATGCGTCGGCATCACCCGTCCCCCGCCCCGCCTCCCCGGCGCGACGACGCGACGCGAGGAGGGAGGTATCCTCCATCTGGAGGCGCCCCCATTCATTAACAGGCAAACCCAGCAGGGAATCTTTTCCCTGTTGTGCGATAGAATTTGGAAGCAATGTTTCGTCGTTGGCGGCGGCCGCCAGGACCGGAACCGGCATGTCCCCTGCTGGCTTGCAACGTCCCGACCCCAGGAGGCATGCACATTCGGAGGGGTTGGCATGCGCGACAGAGCGTCCGCGTTGGTGTGGCGAACGCCCTTACGGTAGGTGGTTTCAAAATCAAAATCCTGGAGGATCTCCAACCATCGGGACAATTGTCCCGATGGCTGTTGAACTCGCAGGGCGTACTGCAGTGCCGCAGTGCCGCATGATCTGTGCGGACGGTGAAATGCCGACCGTACAGATATGGGCGATACTGTTGGATGAAATAGACAATTGCCAACAGTTCCCTACGGGTGACACAATATCTTTGCTCCGCTGGAGACAACACCCGACTGCCGTACGCAACCACCCGTTCCATGCGTCAACCACCTGGGAAAGCACGCCCCCAATACCCGTGTTGCTCGCATCGGTGTCGAGCAAAAATGGTTCCGAAAAATCGGGGTAAATCAAGGGAGGAGCTCTTACCAGGGCGTCCCGAAGGGAGCAGAAAGCAGCCTCCTCCTCCTGACCCCAGTGGAACCGAACCCCTTTTGATGTTAAAGCGTGTAGGGGTTTGGCAATCGTCGCAAAATCAGCGACGAACCGTCGGTAATACGACGCGAAGCCAATGAAACTCCTGACCTCTCCCACTGAGGTGGGAGTCGGCCAGGAGCTGACACACTGCGTTTTGGCGGGATCGGTAGCAATACCTGAGCGCCCCACGATGTGCCCCAAATAACGCACCGAATCGCGTAACAAATGAAATTTTTGGGGTTTGAATTTCAAATTAGCAGCCCGCATCTTTAGGAAAACCGCCCGCAACCTCTGGAGATGTTCGTCAAAAGTTTTACTAAAGACGATAACGTCATCCAAATAAATCAGGCACGACTCCCATTGCAATCCAGCCAAAACCAATTCCATTAAACGCTGGAAAGTTGCCGGTGCTGAGTGTAAGCCCATCGGCAACCGGTTGAATTGGAACAGGCCGTGCGGTGTACGGAAAGCAGTTTTAGGCTTTGAATCATCGTCCAGAGGAAGCTGCCAGAATCCCGAAAGTAAATCCAGTGTGGAGAAGAATCGCGCTCCCGCCAAGGCGTCCAGCGATTCGTCCATCCGTGGGAGCGGGTATGCGTGGGCAACCGAAATGTTGTTAAGGCGCCGAAAATCAACGCAAAACCGCAACGAGCCGTCCTGCTTTTTAACCAGGACGATCGGCGCTCCCCAAGGGCTGGTGGAAGGAGAAATGATGTCGGCGGCTAACATGTCATCAATAGCCGATTTGACATGGTCCTTTTCGGCGGGACTTAACCGAAACGGATTCTGGCGTATTGGCGCGCTGTCACCCGTGTCAATATGGTGACGCAGCAGATGAGTGCAACCCAAATCGTATTTGTCCTGACTGAAAACGTCGGAAAATTCCCGCAGTAGCGTTCTAAGCTGTTGGCGCTCTGAATTTGACAGGTCCGTCGATCCCGCACAAAGCGCATCGAGCCACCCTCCATCGCTGTCCGAATGTGGGTGCGGCCGGGGAGCAGTGCCGACGTGATTCGCAACAGGTTCCTCGCAGGGCACCGGCGTCGCGTGAGCAAGCACCGTCCCTTGAGGAACTACCACTGTCTGCGACCCCACATTGAGGACCGCGATGAAAGGGTCCCCGTCCCCTCTTACGACGGTCTGGGCCGGAATCAAATGAGGTCCACTAACCCTGGCCCTAGATGGTCCCAGCAGAATTCCCTGGTCCCCAATGCCCTCAGCGAAGGGCCGACGAAGTTTTAGAGGCACCAACATTTGAGCTCCCGGTGGCACACGAACTGTTTTAACGATGAACGCTGGTACAGTTACGAACGCCGTCCGAGCCGCAGTAGGGGAAGGCAGGAACGCCATGCGTCATCCCGACGGGAGCTCAATGCATCCCTGGTCTATTAAAATACGAATCGGCATTTTGCCCAAGAAGTCCGTCCCCAGCAGGCACGGAACCGCCAGCGAGGAGGAAACAAAAATCGGGCCCGACAATTTGATATCCCCGATACAAATTTGCGCTCGAATCTGTCCAATGATGCCAAGAGAGCCCCCGTTAGCAGCATAGAATGGGACGTTAACCGGCAGTAAAGGACGGCTCTGGACAGGTAGAATATTGTAAATGAGTTCGGAAATGATGGTCGCCGATGCCCCCGTATCGACCAGGATGCGTACCTCCACCCCGTCAATGTGTCCCACCACGGCTGACGACCCCGACGACGCGGCCACAACGCGATGGGCCAACATGGACCACTGCCTGGGTTCGATTTGAGTCCCCATAGTGGTGCGTGTTGGCCCGTCGCAGCGCAATGTCGGCCCCCCGTTCGTTGCGGTGTGCGAGTGTGTGACGAGTGTGTGCTTGGGCCAAACATGAAGGGTGCCTCGACTCGCCGTATTATGTTGATGGAGCTTGGGAGGAGGAGGGCCGGCGTCCTGTCGAGGCGTCGTCCCGCGCTGCCGAGGAGAGCGGCACCCCGAGGCGACATGGCCCCGGACGCCGCAGTTGAAGCAACGCGGGAGCGCCGGCGGCGATGACGGACGGTCGAAGCGGCTCGACCCATCCCGGCCCGACCGTGCTCCCGTCCCCTGCTGCCGTCGACGGTCGACGGCGTAAACCTCCTCCGCCGTGAGGGTGGCTGCAGCCACCGCACGCCCGGCCGCTGCCCTGCTGGCTTTCCGACGCTGTGACAGCAGGTTGGCGTGGAGGAGCCGCGCAGCCTGGAGGGAACTCATCTCCGTGTCCTCCTGTGCAACGACGGCGATGTCCAGGTCGTCTGCCAGCAGGAGGATTTTTTCTGTGACCATGGCGTCCACGCCGTCGTCGTCCATTCGAGGGAAGGCCGTCTTCGCCAGTGCCAGGAGACTCGTCCTGTACGCCAGGGGCGACTCCTTTGCACCCCGCTGGCGATCGTAAAACTGCTGCCTGCATTCCGCTGAAGGTCCGTAGACCCCGGCCAGCAACTGCAGCGCCATCTGTAGCGTGGAGCGCTTCTCCCTCGGCGCCGATGTAAGGGCGGCGAGTGCGTCGCTGTCGAGGAGCGCCGGCAGCGCGCAGAGAGCCTCAGCATCCGACCACCGTGCCATTTCTTGGTGGGCGAGGAAGCGTCGCTGGAAGCCGCCCCAGTCGCCCTCCGCGCCAACAAACTCTTTGAGCGGAGGCAGCCGTTGGTGCAGCGCAGCGGTCGCCATGGAAGCTCGCAGGCTCCTGTCCCCGTAACTCGGCTGCGCTTCGGCGCGAACGGCAGATGGTATCGCCTGTCGCAGCCGTGATGACGCTCCCTCCGCTGGCGGTGACGCGGCAGCCCCAGCGAGAGCGATGTTGGACCCGAGGTTCAGGCCGGCCACGCCCTCAGCAGCTGCTGCGGCGATGGCGGGAGATTCAAAGTTTGAATCCGTTGAGATGGCGGGAAGGCACATCGGACGTCGGTTCTCCTCGCCCCTTGGTGGTCCACCAGCCCCCAGCCGCGTGATGTGTTCGAGTGTGGCAGCAGCGGCGTAAAGCAGCTCCGCCAGCCTCGCATGAGCCAGCCTCAGCCCTTCTGATGGCGGCTCCTCTTCATCCTGATGCCCCGGTAAGAATGCGTCCGGCCCCGGCTGCACGATGTCTTGTTGAGCCGTCTCGGGCTCGACAATTTCAGCGGTGTCCTCCACCTGCGGTACTCCGGCTCGAGCTGTCCGGCGCGTGTCCATGTTCGTAGTTGTTCTGACACCAGATGAAGTACCGTTGATGACTCTTGGACACCGTTGGTGATGCACACGTATTTATTCCGTACAAGTAGTCACAACTGTCGACATACAATACTAGAGGGGGTATCGGCCCCCTCACCCGGCTAGCTGGGAATACACTGCTAGCTATCTCTGACCTACCTCCTAGTCCTCCACTAACGGGCTAGGGGAGGCTGTCTGGCCCGACACTGGTAAGTCGGGCTACGGTACCCGGAGTCCCAGAGCACTAGCTCTGGTTCTCGGGACCACGCCGCTGGCTCGGTCCTGCGCGGCCCTGACAAGGGCGGCGACCCAGGGGAGTCCAGGGCTCTAGCTAGACGATCTTCGGTCTTCACTGGTTTAGCTTTAACATTCTGCCCCGAGCCCTCTGACACATCCCCCTTTATACTCCACCCCCGCTGAGGGGTGGGGCCCCGGGCTGCCTGGTGCGGACGTCGTTGAGAGCACCCCCCCCGTGCACTCACGTAGCCCCGCCCACTGTGTTTGTTTCCCATAAGCTGCCATGCATAACGGCTCTCTCTCTAACACCCCTACACAGGTGAAGTAAGTGTTGGTATATCAGTGCCTTACCAACGAAGGTACATCAGGATTCAGTTCCTGTTGTACCAGGTCTTCAATCATTGCAATAGTATCAGGTACGGGTACCTTGGTGAAGAGGAAGACTACATCGAAACTGACAAGCAAATCCTTAGGGGACAGAGATATGTCCTTGATTAGTGAAACCAAGTGGGCCGAAATAAGTACAGCTGAGGTGGTCTTGCCCCGTGAAGGGAAGCAGAGTCTCAGACAGAAATTGTGCCAGTCTGTAAGTGGGTGAGTTGATGGTGGAGACGACAGGATGGAGTGGAGTGCACTCTTTATGAATTTATGGAAGGCCGTAAAATCTGGGTGGTCTAGCAGCCGAAGATTGTAGAGAGAGAGCTGTTTGGTGGGTTCGATTAGGGAAGTCGAATAAGTGATGATTTTGTTGGTTTTAGTAGCCAGGCTATTGGTATGGTCTCTATTAATTTTGGTATAGCAGCCATAATTGAGAAGGTCCTGAATTGTGTTGTTCTATTTGGTTTTATCCATCATGACAGTGGCATTGCCCTTGTCGGCTTAGAGGATGACAATATCATCTCTCTTTTATTAATTGGGCGAGTTCTAAACGCTCGTCCTTGCTAATGTTGCCAATGGGTTTCTTAGAATTCTTGAGGATAGCAGCGATTTCAGACCTTGCAACGTCTACCGGGATGTGTCCCAGAACTTTGAGGGCTACGTCGACCTGCGCAATGATGTCATCCACTGGGATTTGTTTGGGGGTGACTGCAAAATTTAACCCCTTAGCTAGTACCGATTTTAGGCTGTCAGAAATTGGGCTGTTACTGTGATTGATAACAATCTTGTTAACATCTAACTTTTCCCAGTGTGGTTCGGGTTCTTTTTTGACACGAGGTGGAATTTGGCAATCAGGTTAACTCTGTTTTTAGTTGACATTGAAGCAGCTGAAGAAACAGCCCACACACCTTTCTGCGTGCCTATGTGTGTGTCTCTCTGCTTGTCTTTATGTGAGTCTCTCTCTGCTTGTGTGTCCGTCTGTGTGTCTCCGTGTCTATGTTTTGTCTCTCTCTATCAAATTTAGCAATCTTTGAAATAACGTAATTAACCAGGTGGGGTGTTGACTGTTTTGTTGGCCGACTCTCTGTGTTGTATTGCATTAGATTTACAAGTTTACTGTGTTTGTTTTCTCATTCATTTGGACCTGATGATGGTTGCTTGTGTTGCAATCGAAACGTCGTATTTTATTATTGAATTTATTTATTTCTACGTGACTTTACCGAAAGAACCAAATAATAATTCCTGCAGTCACAAAAGCTTCGAATCTAGTTTGAACCCATAGAAAACCCATCCAGGATCAGAGGAGTACACACAAACCCCATGCAGAAAGGCACCCGATTCAGGAATATAACACAGAACGTCTAAGCTGTGAGGCACAAGTGTTACTACTGTGCCACCCCGCCTATCAAATTGAATACCCGAATTGAAATAGAATAAAACATCATGGTGAAGGGAGTAGGGTGGCACTGCTATGACTCTGGAGCCTAAAAGGTTGATAGAATTTCGATTTAAAGCTTTCGTGACTGCAGGGATTCATCTTCTTGGTTCTTTCGGTAAAGTTTGATAGAAGTAGCCACCATTGTGATTGGCTAGCTGGTCTGCCATCTGACAAGGGAAATACAAAGTTTGACGCAAAATGTAGGAAGTTTTACTTGATTTGGTTAGCCAGGTCACTTGGTGCATGTGTGATGGGTGGTGGCGCACGGACAAGAAACTAGCTTTCAGTTGTGATGACTCTAGGCTAAAGGCGGTTTGTCTTCATTTTGTAGACAGGCCACCACTGGCTCATGCAGCTTTATGGAACGAGGGGAAAAGGTTGAATGTATCCCAAAAATTCTAGATTTGAAGCTTTCGTGACTGCAAGGATTCATACTCTTATTTGCTGTGCCTTTTTACACCTGATGAGGGAGGCTTGTGTTGCCTCCGAAACGTCGTGATTTAATTTAGTTGTTTTCATTTATTTTATTTTATTACTTGTTTTACCTACGTGACTTTACCGAAAAAAACAGAGAGTATGTATCCCAAAAACTCCAATGAAAGTACACCCAAACCTATACTCTCAACTTATTCCCTCGTGCATTCTCGAACTCACATGTACCGTGAAATAATGTCTCAGCCACTTCTAGGCAACCGATGCTGTTCTGGATAGCTACACTGGGGTATTGCCACAGTGATTGACACTATAACGCATCTCTTCCGCTCTGTGATACCACAGAACCGAAGTAGTTATGGTACTTTATGATGCATGGACCTTAGCACAGTCCGGTATGCTTCGTAGCAGTCAGTGCAGTGCAGATAGCTGTTCACAGCGCGATGCCGCAGCGAATGACCACACGACAGCAGTTGCAGCTGACATCTGATGAACAACGGCCCCGTTAGAGTGCTGACGCAGTCGCGGGCCATTAATGATAGCACAGCAAATTGAGCTGAGTATAATTGTATCTTGTGTTAGTTTAATGGCAGTGAATCTTGCACAAAAGGTCGTCATCAAACACTTTACTACATTTCACTGTAGCACTGTATATAACTGACCTTAAATTTGTTAAAATTCACTGCTCTGATACTTTAGTCTCTTCTGCTTTCAGTCGCTGGGGTTGAAATAAATTGAAATTCGATACAATATCTTGAAAATCACCGACAAATGTCTATTTTATCATAATGTAGAAGCATAAATTAGACTTACCTTTACTCTCAAGTGCTGAAGAAATAAATAAAGCCACTAAATCCACTTTTAATTATTTATTCGATTCACTTTCAATAAAGAAACTTCAAACTTAAAGCGAATTTGCGAAAAAAATATTTCCGCTCGACCTTCTTCTGCGTGAGTGATGGACACGACGGGCGATGTACTCACATCGCAGATATCACGTATGTAGCAGCTTTGTGAATGTCACCAAGCAATGCCGGCTCTAGCAAGGCATGGCGTGCAATGCACCGTCATCGTGGCCACCCCGTAGGTGGGTGTAGTACCAGCCCTAGTGAGGGCTTGGTAAGCGCTAGGATAAAGCAGTGGCACCACGCATGGCGTTCAGTGCTGTCTCCTACCGGAGGGAGTGGGAGAGTGTCAGCCCAGGGACGGGGTTACCCTGGGCCATTGCACTTTGGTTGACCCCGAAGGTACGTGACCAGTAAAGTCTACAGGGGGGCCCCCAGGTGGGAGCTAAAGGGTGGTCACGTGTCCGGGGAGAGTTGTCTCAAGAAGAGTCAAGAGAGAGCCAGAGCTCTCTCGAAGGTGGGCGGGGCCAAGGGCAGAGCCGGCCCCGACCCGGGAGCATATAATCCGGGTCCCCACAGGGACCAGGGTTCAGCATTGCTACCGTAATCTGAAGCTCTATGTTCTACGTCAAGAAGAGTCCACAACATGCGGTCTAGGACCCGAGCTGGGGTCCGGTCCATTGTAACTCCCAGTGTGTTAGTGTAGTTAGCCGGGTGGTCCACCACCTTAAGCTGTTATCTGGTAAAGGGGCAGCTACTCCTTTGTGTATTCGTGTTGGTGTAATAAATGTGTTGCCTCTTAGAAATACGTCTGCGACTCAGTTGGGCCCACTACAGTAGTAATACTTTTAATAAATATATCTACACCGTGCTGATAGTGCATGGATATGTAGTTATCGAGTAACTATTTACCCCGAGTTGATTATGGCTTGTGACTTGATTGGCACAGCCCAGTGCAGTGGGTGTTCTCTCCTCTGTGTGGATGTTCTCTTCGAGTTCTGCTTATCTCAACTTATTCACCAACAACTCTTGACACGTTACCTCTAAAACAACTGCAAATTTTCAAATCTCACATTTTTTTGTTTTTATTGTAACTCGTCATTAGCCCGGTACAACGCACAAAACCGTGACGCAGGGAGGGGGCACAGGAACTCCACGGACAAAAGCCCAGTCTCAGTGCTCCTGGGTTGAAGGAAAAGCTACTGAAGTTACACAAGCTACAGTGTGAATCTCTATTGTGATCACGTGTAGGGAATTCTGGATTGCAAGGGTAATGCAATCCACGTCCATTGTAACATGTTCACACAATTGCTGTGCACTGCCAATGCGAAAGCTACGCGCACGAGTTGAGTCGCACATAAATCAGTGAACCTGTGGGCTGGGACGCGTCAACGCGCTCTCTGTTTGTACAGTTCGTGCTCTTTTGTTACTAATAAGATATTTTACAAATAGACAACATTTAGTACTTCAGCTCGTCAGAAAATGCCTTCAGTCTTCCACATAAAATGAACCTCGCCCTTCATCCTCGGCTTTATATTCATGGTGTTTCTGTTTCAACTTTAAAGTCGTAATTTTTAAGTGATTAATTTGTTAATATTGAAATGTAATATATACCATGTTCATTACCTAAGTGTTAGGTGTTACTTACGTGCCAATGCACTAACACGTTACGTTTAGGTGCAGTCTGTCGACCACCTCCCATAACCGGTAAGGTTCTCAAACTAATTATCCCGGCTTGGAGAAGATTTTGCCTTATTTAATCACGTAAACATCGATATATCCAATCATATAAAACTTCTCTTTTACAATAGACGATAAGGCAAATTACAATGCTATGTACACAAATACGTAGAGACAATGATATTCATAACTTCCACCTCCAAAGCGTCTTTCACACCAATACATTACCAATACCAATACAATCTAACCCCAAAGGATACAAGAAGTGGAAACGCCCTTAAAATTGTTGCGTCTCAAGCCACGATTTAATCAAACGGGGGGGGGGGGGGATCAGCAGAGTGAACGTCCCGTGGAAGTGAATGCCATGGTCTTGGGGTCATACGAGGTCACCCATCGTTTCGAGACGTGACCTCGGCACACACTATGTCTACAAAAACAAATACATCTCAGAGGCACAATCCACCACAACAGTGCTTAATGCGTGTTACACATTGTTGCTGTTTTGTGCTTGCATAGACCCTGGAGGTCATGTCAAGTCATCTTACATACTCTTAGGTTTTTTCGGTAAAGTCACGTAGGTAAAAAATAAAATTAAAATTAATAAAATTAATAATAGAAATAAAATAAAATAATAAATCACGACGTTTCGGAGGCAACACAAGTCTCCGTCATCAGGTGGGACCGTCACAGCTCGATTTACTGTATCAAGTGAGGCAGAGATTCCAAGATACAAGTTCTTAAATACAAGTTAAGGGGGAGGAGGAGGGGGGAGGGGGCTTATCTGAATGTGGTAGCCAATGAATGGAACGTATTGGGAGGGGGGGGGGCTAAAAGAGAACAAAAGGTGCACGTGCACCTGTTGGTGCACGTGCACATGCACCTATTGGTGCACATGCACCTGTTGGTGCTACAACGCTGTGGGCTGACAATCAAATATAAAAAAGGAGAGTACTGTTAAACGCTGGGGATGTTAACACTCGGTAAAGTAAAATAGTGCATGTCAAATGAGATGGTCCAAAAATGCGTAGTTAAATCGTTTTTGCATGGTTAATAACATATTTCCAATGATTACTCAGTTTGTACCCATCATCACGGTTGAAATTATGTCTGTGTTTGTATATCTGGATAGCTTCGTTTACAAACCTTTGATGGTAGCCAGAGGGTTTGCAGAGCACCTTGGTCTCGGAAAAACAATATCATGAGAGCCCACAGCATTGTAGCAATGATCGGCAACGGCGGAAGACTCAATTTTGCCGTGTTTCAGATCTGACTTGTGCTCACGGACACGATCAGAGACATGACGTTTCGTTTCCCCAATGTAACAATCACCACAGCTGTAACTCAGTTTATAGTCTCCAGGGTATTGCAAGTCAGGGATGACATTCTTCACAGATGGAATTAGATCACGGATTTTATGTACTGTACTGAATCGGACTTGGATCTTATGTTTGTTTAGAATTTTGGAGATACTCTGCTTCCCTTCACAGGCAAGACCTCTTCGGCAGCACTCAACTCAACCCAATTAGTCTCTATGGTCAAGGACATGGTACTATCTCCTGATGATATCCTCGTCAGTTTTGATGCAGTATCTCTGTTTACCAAAGTCCCAGTGCCTGACACCCTAACAATAATTGAGGACTTGGTCCAACATGGATTGAATTCGGATGTACCTGCGCTGGTTAGGCATTGCCTCACCAACACTTATTTTACCTGGAATGGCACCTTCTACAAACAGAATGAGGGTACGCCTATGGGCTCCCCCTTGTCACCAGTGATAGCCAACATGTTCATGGAACAGTTTGAATCAGACGCCATCCAGACATCCACCCTGTGTCCTTCCTTGTGGAAGAGGTATGTGGATGACACTTTCGTCATTTGGCCACATGGCCTCCCAGCATTGAACCACTTCTTGGACCACATATATTACAGACACCCATCCATCAGATTCACCATGGAAGTGGAGAAAGATGGCAAACTACCATTCTTAGATATTCTGTTTGAGAGGAGACCTGACGGATCCTTGGGACATTCTGTCTACAGGAAAGCCATCCACACAGATTCCTACTTGAAACCTGATTCTCACCACCACCCATCTCAAAAGAATTATCTCATGAAAACGCTATACCACAGAGCTCATGGCATTTCTGACCAACACCACCTGGCGAGTGAATTAAGACATGTACATCGGGCCCTCAGGATGAACGGATACTCTGACCGCACCATCCGCCAAGCTGTTTCTCCCACCATACAGAAACAGCCACTTGAAACTCCGATCAAAACTATCACGTTGCCATACATACCAGGCGTGACCAAAAAGATCTCCAAAATTCCAAACAAACATAAGATCCAAGTCCGATTCAGTACAGTACATAAAATCCGTGATCTAATTCCATCTGTGACGAATGTCATCCCTGACTTGCAATACCCTGGAGTCTATAAACTGAGTTGCAGCTGTGGTGACTGTTACATTGGGGAAACGAAACGTCATGTCTCTGATCATGTCCGCGAGCACAAGTCAGATCTGAAACACGGCAAAAATTAAGTCTTCCGCCGTTGCCGATCATTGCTACAACGCTGTGGGCTCTCATGATATTGTTTTTTCCGAGACCAAGGTGCTCTGCAAGCCCTCTGGCTGCCATCAAATGTTTGTACACGAAGCCATCCAGATATACAAACACAGACATAATTTCAACCGTGATGATGGGTACAAACTGAGTAATCATTGGAAAGATGTTATTAACCATGCAAAAAAGATTTAACTACACATTTTTGGACCATCTTATTTGACAGGCACTATTTTACTTTACCGAGTGTTAACATCCCCAGCGTTTAACAGTACTCTCCTTTTTGTATTTGTCAGCCAACACTGGGTAAAACAACATGGGCATTTTCGTTCTCTTCTAGCATGTGCACCAACAGGTGCATGTACACCTTTTGTTCTCTTTTAGACCCCCCTCCCAATACGTTCCATTCATTGGCTACCACATTCAGATAAGCCCCCTCCCCCCTCCTCCTCCCCCTTAACTTGTATTTAAGAACTTGTATTTTGGAATCTCTGCATCACTTGATACAGTAAATCTAGCTGTGACGGTCCCACCTGATGACGGATACTTGTGTTGCCTCAGAAACGTCGTGATTTATTATTTTATTTTATTTCTATTATTACTTTTATTAATTTTAATTTTATTTTTTACCTACGTGACTTTACTGAAAAAAACCTAAGAGTGAATCCTTGCAGTCACGAAAGCGTCAAATCTAGAAAAAAAGTCATCTTACATCCTGCCTATAACACCATGCAACATAGCAACGTGTGTTTATCAGGCCTGACTATATTGATGCGACTCTTAAATTCAATTTTTTTTACAGAGTTTGCCTGTTAATAATACAATTCTGCTGTAAATAATGTAGGGTTTCAATAAATTATCTGAAAAAAAATATTCCAAATTCAAAATATACGAATTTCAATTTAATATATATATGGCAAACTATATTACTGTATGTTAATATCATTTATTTGAAACAATCATTTCATAAAGCATTCATTTCGAAAAGAATAACATTAACATTTCCAGTTTAAATGTGGATGGAATAATTCCTCTATTTCGGTGGCTCTCAAGAGAAAAATAATATAAAAAATTCCTGCCAAGTTCACTTTCGTTTATTCTTAGGCACGAATTTACTTCAGGCTCAGCAGATCCGCCACAACCGCAAAAGCAGTTCCATTAAATGGTGACACCATGCAGACACCTTCATCCAGCAGTGGATTTTTTCATGTCTGCTGATGATTATTGCTTTTACTGGCTATGAATAATGGTGAATGTTTTTCGTGTGTAGTACTTGTTATTCAAGTACTTCACAGTCACTATGCTCAGGCTGTATGCTCAGATCAATAAATGTCAATGATCCATCAACACTGCCAATATATAGTCCCGGGTAGAGAGGCTGAGAGAACTGATGCTTAAATCTGTGTAAAAGTAGCATGGAGTCGGTGTTGTAAAACGACATCATCCCAGCCTCCCAGTCAAGGTGAATCCCGACTCTCTGTGGAGACTCTCTCACCGACAATGACGTCTTAACAAAACCATGCTGTACTGAATATTTGTCGTGATTTTTTATTAAACACCATGACTCCTCAGTCAGTCCCAAGATGGACTCTGGGATTTTCCTGTATGCAACACCAACTCGACATAATGCTGCATTTTTCACGTCCACCTCCCAGTAGTGCTGACCCGATGAGAAGCTCTCAGAGCACAGGGCTTGGTAACGAACGTAATAATTTATTCCATAAACAGGGTGACCCTGAGAGACGGGAATCCGTGTCACCATCCTTAGATCTGAAGAAATGTTGAGACGATCATGGGTTGAGTTCGGGTTTAAAGTTGGTGAGCACCCATCTGCAGTAAAAAAAAAAGTAATACTACATGTATTATACAAGTACAATATCATAAATAATTACGTGAATCATATAAATCAACACGTTAAATATACACATTTTCACCATTTATTACTGAAATAATGTACTATATGCATAGTAAGAATAAAAGACGAAGACTCAATAATAAGTGTAAAAATAACAGATGCATGTTGCATGAGTTGCACGTAGTTCTTTCGTTGTCCATTAATAATAAAAACCTGCTTCGTGAGTTTTAATGAGACGCTTAAGCAGAGTTTGTCAACAATACCACGTGATTGGTCAAATAATAATTAATCAGATAATAATCACAGCATTGCCACGTCATACGAATAAGGAACGAGTATCTCAAGGCACGGGACAATAGAGGACATTATGTTGAGGGACCTGAATCAAATTTAGCCTCTAAGGACATGGTTTTCACAAACCAATTCAGTTTGCATAGGAATCCATCATAGGCCAATCACTGGCCTTCCTCTAGCATGTGCATGTTAGACATGTTTGCCTGGGCTATCACAACTGCCAATCTTTGTCGAAAAACACTTATCTGCTGACAATGTGATTTTGGATCAGGCAAGAAATTTTCTACAAATGCACAATTCACCTGAAATGTTTTTCTGTTACAAAAATGTGGTATAAATATGAACGGCGCCCACTAAATGAATAACTAATTAATGATATGAGTTTACCACTAAGCTATCTTAGACTCATGGTTATTACCGCACGCGTGATGCTGTTGGCGTATTACGTCCATCATAATACTTTAGTTTTATAATGTTGACAATTAAGTGAGCACAGCTGAAACTTGTTCGGTAAAATAAATATGAAGCGTATTTTTCTAAATATATCAAGTCGTTCATAATTGAGGCCTCATAATATAAATAAATAAGTAATAATATAAGTGTAAAATACATAAAACTGAAACTCAAATCACAAAAGTCAAATAATAATGTAATGTAAGTGTGTCTCTCTGCTCTCTGTTCACTCTGAGGAAGGTAAATTCCCTAAACGTTACCCTATTATAGGTTGAAGCAATTCCATGTGGCAGAAAGGGGCTGGGTATTTACCCATACAATCTACTTGTGTACACCTTCCACTCTTGTTGGCTAGACCTAAGGTGATGGAATGATAGCTAAAATAGCATACCTGTCAACTCATACGGTTTACCTGTTTTCTCGTTAAGGGAAATTAAGTGTTCGGGTTCATACGGCGTACAGCCGTTTCAATATGGGCAAAAACATGTTTTGTCTATTTGTTTGTGTTTCTCCCATGTGATGGAACTTTCTAGGATGAATGTTGAGATTTATAAGGGCACGGGGTGACGAATAAGGTCTGAATTGGTCTGTAATAAGGTCGGCACTAATAACGGGTTGACAGGTATCAAACAGCCGCATGAATTTGGCCCTTTACATTTATCAGAATCATAATATTTATTCATACTGGAGGAATACTAAGAGATATAAAGCATTTTTCACAGATGTCCAGTAGGGCGGGTCAGAACGTTAAAACAACAAGCAATACAAACACATGATGGTAGTGCAAAGTATAAGAAAGGTAACCAAATCACAAAATCTAGAAATAAAAGTAAGCTATTTTTGTATTTTAATGGGTAAAGCCCACTGAGCTATTAGATTATTTTTCAGAGGCGACCTGATGACAAATTATAGCTCAACAAAATAAAACCCGAGGACCCGGAGAAAAAACCCACATTATAACAGGGAGAACATGCAAACTTAAAATATACGGGTGTCAGGGATAGGATCAAACCCCATACCTCCTGCATACCAATTGAGTAAGATAACATCTCACCACCATGGCGCCCCTTAAATAAGTAGAACATTAATTAGGTATATATGTTCAAATTGCATAAGTACATCAATTCCCAAGGTAATACATTGAAATTGAACTATCAGTCCATGGGTAATAATCAAAGTTACAAATCACATTTGCAAATGGGGCTGTATTCAGCTCAAATATTTCGCTTCATATTAACTCGAATTCCATTAGAAATATTCTAACTTCAAGCTGTAAATAGTGAAGCAAAATAAATCATTTAGCAAAGACAACTCTTTCGAGGAACATAATGAAAATTATAGCTAGAACCCCTTCAAGACATTGCACACGCAGAATACATACATTTGAGTAGTCTTAACCGTTCTTCATCTGGTAAAAAAAATATATTAAGTTAATTGTTCAATCAGAGAAGATCACACAAAAAACAAGAAAACAATGAGGTTATTGTGTAAGGAAATATAAAAGCAATACATATTCAACAGTACACACCTTTTTCAAAAATTAGGTAATAATCGACACATGTATAAACAAAATCAATCCCAACATTTAAAGTGACATAGACGAAGTGGTTAAGTGGTTTGGAGAAAATACCAAAAATGACGGATAATTTAGAGGCAAAGCAAGCACGCAAGTAGCAAGCCAGCATTAGGAGAGGTTTATCTACCATTGGCAACATAGTAATTTCAATCAGATAATGTAAAATACAAATGTATATATATATTATCATTATGCCTAGCCTTTGTATAATATCAAAATTACTTGAGTTGGTGGATATTGGTGCAGTATTTAACGTTTGCACGAAGAAAGGTTCCAGGAAAAAAAATACAATGTCGTATGGATGTATGGTACAGCTACAATGAGATTTTATGAAGTAACAAAATTTAGAGCAGAAAAGACGTGAGTTCCACACTCTCCAAAGACATTTCCTGCAATAATAGAACATGATTTCCAAACTGTTTTTTCGAGAAATTAAATCGAAAAAATATATTATTAACATTTAAAGGTTTTATCATTACGCAGTCATTACAACACGGTAAATCAATCACGATGAATCTATGAAGAACGTATTAAAGACGGCTGCAAAGTTGAGCTCAAGGCCAATATAAATAAACATGCGCTTGATATGGGCTAAACAATGTGTAGGCAAATAATACAACACAACACTTTGCAAAGTTATTGATTGAGGATCTGGATCACATTGACAAAATACAGGTGGTGGACGAGAGCAGCGGGAATTGAGGACATTTGATCTTGCAAAGCGATGCCCGAATGTCTCCAGAGACGAAGAATAAAGAAGCAGTGGGTTGTATCTGCTGTGACACCATGCGGATGTAGAAAATACTGCACCTTTGTCAACAACGTGAGGGTTTAGACAAATACAGCATCTTTATCAGCAAGTAGAGGCCGTAGCCGTGGAGATGTCACACTAGGTGACCTATCTCAATGTGTGACAGACACAATTTGGAATGTGGTCAGTGGCATCATGCGCATAGATCACTTACCTTTATAATTCTTGAGGCGATCTTGTTCTAATAACAACATTAACTTTTAGTGAACACTGTGGGCTTAAAATAAAGCATCACAGTGATTACTTCGAAGAAAAATGCATCAAATCAAAAGATTAGCGAAATTATGAATGTTGTAGCAAATGATAACACAATTTGTAATATATATACTTTCACTTTACTCTGTATTTTAAATACGACGAATGAAAATTCTGAATTTACTGCCCAGAGCATAGCGAAGCTCGTTATGTCAGTAACCCTGCTCTGTGGAAAAAATAAGATTCTCTGTTATTAACTTCTCAGCCACATCGTACATGGAAAACTTACCAGCATATAGTAACTCGCGTTCTTGCTCTGATGTAAAAACAAACACATCAACACAATTACCAAACAGTTAAGCGCAGGGCATGCTTCATGCAGTGAATCATGGAGAACAAATGACAATACACTGCAGTTGACACATTTTACATCTATGAGTGGTTAATTTATCTGTGTATTGCCCTCTTTTATTTCCGCTATTGCCGATCCCATCTTGGGCTGCCCACCGGTAACATAGAACTTCATAGCCCGTCAAGCTCTTCCAGCTTCAATCGAACGTCTGTGTCTATTTGTCTTGCAAATCAAGTTATATCATGATTCGTCGACTGTTATATAAACAATTAAATAAAGTTTTGTCTAAATGATCAAATCCATCCGTTTGGACCCCGTGGGGTTATTGTTCAGTGTTTGTGGATAATAGTGTTGTATATATTCGGTCTTGAAAAATAATAAAAATAATAAAAATGAAATGAAAAAAAGTGTAATTATCCGAAATAATGAAAAATTTAAGGTAATTATGCAAATTATGGATTTATGTTAATTAGGAAGGTGCAATTGTATTAGGTTATGGAAGTGTAATGTAATTATGCTAATTAGGCTCGGCTTCGTTGTCTGGGGTTGTATTATCAATCGGGATAATGCAGTGATTCTCACTTTAACTTTTACTGATTATGCCTTAGTGTGTTTATGTCAGGTCTCCAAATTCAGATCTCACCGCAGGAAACAGTTCTTATAAAGAAAATTATTATGCATGAACTTAGAAAGGCACCACTCAGACACTTCTGTGTTAAGCAATTTTAATATTAAAAAAACATAACATTCGAATATGCGAACTCTTATGCCAGGAATGTCAACAAAGTACTCCTGGAGATGTCCTCCTCATTGATCCGTACATTTAACCCTCAATGATTTCGTTTGTTAAACTGGGTAACGGAACAATTGGCTCATTCCCCAGAGTAAGGTGAGCATATTAGGCGATAGGAAAAAGTCCTTAAAAATTAATGAGACAATATTCATCCGAACAGTAATAAAGAAACAAGTCCCGAAAGCAAAGTAGACCTCAATGAATGCATTGGTAAGATTATGCAATTAACGAAATGGTTTGGAACAATGGTGTGCGGCAGTTTGCCTGCTTCAGTAAATGCTTATCAATTGGCTAATGCTTCAATAAATTTGCGGGCAATGTTATGTGATCAAAAGAAAGATTTTAACACAATAGTCTCCCTTGAGTGTGTAGATTCGCAATATAGATGTTTATAAATGTTTAGTTCCATCAATGAATTCATTGGTACAGTTAGGCTATTAACAAAATGAATGACTAAAATACTTATAAACGACCGTATCCATATATAAGGTGAAAAAGAGTAATATAAGTAATAATACAAGCCACTTATGTAGACTGCAGTCTGGTTCTTAATCTGAGAGTGTACTGGCAGTCTATAATGTCGATTTAATCTTGTCGCTAAGTTTAGAACTTTTACCATTGTAAAAAAAAATAAACGCCAGTTGTAATGTCCGATTGCCCCTGCTCTGCGTCCATGGAGATCTGAATGGGGTGGTGCAACGACCGTTTCAGAAAGTTTCGATTTGAAACCAGGCAGTTCCTCCCGGGCCAGCGAGTCTGGAGATTTATATGTGAAACTGTCCAAAACGTCCGTGGAGGTCTGTCTCATCGTCCCCCTCACCGTTGATATTTCCCAGATTGCCATTAACCTCCCTTTGCCCCGGGGTTTTATTATGTAATGGCCTCCAGCTGCTTGGTGTGGCTTGTGGGAGGTAGTGGGGTGAGGGGTGAGGGTGTGCCTCACCCTTTTCGTGCCCCATGCTACACCCCGATTGATTATTATAAAAAAAATTGGCAGAATTATTCTTAATAACATTTTTTTGTAAAAAGGCCTATATACAACAAAAGTAAAGTCATTCATGTTACAGTTTAGGTAATTATTGTGAGAATAAAAAACTGACGAAAATATCATGCCCAGAATGCCTTCAGCGAAGGCCGCATATCCACTTATGATTATTGTTATTATTTTACCTCGTGCTCATGTGATTTAATTTCAAAACCAGTTTCAGACCCGCATTCAAATATTTCTAAATGGGCGCTGACATTTTAATGCAAATGAAGAAAATATTTGCGTACAGAACGTACCTTGTGAAAGAGCCCACTTCTTTTTGTCTAAAATCAAAACAAATTATTAATTAACAAACATAAAAGTCTTAGTTCTGCTGATTCCAAATCGCAGGTACAAAATACAGGGTAATTTAAAATAGTTTGCGGAGCCAAGCAGGATTGAATTTTTTATTCAGGTTGAGGGGTCCATGGTAACATAACCAGGCAGAGTGAGGGGCCCAGCTTTTTGATGAGGAAGTCGGCACGTTTTTAAGCTCTGAACTAAGTATTAATCCAGTCAAGTTGTAGCCCTCGAAACACAATAGTTGTGAGTAAATACTATTACTGATGTAGATGACATGAGTGTATTTGTAAATTCCATGCAATGACCAGCTAATTTTAAGTTGAAGACTGATGGCAAACGTGCGTGAAATCGTTCGCTTGCATCAACTTTGAGGATAAGTCCAGGGCTCTCTGGAGCGAGGATTAAGAAGTCTGCCTTTCTCATAAGCCCTCGGTTATAACGCATGGGCAGTGATATTTCAGCTCAGTCTGTACTGTACACTAGCTAGAGTGATGAAGTATGGCTAGAGCGTGCTTAAGATAAGTGTAACTGCTGAAAAAAAGTTTTTGTTACGTGTTCAGTCAGCTAATGACTGTATTTTGTTAGTATGATACATTTTACCCTGTAATGGATTCTGTAATGGATCCTTCAGAACTCCACTGTGGTGAGGATCGCGCGCAATAAATGCGAAGTATTCCAGATGATGGCACAAGGTTTCGACTGGATTCATGTGCCAAGGCTCACTGTCTGAATGGATGCGCTAATATCATGTAAACTGTAGTCAGACCAGTACTTGTAAGCAATATTCTCATTTTTTAGATACAAGTTTTAGAGGGCTTTAATTATTTTTAAGGTAGATTAAAGCAACATGTTTCCACCTCTGATAGGACCACTTTTAATAGTTGTTTCAGTATCCTACATCTCTTCTTGTGCAATTTAGAAGCTGATGTTATTAATCACCAGTAGACATGATCAATCCTATTGATCAATCATTTTGATCATGTGGAGGGAGAAATTGGAGGACCCAGATAAAAATCCACCCGATCACGGGGAGAACATGTAAACTCCAAATATATAGGCGTCAGGGGCGGGATCAAACCCACGGGTTTCTGTTTACAGGCAAGTCCTCCTGCAGCCACTGCCATCTCTCTCGTGTCCTGCGCACATGCTGGTTTTACAACTCCTTCCCAGCGGAGGTCGTCCTCTTTGGTTCGTTCTCTCCTCTGGCTGCCGTTACATCAAACTTCTGATAATTGGTCATCTCTTCTCGTGACGAGTCCTGCCTGACGTCACTTACCTGTTTTAGTCAGAGACTGCTTTAATCTGCGTATGTTCTCTAATCTACACGTTTCTACGTCTTTCACTGTAACTCCAAGGACGAACATAGCAATGATTCTTTATCAACGTTCTAGTTTTTGCTCCAAATTCTTTGATATCGTGCACATTTCTGATCTAAGCCGTACTTCTGATGACAGATCCGTGTTACAAATTGTTATGGAATTCATGCGCATGCGCGATCTTTCTTCAATTTTTGTCGCACAATTGACTACAAATCCATCAGAACCGAGCACAATAGCCAGGATATGTGACTGAATGAGGACCTTCATCTTTCATTGTGTACTGTAACAATATAACAAAAATCGATGCGTGGCTTCTTTATTCAAAACAGGCAATTACTACTGTTAAAACTACAATAAAAAACGTAGCAATATAAAAATAGTAAAACATTGAGCGTTTTAAATTATTAACAGAGAGTAGATTGATTTCAATGTTGATTAAATGTGTAGTTGAAATGTAATGATAAATTGACAATATCAAGTTACCATGCAACTACTGCAAACATATTAGTTATATTGTTTCAATATTTTAAAATAGAAATTTCGCATTTCAAAGTTAAAGCACTGTCCATGTAAAACAAGCATTGCTAAATGTTCCTCGGATTGAGTCACGAAAAAAGTTTCACCCTCACAGTTCCATGTTTTCTAAATGGGCGATGACATTTTAATGCAAATGAAGAAAATAGTTCCGTACAAAACGTACCTTGAGAAAGATCCCTCTTTTCTGGATAAAAAACAAAAAAAATTGTAAATTAATAAATATAAAATTCAGAGTTCTGCTGATTCCAAATCACAGGTATTACAGACAAGGTCATTAACAATAGTTTGCGGTCAAGCAGGTTTGAATTTTATTTTCAGGTTGAGGGGTCCCTGGTAACATAACGAGGCATAGTGAGGGGCCAAACTTTTTAATGAAGGAGTCGGCACGTTTTTTATAGTTCTGAACTTAAGTATTGATCCAGTCAAGTTGTAGCCCTGGAGACACAATAGTTGTGAGTAATTACTATTACTAGTGTAGATGAAATGATTGTACTTGTTAAGTCGAAGTAATGACCAGCTAATTTAAAGATGAAGACTGATGGCAAACGTGCGTGAAATGGTTCCCGTGCATCATATTTGAGGATGAGTTTCGGGCTCTCTGGAGCGAGGACGATGAAGTCTGCCTCTCTCATAAGCCCTCGGTGAGAACGCTTATGCAGTGATATTTCAGCTCAGTCTGTACTGTACACTAGCTACAGTGGTGCAGTATGGCTTGTGCGTGCTGAAGATAAGTGTAACTGCTTATTATAGCAGTTGATTGTTACATGTCCAGTCAGCTAATGACCGTTGTATTTTGTTAGTATGATACATTTTACCCTGTAATGGATCCTTCACAACTCCACTGTGGTGAAGATCGTGCCCAATAAATGCGGAGTATTCCAGATGATGGCCCTAGGTTTCGACTGGATTCATGAGCCAAGGCTCACAGTCTGAATGGATGCGCTCAGACCATGTACATCGTAATCAGAACATAATTTATACTCTTTGGTTCTTTCGGTAAAGCTCACGTAGGTATAAAATACAAATAAATCACGACGTTTCGATTGCAACACAAGCAATCATCATCAGGTGGGAAAACCACAGCAAGACAATTTTTGCTGAAGTGGGAGAGAGAGTTGCCGTGGTAAGAGGTTATATAGCAGGGGTCGGGAACCTTTTTGACTGGGAGAGCCATAAAAGCCAAATATTTCTAAATATATTTCATTGAGAGCCATATAGTATTTTTAACGTATAATAAATTAAATATGTCTTACTTTTAATGCGACTTCTGGTGCTGCATGGTTTTGCTGATGGCCTTGTAGTCTGGTTCATACGTGGTGAGGTTGAGCTTCATGCAGGCGTTGAGGCTTCCATCAGTTAAACGTGAGCGTAGGTTGGTCTTAATTTTCCTCATGCGAGAATGACTGCTCACATGCATATGTAGAGCCAATCATGGTCAATACGGCAATACTCACACGCTGCATTGTGTGGTATGTCACAGGAAGCTCGTTCCAAGTTTTAAGAATCAGCTGGTCTTCAGGTTGAAGATTTTTCATTTCTGTCCACTTGTGTTCCCTCGCCAGCTCTGCTCGCTGTCGCGCAAGACTTTCCAACTCTCGATTCAGTGACTTGAACTTACTCATCCACATGTCTGATGCCTTCAGGTCAACAACTTCCAGCTCAAAGTCTCCGATAGAGACCCCGGGGATGCATGTCAGGTCGACTTTGTCCACTGCACACTCATGTGGATGAGTGATGAACTTGAAAAGACCAGTGCGCGCACGAAATTCTCCAGATTGGACGTAAAGCCAGCTAGCTGCTGGAGATCCAGATGTTGAGTGGAGTCACTTGCTAAGCATGCATCTCTAAATTGTGCAGTCTTTCAAAGTGCAGAAGACGACCTGTTTCAATGTCCCTGAGAAAGACTTCCAGCTTGCTTTCAAATGGAAACACTGCTTGTTGAAGGGATGAGATTGTATTTCCAATACCTTGCATTTTCACATTGAGCTGGTTCAGATGGCCAGTTATGTCCACGATATAGTGAAACTGCAGAAGCCAGTCAGTGTTGTCTAGTTCAGGATGCTTGACGCCTTTCATTTCAAGAAAAGTCCGGATTTCACTCAGGCAAGCTGCTAAACGGCTGAGCACCTTCCCCCTTGACAACCAACGCACGTTGCTGTGTAAAAGCAGACCGGGATAATGATTCCCAACTTCTTCTAACAGAGCTTGAAACTGGCGATCATTTAAAGCTCGGGCAACAATAAAGTTGACCACTCGAATGACCAGCGACATCACCTCACCAAGCTCCTGGCCACACGTCTGAGCGCAAAGCGCCTCCTGGCGCAGGATGCAATGAAAACTTAGGATGGCTCTCTTTTCATGTTCACGGAGAAGCGCTACAAACCCTTTGTTCTTCCCCAACATACAGGGTGCACCATCAGTACAGACAGAAATAAGTTTATCCCTCGGTAGTTTTTTTTTCTTTAGCAAACTCCATGAAAGACGTGAATAAATCCTCGCCTCTTGTTGTCCCTTTCATTGGCATAACAGCCAAGCTTTCCTCACGCAGTGTGTCACCTGCAGCATACCTGGCAATTATACTGAACTGAGATAGATGGCTAACGTCTGCTGACTCATCTAACGCGAGAGAAAAGTATGTCCCGGCGTTTATGTCCTTAATTTGTGTTTCCTCGACTTGATTTGCCATCATGATGCTACGATCGTGAAGAGTTCTTGCTAACAGAGGCATGTCTTTTATTCGTTTCATTATCTTGTCTTTATTTGGGAAGTCATCAAACAGTTAATTGGCCACATCAAGCATGCATGTTTTGGCATACTCGCCATCTGTGAATGGCTTTCCATTCCTTACTATTGCCAAAGAACCCGCAAAGCTAGCGGAATTCCCGTCACCTTGCTTGGTCCACACACGTAGTTGCTGCTGACTCGTCTGCACTCTCCGCTGTAGCTCTTCGCATGCCTTTTTCCTGCTGTCCCCCGCTGGATATTTCGATGCAAATGAAGCATGGTGCGTATCGAAGTGTCGCTTTATATTTGACCGTTTCATCGATGCAATTTTATCATTGCATATTAGACATACCGCAGATCCTGCTCTCTCCACAAATTCCTCTGTCCACGCAGCCTGGAATGCACGGTAATCATCGTCTTTTTTTCTTTTCGCCATCTTTTCCGTTACAAGGGTTGAAGCGGATAAACTAGTTGGCTATCTGATCAAATGGATTTCTTCACCTTTACAATGACCCGTGACATCCTCGCGAGCCATTGGTTCCCGACCCGACCCACGGGTCACGGGACCCGTGACCCGTGGGTCGGGTGAAATGTATCTTCAAAACTAATTTCTGTTTACTTTAAAATGACACAGTATTATTAAGCAATATCACAAGTATTTTAAAATCAGTTCCAAACTGATTTTTTTTATTTTTATTTATTTTATTTCAACTCAAAATTGTCTGGGAGCCATATGCCGTCACTGGAAGAGCCATATATGGCTCGCGAGCCATAGGTTCCCGACCGCTGTTATATAGGTAAGACATGGGGAGGAGCAAGGGGGGAGAGTGAGGGGTGGGGGTGTGGCGCTGCGTGGACGCCAGGAGATGGACGTGAGGCTGGGGGGGGGGGGAAGACGTGGGCAGGGCTGGGAGTGGGAGGCCGACAGAGCTGGGGATGCGGGGGGGGGAAGTTAACTCGGCAAAATAGAGTAATAGTACCCGGCAGATATGATAGACGATAACCACTACAAAGCAGTTAGGGTTTTAGCTAGTTAATAACATCCTTCCAATGATGGCTTAATTTGTATCCATTTTCTCGGTTGAAGTTATGTCTATGTTTATATATCTGGATGGCATCATGAACAAACCGATACAAATTGAGCAATCCTGTAAAAAAAACAATACACTATTTTTTTTATTTTACCCGGTAAAGTTTAGAGAGCTATCAAGCTCTATTTGCATTGCAAAATGAGTCTGTGATTGAATTTCAAAAACAGTTTCAGCCCCGCATTCAAAGAACTCTAAATAGACGATGCCATTTTTATGCAAATGAATAATCGTTAAGTACAGAACGTACCTTGCGAAAGATCCAAGTTTGCTTGATCCAAAAACAAAGCAAAATATTAGTAAATTAACAAACATAAAAGTCAAGAGTTCTGCTGATTCCAAATCACAGGTATTACAGACACGGTCATTAACAATAGTTTGCACAGGCAAGCAGGTTAGAATTTAATTTTCAGGTTGAGGGGTCCCTGGTAACATAACAATACAGAGTGAGGGGCCCAGCTTTTCGATAAGGAAGTCGGCACGTTTTTTAGTTCTGAACTTAAGCATTGATCCAGTCAACTTGTAGCCCTGGATACATAATAGTTGCGAGTAATTACTATTACTGGTGTAGGTGACATGAGTGTATTTGTTAAGTCCATGTAATGAACAGCTAATTTAAATTTGAAGACTGATGGCAAACGTGCGTGAAATGGTTCCCTTGCATCATCTTTGACGATGAGTCCAGGGCTCTCTGGAGCGAGGACAATGAAGTAAGCCTCTCTCATAAGCCCTTTGATATAACGCATGGGCGGTGCCATTTCAGGTCAGTGTGTACTGCACACTAGCTACAGTGGTGAAGTATGGCTTGTCCGTGCTTAAGATAAGTGTAACTGCTTATTATAGCAGTTGATTGTTATATGTCCAGACAGCTAATGACTTGTATTTTGTTAGTATGATACATTTTTCCCTGTGATGGGTCCTTCACAACTCTACTGTGGTGAAGATCGCACCAAATAAATGCGGAGTATTCCAGATGATGGCCCTTGGTTTCGACTGGATTCATGAGCAAAGGTTCAGTCTGAATGGATGCGCTCAGATCATGTAAATTGTAGTCAGAACAGTACTTGTAAGCAATATTCTTGCAAGTTTTGGAGGGCTTTCATTGTTTTAATGGTGAATTAAAGTAACATGTTTCCACCTCTGATAGGACCACTTCTTATAGTTGTTTCATTATCCTACATCTACATCTCTTGTTGTGCAATTTAAAAGCTGATTTTATTATCACCACCAGACATGATCAATGTTATATATATAAAAATGTAGAAACTATTTTTATTTTACCAGGAAATGCATATTGAACTATCAAACGCTTTTTCAGAAGTCACCTGGCCGCATGATAGCACAACGAAATATATTATCACGTGGACATTTATAGCAGCAAATTACAATAAACGAATGTTTATTCTAAATGTGGAGGGAGAAATTGGACCCGGAGAAAAATCCACGCGACCACAATGAGAACATGTAAACTTCAAATATACAGGCGTGAGGATCGGGATCAAACCCACGGGTTTCTGTTTAGGGGCAAGCCCTCCTGCAGCCACTGCCATCTCTCTCGTGTCCCGTATACATTCTGATTTTACCGCTCCTTCCCAAAGGCATTTCGAAGTTAAGGCACTGTCCATGCACAACAAGCATTGCTAAATGATCCTATGAGTCACAAAAAAAGTTTCACCCTCAAAGTTCCAAGATTTCTAAATGGGCGATGACATTTTAATGCAAATGAAGAAAATAGTTTTGTATAAAACGTACCTTCATGAAGATCCCTCATTTCTGGATCGAAAAACAAAATCAATTAAATATTTGTAAATTAACGAACATGAAAGTCAGAGTTCTGTTGATTCCAAATCACAGGTATAACAGACACGGTCATTAACAATAGTTTGCAGTCAAGCAGGTTTGAATTTTCTTTTCAGGTTGAGGGGTCCCTGGTAACATAACGAGGCAGAGTGATGGGCCCAGATTTTTAATGAGGGAGTCGACACGTTTTTAAGCTCTGAATTTAAGTATTGATCCAGTCAAGTTGTAGCCCTGGATGCACAATATTTGTGAGTAATTACTATTACTGGTGTAGGTGACATGAGTGTATTTGTTAATTCCATGTAATGACCAGCTAATTTAAAAATGAAGACTGATGGCAAACGTGCGTGAAATGGTTCCCTTGCATCATTTTTGAGGATGAGTCCTGGGCTCTCTGGAGCGAGGACGATGAAGTCTGCCTCTCTCATAAGCCCTTCGTTATAACGCATGGGCAGTGATATTTCAGCTTCGTCTGTACTGTACACTAGCTACAGTGGTGAAGTATGGCTAGTGCGTGCTTAAGATAAGTGTAACCGCTTAGTTTAGCAGTTGATTGTTACATGTCCAGTCAGCTAATGACCGTTGTATTGTGTTAGTATGATACATTTTACTCTGTAATGGATCCTTCACAACTCCACTGTGGTGAAGATCGCGTCCAATAAATGCGGAGAATTCCAGATGATGGCCCTAGGTTTCGACTGGATTTATGAGCAAAGATTCACAGTCTGAACGGATACACTCAGATCATGTACATCGTCATCAGAACAGTATTTGTTAACAATATTCGCCTTTTTCAGATAAAAGTTTTTGACTGTTTTAATTGTTTTGAAGGTAAATAAATTAAAGCAACATGTTTCCACCTCTGATAGAACCACTTCTTATGATATTCTTTTCAGTATCCTACATCTACATATCTTGTTGCGCAATTTAGAGGCTGAGGTTATTAATCACCACCAGCCATGATGAATCCTATAAAAAAAAACTATTTTTTATTTTACCCAGTAAAGTCTACAGAGCTATCAAGCTCTTTTTCAGAAGTGACCTGGCCATATGATAGCTCAACGAAGTATATTATCATGGAGACGTTCATAGCAGCCAAATACCGTAAACGAATGTTGATTCTAAATGTGAAGGGATAAATTGGAGGACCCGGAGGAAATCCACGCGACCACGGGTAGAACATGTAAACTGCCAATATACAGGCATTAGGGTTGGGATCGAACACACGCACTCCTGTTTACGGGTAAGTCCTCCTGCAGCCACTGTCATCTCTCTCGTGTCCTGCACACAGGCTGATTTTACCACTCCTTCCCAATGGAGGACGTCCTCTTGGATCCGTTCTCTCCTCTGGCTGCCATTACATCAAACGTCAAATAATATAATTGATCATCATCTCTTCTCATGCGAGTCCTGCCTGACGTCAATGAACTGTTTTAATCAAGGAGGCGTCTTTTACCTGCGTATGTTCTCAAATCTCACGTTTCTACGTCTTTCAATGTCACTTCAAGGACGCACATAGCAATGCATCTTTATCAACGTTCTAGTACGTTGCTACAATTTATTTGATATCGTCCGCAATTCTGATCTAAGCTGTAGCCAGTTACACACATTCATTTGGGGGAATAATACTTCCGAGGACAGAAACGTGTTACAAATTGTTATGGAATTCATGCGCATCTACGATGTTTCTTCCTTTTTTTTCGCAAAATTGACCGCAAATCCATCACAACGGAGCACAATAGCAAGCAGATGTGACTGAATAAGGACCCTAATCTTTCATCGGGTACTGTAACAATGTAACAAAGTTCGATACGTGGCTTATTTTATCAAAACAGGCAACTGCTAGTGTTTAAACTACGATTCACAAACCTATCAGAAAAATAACAGTTAAACATTGAGCATTTTTAATTGATAGCAGTGAGCAGTTTGATTTCAGTGTTGATTTAATTTATCATTGAAATGTAATCATACATTCAAAAGATAATGTTACCTCAGGTTCTGTATACATGTATTACTTAAATTGTTAAAATTTTTCAAAATGGAAGTGTCGCATTTCAAAGTTAAGGTCCTGTCCATGCACAATAAGAATTGCTAAAGGAGCTTCTGATTGAATTTCAAAACAGTTTCACCCCCGCATTTAAAGATCTCGAAATGGGCGATGCCATTTTTATGCAAATATTTGTTGAGAGAACATACCTCGTTGAAGATTTTTGAGTGTTCGAGCTGACAACAAAATCCACCGAAACAATCAACACCATCACAGTTGTACAATATTTTGCAAAGTACATTTAAACATAAACACATTCAAGTGCTTTGAGAATAAAACAACATGCACGCAATGGCAAAATATGATCCTCATGTAGCCACTCCACCCCGATCTCTTCCTCTCCCCACCCATCGCTCGTTGAAACACATGGTTTTCACAATGTTGAGTGTCTCACAACCATGCAATGGATTCAAGTTTTTATTGCTTTCCTGAAAAAAAATCAGCCTTATGTATTGCAGTGCACCAACAGTTTTGTAAGGATAAGCTGCAACAGTGTTGTCTTTGCTTGAAGATAGATAAATAGATGTTGTGTTTTTGAGGTCTTTGGCTCTATTTTACGGGCGTCTTGCAACAGTACATATGCTATACGATACAGACCTTAGTTACAATCAAGGTTACATATCTTGCGATACAAATGGTAAATGTCAATACATGTTATACGATACAATAATAAGGGATCGATAGAAAAGGAAATCAAAATACATTATTGCATGAACAAAAACAAAGGCAGGAAAAATTTAACTTTACAAAGCAAATACAATCAGTCAGTGAAAACTTTAAGTGCGATCCACAAAGACTATGGTTCATGCTTCGCTGCTGATTATATATGACCACCGCATCTATCAAGGACATTGAGTTTCAGGAGTGAACTGAGGTATCTCATTGTCAAATTTGAACTACCAAATCTAATGTGATTCCACAATGAGCTAGTAGCCACTCAGAAGGTATTTTTTATGCAGACCGAATCTGGCTTTTTTGAGAGTTAAAGCGTTTCTAAGGCTTTGCTTTGTTATTTTGTTGTCAACAGATCCATCAAGCATTTTTGCGGATTTATCCAATATAACCTAAAAACAAACATAGGCAATCGGATGTTTCTAAGGGCAGAAAGGAAATTTAAGTTTGAACCGATATAGACGTCACAATTGTGGGTATTGTATGGAACATCCACTGTAAAACGAAGAGTCGAATGGGAGAGTGAATTTAGTTTATTTAATGCAACCTTTAGAAAGCATAGTCTTTGGTTATTTCGGTAAAGTCACGTAGATATAAAATATAAAATAAATTAAATCACGACATATCGGGCACAACACAAGCGTCCGTCATCAGGTGGGGACAACCACAGCAAGAAAAAATTGCTGAAGTATTCAAAAGAGCTGCTTGTAACATGGGGTTATATCGATGAGGAAGGGGGAAGGAGCCAAGCATAGAGAGTGTTTGGGCGGGGCGTGTGTCAGAGGGGAGTGGAAAGCAGCATGCTCGAAATGCACGGCAAATTTCCAAGTGATGGGAGTGAGATAGTGTGGGGGCGGGGCGTGGGTCAGAGGGGGGTGGAAAGCTGCATGCTCGAAATGCACGGCAAATTTACAAGTGATGGGAGTGAGAGAGTGTGGGGGCGGTGTGTGGGTCAGAGGGGGGTGGAAAGCAACATGCTCGAAATGTACGGCAAATTTCCAAGTGATGGGAGTGAGCAGGGCTGGGCGTAATAAACTGGAGATGCGGATATGAAAGCAAACTATAAAGCAGCTAAGGCTTTACTTGGTTAATAACAACCTTCAAATTATTTCTCAATTTGTATCCATCTTCTCGGTTGAAGTTATGTCTATGTTTATATACTGTATCTGGATGGCTTCATGTACAAACCTTTGATAGTAGCCAGAAGTTTTGCAGAGCACCTTGGCCTCGGAAAAAACAATATCACGAGAACCCACAGCATTATAGCAATGGTCAGCAACGGCGTAATAATTAATTCCGCCGTGTTTCAGTCTCGACCCGGATGACCCATCTAGTTATCGTCCCATCACTAATCTCTCGAACCTCTCTAAACTCCTCGAAAGACTAGCCCTTGCCCAGCTAAAATCCCACATCACCTCCTCCCCAAACTACTGCTTCTTCCAGTCAGCTTACTGTCAAAACTACTCCACAGAAACAGCACTCACCAGAGTGCTCGATGACATTTTAATGATTATTGACTCCGGCTCCATCGTTGCACTTTTAAGTCTGGACATTTAATCAGCCTTTGACGCTGTCAACCACTCGCTCCTGATCCGCAATCCTCAGTCTGGACATTTAATCAGCCTTTGACGCTGTCAACCACTCGCTCCTGATCCGCAATCCTCAGTCTGGACATTTAATCAGCCTTTGACGCTGTCAACCACTCGCTCCTTACTTCCCTCCTGAAATCCGACTTCGGCATATGTGGCTTAGCACTCAAGTGGATACGGTCATAGCTTTCTGATCGGCAATCCTCAGTCAGGGTGGACTCGTGCACATCTCCTGAAACAAAAGCATTACGTGGCGTCTCGCATGGCACCGTCCTTGGTCCCCTGCTATTCACAGCCTACACTTCCCCGATCGGCCGCCTCATCGCAAGCTTCAGTGTTAAGCACCACTCCTATTCGGAAGACACTATTCTGTTCACCGCCATCAATTCTACCAATGCTCCTGGATTTGAGAGGCTCTCGGAATGCACCACTGCATTGCAACAGTGATTCTCCGTACACAACCTTGCCCTTAATCCGTCAAAGTAAGTGGCCATCATGTTAGGTACCATGCAATGTCTCAACTTATCTGCGCTCCCAACACACATACACATCTTTGGTCACAGCATCAGGTTCACCGATCACTTCAACTACCTCGGTATCATCCTAGATTACACAATGACATCCCCCGATGTCACTACAGATATGTTCAGGAGTGTATTTACGTAGTATGTATGTTGAAACTGTTTTCACACTGTATGTAACCAACCATGCGGATTGACGGTGTATGGGAAAGTACGACAAACTAAATATAAAACGCAGTTCGAACGATATGATTTTCCAATTTAGATTCAAACGTGCATAGCTCCAATGGATTATTACGTAGTGGAGGGATGAGTGGGAAGGAGAGAACAAAGTACAAAAAAGGAGTGTGGGGGGGGGGCAACACCAGGCCGCAATAGGGGTTTTCTATAGACTTTCAAAGTGGTCAAAGTGCAGCCTCTATCATGGGACCTCCTTCTTAAGTGCGTTGTCACTTATCTGCTTATCTGTCCCTAGAGAATGTGGCAGTCTTGCGCATTATCACACGGTGGGGGGGGGGGGGGCACAGATAGAGGGAAGATCAGTGTTTGAATTATGTGTTGATGTGTGTCTTAAAAATAGAAATACATCATTTGTAGGTGGAAACATACTATATTAGCCTCGTGGGTCGAAGCAACCGTACTTTTTCACGTCAGATAAGGAGGTATAAGGAAGAGGGGATGAGGTGGAGAAAGTGGGAAAGAGCAACACACCACGCTAGGGGGGGGGGGGGGAAGAGGTATTGGGCGACATTGAGCATTCAGCATATTAGATCGGGAGAGCGGGGAGAGGGGGTGTTTGTTGGATTTAGTAAAGGAGGTGTTGGATGGGGTGGACGGAACTAATTACTTTGTAACTTTTTCTTACTTTTCTAAAACGCTTACTGCGGCACGTGGCTCTACACAGCCGTGTCCCATGCATGTGTGGTGGTCAGGATTGACACACGCGCCACAACCTAGGGGAAGGTAGGTACCGGTCTGAACCGGTCCGAACCGGTCGGGCAAAAGGCGGTTGGAACCGCTCTGAGGGGAGGGGGCTGGCGAGAGCTGGGGCCCCCAGAACCCCCGCCCCTCAGAGAGGGAGTATATAAGACGGCTCCCGGAGAGCGGGAGGGAGTCCATCTCAAGCTGAAGCAAGAAGACGCCCGAAGACCCTGGACCCCAAGCCGCCGATGTCCTTTGACAGGCCGGGACTGAGTGGGGTGCCAGGGGTGGTTTAGCCTCCCTTAGGCTAAAGAGCCGGAGGGCTTAAGTAGGGAGTGTGGTTAGGATAGCCTGCAGGCTGTACCTCCCTAGGTTGTGGGTAAGGGGCCATTCCCCAGTATGTTAAGGTGTGGTAACGGTTAGTGAATAAAAGCGTGTGGCCTCTAAGAAGTCTCCGTCTCCTTCAAGAACATTACACATGCGAGTGAAAGGGCGGATGGGTGCAGCCCCCTCCTGGTCAGGAATCACCACTGAACAACTTCCGGGGCTTTAAAGGAGGTGGGGGGGGGAGAAAGTGAAATGTGACAGGAAAAGGACAGGTGATGGACAACGATATGGGCGGAACTAAGCAATGATATGTAGAGGTCCAATCTGAGACATTTAGGGAGGCAAAGCAGTGAGACGTGTCAATGTGTGCGGAGAGAGAAGCGGGTGGGGGGGAGCAAGCCGGGGGATGTGGGGGGGAGTCAGAGGGGGCCTCAAGATGAGGGAGGGAAAGGGGAATTATGGTTGAGGATAGAGACACATGGGGGGAAACGGGCAGTCCATATGTCGCTCGGCAAGAAAAGGGATACAAATCGAATACATTCGATGAGCTTGAGCCAGAAGCCCACAGTCCACCCTGCTCAGCACATCCACTGTTGCGGTGGTTCTCTTACATTGACATGCTAATCTCTCACAATACAACGGCCACCTCCACAGCCTCAGGGTGCCCTCCAATCTTACATGTACATGCAAATACTATCTCTAGCCCCGCCCACTTATCCTTGGGCTGCACCCATCTCAGGCCTATATAACATCCTGCTTCAGCAGCTCTCTCGCTGTATTTTTCTTTCACCTGAAGACGATCGCTTGTGTTGCGATCGAAATGTCGTGATATTTTTTATTATTTTTATTATTTTTCTATCTACATGATTTTACCGAAAGACCCATAGAATATGAATTCCTGCAGTCACGAAAGCTTTAAGTCAAGATTTATCAGAACATGAATAACCATAATTCACATAGACACCGAGGAGAATGAGTGCATACACCTTAACTGGTGATGGTGAAAAGGTAATCAACAGGGCCAAATAGGATTCCTCTTTCAAACCATGGACAAATTCGAATTCCCCACCCCCTTCATAGTCAAATGCAGCCTGGTATACTCCAACACCTCCTTGACAGTCATAACACATGGTCAGATCTCCCCGAATTTCCCAATGAGTAGGGGCACGAGACAGGGTTTCCCTCTCCCCCCATACTCTTTGCACTGGAAATTGAGCACCTGGCTCAAAGCATCAATCTTATCATGGTATTACCCGAATATCCTGCTAATTATATCTGAGCCCTTGATTCCCATCCTCACCCTGATAAACTGGATTTCGATTTAATCGGAACTAATATCTCTTTCCCCAGTCTCCCCCAGACACGACCTCAGAAATCGGATGGTGCCCAGCTCAGATCAAATATCTAGGCGTCATAATTCTGACCACCCTCTCCATTATCTTCCAGAGGAACTTCCCTCCACTCCTGCAGGAAATCTGAGCATCACTCTCTATGTTGAATGATATCCTGCTCTCTCCCTAACCATACCCACCTTGTGAAAAATATGATTTTACCAAAACTTCTAAATCAATTGAGAACTATCCCCACCTGAATCCCCAAAACCTTCTACAAGAGTCTCCACTTACATATTGCATCATGTCGGCGAAGATCGACTATTACTTATTCACGTTAGGTGGAAGTGAATGAGGCCTAGCCCTCCATGAATTCTTTAAATACCACCAATCAGTCGTATTCATCAATATTAAGCACTGGTTAGCACCAACGAGAAAATAGGTGTGGAAAGAGTGGGAAGAAAGTACAGACAGCCCTTGCTAGTATCACAGGAGTCATCGTATCCTCGCCAACCCTCCATAGACTTTCCCCCCTCTGGAGAACCCATCAGAATGGGGGGGGGGGGGGGGGGACAGATCACATGCTATCTTGGAATACAGCCAATATTATTAAAATTGGGGACCTCCTGACCACTGATGGAAACCTAGATTCACTCCAAAACATACGATCTCCCAAATTATATACAACGCTCCAGATCAAATACATAATTACTAAAACTCCGAATAAAGACATCTATGGCAAACCGCATCCTCTGATTAAGTGGTTAACCTCAGGTGATGAAATATACAAGATGAAAGAAGCTTATCGACTCCTTCACCTTGGGGAGAAACAGACCAGACCTAAAACTAAATGGCTATAGGAGAGCCAGAAATTGACACGAATCTGGCACACTCCTACTTTAATGATCCAATTTTAATGTATGATTGGAATATACCTCACCAACAAGGGGAGGGTAAGATTCTCCACTATCAACTTACCAGACTGCCCCAGATGCACTTAAGGTGCAACTCAGACAATCCTCCATGCCTTTTGGTCATGCTCTGACACCTCACTAGGAATTTCAACAGGATCTACAAACATTTAATCCTCAATTAATTTATTCTTCTGGGGCTTAACATTCCCTGGCATATCAAAGTCACAACATTCCCTCGTCTAGGCCTTCAATATCTCGACTAAGAAAACTATACTAAGCAACTGGAAAAACCACACACATCCTCCCTGAAACATCGTTGCCACTCACTGTACACACTAGCAGAAAAGGAGACAGAATACGAGGCAATATGGGATACTTTCCTCTACAGCACACTATGTCTAGTCCGAACCACCCCACCCTCGTAACCTGCAGGGAGAGTCACAAGGCCAGAGTGCACATCATTCAAACCGTAAGTGTTCTCTCGCCTTTATAATGACTGAAAATGACCCCAAGCCAATGTGCAGCCTAACGGCTATTCAAAAATGAACCAAGGTCTCCGATTGGGGGAAAAAGGCTTTTACAGGGATTGGTCAGGAGGCAGGGCTTTTGAAGTGATTGGAGCAAAGGTTTTGAAGGAGAATAGGTAGGAAAAAAAGTGGAACGCAGAGGCAACGGTTCGGATCCGTTAGAGGGAAAGGACAGGGATTGCCTGAGGGAAATAGGGTGAGGGAACTCATATTCGATGGTTCTTTCGGTAAAGTCAAGTAGATAGAAAAATAATAATAGAGAAAGGGGGCTGAGGGATACAGTGATCCCCTGCTGATTTTGTACGTTTGCCCACTGACAAAGAAATGATCAGTCTATAATTTTAATGGTAGGTTTATTTGAAAAGTAAGAGACAGAATAACAACAACAAAATCCGGAAAAACGCATGTCAAAAATGTTATAAATTGATTTGCATTTTAATGAGGGAAATAAGTAGTTGACCCCTCTGCAAAACATGACTTAGTACTTGGTGGCAACACCCTTGTTGGCAATCACAGAGGTCAGACGTTTCTTGTAGTTGGCCACCAGGTTTGCACACATCTCAGGAGGGATTTTGTCCCACTCCTCTTTGCAGATCTTCTCCAAGTCATTAAGGTTTCGAGGCTGACGTTTGGCAACTCGAACCTTCAGCTTCCTCCACAGATTTTCTATGGGATTAAGGTCTGGAGACTGGCTAAGCCACTCCAGGACCTTAATGTGCTTCTTCTTGAGCCACTCCTTTGTTGCCTTGGCCGTGTGTTTTGGGTCATTGTCATGCTGGAATACCCATCCACGACCCATATTCAATGCCCTGGCTGAGGGAAGGAGGTTCTCACCTAAGATTTGACGGTACATGGCCCTGTCCATCGTCCGTTTGATGCGGTGAAGTTGTCCTGTCCCCTTAGCAGAAAAACACCCCCAAAGCATAATGTTTCCACCTCCATGTTTGACGGTGGGGATGGTGTTCCTGGGGTCATAGGCAGCATTCCTCCTCCTCCAAACACGGCGAGTTGAGTTGATGCCAAAGAGCTCCATTTTGGTCTCATCTGACCACAACACTTTCACTCAGTTGTCCTCTGAATCATTCAGATGTTCATTGGCAAACTTCAGACGGGCATGTATATGTGCTTTCTTGAGCAGGGGGACCTTGCGAGCGCTGCAGGATTTCAGTCCTTCACGGCGTAGTATGTTACCAACTGTTTTCTTGGTGACTATGGTCCCAGCTGCCTTGAGATCATTGACAAGATCCTCCCGTGTAGTTATTGGCTGATTCCTCACCGTTCTCATGAGCATTGCAACTCCACTAGGTGAGATCTTACATGGAGCCCCAGGCCGAGAGAGATTGACGGTTCTTTTGTGTTTCTTCCATTTGCGAATAATCGCACCAATTGTTGTCACCATCTCACCAAGCTGCTTGGCGATGGTCTTGTAGCCCATTCCAGCCTTGTGTAGATCTACAATCTTGTCCCTGACATCCTTGGAGAGCTCTTTGGTCTTGGCCATGGTGGAGAGTTTGGAATCTGATTGATTGATTGTTTCTGTGAACAGGTGTCTTTTATACAGGTAACAAGCTGAGATTAGGAGCACTCCCTTTAAGAGTGTGCTCCTAATCTCAGCTCGTTACCTGTATAAAAGAAACCTGGGAGCCAAAAATCGTTCCGATTGAGAGGGGATCAAATACTTATTTTCCTCATTAAAATGCAAATCAATTTATAACATTTTTGAGATGCGTTTTTCTGGATTTTGTTGTTGTTATTCTGTCTATCACTGTTCAAATAAACCTACCATTAAAATTATAGACTGATCATTTCTTTGTCAGTGGGCAAACGTACAAAATCAGCAGGGGATCAAATACGTTTTTCCCTCACTGTACATGCATTTCCAAAAGGCGTCCTTTGGTCTTACACCGTTTTGAGACGAGGCTCAAAAGAAAGCCCTCTGATGTGGACCAATCAGTTTAAAAAACAATGCATATATTATCAGAGTACTTTTTTTTTGCATTTTGACCACAAGTATCGTGGTTAATGCAGACATGATTCCTTGTAAAAGGTTTCAATTTGGTGTTTTAACATCTTAACACCTGTTTTGTTGCCAGAAAAAAGGGGAAAACCTATTCTCATTTTTGGTACTGTCAAAGGAGGTCCCATGATGTAGATTCTATAATATTGTTCATTATGATTTCGACTCAATAAAGTGGCTCTTCTTATTTCTTGTCGTTGGAGTAATTACATCTGTAAAAATGGAATATGCTATGGGTCCAATAAGATTTGATGTTACTATATAAATATTAATGTTAATATGATACAAATTGACTTGGTGATGCGGCTTCGTTATAGTTTATTTGTCATGATGAATGGTTACTAAGGTTAATATACTGGATTAGAAGTTTTCGTGACTGCAGGGATCCATACTTTTTAGTTCTTTCGGTAAAGTCACGTAGGTATAAAATAAAACAAAATAAATTAAATCACGACGTTTCGGGCGCAGACAGCGGGACAAGAAGGTGCAACTAATCGAGTCGCTAACCTTCCTCAAGAGATGCCGCGTTAACAAGGTAATACCTATCGCATTTACACTCACATCTGCTGCTGTCACTTCTCCAAACGCTAAACGGATCTTGTTTAAAGCCAGCCTATCACTAATCTCAGAGAAAATAAGATTGCTCCGATTTGAACTTGATAATTTAGACAAAACTCTCTTACAGTTACACTTAATAATAACAAGAAGAATGTCCACTTCTGATTGGGACCATGTAGATAACGTCACAGTCTCCTCTGCTAATTCAATGTCAACTAAATGTAAAGTTACCTTGATCACTAAATTCAACGTCCTGTCAAAAAAGAAGCCAGAGCCAGATGTTAAACAGTTAGATGTTAACAAGATTGTCATCAATCAGAGTAACATCCCAATTTCCGACAGCCTAAAATCGGTACTAGCTAAAGGGTTGAATTTCGCAGTCACCCCTAAGCATATCCCAGTGGATGATATAATCTCCCAGGTCGACGTAGCCCTAAAAGGCTTGGGATACATCCCGACAGACGTTGCTAGATCTGAAATTGCCACCATCCTTAAAAATGCTAAGAAACCCGTTAGTAACATCAGCAAGATGAGCGCTCTGAACTCGCAAAATTTAAAAGAGAGATGACATAGTCATCCTCTCGGCCGACAAGGGCAATACTACTGTTATCATGGATAAAACCACATACAATAACAAAATCCAGGACCTTCTTAATGATGGCAGTTACACCAAAATCAACAAAGATCCTACTAACAACCTGACTACAAAAAACAACAATATCATTACCAGTTCGACTTCTCTAATCGAACCAGTCAAACGGCTCTTCCTAAAACCTTCTGCTACAAGACCACCAAGATTCTATGGTCTTCCTAAGATTCATAAAGAGGGCACTCCACTTCGGCCCATTGTTTCCACTATCAACTCACCTACCTACAAACTATCCCGTTTTCTGTCTGATATCTTGTTTCCATTCACTGGCAAGACTACCTCAGCAGTACATAACTCAGCTCACTTGGTCTCTCTAATCAAGGGCATTTCACTGTCCCCAGATGATTTTCTCGTCAGCTTCGATGTAGTTTCTCTGTTCACCAAGATTCCTGTGCCTGACACCTTAGCAATAATTGAAGATTTAGTCCAACATGGACTGAACCCTGATGTTCCTTCTCTAGTTAGGGACTGCCTTATCAACACTTACTTCACCTGGAATGGTAACTTTCTACAAACAAAATGAAGGTACCCCCATGGGTTTCCCCTTATCACCAGTGATAGCGAATGTTTTCATGGAGAAATTTGAAACAGATGCCATCCAGACATCCACCCTACGTCCTTCCTTGCGGAAGAGATATGTAGATGACATTTTCGTCATTTGGCCACATGGCCTGCCAGCATTGAACCAACTTCTCAACCACAATAATTCCCTCCACCAATCCATTAAATTAACCATGGAAGTGGATAAGGATGGTAAGTTACCATTCCTGGATGTTTTGTTTGAGAAGAGACCCGACGGCTCCTTGGGACACTTTCTACAGGAAAGTCACCCACACAGATTCCTATCTGAAACCTGATTCCCACCACCATCCGGCACAGAAGAATTCCCTCATCAAAACATTACACCATAAGGCCCACTGCATTTCTCACCAACACCACCTAGTCAGTGAACTAGAATACATACACCAGGCCCTTAAGATGAATGGATATTCGGACCGCATTATCCGCAAAGCTGTTTCTCCAACCATGGAGAAACAACCCCCTGAGACACCGATCAAAACCATCACGTTACCATACATAGGCATTACCAAAAATATTTCCAAAATTTTAAACAAACACAAGATCCAGGTCCAATTCAGTACAGTACACAAAATCCGTGATCTAATCCCATCTGTGAAGGATGTCATTCCTGTCATGCAATATCCTGGAGTTTACAAGCTAAGTTGCACCTGTGGTGATTGTTACATTGAGGAAACGAAACGACATGTCTTGGACCGTGTTCACGAGCACAAGTCAGATCTGAAACACGGCAGAACTAATATATCCACCATGGCTGACCGTTGCTATAACGCTGTGGGCTCTCATGATATTGTTTTTTTCGAGACCAAGGTGCTCTGCAAATCTTCGGGCTAATATCAAAGATATGTTCATTAAGCCATCCAGATATATAAACATAGACATACAAGATGGATTCAAATTGAGCAATCATTGGAAGGATGTTATTAACCAGGTAAAACCTGAAATGCTTTATGGCGTTGAAACGTCATCAATATCATGGCAGTTTAACACATAGGCTTTCACGACCAATATTATTCATAATAAAGGTTTTTGGGTTAGATTGCATAAGTATAAATGTGTCTAATCCCTCCACCACCCAACACAGCCAGTAAGGTTGACATAAACAACGTGCCAATATTAGTTACTACTTCAGCCCACTGGTGTGTTGGAGATTAAATTCACAACATTTACAATTTGAGTGCGACGTTTCACTGTTAATTACATCCAGCATCATCGGGCGATTTGCCAGAATATTGAAGCAATCCATCTGCTTCCGTTCTTAAATAGAGCAGTATGACGTCATCACTGTGAACCCATTAGGGGCAGAGATCAGAGGCGGAGGACGAGGGTGTTATTGTAATCATATAATAGATTAGTAATCAGTTAATTAGCATGCATTTCCTCTATAAGGAATACAGTTGTGGGATGTATTACTTAATAATACTCTACCAGGCTGTACTAAACCTGTAGCTGTCAGAGCAGGTTAAAATTATTTGTATTTCTCTCAATTTAAAAAAATTCTAGAATTAGTCTTGCCCAGTAATGATTCGTTTAACACAACACATCAACTTTAACAAAAGCCATTGAGTGTCCTTGTTGGCAAGCATGTTCTGCAGTTGTGTTTGAGAGTATTTAATATTTCTTTGGTGTTCTTTTAGTCTTGCGCTAATGTTACCTCCAGTTTGTCCAATATAGCATCTGCCACATAAGAAATTAATCTGATACACACCGTAGGGGATTAATCCTTAGAACAAGATACTAGTTTTATAATTTTTTGTACCATGCCAAATCTTACTCTTATTTTCTTGTTTTTCCTAAACCCTAGCGAATTTGTCCGTTACTCCTGCAATTTTTGATATATTAATTGTTTAATAACCTGAATGCTTTCAGCAGTATTGTTGTTCGATCTATGTTTGGCATTCAATGCTCTGTTAATTTTAGCATTATTGTAGCCATTTAATCGTAGTGCTTCTTTAACATGATTCATCTATCTCCTCAGACTTTCACCATGTGACACTGTTTTAGCACGATATATGAGCGTCTTGATGAGAGAGGATTTCTGTGCGAGGTGATGATGCGAATCTGAATGCAGAATATGCTGGCCAACAAGGACACTCAATTTATTTAATAACGTTGAAGTGTTGTGTTAAACTAATTATTACTGGCCGAGACTTATTCGAGAATCTATTCAAATGGGCTGAGAGAGCGCACCTACGAATAATCTCACTTGCCGTTGCTGGAGGGAGACGAATGACGTCAGACGTACCTCCCGACGCGGAAGGTGCGAGGTCAGGTGTGACCAAGGACGGAAGGAGATAAGTGATTGGATGGAGAGAAACGGGAACGAAAGAACGTGAAAGAGAAAGGAGAAGAGGATCCGAGAGGCCCAGGCCACTTTTGATGGTGGAAGTTGACATGAACGCACGCTGCAGAAAATAAAATCGTCTCACACCTTTTCAACAACCAATGTGTTGGAGACGTTACATATGTACATTCATTATAATTTCCTGTTAATTATGTTAATTGCTTTGATGTGAATATTGAACTTTAATAATATTTGTTGTGTCGTTACTTCCTTTACAAATTGCGCTATTACAGTCTACGACACTTGAAAAGTTAAGTTTCAATTCAAGAACTTCCTGTTCAAATTATCAACCACGGGCCTGTCGTCCTTCAAGGTCAATACAATGAGTACGACTCAGGAGAAAGTCAACTGCAATTGTCTAAGAGAGATAATCACCTCTCAAAGTAATGTGCCATTTCCATTCAAAATTTATGGCCGACAAATGTTGGAAGCAACCCACAATTGTGTGAGCAGGGAAACGTTTGACTTTACTTGGAACACTACTTAGGCCAGCGATTTAAAATAAAGCTGCTCTCTGTGTATGTATCAGTGTGTATATATATGAAAAAGCCAAGGTAATTTCCACAACCTTAAGCTGGCAAAATAACAGTAAGGAATCAGAGATGAGTCCTGAACTGGGGAAACGTCAGCTACCGAGTTTGTTGAAGCCAGCTCGAGACCCTACATGGCGCGTGTGTGCGGTTTTACCGCGTCTGGATACAGAACTCGTCTATAAAGCAGCTAAATGCTGCAAAACAGGTCATCTGCCATGCACTGCAATTTTGAATTTTAAATATATACATTATATTTATTCTAAAAGCAGGAATTGCAAAAGAAAAACATTAAATAGTGGGCCATTGTTTTCAATTGTGGTGACATTTTTTATTGTTGTGTTGTCGCTAAACTATTTTGGTACAATGTTTAGGAAATGCATTTTCCCATCAAATAGTAAATGTGTAATATGAACAATTCTTACCTGTTGTTTTCCGCCTCCAGAGAGAGATGATGATGACGATGCAGACGATTATCACTATTCCAATTAATGCCCCATGAAATGCAACTAAGAAGCATCGCCACAGAAAAGATAATGAGAAACGCATTAAAGGGAATCCATTATTAGCGGTTATACAGAACATGCACAATTTAAAACACACGAATGTAATTTTACTCGGAAATACATTATTAAGCGATTAAACCCTTATTTTATTTTGAGATTAAGATTGCTAGTCAGAAAAAAAAGTTAAAAGAATGATACTTTTATATTATTTTTTTATCCTTTTCTAACCGTTTCATGGGGATATGGATGTTGATGCCTGGTACGAGTCTCTTAAATCACTTTTCTGTCACCCCCCCTACCCCCATATTTCTTTGTATCCTGATTCAAGTTTACCTCATTGCACCTGGTAAACCCATTGGTTAGCTCTTCTACTCTATGTTTTCCAGTAATGGTGGTCCTCCTCTTCGAAACCCCTATGCTATGATGTTCATCAAGGTTATAAACTTGGGACACTTCTCTTCTACAGGCATGTTCTCTCACGCGTTAATAGCATTTAATGTGAAGCAAAAACTATAATTTATATGCCAATTACACACGGCAGTATATGAATATTTATCTAGTCGACTGATATTTTCCTCAAACCGAGGTCCATCTTGTTGGTAACAAGTGTGTCCTAAGTCATTGTCTTCTTAATACATTCTCAAGAAGGTTAGTGTTTGTAGAAATGTATTCATCTTGATGAAAGGCAATAATCATCAGATTTTAAATTATATCGCCGTCGCTACACTGACCCGACTATCTGCAGGTGAAAGGGGCCGGGTAGGAAGGTGTCGAGTCCGTTAAGGGAACAAAGTGGGAGAGTTCAGAGTCGTCGTGTCCCCACGTCCTACACAGTTTCCCTGCAGGTATCACACCCCGCCCACTGCCGATAAAGTAAGCAGGGATACGGCAGTTGTAGATAATGTTGGCCTCTCCCCAAATGCACATCCTACCCGAGGGGGGAATCCCCAGTTGACGCTTCATTCTCCTTAAACATCTAGCGACTAGTAAAATTACCCATTATCCAAGTACACTGGTATGTAAAGTTGATTCCCTTATTTGTGAGGCCATTGATAATGCTACTCTATTGAATAAATAGGAATAGGATTTACCCTTTCTCACAATAAAACAAGTGTTAAAATTTTCAAATACCAAATAGAAACCTTTTGAAAGGAATCATATCTGCATTAACCACACGTACTTGTGGTGAACAGTCATGTTTTTATTTAATGTTTCAACATCTTAACACCTGTTTTATTGCCAGAAAGTGTAAACCCTATTTTATTTTTCATATTTTTACACTGCTAAAAAAGTTCCCATTTAGTACTATTGTTTATGGTCTTATGGTTCATGGCATTGATGCTATTATTGTTTTTGCAGTTGATAGTAAAAAAAAAAGCATTCATATTTTAACTCTTATTGTATTTCTACTATTATATGTTTCGTGACTAACTTGGAGACGATAACACTTGGATGGAGTTACTTATTTTTTTAACGAGCACCATCGGGGTTAACACATTTTATATTTAGTACATCTATTATCAAAGATACCACTTAGTTAGCACAGCTGATAGGCTGCCTGTCTGGCGGTGCCCCGAGATGGTAAAGACGGAGACGACGACGAGAAGAATGATGAAGACGATGAGAAGAATGGTGACGATGGACTTCAGCAGCACGACGGAGATCCCACTCCAACAACAGCCCCGAGGTCCCCCACAGCGGCCCCTCTTATACTGTCAGCAAGGCCTCGCTCGGCCCCGACCACGCCCCCTTTCTGGAAGGTACTCGTGGGTTCCTGGTGAGCCCCTTCTGTGACCTTTCCCCTCGATCCCCCTCTCGTGTATATCCTGGCATGCTGACGTCAGGACTGCCATATGCCACAGATCCCCTTTTCTTCCAGCAGCCAGCGCTATTCCACTATATATTTAATGCGAGTTGTAATGTTCGTGACAGTATTGTCAGTAAACGTACTGCAAGCAAAATTGCTCAAAGCATCCACTCAATTACAAGGAATTGAATAAAAATGTGTGTCTGCTCACTTCTCCTTCGAGGGTTTCTAAAGAAATATGCCACTTTTTTGTAAAACCTCCATCACGTGCAGAGTTTGCGATGCCCTCTTGGTGGGATGGACCATCAGAACAATTTGAGGAACACGCCATCCATAGATTGATTACAGGAGCTGGCCTTTTTCAAATGCCATTGTCTGGATGAGAATGATACCCCTTCGATTACTCTAACATCATGGGATGTATATAACATGTAGTTTGCCCGATAAATCAGTGTTATTGACGAATGTGGAGTTTATTGGTCTTACGAAAGCGAACATACCTTCATTATTGTGTACACACTGTCCATTCGATCTGTAGTATCCTTCTTTACATTGGCAAACTGAGTCATATTCTCTCATACATTCTTGTGCAATCTCCGCTCCTGAAAAAAAAAATGCACACAGAAAGTTTCAAAAGTGCACATTATTTATTGAGATTGAAGCAAAGCATTCACATGATTAATGCGTCATTGTTGCTGGGTGGCAATGCAGCAAACCTTCTTTGCATGCACAACTAAGATGTAATTAACCTGTCAATATTAATAAAACGTGCAGTACAATTGCCAACATTGTTTTGATGTGCATGAACCACACGTGATTTGACTACCATAATTACTAAAATATAAACAACAAAGAAAAGTTCAGCGTGAATTATGTTACTACCTGGCGGAAAATGGCCTGCTGCCACAGAAATGGACTTCACTCATGTCACATTTTTTTTTTCTATGTAGTCTTCTAGGAACATCTCCATTTCTAAATGCATTCTAATTTTAAATTATGTCATTGTGTATATCCAGATTTTAATAAGGGTGTGTGCACTATCCAATCTCTTTATTGTACATCAAAAATATAATATGTAAACGTTCTCTAATATTAAGTACCAACATACAAAGTGAAAACTGTAAGTATAAAATAGTCAATCTTTCAGTCCTCCTACTCTCAAGAAGGGTATATGCCTTAAACATGAGCGGAAATCCACACTTGCTCACAAGCAAACCAAACCATATGCTCCTACTGTGGTGTAAAATATAATAGATCTGTAGCGGACATTGGAAGTAAACAGCCCCTCTACATATGCAGAAACCATCAGCAATGTCTTTAAAGACGTGCACGTTGCTTCTCCGGTCTTTTATGACTGTTTTTCATTCTGCCTTCAAAAGTTCTATAAAATAAAGCTGGAGTGAGGATGCATCCTCGCCATATTCCAGATATAGTTGCAAATCTTGGAGACAGTCGAACCCATGCTCTCGTGCTAGTGTGGAGGTCCCAAAGCAAGTTAATGGGTGGTCCTGGGACGCCCTTCAGCGTCAACGACACGGGTTTTCTGTCCATTGAACTAAACGGGGACTTCAGGTCGATGTATGTACGTTGAACTTTTTTCGCAGATGTATGCCACATCAAGCGGGTGGTTACATTCTCGGTAAGGTTGGGTCAGCAGACTGACAGTGAGCACAGCATTAATCGTTGGACAACTAGCATTGAATATGGACGTATGTGGTCGTGCGACGTTTGCACAGGAGTAGGATCAACCTGCTGAGCAACACAACCTGCTGATCTGCTGAGCAACAAATGCCTCTCCTATATTAGAATACCATAAAACTACATTTGAAAAATTGCATTTACTCAAATAAATTTTGATAACGACCTGAGAGACCCACAATTCACGTCAGGAATTGGACCCACAATTCACGCCAAGAATTTCTGGTGGTTTTCCACATGTTCAGATGTGATTTATTTCTTTACACATGCTTGTGTGTTTGAAGCTCATAGTTTCTTGGTTTGAAGTATTATTCTGCTATCATGGGGTTTTTTCATTTGTTACGTATTTTATTGGTGAGTAGGCATCTCTTTTGATGTACGCGAATATATCAACACAATAATCGTATATATGTCGAGTAAATACCAGACGTATGCCTACCGTGTATACTAAAGATGGATATTCAGAGGAAATGTCGACGTATTGTTTTTCCAATCAATAACTGTGGAAGAGCATGTTATTAGTTTTTCATTATTTAATCTCCTGCTGAATATTGACTATTGTTGAGGCAGTTATTTTATAACTTGCATGTGACTAATTATGCATGTCTACGTGTGTGGGTAATACTGTTAACCGTGTTCCAGGTAAGCGGATATAATATTATAGGACTGGAGTGAATGAGTGCTCTAGCAGTTGTTGAATGGTGTTTGTGGTTGTAAACACAAAATCCACCACTCCCTCCACAGTCCCACGTCCTCGTAGCAACTGCGATGAAGAATAAATAGTTGGTTCCTAACCACGGCCATACAGTGCAAGCTGACAATATCTGGACCATACTCACCCTCTGGACAGGGGGTGCAGTCGAAGCAAGCAGATTCATTGTTTGGCTTGTCAGTGTAAAATTTCCCTTTAATACAAGGAATACATTTACGGATTCCTCCATCAGTCAAACAGTCTTCTGCCTTGAATGTTCCTATGGGATGTGATACAATTAAATAATTAAAGGAGTTAAAAGCAACATGTCAGAGTTATCACTACAATAATGCTAACTTACAGTGAAGCAATATCAATATAAACATGTGGCATGCACACTGACAGGCATTTTGTCAATCCACTGGTCGATGACGGTGTCCCCACACCATAAATATATATTTGACCATATTCTTAGTTCTTTCGGTAAAGTCACGTAAAAGGGAAATAATAAAATAATAAAAATAAAACATAATACAATATTCACGACGTTTTGGCCACAACGCAAACAGCCGTCCTGAGAATTGTATTATGCTTTATTTTTATTATTTTATTATTTCCCTTCTACGTGACTTTTTCCGAAAGAACCAAGCATATGAATCCCTGCAGTCACGAAAGCTTTAAATCGAAATTTATTTGACCATACTTGACCACGCCGGTCAGTGTGGGTTGGAAAACGAGCTTGGATGTGGGGCATAGAAGCACACTGTTCTCTGCTGCATAACCGGCATTTATCAGTGTGGTGATGTACGGTTAAGCAAACTCCGATTTCTGACGTGGTGCTTAACACGTATATATGTTTTTTAATAATAATGTGTTACGTGTTTACTCCGCCTTGGTCTCTCTCTGCCTTATTTTTGCGTGTTTTTTAGCATTGTCGATCCATGATGTCTGTAAAAAGGCCTGCAACTGTTAGTGATGGAAACGTGACCAAAGTGTCAAGGAAAAGTATAACTATGGATGTTACAAAACAAGTTATGAGGCGAGTCGAGGTGGCGAGCGTCAGGTCGATGTGCGTCGTGAGCATCAGGGGGATGCACGGGTGCGTACAGTACATCATACTGATGTTATAAAATATATATTTTGTGTTTAACATATGTTTTATTATTAGAGCTGTTACCGATAACTCAATAACGTCATACAATATTGCTCATATATCAGAAATAACGCTGTTGGGAACGCATCCCCATATATTAAATGTTATAATAACCACTTTTAGCGCCAATTCGACTCGCGCTTACTTCTCCAGGAAGGCCTCTCGAGCGCTAATCAAGGTCTGCCTGTATTGTTATACTCTTGGCTTGTATTAAGTAGTTTGTGCTGTGAGTTAAATATGGATTTTAAAACAGCTTCTGATAATAGGACCGATACGACTGACCAATCATACGCTCTAAGAGTGGAACAAAGTGCGAATCGAGTCCCAGCAATAATAACGTACAGAGCTGGTGTCTACTTTTGAAAAAAACATGTATATCGAGTTGTACCTGCAGGGCAGAGATCGCAGCACACGTCGTCTTTAGTTTTGTAGCTGTCCTTGGGACATTGTTTAGTTTCAGATCCTTCTGCACGCCGAACACCCTGAGAATACCGACAAGGAGCCATGTTTAGTGAAGCATTGACACACCAGATATGTGCCTGGAGGACATGGACGGTGACTATTTTAATGGTATTTCATTTCGCAGGAATATGACTTCAACATTCATATTCTATTGAAAAACACCTCAGATTGCGGGGTCAAATTAGACAAATACTGCAGCTCCCCCAAATCAAGCAGTTAATACAATTCAAGCAAACATTAGTGTATATATTACTAATAACTAAATTGTATTTGTACATGGATTTTGTATGCACCTTTATGGATATCCCATATTAATTAATCACGTGTAATTGTGGCCAACAACTTCAATGCAATTTCCGTTATACCATGCTGAGAATGCAAGATTTGTAGTCTAGCAAAAGTCATAGAAGATCGAATTCCACTATAAAGACAGGAATTATACAGAAAGAGCTACTATTTAATATTTTCGAAATGCAATTGTGTTTCCGCTGTAGCTACCGTTGAAGCGGGTTTATATGAAACTAACACTGCTCCCACATTTGCGATGAATTTAACTTGAGTTAACATGCAAGTGATCTGGATGTCTCAAACTCGGACACACGTGTGTTCAATGATGTATGCGTTATAAGAGCCGCCATTCGCCAATATGTGTCGGCGACGTCACCACAGCGCTTCTGTCAGGCTAGGTGCACTTTGAGGCCACGTGTAGTGTGGAAGGTTTGCTGCTTCCAGGTCACGGTACAGACCCAGGTGCCATGACTTGACTGACTGAGATAACTGGCAGATGTACCATCTGTGCTCCCCACTGGGCCACCTCGCTGAGTTGTATTCACCTGGCACTCCACTCGTTGTTGTGAGCGTTGCTCATCTGCCCTCTAAAATTGTTGGAGGGGGGCCGCCTCCAACTGTCCAATCGCATCCTTCACGATCCTCCTCCACAGAGGCCGATCTTGACATCCGCTGGTACAAGTCTTCAGCAAATACACTCAATTCCATCAGCCCATCTGTGCTTTAACCCGTGCCCCCACTCACCCACATACTCACTTATCAGTCAATCTGTTCTCTACCCCATCCTGCACCTGTTTAGCCCGCTCTATCCCGCCAAACAAAAGCTGCTCGGGCATGCGGTGCTGGGCATACGGGTTATATAACCAAGCCAATGCAGCATTCCCTGCCAGATGAGCTCACTGGTGGGAATCTGTCCAGATCTTTCAATGATGTGTGAGCTCCTCACACAATCCAGCCTGGTTAGACACAAGATGGATTGTAGGCAGGCCAGCCAGACTATTTCAAACGGCACAGATGTTCCTTCAAAGGTGTCTACGCTCCACAAGATTAGAGAAGGAAGTGCATACCTGTGACCAAGAAAACCTGAAAGCTTTGCAAGGAGTGGCAGATAGGTAGCTTCCACGCAACAGCAGTGGATGGAAATATAATTCTGCTGGAATGATTCGGAGTTATATCCCTGCTGCCAAACCTTAGCTGGTTGTAAGCACAATCCCCAGTTACAAACTTCTCTACTCTCTCCACAACTGCCCCAAACCTTATGGAGAGTTGAGGGGTGGAGTGTTTGATGACACAACATACCCAGGCAGGTGCTTAGTTTTGGTCAGTCTCATATTCAGGACCGACCTCCTAGTGGCATGCTCCAGGTTGAGCAAGAGAACCTCCAATTCCTTCCCAGATTGAGCAGCAGTAACCAGATTATCAGCACACCCTTATTATTAACCAATAAGGGCATCGATCAGCCTCTAATTGTATCTGTTCTAGATGAAAACTTCTCTAGTACAACCATGGATATCTTATCGAACTACGTGATTGCAAATTATGTAAAATTATGTGGGAGCCAGAGGACATTCATGTCGCATCCCAAGGTGAACAGGGAAACCCCAATAAGACAAGCTGCTCATACTTGGCGTCTTTAACGCGCAAGTTGGCAGCAACTTCTCAAAGTAAAAAATATAAAAATGGCACCTTTTTGCCAGTTTCAAAGTATAAAAAATTATGCATATATTATCGGAGAACTTTGTTTGTATGTTCACCACAACTACGTGTGGTTAATGCAGACTTGATTCATTGCAAAATATTTATATTTGGTGTTTGAACATCTTAACACATTTTATTGACAGAAAGTGTAAAATCAATTCTTATTTTTTCATACTTTCATACAAACTTATTATTGGCACAAAAGGTAAAAATAACAGGAATGCAAAAGGTGGAGCTACTGCTTAATTTTTGTGTGCAACACGAACTTTCAATCACAAACATCTATTTTTACCAACCCGATAAGCATTATTTTACATAGATGCACGCCAGATCCAAGCATAACCACCTCATTGACTACACCATAACCCATCATAAGGACTTGAAAGATACCCTGAACACTTAAATCTATGTTCAACAGACCACTTTATTGTCAAAACTGTCTGCGACTTGCATATAACCTTTCCCAGAAGAAACAAGCTCCTTGCCTACCTAACAAGCTTGATGTATGGAAGCTCAAGTCACCAGAAAGTGCAGCTGGAAACTGCTATAACACATTCCCTTGGCACAGAAACACAAACCAAATCAACAACTGAATCAACATGAATACTGTAAAAAAGTCAGTGTTCGATGCTTCTGAAACCATCATGGGACAAGCAAAGCATAATATTGCTGAGTGGTTCAATGACGACGACAAAGAGATCCATCTACTCCTCAATGAAAAACAAAAGCTTCACAGGGATCACCTTTCCAAGCAGACAGCTACCTCCAAAGCCAAACTAAATGTTATCAAAGCAGAAGTGCAAAGAAAATATGGGCTATGAATTACCAATGGTGGAGCACCAAAGCAGATACAATGGATGCACTTGCTGCTGGAAGTTTCAGTTTCATTTATTAAGTATAACCATGTGAGCCAGGCGGCTCTTGACTCGGGTGCAACCGCAACAAAACAAAAACATGAACAAGAAACATATTTCAACGTTGTGTGCAATATCCCAGTGGGATGCAAGTCAAACAATAACAACCATAAGACAATGTAAATTAAAGTTATCAGGCTAACTCTGTACTACAACAACCAAACATGGCTAAACCAAAACGTTTTCAAAATCACCAAAATAAAACTATAAAAAAATGTAACAGTGATAATAGGAACTGTGATTCAAATTTAACAATAAACGATATACATAACATGTACGACCAAACTTTGCAGCCATAGTTCGCTGCATGAGTCACTCCATAACAGCGGGAGTATCAGTAACAGAATCAAACATTTTCAATACACCTTTAAAGATCAGCCCACTATAATCAAAACTCAAGATCATACTTTGCAGCGGTCATCCGGAATGATACATTTGAATTCAGGCCATTCTGAATAGCAGTGGCAGCTAGGGGTGTACAACTCCTCTAGAGCAGTTTTGAGTGAAAATCTCACAGGTAGTTATCCAAGTTGCAGTTTATTGGTGATAGCATTCCAGACCCTGGGGGCATAAATAGAAAAGGCCCTTCCTCCAGTATTTGTACGGCAATAAGGAATGTGAAGCTGGTAAATGAGCGAAGACCTTAGGTCACATTTGTTTTTCGAAACAGTGAGGAGATCCAGCAGGTAGTCTGCTGATTTCTTTGTAAGTAGATCGTGAATAAATAAGATCAGATGCACAAGCCGTCGATCATTAAGAGAAGTTAAGTTTGACCCAATGTAGAGATCACAGTGGTGGGTCCTATATGGGCAGTTCAATGCAAATCTTAAGACCGAGTGATAAATTGAGTCGAGCTTCTTCAGTAAAGTACTGGGGGCTGATTTATATACGATGTCACAGTAAGCAAGTAGAGGCAGTATGGTAGCTTTTATCAATTCCAAGCGGAACATAGGGGGGAAGCAGTGCTTGTGTCGATAAGGAAAACCAATTTTTTATTTTGTCATTTTACCAATATAATCAATGTGATCTTGAAAATTCATTTTTGAATCAAAGATGACCGCAAGATAATTATAGATCTTGACTTGCTCTAATTGATGATTCTTTAAAGAATATAATTGGGGAAAAATAACTTGCTGCTTTAGTCCTGGTGAGAAGCATAACACCTTGGTTTTGGAGATATTCAGGGCTAGTTTAAGAGCAACTAGCTGATGTTGTAGTTTGTTGAAATCACCCTGGAGCTTAGCAATCACGTCATCTGGATAGCGGCCAGCAGTATTCAGTATCGTGTCATCTGCAAACAGATTTACCCTGGAATGACCCAGATCAGTGTCCAAGTCATTGACATGAAGAGAGAATAAGAGGGGGCCGAGGATGGAACCCTGTGGAACCCCTTTTTTATCTTAACACTGTTTGACCTCCAACCATCTGTGAATACAGTTTGGGTGCGAGCAGAGAGGTAATTTTTAACCATTCTACTGCGTGTTTGGAGAAACTGAGGCAACTTAGTTTATGAAGCAGGGTGTTGTGGTCCACTGTATCAAAGGCTTTGGACAAGTCAAGAAAAAGACTGGCGCAGTACTGCTTATTATCAAGGATACTGTAATTGTGATTCAGAGAGTCTAATGCAGCAGAATTGGTGCTGTATTTTTTTCGGAATTCAGATTGGTTTCGATGTAATAGATTGTTGTCAGACAGGAAACTGCTAATTTGGTAGTTCAATAATTTTTCTAAAATTTTCCTCAACGGGGACAAAATTGAGATAGGTCGGTAGTTATTTGGATAATCTTTAGGGCTCCCTTTGTGAAGTGGACGAACATAGGATTGTTTCCATTCTAGAGGTACTGATGCTTCTTTGATGGACAGGTTGAAAATATGGGCTATAGGTTTGTATATTAGGTGACCAACAGTTAGCAGAGCAAAGACGGGAATACTATCCGCTCCGGTAGAAGAGGACCCTTTGAGGTAGGACATTGTTTCAGAACATTACTTTCGTGGATAGGCTGGAAACTAAATTCCTTTGATGTCTGGTCAGGGGTGACTCCCAATACATTATCAAAAAGCTCACCAGCTTCAGAAAAATGAAGGTTAAAATTGTCGACTATTTTTTGGGGCACTGAAAAAGTCCCCATTTCGGTTAAGTGCAACGAGCAGATTATCTGTGTTGGATGCCTTTTCGATGAATTTGATTGTTTTCCAGAAGATCCTGGTATTGCCATATTATTCCAGGAGAGTGGAGGAAATGTAAGCATTTTTTGCATGCCGTATTTTTTTGACGCATCTATTCCTTAAGATTCTGTTTTCTAGCCAGTCATTGACCAAATTACATTTCTGAGCACATGCCCAAGCCTTGTTACTAGTTTTCACGGGCTTAGTAATCAAAGGATCAAACCATGGTGGGCGGTTGCCTTTAATTTTAAATCTAACCAACGGAGCATGTTTGTTAAGAATTTGGAGAAACGTGTACCTGAAGGTCTCCCAAGCCGTAGTCAGGTTGGGGATATCACAGACCTTGTCAATATCCGAGTGAAGCACATCATTAGTAAATGCCTGTATGCTGAAGTGTCTCATGGAGTGCTTTTCAACCAATTTAGGGAGGCTTTGGGTCTGGCTGATGATCTCACCCGTAAATATGAAGGAATGATCACTAAGGTTATAACCCAGATCACCAGTCAGTGTGAAATTGTGAGGGGCAGTTGTCAATAGGACGTCAAGCAGAGATGACTGTCCCGGATTTTTTATGTTGGGTCTTGTGGGGACATTTATAAATTCAAATAGATTAAATTAATCTGCAAAATTTGTGGCCACGGCCGGCGGATTTAGGCAATTCCAATTTAGATCACCCACTAAAACTATTTCACCTTTAGGGAGGCCCCCAAGAAGCTCTCTCAGTGCAGACGCAGCTTCAACATCCTTACCACTAGGCGGTCTATAGCAGCACACTACAAATATCTGTTGATAATTTGGGAGAGTTATTCTGAGAGCCAGACCTTCAAAGCAACATTTTTGTAACAAGGCGTGAGCTGGTGAACATGCAATAGTATTACGAACATAGATGGCAATTCCACCTCATTTAGACCCTTGGTCAAGCCGAAAAAGGTTGTAGTTGTCAATCGTAATCTGCAAGTCATTTACGGCAGGAGTGATAAATGTTTCTGTTAGGCAAAAAATTGTCCGGGTCCAGATTTGCCACTTCTTTAGTTGACTTAATTTAATCACAAGCCCTCTGATGTTGAAATGTAGAACACCAACACATTTTCTGCCAGAAAAATCTACGTAATTATACGAATTATTTACATTTGGGCCAGGATGAAGCTCAATACCTCCCAGAAATAGGAAAAGTAGAATTAATAGTTTGCACAGGTATTTTCTGTGAAAGGATGAAGAGCGGCAAACCTTGGACGAATTGCAGCAGCTCTCAGATGGTGAGATTTTAGAGCAGAATGAAGTTTGGAAGGAGTGCTGGTAAAGTAATGGGAAAAAGATAGGGTTTAAAAGGATACAATGATGGAGTGTAGAAGTGTCTATAAGCTGTTTCATTAGCAGGTGTAGTGGCATATTGAGCAACAAGTATGGACGAGAAGTAACGAGGGTTGCCGGTGGTAGAGTTGGGTGTGGCACTCGATATGGCCGGGAGGGACAGCAGTAGGATACACAGCAGGAGAATTGCCATCTTTAAAATATCAAGGGTACACACAGTTTAACACACAAGCAAAAAATATATGCTTGTAGGTCGCGCGCGAGAAACGTCTTGCTGCACTCGTCACACATGCACGGCTTCTCGCCCGTGTGCTTGAGTTTATGGAGATGAGCACCGCCCTCAATGTGACATCAGAGCAAGAGATCACTATTGATCATAGCATTGGAGGTGATACGGAAAAGAGAGGCGCGCTCATTGACGGCCTTTAGTTTCTCGCTGCACTCAGGCGACAGCTTAAGGGTTTCCAGGTCGTTGAGCGAGCGCTAGAGGGCGGCTCCATGCTTGCCGATCAGGTCGTTGCATATCCTCGAGCTTGGAGGACAGCGAGCGGAGCGTGGTCTGCAGTTCGGTCTTGTCGGCCTGTGCACCTGATTTCTCATCGCCCGAGTCAAATGCTTGCAGCACGCTTGTAGAGCCAGCCCTCCTTCACCACCGTCACCTCTGCCATGGCGTCGTCGTCCTTCTGCCATGGCTCTCTCGGTCTGTTCAAGCACTCTGCCACAGACTCTCCGTGCACTTCACACGAGCATGAGCGACGCGTCACTCCTCACCACCACGCCCATGGCGGTCCGCAGGGCCCTGGGCGCTGCTCCCTGTGACTTCGGGAGACAAAGGCGGCCGGGCCTGGTGCTACCCACACACCTCCTCATGTGCCATGCCGGCCCCCATTTATGCTGCTCGGGAACAAAACTTGCCCCAAAAGCACGTTAAGGCTAAATGGGGGTCTTAGTCTGAGTGTGTTTGTGTGTCAGTCGACCCGTGGCACCTGGGTCGTGCACAGAGCCTGGCACAAGCGTTGTGGTGACGTCACCACCACTTAGCAGCAAATTGCGGTTGTTGTTGTCACTGTTTGTGTGTGTGTGTGTTGAGTTGAATATCTGCGCGGTTTTAAACGTCCCGAGAGGCCTGCCTACGACCCGTCCTGGGTGTCACCAGGCCGTCTCGTGTGAGCAGCTCACAGACCTACGTTGAACTTCTTTCGCACCGTACACAGCCGACCGAGATAATCGGAGGTGCGGGGGAAGGACAACAAACTAAACACGCAAAAAACTGTTCTAAAGAAAGTAGTTTCCAATCTTCCCCAGTGGCTTCCTGAAATTCATTCATAAACCTTAAAGGATAATAAATACACAATACGAAAAGCCTGAAGCCTATGGCTTTAGACGAGGCACTGGCGAACTAGGCTTGATAATTATTAACTCAATAAAAAAGTAAATAAACCCTAAATTTGAATAAATATACGTACATTTGTATTATAATAAATATAGACACGTACATTTATATGTGAAAGTGCATAAATGTACACAAATTAACAGAAACGAAAAAAATACAATTAAAAAAGCTGAGGGCTTTAGGCGAGGTGCTGACGGACTAGGTCTTCATCACATTTAAACTCGATAAACAAAGTGAATAAATCTTAAATTAGAATAAATATACGTGTATTTGTATCTTGTTGTTGCATTATGAACCCAGTGACCCGAGTTCGATGTATTTGAAGAAATACAGACACATACATTTATATCTGAAAGTGCATACATTTACACAAATCAACAAACTCTTTAAAATAATATACAAAAGTCGTGGGCTTTAGGCGAGGCGCTAACGGGCTCGGCTTTAATCACATTTAAACTCAATAAAACTCAATAAATGAAGATAATAAACCTTCAATTAGAATAAATAAACGGTGCATTTGTATTGTAATGAATACTGTAATGAATACAGACACGTACATTTATAGTTACACTCACGAGAGAGATGAAGGAAAGAGATGATGATGGACAGATGGAAAAAGAACACACGATTAAACCCGACTAAACGATTAAACCCCCCTGCACCCGCCAATCTCAAATTAAACACCCACACAGCTCACTCACACGCAGCTCATTCTCACTCATTCTCACACACAGCTCACACTCACACAGCTCAACTCAAACGCCGCCGCCATCTTGTGAGAGTACAATGTTCTCAAATAAATCTATGGTCTTGACTTAAAGCATTCGTGACTGCAGGAATTCATATTCTTTGGGTCTTTCGGTAAAGTCACGTAGATAGGTTGAAAGAAAATAACAAAAACTACTACGTTTCGATCACAACACAAGCGATCGTCATCAGGAGGACGATGGATGACGATCGCTTGTTTTGTGATTGAAATGTGTTTTTTTTGTTATTTTTGTGTGTGATGTAACATGTAAGTATGCTGATTAAGCTCGGCTTCGTTGTCCTGGGTTGTATTATCAATCGTGATAATATAATGATTCTCGCTTTAACTTTTACTGATTATGTTTTAGTGTTTATGTCAGGTTGCAAGATTCAGATCTTCGCAGGATACAGTTCTTATAATTAAGATGATTACACATTAACTTAGGAAGGCACCACTCAGACTCTTCTGTGTTAAGAAACTTTAATCTCTAAACAAAAACATAACACTCTAATATGCGAACTCTTATGCTAGGAATGTCAACACAGTACTGCTGGAGATGTCCTCATTGATCCGTACATTTAACCCTGAATTATTACGTTTGTTAAACTGGGTAACAGAACAATCGGTTAATTCCTCAGAGTAAAGTGAGCATACACGGCGATGGGAAAAAGTCCTTAAAAATGTATGTGACAATATTCATACGAACAGCAATAAGGAAAAATGTCCCGAAAGCAAAGGTATAACTTAATGAATCATTGGTTAGTTTATGCAATTAACTAAATGTCTTGGAACAATGGGGTGCGGCAGTGTGCCTGCTTGTCTATCGAATGCTTCTCAATTGGCTAAGGCATTAATAACTTCACGGGCAAGATTCTGTGATCAAAATAATGAGTTTAACACGATAGTATATCTGTGAGTGTGTAGATTCGTAACGTAGATGTTTATAAATGTTTAGTTTCATCAATGAATTCATTGGTACAGTTAGTAAATTAACAAAAATAATGATTAAAATACTTTTAACGACCATATCCACGTAACTCAATGCTTTTCACGATCAGATAATAGTTAACCAACACAAAGATAACTTTGGAGTACTCTTATTAGTCCAGATATGTGCGTTATGTGTGTGCGGGTGTATTGTCTCTTTGCTCAACTCTTTGCATTAAGCAGACGCCGAGGTGGGACGTTTCTTGTGTAGGGGTGTTACGGGAGGGAAACGGACAAGCACACAGGGGTGTCCACATCCACGTCCGCAAACGGTTACCACCCTGGGGGGCTGTGGGGGGATGCTGGGATCCCACACAGCCCCACCCCTCGGTGGCAAATTGGTATAAAAGGCGGGGAACGAGAGGGCTCGGGGAACAGTGTTGGGGAGCTAAGGAACTAAGAACCAGTGAAGACTGAAGACCGGGTAGATAGGCCCTGGAACTCCTCTGACTCGCCGTCCTTCTCAGGACCAGGCAGAACAAGCCAGTGGCGCAGCCCCAGAGCCTCATAGCTGATGTTCTTCTAAGAGCCGGGTCTGTCTGGCTGTGTGTCCTGACCTGTGCCTTGACCAGGGCCGGGTCAGATAGCCTCCCCTATCTGAACAGTTAGGCAAATAGCCTAGGGGTGTATCCCAGTCCAGTACGGGTAAAGGGGCCGTTACCCCTTCAAGTGTTGTATATGCTGCCCTGTGCTGAGTGTAAATTTATAATAAATAGTGTGCCTCGACTACACCGTCTCTGTCGCTTGTGAACCCACTACACTTGTACCAAAAATGCCTTGGTTCCCTGCTGGGCGATGAGTCGTGGGTGTGTGAGTGTGGTCGTGCCATGCACACGGCTCTCTCGTGGTGGCAGCTGCAGCCCGTCTGCTGCTGGATGAGCTGAGTCGGCACGACACTTGTCTTTGAAGGTGCCCGATTGCGCTCGCAGCTCGTCCGCAGGTCGCCGGGGCCAGCACTCTTGCTCGGCTGCGCTGGTTGCGCACTCTCCTGCTCCGTGCTCTCTCGCGATGCACGGTTGTGCTCGCAGGTTGTCGGCAGGTCGGCGGGGCCGACACTCTTGCCCAGTTGCGTTGGTTGCGCGTTGTCTCCTGCTCCGTGCTCTCTGGCGGTGCACAATTGCGCTCGCAGTTCGACTGCTGCTGCCGGTCCAGTGCGATGCTCGCTGGGTCGATGCTTGGCGCTTTTCCGCCCTTTCTCCAGGTTGATTGTTTGTCATTGCTCGTCACTCTTTTTATCTTGCTGCAGCTGCTAGTGGGAGCTGGCGCTCAATGTAGAATAAAACGTGTAGCGATACTTCGGCTGTCAGCGTCGAATTCGTACTCGGTGACACATCGCTACTCTGCAAGCCTCGCCATCCTTGGTCGATTGCGAGGCCCATCCCAGGAGCTTGCCGCAGCAAGACTCAATTTCCGTTGACTTCGTAGACTCGTGGCTTCTGTTGATACAGCTCCCTATCGATGTGCCTGTCACGGGGGCAGATACCCGGAGCCTGCCACTTGCAGAACTGAATTGTGTGTGTTGTGTCCGTGCTTATATCTGAAATTCTCTCCCCTCGGCTCACCTTCTCACAATGGACCGGAATTCCTTTGATTACGCTCTTAGCTTGTGGGGGCAGTTGTTTGTCCGGTGTATGTGTGTGTGTGTGAATGTTCTGATTTATTAAGGTAAACAGATGCTCCAAATTGCCCCTAAGTGTGATTTCCTAGTTTTTCAACTTTCTGCAATAATTTATCTGGAAGGAGGGAGGCATTCATTTTGCCCAGTTGCGTTCTCCCTCCCACCCCTCTTCCCTCGCGACTGGGGTGTTACATTCCATGGCTGTCCCGTGCTTGCTGGGGACTGATTTTCTCGGCAAAATGCCCCTGAAGATTGATACCGATGAGGGCTGTTTGGAATTGCCATCGGGATGGTGTATGGAATTTCTTTCGTCTCCGACCCGCATGTATTCTGATAATGCTACGGTGCAAGCACTTGCGTGCCGAACGGTGCAGATTCCGCCCGGCGCGCAAACGTTGGTGCTCCTTCGATTGCGTAAACCACTCGATGCGCGCACTGTGGGGATGGTATTGCGTTGGGTCCCTCGAGTAAGCTTAGTCAGGGGATGTCACTCATAGTGGCTCAGACGCTGGTCTCCAGGGATCAGGCACCGTTTATTCAAGTCCTTAATGCCGAGTCGGACACTACGGTTATTCAGGAATGTTCCGTGATCGCTCATGCTTCTCCGGCGGGTCCGGAGGCGGATGTCGTGGGGAATATCGGGGTCGGCGTTCGGTCTCGCGGACCTCCGCTTGTGGATGAGGCATGGATGGACAACCTGTGCTCGGAATGCGGCGATTTATCTGCGGGGCAAATGGGGAAGCTGAGAGTGCTCCTGCCGGAGTTTTCGGACATTTTTAGTAAAAGTAAATTTGATATAGGTCGCATGTCTCTGTTGAGCCACCATATTGACATGGGACATGCCGCCCCCATTCGGCAAAATCCTTACCACCTGAGTCCGGCCGAAAAGGAACACGTTCGTGCGGCGGTAGATGAAATGTTGGCTGCGGATATAATTTTGCTGTCTAATAGTCCATGGGGTGCTCTGATCATCCTTGTTAAGAAGCACGATGGCAGTCTGCATTTATGTGTCGATTTCCGAAATCTTAACAAAGTTTCTGTCGCGGATGCATACCCCCTGCCTCTTATGAATGATTCGTTGGATGCTCTGGTGGGCGCGCGATTCTTTTCCACTCTTGACCTTTTGTCGGGTTTTTGCCAGTTGCCGCTTGACGAGACCTCAAGGCCCAAGACGGTTTTTTGAACACCGCAAGGGTTGTTGGAGTTTAACCAGCTCCCGATGGGGCTCCATTCTGTGCCACCCACTTATCAGAGGTTGAGGAATTGGTTTTGGGGGGCCTCCAGTTGGATTCGTGCCTAATCTACTTGGGTGACGTCATCGTTTTTGGCCGCACGTTTGATGAGCATTTGGATCACCTGCGAGATGTTTTCGTTAATATGCGTACAGCCGACTTCAAATTCAAGCCCCAAAAATGTCATCTCCAAAAATCTGTTCGATATTTGGGCCCCTACCTTGCGTTATCCCGACTTTTTGTTGCCGTTAATTTTGGACACAGACACCAGTAATACCGGCATTGGTGCGATTCCAAGAACACAGGATGACATGTTACTATCCTTTGTGCAAGCACTTCCAAGAGTTCATGAACAGTGAGCCTGGTGAAATTTGGGGAGCGCATCGTCAGTAGTGTACCTTTGGTTCCTAGGGTGTTTCGGCCTTTCACACTATACACCCTCCCCAAAGGGGGCCAGCGACAGGGTGATCAATCCTACGCTTGCGTCCCATGCCCAATTAGTCATAGGAGTTGCCTTGTTGTTGATAGCCAACATCCCATGGGACTATGCATGGCAGGTGCGTCCTCCTCCCTGAGTCAAGCATTGTTGACCGCATACCTCCTGGCCCTCTCACTTCGGGGCCAAGCTGGGGTATTTCCTCTTCATCCAGAGTCACTGACTGCTGCCTTCTGCCACCTCCGATACAGCTCTGATTACCGAACGCTGGCTCTGGCCCTTAATTCCCAGGTCTCTAAGCAGTCTGGTTGTAGATGTTGCCACAAAACCTCTGCAGCCCACCTTCACTGGTCGGACTTCTGTGTTCCAGCCATGATGCCGTGCTTCGGCAGCTAGATTGGCATAGCGCAGATGTTTTCACTCATAAGCCTCATCTACTGAGTCCTCCCAAGGTACTGTGAGCTCAATGATGAAGACCTTCTTGAGCGAACGGGACCAGAGCACCATGTCAGGTCTTAGGGTGGTGGGTGCGATCTCCGGAGGAAACACAAGTTGCCGGCCAACGTCAACTAGCATTTTCCAGTCGCGGGCCAAGCGCAGCTGGTCTCGCTCTGATGGTGTAGAGCCGCTCTTCGGTGGTTTAGCCCCTTCGCGGACAAAGGTCGTCCGTAAGGGGTGTGATGCTGCTGGGGGTGGTAAGGAGTTGGTGGCAGCTCGCTTGTCCTCCAGGGCGGACGCAAGGTTTTTAAGGACTTGGTTGTGACACCAAGTGTAGTTATCCCAAGTCATAAATGGCGTGGAGCACGTGGTTACACATGGCAGCAGGGTGCTGTCTCCGGCTGAGCAACGGTACTGCGTAACTCGCCGGGAACTGTTGGCCATTGTGGTTATTTTGCAACAATATCGGCCACTTCGAGGTGTGTTCCGATCACGCGGCACTCCAATACTCGCTGCGTGTCGACCAGCCCTCCAGTCAATTGTCATGCTGGCTCGAAATTCTGCAGGATTTTTCATTCAATGTCACATATCGTAGGGGTTCTCGCCATACGAACGCCGTTGCCCTATCGCGATTGCCAGCACCCGGAGAGTGCACTTGTTTTTCTGGTTCAGGTCGTTGTCGACCGACCGGCTCGACCTCCCCCTCCCCTCTCGTTGCGTCTGCCGCGGACGCGATGGGTGGGATGGGCGACGTCCTTGTTGCACGGGATGCAACTTTGGGGCTGGACTATGAGGAATGGGGACGCCGGCAAGTGGAGGACGCATCCCTCCTTAAGTTGCTCCGGCGTGTCAGGGAGACCACCGATGGTACGGCTCCGCAGGGTGTTAACTCGTTTGTGCTGCGGGGAGGATTGCCAATGTACTGGGATGGAGGATTGCGCTGTTATGCTACTGATGTCCCTACCGCCCTGCGTGGCGAGGTTGTGTGGTCTGTGCATAAACGGCTGTTGCACCTCGGAGTGCAGAAGACGCTGGCCCCTTTTAAATTGGATTTTTATTGGCCGGCCATGGCCTCCAACGTTGAGGATCTACTTAAAGGCTCAGTGCAATGTGCCTGGTGGAAGCCACCGGCGAGATCCTGTTGCCCTCTTCTGCAATCCATCCAGGTGTCACGGGTATATGAAATTGTTGCCCTCGATATTCTCGGGCCGTTTCCCGCTTCCGCGCGTGGAAACAATACTTACCCATGGGCGTTGAGTATTTCTCATGCTGGCCTATGGCTTGGCCGCTCCCTAATCAATCGGCTGTGGCTATTACTGTTGCATTCCTTAATGGCTTTGTTCTGGATAAGGGTGCCCCTGAGCGCCTCTTGACGTATCAGGGAAAAAAATGTCCTCCACTCTGCAGCATGAGGTTTGCGATCTGCTGGAGACGAAAGAGGTACGCACGTCACCGTACCACCCGCAAGTGGATGGCATGGTCGATCGCCTACACCTCACTCTGACCTCCATGTTGAGTCACTTGGTCAGCGAGTCGCAGGTCGATTGGAATTTGCATATTCCTGCGGTTCTTTCTGCTTATAGGATGACCGCTCACACGTCCACTGGCTACTCTCCCTTCTTTTTGATGTATGGTAGAGAGTATGATCCTCCCATCGATGTCCACTTACAGGCCGCGCCTACCCCGAAGGTGTCCAAAATTTCTGACCGGATTCTGTTCATGATCAGAAAACTTTCTGAGGTGCGGAAAGCCGCCGGTATTAACTCTCGGGCCAGACAGCTTGCCAACGAGCAGCACAAAGGTGCCCGTGTTTCCCTCTGCGATTGGTCGCCGGGGGACAGGGCCTGGTTGTATTGTTCGCAGGTGCCAGTGGGCACGTCACCTAAATTTCTGCAACCTTGGAGAGGGCCGGTTGATGTGGTTCGGGTTGTGCGGCTGCAGTGTGTCCAGGTTCGGTTTGGTAAGTGGAGCTGGTTTGTGCACCCCCTCGTCTTAAGCCATTTATCATGCCGTGTGAGTTTGTTTCATCTCCATATCGAAGGGGGCGAGTGCCGGGTGTGCCCGACGAGCTGGTGCGTGCATCTGCTGTTTCTGTTCCGCCCCCAGGCGCTGCGCGACTGATGTCTCACACGTGGCCGCTCGTGTCGGCCTCGCGTGCTCGGGACGCCAAGGACCCAACGACCCAGCCTATTGCTCTTCGTGAGGAGCCGGCTTCATCGGGTCGATTTATTGTTACCCCCGGCCCTCCCAGGGCGGTCGAGCTCAACCCGTCTGGAGGACCGGCGTCATGGACTCGTTCAAAGACTCGATTCGCGTGATTCCCGCGCATTGCACACTCCCACACTGTCATGGGCTGTCACGCTCCTGTGAGTCGTGGCGAGTATTTGGCTGATCCTGCTCGCCATCGAGTTCACGGGCGTTGTTACACGTTGTGGGTGGGACATGATGATTGTTGGGATCTCGTGTGGCGCGATTATTGGTTCGTTCGTTTTTTTTTCCTGTGTGTATATATATTGTACAATTGGGTTGGGTAATTTATTGCATTGTTATGTTTGTTGGAGCACACTTGTTGTTATGTTCTGTATGATTATATGTCGGTTGCTTACTTGGGGGGGAGTTGGCAGCCAGGACGGCCGGAAGCTACGGAGCTGGGGTGATGTAGTGACTGTGATTGTCACTGTGTGGTGCCGGGCTTACGAAGCCGCAGCGGATAATGTGTTAACATTATGTGTAGCCCGCTTAAGGGGTGTATTACCAGCCCTAGCGGCGCTTGGGTAAGCGCTGGTCAGCACGGAGGCACCACGAGCAGTGTGCGGTGTGGGCTTCCGGTGAAGGAGTGAGAGGGAGTGTCAGCCAGCCAGGGTTATGTTGGGGCATGATACGCTGGTTGACCTGCTGACACGTGACCGGATGATATTGGAGGGGGGCCACCGGTGGACGGGGACCGCTGGGCAATCACGTGGTCTAAAAGAGCTCTCAGGAGCCCTCGAGAAAGAGCTCGAGAGATCTGGAAGGAGGGCGGGGCGAAGGGCGGAGCCAGCCCCAGCCCCAGCCCAGGGGGATATAAGTGGGGCCCCGTGAGGAGCTCAGGGTTCTTTGTGTGCTGGTGTGAAGAAGATCCACGTCAGGGAGAAGAAGCCTCTAGCCACGCGGTCCGGGACCCAGCTTGTCGTCCGGGGCGGGATTGAGAAAAGTGTCTAGTTCTGCCGTAGCGTGGTTAGATGGGCATTCGAGACCAGTGTAGATTGTGTAATGTTGTGTTAAAGCTGCGTAATAAATAGTGTTGCTCCCAAGATAACGTCTGCGACTCAGTTGGACTCACTACACATGCGAACTTTCACCACCACGATGGCTGGCTTCAGATACACAATGGCACAAGTTGGCAAAGAGAAGAGTAGGCTTGGTGGAAGGAATTGAGGTACAGATGCTGATAGATACGTGAGCGTCAGCGACTATTATATCCCTGCATGTGTTTGATATGCTTCCACACAAAGCCCAGTGGTTGCGACCTTAACAATCATCCTACGTAGTGGCAAATGGGGGATATATGGAAATTATGGGACAGTTGGAGACCAAAATCTGTGTCCAGCACATTAACGGTTGCTTGTTGGCTAGGGACAGAGTATTTAAATTCCCATCAAAATTGTTACGGACCAGGGGTGCATGGAATGCCGTCAGGGGAACAGCTATATATTTTTTTGCCCGTATAATGGCACCCGTACGTCGGTTCAGGTGCTGGCAATCATCAAGGAAATGCTTACAACTGGTGGCAGTGGTGGGATCACGAAGATGCCTCGATGCAGTCATTGAAAAGACCCCGACCGAGATCCCAGTGAAAAAAGAGAATAATGCGCCTCCACTCCCAGCACCATGATCTGGAGACAGCATGATCTACAGACAGAGTCGGGACGGCTCCTCGAACTGTAAGAAGATGGCAAAAGGTGAGGAGCGACTCATCTGAGAGCCCTCCACCCGGCGAGAGAAGGAGGCCCTGGGCGGACCGAGTTGATCATCTCATGCAGGCCATAATGCTACTCTTGCAACAGTTGCGGGAAGACATCGCAGATGTCACTGGGTAATGCCGGCTCTAGCGAGGCACGGCGTGCGATGTATTACCATCGCTGACACCCCTTATATGTGGGTGTAGTACGAGCCCTTGAGGAGGCTCAGTGAGCCACGTATGAATGAGTAAGCAAACTGTCTGTGTTATCTCTCTCTCTCAAATGTATCATTCTTTGGAAGAACGTTAATCAACCAGGTAGGATGTTGACTGTTGTGTTAGCCAACTCTCTGGGTTGTATTGCATTATATTTCTAAGTTTGCTATATTTGTTTTCTTATTCATTCGTACCTGATGATGCTTGCACGTGTTGCAATGGAAACGTCGTATTCTATTATTATTTAATTTATTTTCTTTCTACGTGACTTTACCGAAAGAACCAAAGAGTAATTCCTGCAGTCACGAAAGCTTCAAATCTAGTTTGAACCACCTCACGGGGGGGATTTGCCGTGTTTGTTTCACACTTTACTTCTAATTTAACAATCTTTGGAAGAACGTAATCAACCAGGCTATGCGTTAACTGTGTGTTAACCAACTCTCTTGGTTACATTGCATTACACTTCCTAATTTTACTAAACTTGCTTTCTCCTTACTTGTTTTGTAAGTCTATTGTTTCTTCTCCGGCCACTATGGGCTGGAATTCCACACAACTCTCTCATTGTTTTCTACCCCCCCCCTCCCTCTATTTAAGCCCACGACACAGAGGTGTTGTCTTACTGTGTGTCTATGTGTGTGTACCTCTCTGTGTGTCTGTGTGTGTTCTCTCTCTAATTGTGTGTCTGTCTGTGTGTCTCCGTGTCTGTGTTTTGTCTTTCTTTCAAATTTAGCATTATTTGGAAGAACGTTAATTAACCAGGTAGGATGTTGACTGTTGTGTTAGCTGACTCTCTGGGTTGTATTGCATTATATTTCTCAGTTTGCTATGTTTGTTTTCTCATCCATTATTACCTGATGATGGTTGCTTGTGTTGCAATCGAAATGTAGTATTATATTATTATTTAATTTATTTTCTTTCTACGTGACTTTACAGAAAGGGCCAAAGTGTACCTGTGGATTGGCAAACTGGGGTCGGGATTCCCACTGTTAACAAAGGGGACCAGAGGGTGTCCTCCAACTACAGAGGGATCACACTCCTCAGCGTCCCAGGAAAAGCCTATGGCAGAGTGCTGGAGAGGAGGCTGCACCCAGTGCTCGAGCCTCTTATTTAGGAGGAACAATGCCGATTCCGTCAGGGTCGTGGAACAAAGAACCAGCTTGAATTTGAAGCTTTCGTGACTGCAGGAATCCATACTCTTTGTTCTTTCGGAAAAGTCACGTAGGTATAAAATAAAATAAATCACGACGTTTCGGGTGGAACACAAGCGTCTGTCAGACTGTTTTGAAAGGTATGAAATGGGTGAGCCCAAGGGTCATAAAGAAGTGGCCAGGGCTAGTGATGCTTGGGACCTCACTACACCAATAGGAGGCCTTGGCCGACTTCTTGGAAGTCTGTTTGGCTGCACATTTGCTTGAGGTGATTGCTTCCTAATTTCTGTCATTACAGAAGTATGGCGCCTTCACCAACCAGTAATGGCCAGCATGAATTATGATCACATGACCCACACGACCTGGGGGAGGCTGTCAATCAGCAGTGAATTGACCAAAGGGGTGTACTCTGTATGTAAGCGTAAGCCGTTCGGTACACCTGCTTCAAGTAACTCATTAAAGGCTAAGTTGACCAAGGGAAGCCGCAGAATCGCTTCAGATATTCATCACTGATGTTGGATGCGGTTAGAAACTGTACTTAGGTGACCAGTTATGAGCGTAGTGCGCCAACCACTATATCTCTGCAGTGCTCTAAAGTTACCCACGCAAACACAGGTATGCTGCACATATTCTTATTCTTAGGTTTTTTCGGTAAAAAAAACTCCACTATAAACCCTCTCACCCCATATATACAGCTATAATATACATAACTGCGTATGACTATACGTACAAAGATAACGATACGTACAAATGCATAGAAAATCACCCAGGAATGCACCAATGTCTTTGAAGCAACCAGGATTGAGCCTGGATGGTGCTTGGATTGGCGACCACCAGGCATGAACAATGTCCTGCAGGCTTCTGAGGGGCTACATTGCCAGCTGAGGGCATTTCAGCAAAGTGCATTGTTGAACTGTGCTCTGCTCCAATGTATCGCAGTCACCAACTCGCACTGATCACATTGGTGAAGTATGGTCAGATAACCCTCATGACATGCTTGGCGTGGAGCAGTCCTCATCCAGCAGTGTATTCACACAAGTACATGTGCAAAGTGCTTGTAAGTGTACACACTGTGGGTAAGGCAGTGTTCATGGGCTCCAGGTCTCAGAAAGGGCAGAGCAGCCTCAGGTTTTTTTCCCTGCAGGACCTACAAAGAACCTTTCAACGGCCATGAATACATATCGCATGAGAAATGAACTGTACACATTTAAAACAGCGCAAATAACTAATCCAGAGTTTGATTTAAAGAAATATTGCTTGGTGATATTTGATATTTGTTTGGAAAGCCAGACTAAGTGTGTGTTATTATGTGGAAACATAGAATAGAGTCCTACTTATATCTTTTTTTTATTTAATAAAGTGTATGCATGATTAACGCACTCACCAGCATAACGAAACCGATAACGACGAGAAAGGGCAGCTGATGTCCCATCCCGTCTATGAGACAGCTCGAGTTGGTCTGAGACGCCGGGACTTTATTCCTGTGGAGACTCGGGAGTCCGATCTCTACCCCTGAGCTAGCGCTACTCTTCAGCAGTTTAGAGAGCAAATATTATCGCGTGTTCTTCAAGACTGCCAGCCCCTCACGTGAACTGCACATCTAAGTAAAGACGTTTCCACGCAGGGCATCGGAATTTGAAGCCGAACCGGTCGGAGGGGTTTTCATCTAGCAGCGCGTGACCAAAAACATTTCCTGAAAAAAAAACAGATAAGCAGACAAATGTCTCCTTCATATTTTTTTCTGCACGTACATATTTTTTTTACAACACCCAATTGTCAAACGGACTCTTGGGAGTGCATCATTTCAGAAGCATTGATTCAGTGCAAGCAAATTCCAGATACGTTTTGATATGTCTCATCATCAGTCAGGATTGCTTGAATCAATGCTGGTGAACTGTCACATGTGTAGTGATTAACTCGGAGACGATACGATTTGGAGGCACTTCTTTATTAACGAGCACCATTGGGATTAACACACTTAATATTTAGTCCATCTATTATCGGCGACACTACTTAGTAACAACAGTTGGTACGTTGTCTGACTGGTGGCGCCCCGAGATGGAAAAGACGGAGACGACGACGAGAAGAATGGTGAAGACGACAATAAGAATGGCGACGATGGACTTCAGCAGCACGACGGGGATGCCTCTCCAGCAACAGCCCCGAGGTCCCCCACAGAGGCGTGGCTGGGGCGGAGCGAGGCCACGCTGGGAGGATAAAAGGGGACCCCGAGCGGCAGCTCAGGGCTGTCACCTGGAGTGGGATCCCCTCGTCGTGCTGCTGGAGTCTGCCGCCGTCTTCACCTTCTCAGCGTCGTCAGTCAGGCAGTCTGCTAGCTGTCCTGACTGGGAGCTGTAGTTACTCTTGTGAACTGTGAAAACTATGAATAAATAGAGTGCCTCCTACTCTTAGTGTCTCTGAGTCAGTCATTACGCATGTGTAATGTAGTAACTCGGCGGGAGACGACTTCACGGGTAACACACTCTTTATTTTATCAAACTCGTTCACAGGTGACTAACACCTACTTTGTATCTCGGGTGACAAACACCCACTTAGTATCTCGGGTGACAAACACCCACTTAGTATCTCGGGTGACAACCACCCACTTAGCTACTTGGCGACTAACGCCCACTGAGCTACTCGGATGACCAACATCCACTTAGTACTTCGGGTGACAAACACCCACTTAGCTACTCGGCGACTAACGCCACTGAGCTACTCGGATGACCAACATCCACTTAGCTACTCGGCGACTAACGCCACTGAGCTACTCGGGACACTCCGTGCCCGGGGTATCCGTCTCGACTGTGGGTCCCCAGCCCGACCCACGGGGGCGTCGGACCCCGGGTCCCACAGCCTCGCCTCCGAGCCACACAGGGCCCCGGTCCCCACAAGGACGGCGGGACTAGGGGTCTCGGGGCACTAGGTCTTCAGCTCCGTCTTCGGGTCTTCAACTGGGTAACTCTCCCCGAGTGCTCCCGCGCGTCCCCCTTTATACCCCACCTGCGGACGTCGCTGCGAGCACCCACTTATTCGACCAATCGCCGGGCGCTGGCTACGATCCTCTTTTCCCACATCTCATCGTGCCTCACCACCCACGCCGCGCCGCCCCGTCATCTGTCACTCCCGGCGCGCGCGTCCACACCACGCCCACAACGCGTGCCCAACCCCGCACCCCGCGCCGCCCCGTGATCCATCACTGTCACAGTCGGCGCACGTCAATACCACCACTACATCACCCCCTACCACATAGCTCGCAGCCGACCCGGCTGCTATAAAAATATACCAACCGCCCTGTGTGCCCCGTAACACAACACAACAACAAGAACAACAACTAACTTAACAACACAACACGACGCGAACACTACCATCCGCAACCCTCAACCAATGCCACCGCGACAATAGAACAATATATACAAACCGGCGAGTGACAATAGCAATGTATATGCAAAAAGGAAAATAAATGGAAAATTTTTTTTTTTCTTTCGACTCGTGCAGTGTCCCCTTCTTCTTCCGAACGTCCCTACAACGGGACAGTACCCCGGCAGAGGGGAACACCGGGCGAGCTCGGTGTAGAGAAAAAACGTCTTCATGAAAATTGTTGAGACCTAGCCCGAGTCCGCCTTGCCGGTCCGTCGTACGGCACCAGACGCGGTTGAACGTCCGGTGGTGCCGGCGGTTCAGGAAGACATCGGCCAGGCAACGAGGACCCGTGCGTGCCCCGGGGTTCAGGCTCTCGACGGTCAGCAGCCGTCAAGCCCGAGGCACCTGGGGGTGGGTCAGGTGGAGACACGTGAGGATCAGCCTGCGACACCTCCCTCCCCGAGTCGACGGTCACATCACACGCCCGGTCGTCACGGCACAGAACGGGGTCACACGGTGCCGCATAGGGCTTCAGTCGGGAGGGGTGCACGTACCAACGGCGTTTCCCCCATTTAATCTGTATACTCTGGGGTCGTGCAACCCGCACAATTTCCACCGGTCCCCTCCAAGGTCTCAACAACTTGGGGGACGTAGCCAACGGTGCATGTGGACAATGCAGCCAGGCCTTATCGCCTGGTTTCCAATCATGCGTATGCACCCTCCGCTCATGCAATTTCTCGTTCGCAATTTGCCGCGACCGCGAATTCAACCTTGCCGCCTCCCGCGCTTCAGTCAATTTGGCGATATTAAATTTGATGTGGTCTGCCAATTTAGATTTTGCACGTGGCTGGGAAATCCCCAGTTGGACGTCCATGGCCGGATCGGCCTCCCGCCCATACATAAGAAAAAATGGGGAAAACCCCGTCGCCGCATGAGGGGCCATTCGATAGGCCGCGAGTACCCCCGGCACCTGTAAGTCCCAATCAACCTGATCGTCGCAGACCTGTTGGCACAACATAGACGTAATCGTCCTGTTCAGACGCTCAACCATCCCGTCAGTCTGCGGGTGGTAGGGGGAAGTACGCACTTTCTTTGTACCCAACAGGTCGCACACCTCGCGCAACAAAACGCTCGAAAAATTATTTCCTTGATCCGTCAGCAAGCGTTCGGGGGCGCCCTTGTCCAACACATAACCCTGGACAAAGGCGTCCGCCACCGCCGCAGCCGACTGGTTGGCGAGCGGCCATGCCATAGGCCATCGGGTGAAGTATTCCACGCCAACCAGCAGGAACCTATTTCCCCTTGGTGTAGCCGGAAAGGGCCCCAAGATGTCCAACGCTACCAATTCGTTTATACGCGAAACCTGAATGGATTGCAGCGGTGGATTAGCTGCCAATGGTGGCGGTTTCCTTTTGGCGCACCCTACGCATCCCTTAAGAATATTCGCCACGTCGTTACCCATCCCCGGCCAATAATAGTCTCGCTGGATTAGGGCGAGCGTTTTGTGAAAACCCAGATGCATGAGCCGTTCGTGAGCTGCCAGAACAACCCTACCCCGCATAGCAACAGGCACAACGAGCACGTGACGCCGGGACATGTTGTCCCACTTCATCAAAAGGCCCTGTCTGCACACCCAGGAACCGACCCGCGCCTCCCCTTCTTCGGGAGCGCCGACTTTCCGACGTAGCGTAAGTAGGGAGCTGTCGGACATCTGGAGGCGGCCCCACTCAATGAGGGGCAACGACAACAGCGAATCCCTCCCCGTGGGGGCGTCCTCTCCCGGGGTGTCAGTGGCGGCGAGCGCAACTCCCGGGGTGCCGGCGACCGGGGGTTAGCACCGCGCCTATCCCAACAAACATGTGCAGTCCATGCACGGCGGCAACCGCGACAAGGCGTCCGCATTTGAGTGTCGCAACCCCTTGCGGTAAATCGTCGTGAATTGGTAGTCTTGAAGGACCTCCAACCATCGGGACAATTGGCCCGATGGCTGTGCCACGCGCATAGCGTATTGTAGAGCCGCATGGTCCGTCCGGACCGTAAAATGACGGTCGTAAAGATACGGCCTGAATTGCTGTGTAAAAAACACAATGGCTAACAATTCACGACGAGTTACGCAATAGCGTTGTTCGGCGGGGGAAAGAACCCTACTACCGTAGGCGACCACCCGTTCAACCCCCCCGACCACCTGTGAGAGCACCCCCCCGATACCCGTATTGCTGGCGTCCGTGTCAAGCAAAAACGGTTGTGTGAAATCGGGGTAACACAAGGGGGGAGCCTGCACCAAGGCGTCACGGAGGGAGCAGAACGCAGCCTCCTCTTCCGCCCCCCAGTGAAACCTCACACCCTTAGCCGTCAAAGCGTGCAGGGGCCTGGCTATGGTGGCAAATTGCTTGACAAAACGACGGTAATAGGAGGCGAAACCAATGAAACTACGAACCTCCGTGACCGAGGTTGGCGTTGGCCATGAGCTGACGCAATGCGTCTTAGCAGGGTCCGTCGAGATCCCTGAACGACTCACGATATGGCCCAAATACCTGACCGATTCCCGAAGCAGAAAACATTTAGCCGGTTTAAATTTAAGCTTAGCGGAACGCATCCTGAGGAACACCGCTCTCAGTCGCTGGAGGTGCTCCTCGAAAGTCCGACTAAAGACGATGATATCGTCGAGATAAATCAAACAGGTATCCCATTGGAGGCCTGACAAAACCAATTCCATGAGTCTCTGGAACGTGGCGGGAGCGGAATGTAAGCCCATGGGCAAACGGTTGAATTCAAATAGGCCCCCAGGTGTCCGGAAAGCAGTTTTAGGTTTTGACTCGTTATCGAGTGGCAATTGCCAAAATCCAGAAAGCAGATCGAGTGTGGAAAAAAACTGCGCTCCCGCCAAGGCATCCAGCGACTCATCCATCCTGGGGAGCGGATACGCATCCGCCATCGAGATTTTGTTTAAGCGGCGGAAATCGACACAAAACCGCAAGGACCCGTCCTGTTTCTTTACTAGGACAATAGGAGCACCCCACGGACTAGAAGAGGGCGAAATGATATCGGCCGCCAACATATCATTAACCGCCGATTGCACATGTTCCTTCTCGGCTGGGCTGAGCCGGAAGGGATTCTGACGAATAGGGGCCGCGTCCCCTGTAGCTATGTGGTGGCGCAACAGGTCAGTGCAGCCGATATCGTACTTATGTTTGCTGAACACGTCAGCAAACTCGATTAGCAAACCCCTCAATGCTCCCAATTGCACCCCGGACAAGTTAGCAGAACCGGCACACAGCGAGTCCAACCACTCAGTCCCCTCATCACTTTGAGGATGCGACTTAACAGTGAAATCTGCTTGAGCCACGAGCCGTTCCTCAACGGGTAGCGGCGCGGCGTGAGCCAGCACCGTTCCCTGCGCAATTACGGCCAGCCGCGACCCCGTATTCAGGACCATTACGAACGGCTCACTGTCCCCTCTCACCATGGTTTGAGCCACCGCTAAGTCGAGGCCCTTACTGGCTCTGTTTGACGGCCCCAACAGCACCCCCTGTGCCTCCGCACCCACCTCGAGTGGCTTCCTGAACCGAAGGGGTACTAACATTTGCGATCCCGGGGGCACCCGTACAGTGTGAGTCGCCAGCGCCTGCACCGTCGCACAAACCGTGCGCACTTTGGTAGGGCTCGACAAGAACGCAACCCTCCGACCTGACGGAAGCTCTATGCAGGCCTGATCTATAAGAATTTTGATGGGCATTTTGGACAAAAAGTCCGTACCTAGCAAACAGGGAACGGCCAGCGATGATGATACAAAAATAGGGCCCGCCAATTTAATGTCACCAATGCAAATAGTCGCCCGAATCTGGCCGATGATCCCCAGGGATCCCCCATTCGCCGCATAAAATGGCACGTCTACTGGCAGAAGGGGTCTACTTTGGACGGGAAGAATGTTATAAATAAGGTCCGAGATGATGGTGGCCGACGCACCCGTGTCAACAAGCACCCGGACCTCAACCCCGTCAATGAACCCCGTTACCACGGACGACCCGGCCGACGCAGCCACGATCCTGTGGGCCAATTCGGACCACTCGACTGCTTGCGGGCCGCGTACGGACCCCCCTCGCCGAATTGAACCCCCGGCACCCAGCCGCGAACCCCCCACCGCGAAGCGGCGACCCGAATGTGCCGTGGTTGTGGACCGAACGTGTGAGGTGCCGCGACTTGCCGGGTTTTGTTGGGATGACTTGTGGCCCTGGTCGTCGTCCCGACGTGGTCCTGTGGCGCGCTGACGCGGGGCCCGGCACCCGGCTGCGACGTGACCCCGAAGGTTGCAGTTGTAGCAGACGACGGACGTCGTAGGTTTCGGTTGCTCCAGCTTGCGGGGCGAACGTGTGGGCGAACGACCTCCCGTTCTCCACTCCCCCGGACGCGATGCAGCGAAGGCCTGCTCCTGCACCGCAGCTGGCTGAGGTTCGGCGATCGTGGCGGCCAGTGCCGCGTTCCCCGCCCATTTGCAGACGACCCCCGGCTTGCGTTTGAGGACCTCGTACGCGTGAATGCTCGTGGCGATCGCCAGGGAGCAGATATCCATCTCGTCCGCCACGTTGATGGGGACCCCCAACTCGTGGGCCAACACCAGCAGCTGCTCCGTCACCATGGCGTCCTTCCCCTCCTTATCCATGCGGGGAAAAGCTGCGTCCGCCAAGGCGAGTAGTGCCGTGCGGTAGGCGAGCGTCGTTTCTCCAGCCACCTTCCGCCGATCGTAGAACTGGTGGCGACACGTGGAGGGCGGCCGAACACCTTCGCCATCAGGTGTAGTGCGGCCTGGAGCGTAGAGCGGGACGACCTTGCAGCAGATGTGAAGGCTGCAAGCGCGTCGTCGTCAAGCATCGCTGGCAACGCACGCAGGGCAGTGGTGTCGGACCACCCCGACATCTCCTGATGAGCGAGGAACCTTCGTTGGAAGGCTCCCCAGTCGCCCCCATCCGCCTTGAACGCCGACAGCGCGGGCAATCTTTGCTGGAGGACCCGATCGTCGTCGACGTCGGAGAGATTTTCCCGCGCTCCGCTGTAGTTGTGTAAAATGTCGGCTCGGTTGTCAGGCGCAAAATGGAGGGCTCCGGCGCGCGCTGATGACGTGGGCTGCGCTGCGCGGAGGTGTCCGGCCACGTGGCGTCCGTCTTTCCCGCCAATCGGTGGCGGCCCCCCAAAAACGGCGGCAACTTCCAGACTTTTGGCGCGAAGCGCCTTTTGGCGGGAATCCTCCACCGTCGCTTCCTCCACGACCCCCGCAGCCGTTTTTCCGCTCGCCGGAACGGAGATGTCGGCCAAGACAGCGGCGGCGGCGAGTAGCAACTCCGCCAACCGGGCGTGCGCGTCCTGGAGGCTGGTGTCGGAGGCAAGCGGAGCGTCGGCCATCACCGCGAAGTGCTGCATCGGCGGCAACTCCTCGTCCTCTACTCCCGAGGTCGGTGTCCCCGGTACGCCGTCGTCGTCCCGACCTCGCTCGTGGGTACGGGTAGTCTTCCTCGTGTCCATACTCCTTGAAGACAGGTTTACTTCTGACGCCAGTTGTAATGTAGTAACTCGGCGGGAGACGACTTCACGGGTAACACACTCTTTATTTTATCAAACTCGTTCACAGGTGACTAACACCTACTTTGTATCTCGGGTGACAAACACCCACTTAGTATCTCGGGTGACAAACACCCACTTAGTATCTCGGGTGACAACCACCCACTTAGCTACTTGGCGACTAACGCCCACTGAGCTACTCGGATGACCAACATCCACTTAGTACTTCGGGTGACAAACACCCACTTAGCTACTCGGCGACTAACGCCACTGAGCTACTCGGATGACCAACATCCACTTAGCTACTCGGCGACTAACGCCACTGAGCTACTCGGGACACTCCCTGCCCGGGGTATCCGTCTCGACTGTGGGTCCCCAGCCCGACCCACGGGGGCGTCGGACCCCGGGTCCCACAGCCTCGCCTCCGAGCCACACAGGGCCCCGGTCCCCACAAGGACGGCGGGACTAGGGGTCTCGGGGCACTAGGTCTTCAGCTCCGTCTTCGGGTCTTCAACTGGGTAACTCTCCCCGAGTGCTCCCGCGCGTCCCCCTTTATACCCCACCTGCGGACGTCGCTGCGAGCACCCACTTATTCGACCAATCGCCGGGCGCTGGCTACGATCCTCTTTTCCCACATCTCATCGTGCCTCACCACCCACGCCGCGCCGCCCCGTCATCTGTCACTCCCGGCGCGCGCGTCCACACCACGCCCACAACGCGTGCCCAACCCCGCACCCCGCGCCGCCCCGTGATCCATCACTGTCACAGTCGGCGCACGTCAATACCACCACTACACATGTAATAGGCAATTGTCTATGTTTAAGATATGGGTCCTAGTTCGATGCAAAATTATATAACGTATAGCTGAAAATAATTTGTTGTGTTAGATAAAAAAAACACAACTAATGTTATTTGCATTATGTACTGAATATTTTTATATGTAGTGAGTTCAACGGAGTTGCAGATGTACTCCTTGGAGGCACCACATTTATTTACACCAACACATGGGATAACTACCCCTTTACAAAATAACAACCTATGGTGGTGACCACAAGGCTAACTACACTAATTACACCGTAAATAGCGACAACGGACCGGACCACAGCTTGGGTCCTGGTCCACGTGTTGGTGACTCTGTAGGATGTAGAACGTAGAACGTATATTTTTTTCAGGATAACAACAGCAGCCAGTCCCTCTGGGGGACCCGGCTTATATCCTCTGTCGTGTGGCTGGTTCTGCCCTTGGCCACGACCACCTTCTAGAATCATCAAGCAGGATCTCGACCCTGACACATGACCACCCCTAGCCCCCACTTGGGGACCCTGTGTAGACTTAACCGGTCACGTGTCATCTGGGGTCAACCAGAGTGCCACGGCCTATAGTAACCCCATTTCCGTGGCCGGCACTCTCACACCCTATCCTGTAGGGATCGGCACTGTACGCCAAGCGTGGTGCCATCCAACGCTATCGATCAACGCTCACCGAGCCCCTCTAGGGCCGGTACTGCACCCTCATTCTAGTGGTGCCAGTGGTTTCAATACACCGCACGCCGTGCCTCTCGAGGGCCGGCATTACACAGTGACATCCGCGATGTCACTACATATACATTGTGTTGAAATAAGATCCATATCTCATAAATAATACCATCAAATAGAAATTGTACTTTAATTTGGTGTTATTATAATATTTAGATATTTTACATAAGTACAATGCATTTACTTATGCAAGAAACATTGATAATTTACTGCATAATTCACATACATCGATTCAAGTATAGTACTGATGACACATTGTATGTCAATATCAATGCAGAATTTGCTTATATTATCACTGCTACTGAAATGTGACTCTCCAGGCGGTAATGGGCCTGACGAGTTGTATAAAAAATATATATGCAGGATTCGTGGTGACTGTTTATCGATATTGTTATTTAAATCTCCACAACGATTCATGATTATTCGTGTGAAAATAATGTTATCAACTGAGGTGAGGAGTATGGTGTCGTCTGCGTAGCAATGGCATTTCACGCCGAAGCTCGTAATGAGGTGTTCAATAGGAGACGTGTAGGCGTGAACAGCACGAGGCCGAGAACCGAATCGTGAGAGACTCTGCATGGGAACTCGGTTTCCGCAAATGAAGAATCCCCGCTTTGACCGAAAAACTCCAGCAGCATGGGCAGTCGGACATCATCTACCGTAGGGCTGGACTGTTGATAATGAAGTGACATTCCAGAAGGCCAATAAAGGGAAGAGAGTGGATAACAGTGTAGATGGTGAAGAGATGTCAAAGATAATCTGGTGATATGAGTTCAATATCTGGCCACGTTTAACATCATTGGCGAGTTGATTATTAAATGGTCCTCGACCTCATTTCACCAACCCGGATTGTATTTTTATGCTTCTATTGTATGTTCATGAAAAATAAACTTGTGCATTTTCTTCAGTTAGGTTGCACGTTGATGAGCGTGCTGCTGACATCTTAAGGAGTCACAATATAAGTAGCTTTACATTCCGGATTGAACTCCTGTAAATGCCCACTTTGGCACCTGGAGAATGCTTGAGAGACATAATGGTCAACACGCAGCCCGACCCAGATAACCACACGTGGGATATATGAGTTTGATGGGGCGTAATGTACCTCATTCTTCCAGTAGACGATAACAAAAACTTCTGGAAATTCAGTAACATTTCAAAAATATCAGGCAGACTTCAAGAAATATCAGACAAGATGCATGGATAATATGTATGTATGTAAAAATTGTTGAACTATTTGAGGTTTTAGGCAGTCTCGATTACTTTGAAGATGATTGACTGTACCCTCATTTTGTCCCCCAATAGCCTGAAAAATGTCATGTGATTTGTTTGCTTTCGTTCCGAGTGTACAATGGAATGCTAACTCGTGCTACAACTATTTGCACTGTAGCTGTTCAAGAGATAAACACCCTTGTGCCAGTGTCTGCTCAATCATACAACTTCTAGTTGGTCGCAGGTATTTTTACCTTAAGCTGGCTGTAAGTCATCAAAGTAAAACAAAGCACTTAAATTACGTGTAGATTTAGAATTATTATTTAATGATACAGCGTTGGCAGTTGTGCACAATCATAGATAACAAACCCTAAACACATTCCTCAATAACAGCCAGAAATAGAAAAAGCATAACTGGTGACGTTTCAGGCAATGGTTCTTCTTCAAAGCACATAAAAAATGGGTTTAATAAGAATGCCAATGATATGAACGTCACGCATTGTATGTGAAGTACCGTTGATGACTCTTGGACACCGTTGGTGAGGCACACGTATTTATTTTGTACAAGTAGTCACAACTGTGGACATACAATACTAGAGGGGGTATCGGCCCCCTCACCCGGATAGCTGGGGATACTCTGCTAGCTACCCCTGACCTACCTCCTAGTCCTCCACTAACGGGCTAGGGGAGGCTTCCTGGCCCGACACTGGTCAGTCGGGCTACGGTACCCGGAGTCCCAGAGTACTATCTCTGGTTCACGGGACCACGCCGCTGGCTCGGTCCTGCGCGGCCCTGACAAGGGCGGCGTCCCAGGGGAGTCCAGGGCTCTAGCTAGACGATCTTCGGTCTTCCCTCCTTAGCTAATACTGAGCCCCGAGCTCTCCGGCTCATCCCAATTTATACCCCCCGGAGGATCACAACTCCGGGCAACCCCCCAGGCTGCCCGGTGCAGACGTCGTTGCGGGCACCTCCCCGTGCACTCACGGAGCCCCGCCCACTGTGCTTGTTTCCCGTGTGATCCTATGCATATGTAATGTAGTAACTCGGCGGGAGACGACTTCACGGGTAACACACTCTTTATTTTATCAAACTCGTTCACAGGTGACTAACACCTACTTTGTATCTCGGGTGACAAACACCCACTTAGTATCTCGGGTGACAAACACCCACTTAGTATCTCGGGTGACAAACACCCACTTAGCTACTTGGCGACTAACGCCCACTGAGCTACTCGGATGACCAACATCCACTTAGTATCTCGGGTGACAAACACCCACTTAGCTACTCGGCGACTAACGCCACTGAGCTACTCGGATGACCAACATCCACTTAGCTACTCGGCGACTAACGCCACTGAGCTACTCGGGACACTCCCTGCCCGGGGTATCCGTCTCGACTGTGGGTCCCCAGCCCGACCCACGGGGGCGTCGGACCCCGGGTCCCACAGCCTCGCCTCCGAGCCACACAGGGCCCCGGTCCCCACAAGGACGGCGGGACTAGGGGTCTCGGGGCACTAGGTCTTCAGCTCCGTCTTCGGGTCTTCAACTGGGTAACTCTCCCCGAGTGCTCTCGCGCGTCCCCCTTTATACCCCACCTGCGGACGTCGCTGCGAGCACCCACTTATTCGACCAATCGCTGGGCGCTGGCTACGATCCTCTTTTCCCACATCTCATCGTGCCTCACCACCCACGCCGCGCCGCCCCGTCATCTGTCACTCCCGGCGCGCGCGTCCACACCACGCCCACAACGCGTGCCCAACCCCGCACCCCGCGCCGCCCCGTGATCCATCACTGTCACAGTCGGCGCACGTCAATACCACCACTACACATACAGCCCTACACATACAGCCCCTCCGTAACAGCCCTACATCACCCCCCCCTGCACAGCTCGCAGCCGTCCCGGCTGCAACAATTCCAATAAAGGTTTATTTACCCCTTGAGCCCCGCGTGTGCCTCAATTTTTTCAACCATAACGCGAAGAGAATAACAACAAGAACCAGAAAACCCCGAAGGGAAAATAACCCGACGCACCCCCCCCGAATAAATACGAATTCCGTAAAAGCAACGTATATACAAATCGCAAGGAACCCCCAACACACACACAACACAACACAATGTGCCAGGAGCACACCACTGACGCAGCGCACAGTAACCATACACGTGAAAATTAAAAAAAAATTCTTCTTTTTGTGCATCACAAGAGTCTGCGCATTCTTGCGCGCGTCCTTGCCGCAGGCCCGTCACACGGGGCAACCCCGGATGGCGGACCATCCGGTGGCAGCTGTCCATTTCGAAGTGAGTCTGCGCTTGATGTCGCGAGACCCTCGGCATCCCCCGTAGGGGTTGTTGGGCGGGAGCCCGTCATTCCTGGTGCACCTGGGGGCGGGACAGCCGGCAACACGTCAGGCGAGAGCAGCAGAGACGGACCCTTTGAGTCGGCCGACCCCCCACATGTTTGGCCACGCGTGTGTGGAGTGGGGCCTCGCACCGCAACGAAGGGTTTCAGTCTAGAGGGGTGCACAAACCACCGGCGCTTCCCCCATTTGATGCGAACGCACTGAGGCCGCAAAACCTCGACCACCTCGACGGGGCCCCGCCACGGCCGCACCAGTTTTGAGGAGGTCGCGAGTGGTACCTGGGGACAGTGCAGCCATGCCCTGTCCCCCGGCTTCCACTGTAGCACGTGCGCGCGACCCAGTCTGAGGCGCTCATTCGCTTTCTGACGCCTGTCGGAATTTAGCATGGCAGCATCCCGTGCCTCAGTCAATTTCGCAAGCTTAAATTTAACATTGTCGGCCAATTTAGTTTTTCCCAGCGGCGCGGGGATCTGCAGCTGTGCCCGAACAGGTGGGTCAGGTTCGCGGCCATACATGAGGAAGAAGGGTGAAAATCCCGTCGCAGCATGGGGGGCCAATCTGTATGCTGCCAGGACGCCTTGAATTTGCAAGTCCCAATCGGTCTGTGAGTCCGAAACCTGCTGCGACAACATAGACGTGATGGTTCGATGCAGACGCTCGACCATCCCGTCAGTTTGCGGGTGATAGGGAGATGTACGAATTTTTTTCGTTCCCAGGAGCTCACAGACCTGTTGGAGGAGTTTGCCGGAAAAAAATTTTCCCTGGTCGGTCAGCAGCCGCTCCGGAGCACCTTTGTCCATGACGTAACCTTGGACAAAGGCCTCCACGATGGCTGCTGCCGACTGGTTGGCCAGGGGCCAGGCCATAGGCCAGCGCGTAAAGTATTCCACCCCGGTCAAAAAATATCTATTGCCCCTAGGGGTGGCGGGAAATGGGCCCAGAATATCCAGCGCGACAAGTTCGTTCACTCTGGAGACTCTGATAGACTGCAAAGGCGGGTTTGACTCCCGTGCTGGTGGTTTTCGCTGCGCACACCGAGGGCATGATGCCAACAGATCTGCGACATCCCTCGTCATGCCTGGCCAAAAAAAATCAAGCTGGAGCAAGGCGAGGGTCTTTTGGGTACCCAGGTGGAGGAGGCGCTCATGAGCAGCCCACACCACCCTACCCCGTAACCCAGAATGGACCACCAGCCGGTGTCGATGGGATTTCCCGTCCCAATGCATCAGCAACCCCGCGTGCATTTCCCATGCGTCGGCATCACCCGTCCCCCGCCCCGCCTCCCCGGCGCGACGACGCGACGCGAGGAGGGAGGTATCCTCCATCTGGAGGCGCCCCCATTCATTAACGGGCAAACCCAGCAGGGAATCTTTTCCCTGTTGTGCGATAGAATCTGGAAGCAATGTTTCGTCGTCGGCGGCGGCCGCCAGGACCGGAACCGGCATGTCCCCTGCTGGCTTGCAACGTCCTGACCCCAGGAGGCATGCACATTCGGAGGTGGTTGGCATGCGCGACAGAGCGTCCGCGTTGGTGTGGTGAACGCCCTTACGGTAGGTGGTTTCGAAATCAAAATCCTGGAGGATCTCCAACCATCGGGACAATTGTCCCGATGGCTGTTGAACTCGCAGGGCGTACTGCAGTGCTGCATGATCTGTGCGGACGGTGAAATGCCGACCGTACAGATATGGGCGATACTGTTGGATGAAATAGACAATTGCCAACAGTTCCCTACGGGTGACACAATATCTTTGCTCCGCTGGAGACAACACCCGACTGCCGTACGCAACCACCCGTTCCACGCCGTCAACCACCTGGGAAAGCACGCCCCCAATACCCGTGTTGCTCGCATCGGTGTCGAGCAAAAATGGTTCCGAAAAATCGGGGTAAATCAAGGGAGGAGCTTTTACCAGGGCGTCCCGAAGGGAGCAGAAAGCAGCCTCCTCCTCCTGACCCCAGTGGAACCGAACCCCTTTTGATGTTAAAGCGTGTAGGGTTTTGGCAATCGTCGCAAAATCAGCGACGAACCGTCGGTAATACGACGCGAAGCCAATTAAACTCCTGACCTCTCCCACCGAGGTGGGAGTCGGCCAGGAGCTGACACACTGCGTTTTGGCGGGATCGGTAGCAATACCTGAGCGCCCCACGATGTGCCCCAAATAACGCACCGAATCGCGTAACAAATGACATTTTTGGGGTTTGAATTTCAAATTAGCAGCCCGCATCTTTAGGAAAACCGCCCGCAACCTCTGGAGATGTTCGTCAAAAGTTTTACTAAAGACGATAACGTCATCCAAATAAATCAGGCAAGACTCCCATTGCAATCCAGCCAAAACCAATTCCATCAAACGCTGGAAAGTTGCCGGCGCTGAGTGTAAGCCCATCGGCAACCGGTTGAATTGGAACAGGCTGTGCGGTGTACGGAAAGCAGTTTTAGGCTTTGAATCATCGTCCAGAGGAAGCTGCCAGAATCCAGAAAGTAAATCCAGTGTGGAGAAGAATCGCGCTCCCGCCAAGGCGTCCAGCGATTCGTCCATCCGTGGGAGCGGGTATGCGTCGGCAACCGAAATTTTGTTAAGGCGCCGAAAATCAACGCAAAACCGCAACGAGTCGTCCTGCTTTTTAACCAGGACGATCGGCGCTCCCCAAGGGCTGGTGGAAGGAGAAATGATGTCGGCGGCTAACATGTCATCAATAGCCGATTTGACATGGTCCTTTTCGGCGGGACTTAACCGAAACGGATTCTGGCGTATTGGCGCGCTGTCACCCGTGTCAATATGGTGACGCAGCAGATGAGTGCAACCCAAATCGTATTTGTCCTGACTGAAAACGTCGGAAAATTCCCGCAGTAGCGTTCTAAGCTGTTGGCGCTCTGAATTTGACAGGTCCGTCGATCCCACACAAAGCGCATCGAGCCACCCTCCACCGCTGTCCGAATGTGGGTGCGGCCGGGGAGCAGTGCCGACGTGATTCGCAACAGGTTCCTCGCAGGGCACCGGCGTCGCGTGAGCAAGCACCGTCCCTTGAGGAACTACCACTGTCTGCGACCCCACATTGAGGACCGTGATGAAAGGGTCCCCTCTTACGACGGTCTGGGCCGGAATCAAATGAGGTCCACTAACCCCGGCCCTAGATGGTCCCAGCAGAATTCCCTGGTCCCCAATGCCCTCAGCGAAGGGCCGATGAAGTTTTAGAGGCACCAACATTTGAGCTCCCGGCGGCACACGACCTGTTTTAACGACGAACGCTGGTACTGTTACGAACGCCGTCCGAGCCGCAGTAGGGGAAGGCAGGAACGCCATGCGTCGTCCCGACGGGAGCTCAATGCATCCCTGGTCTATTAAAATACGAATCGGCATTTTGCCCAAGAAGTCCGCCCCCAGCAGGCACGGAACAGCCAGCGAGGAGGAAACAAAAATCGGGCACGACAATTTGATATCCCCGATACAAATTTGCGCTCGAATCTGTCCAATGATGCCAAGAGAGCCCCCGTTAGCAGCATAGAATGGGACGTTAACCGGCAGTAAAGGACGGCTCTGGACAGGTAGAATATTGTAAATGAGTTCGGAAATGATGGTCGCCGATGCCCCCGTATCGACCAGGATGCGTACCTCAACCCCGTCAATGTGTCCCACCACGGCCGACGACCCCGACGACGCGGCCACAACGCGATGGGCCAACACGGACCACTGCCTGGGTTCGATTTGAGTCCCCATAGTGGTGCGTGTTGGCCCGTCGCAGCGCAATGTCGGCCCCCCGTTCGTTGCGGTGTGCGAGTGTGTGACGAGTGTGTGCTTGGGCCAAACATTAGGGGTGCCGCGACTCGCCGGATTATGTTGATGGAGCTTGGGAGGAGGAGGGCCGGCGTCCTGTCGAGGCGTCGTCCCGCGCTGCCGAGGAGAGCGGCACCCCGAGGCGACATGGCCCCGGACGCCGCAGTTGAAGCAACGCGGGAGCGCCGGCGGCAATGACGGACGGTCGAAGCGGCTCGACCCATCCCGGCCCGACCGTGCTCCCGTCCCCTGCTGCCGTCGACGGTCGACGGCGCAAACCTCCTCCGCCGGGAGGGTGGCTGCAGCCACCGCACGCCCGGCCGCTGCCCTGCTGGCTTTCCGATGCTGTGACAGCAGGTTGGCGTGGAGGAGCCGCGCAGCCTGGAGGAAACTCATCTCCGTGTCCTCCTGTGCAACGACGGCGATGTCCAGGTCGTCTGCCAGCAGGAGGATTTTTTCTGTGACCATGGCGTCCACGCCGTCGTCATCCATTCGAGGGAAGGCCGTCTTCGCCAGTGCCAGGAGACTCGTCCTGTACGCCAAGGGCGACTCCTTTGCACCCCGCTGGCGATCGTAAAACTGCTGCCTGCATTCCGCTGAAGGTCGTAGACCCCGGCCAGCAACTGCAGCGCCATCTGTAGCGTGGAGCGCTTCTCCCTCGGCGCCGATGTAAGGGCGGCGAGTGCGTCGCTGTCGAGGAGCGCCGGCAGCGCGCAGAGAGCCTCAGCATCCGACCACCGTGCCATTTCTTGGTGGGCGAGGAAGCGTCGCTGGAAGCCGCCCCAGTCGCCCTCCGCGCCAACAAACTCTTTGAGCGGAGGCAGCCGTTGGTGCAGCGCAGCGGTCGCCATGGAAGCTCGCAGGCTGCTGTCCCCGTAACTCGGCTGCGCTTCGGCGCGAACGGCAGATGGTATCGCCTGTCGCAGCCGTGATGACGCTCCCTCCGCTGGCGGTGACGCGGCAGCCCCAGCGAGAGCGATGTTGGACCCGAGGTTCAGGCCGGCCACGCCCTCAGCAGCTGCTGCGGCGATGGCGGGAGATTCAAAGTTTGAATCCGTTGAGATGGCGGGAAGGCGCATCGGACGTCGGTTCTCCTCGCCCCGTGGTGGTCCACCAGCCCCCAGCCACGTGATGTGTTCGAGTGTGGCGGCAGCGGCGTAAAGCAGCTCCGCCAGCCTCGCGTGAGTCAGCCTCAGCCCTTCTGATGGCGGCTCCTCTTCATCCTGATGCCCCGGTAAGAATGCGTCCGGCCCCGGCTGCACGATGTCTTGTTGAGCCGTCTCTGGCTCGACAATTTCAGCGGTGTCCTCCACCTGCGGTACTCCGGCTCGAGCTGTCCGGCGCGTGTCCATGTTCGTAGTTGTTCTGACACCAGATGAAGTACCGTTGATGACTCTTGGACACCGTTGGTGAGGCACACGTATTTATTCCGTACAAGTAGTCACAACTGTGGACATACAATACTAGAGGGGGTATCGGCCCCCTCACCCGGATAGCTGGGGATACTCTGCTAGCTACCCCTGACCTACCTCCTAGTCCTCCACTAACGGGCTAGGGGAGGCTTCCTGGCCCGACACTGGTCAGTCGGGCTACGGTACCCGGAGTCCCAGAGTACTATCTCTGGTTCACGGGACCACGCCGCTGGCTCGGTCCTGCGCGGCCCTGACAAGGGCGGCGTCCCAGGGGAGTCCAGGGCTCTAGCTAGACGATCTTCAGTCTTCCCTCCTTAGCTAATACTGAGCCCCGAGCTCTCCGGCTCATCCCCATTTATACCCCCCGGAGGATCACAACTCCGGGCAACCCCCCAGGCTGCCCGGTGCGGACGTCGTTGCGGGCACCTCCCCGTTCACTCACGGAGCCCCGCCACTGTGCTTGTTTCCCGTGTGATCCTATGCATACAGCCCTACACATACAGCCCCTCCGTAACAGCCCTACATATGTATAGATGCATTTCCTTTTATGGCAGTGTTATTTATGAATGTGTTGATTTGTTTGAAACATGATGAAGAAGATTACAATTCGTAAAGCATAGCATTGGCAGTATGACGCTTACAAATTGCAAAGGCTTCACCACCATCTTAATTAGCATCACTCGGCGGAACCCACCTGTCTGGAAGCCTTTTGAGGGGGCGGGGGGGTGTTGTATATATGCCTTTTCCAAAAATGTATATTAAAAGTGAAATAGCCTATTTTTTACTTAATATATTTTCTTACATATATGTAGTGGCTTCACTGGAGAAACACAAGCGTGGTCAAATAATATCTCTCCAATGTGTTCACGGGTTGTATCACGTGTTGTGGAGACGCAGAACTAAATTCCCTATATCCACTGCACCCACTTTCGTTGTTGATGCCAGAGAGCGCACCACGACTCATCAGCGATGTCTCTTTTATGAATGGCCTCTACTCGAGGGCTTGTTTCTAATTCAGAAAACCCCCAATGGCGGGAAGCCAGAATATAAAAATATTATTTTCAGAATATGTATTTATACTGGAGGAAAAATCCGATTAGCTATAAAGCTCTTATTCACAGATGTCCAGTAGTGCGGGGTGGGCTGGGGAGCGGGTGAGGAAGGAGGGGGGAGGGAGAGAGGTGTGGGCTGGGAGAGGCGGTTGAGAATGCCTCGACTGAACAGTTGAGGGGTGATGTCACCGTGACAGGGGTCGGGTATAAGCTGAGCAACCATTGGAAAGACATGATTAACCAGCGCAGCGACCAGCTCCACAAACTGGTCTGACCAGTCTTCCTCCCGCCGCCGGCCCCCGCCGCCGGCCCCCGCCGCCGGCCCCCGCCGCCGGCCCCCGCCGCCGGCCCCCGCCGCCGGCCCCCGCCGCCGGCCCCCGCCGCCGGCCCCCGCCGCCGGCCCCCGCCGCCGGCCCCCGCCGCCGGCCCCCGCCGCCGGCCCCCGCCGCCGGCCCCCGCCGCCGGCCCCCGCCGCCGGCCCCCGCCGCCGGCCCCCGCCGCCGGCCCCCGCCGCCGGCCCCCGCCGCCGGCCCCCGCCGCCGGCCCCCGCCGCCGGCCCCCGCCGCCGGCCCCCGCCGCCGGCCCCCGCCGCCGGCCCCCGCCGCCGGCTCCAGCAGCTGAGCAACCATTGATTAACCAGCGCAGCGACCAGCTCCACAACCTGGTCTGACCAGTCTTCCTCCCGCCGCCGGCTCCAGCAGCAGCTGGCCTCACAGTAGCGAGCTCCACAATAGGAGCGAGCTCCGCACCCTAACACGTTAGCACGGCCATCTTTTGGATCACTAACACAGCTGCTTTTGTCACACATGGACATGCAACCACCGGCATGACTGCATCGACTTGCTCATCTCTCATTGACTTTAACATGCTATTCTCATTAACTTCGCTCATTGACTTTAACATGCTTTTCTCATTAACTTTAACATGCTTTTCTTGGTTACACATAGACTGACATTAACTTCAATCTTGATTTGAAGCTTTCGGGACAGCAGGAATCCATACTCTTTGTTTCTTTCTTTGATTATTTCGGTAAAGTCACTTACGTGATCATCATGAGGCCTCCTTTGCCAGTACCAAAATATACTAATAGGGTTTTTCCCCTTTTTTATGGCAACAAAACTGACACCTTTTGCAAGGAATCATGTTAACATTAACCACAATACTTGCAGTCAAATGCAAACAAAAAACAATACTATGATAATTTATGCATTATCCTTGAAACTGATTGGTCCACACCAGAGACAACTTTTCTTAGAGCCTAGTCTCATATGGTGTTCGACCAGATGACGTCAAAAAGCGCAAAAAAGAACCAAATAGTATGACATTAACTTGCTAATTTTTGTTTCTTTAAATTTTACATGCTTCTCTCATCAAAATACATATGCCAATACTACATGCTAATCTGAGCTCTTATGCACTAAGGAAGCTCATTAACTTTGCACTATAATCCAACATGCAAGTCTAAGTTCATTTCCTTTAACATGCCACGCTATTTATTACCTTTACACTATAATACCCCAATAACACTACTTCGGCTACCTTTGTTCTCAAAAACTTTTATATACTCTTGCTGGTAACAGCTTCTCTTCACAAGGCAGCATACATCATGCTGCTCGCAGCAGACATCGCGGCTATCGAGATTTTCACCTGAAGACGGGCGCTTGTGTTGCGTTCGAAACGTCGTGATTTATTTTGTTTTACTATATCGAAAGAACCAAAGAGTATGGATTCCTGCAGTCACGAAAGCTTAGAATCAAGATTACTACTAGAGTCAGTAGATACTACTGTAGAGACAGTTGATACTACTGTAGAGTCAGTTGATACTACTGTAGAGTCAGCAGATACTACTATAGATCAGTAGTTTCTACTGTAGAGCAAGATGCTACTGTAGTGTCAGTAGTTACTACTGGAGAGTCACTAGATACTACTGTAGAGTCAGCGGATATTACTGGAGAGTCAGTAGCTACTACTGTAGAGTCAGTATATACTAATGTAGTGCCACTAGATACTACTATAGAATCACTACATCCTGCTTTAGAGTCAGTAGGTACTACTATAGAGTCACTAGATACTACTGATTCTATTGTATGTAGAGTAGGGTGTATGCCTACAACCAGAGGTGTGGACTCGAGTCATGCGACTTGGACTCGAGTCAGACTCGAGTCATGATTTTGATGACTTCAGACTCGACTTGGACTTGCCTCATCTTTGACTCGACTTGACTCGGGACTCGAGAGCAAAGACTTGAGACTTACTTGTGACTTGCATAACAATGACTTTTTCCCACCTCTGCCTACAACATAAAAATTGGGTGGGGGGTATGAAGATGTTTTGAGAGAGGGGGACTTCTGCAAGCCTCTTATAATTTTGTTGACGCACAAATGGACAGACAAATCGAACGCCGGGTTTTCACTATAGCTTAGTATTTGTGTACATATATGTTATGTTTTTAAGAGAAAACTAGTTTTGAAATATATTTTTCTCCCGGGCAAAGCCGGGTACTTCTTGCTAGTAAAGATAAGAATAAACCTTGCATGAGACAAGTATTCTATGCATCAGATTATGCAATGCACAAAAGCAGTCCAGAGTGTGCTTCTTTAGCCAGACTAAAACATGTTTGTGTCAATGTGGAAACGTAAAATGGAGTGCTGGTTATATCTGCTTTTACAATGAGCATGTTACTAGTGTAATGGGTTCGAATTAGGTGGACACACACGCAGCTTGGAGGCAACACTATTTATTAAACGGTAAGTAACATAACGCTGTACATGAGGTGGTGACCACCTTCCTCAACTCACTAACACTCTGGAACGCGACACAGACTGGACCAGGCAGGCAACGGCCTGCCTGGCCCAGGACGACGACTCGGGACTTGACGACCGATGATGTCTTCACTTCGAGTACAGTACAACAGCCTCGCTCTGCGTTCACACCACGCTTAAATCTGCTTTCCCGTGGCTGGCTCCGCCCCGGCGTGGCTGGCTCTCTTCAGGCCACGCCTCCCTTCCCAGGACACGCCTCACTTCCCCCACCTCTGGGAAGGTCCGGATCCCTCCACCACGTGACCCACCAGGCACCCCCCTTGGGGCCCCCAGGCACACCCCTTGGGGCCCCCAGGCACCCCCCTTGGGGTCCCCAGCCTTCGTACAGGCCGACACAGTAGTGACCGTTCTATGTCACTACATCACCCCCCCTGTATAAACACACAGCCATCCCCGGCTGTAACACAACTGTGAAACATCGAAAAGGTGTGCCTCCGAACCAGCAACATCAATAAATGATCAGCGACCGATAAGAAATACAATCACGTAATATATACAGAATCGACGAGGGTAAAAGGGAACCGCATAGAAAACGGGGAATTAACAACAAATATACATGAAAACTGGCTAACCCACTTACGCTCCAGCACAGCCCCCCCTCTCCGTTAGAATCACGCATGCAATGACAGTCACCCGTTAGCACCCCCCCTCCTTTCCGACGTGGCGTCACAACCAGTAGCACGCGTCGGCCATATCGGGGGGGGAATTTCCATGTTACCACCCCACCGCCTTTCCGACGCGGCGTCACAACCAGTAGCACGCGTCGGCCATATCGGGGGGGGAATTTCAATGTTACCACCCCACCGCCTTTCCGACGCGGAGTCACAACCAGTAGCACACGTCGGCCATATCGGGGGGGGGGAATTTCCATGTTACCACCCCACCGCCTTTCCGACGCGGCGTCACAACCAGCAGCACGCGTCGGCCATATCGGTGGGATTTTAACCCAGTCTCTCTCCAAGACTCGCATCGCAGCATATAGCTGTACCGACCGAGCTGAGATGACCCAGTCTCTCTCCAAGACTCGCATCGCAGCATATAGCTGTACCGACCGAGCTGAGACGACCCAGTCTCTCTCCAAGACTCGCATCGCAGCATATAGCTGTACCGACCAAGCTGAGACGACCCATCGTTCACTCACTGCACAACATGCACCCTAACAACTGAGGGATACAGTCTCAACGTAACAGGACAACTCCACCTGAACCTTACGAATCTCCAGCCCACTGTTTCAACGCACCTCGGAGGGTCTCAACCTCCGAGCCGTCAGGTCAAGCTGTCAGCCATAGCATGACAGGACCACACTCCCCGAGCCATGTGAGCGCACAGCCCACAAGGCTAGACAAGCCACAGAGTGTCTCGATCTCCGGGCTGTCATGTCAAGCCGTCAGACACAGCATGACGGGACCACACTCCCCGAGCCATGTGAGTGCACAGCCCACTAGGCTAGACAAGCCACGGAGTGTCTCGATCTCCGGGCTGTCAGGTCAAGCCGTCAGCCATTGCATGACGGGACCACACTCTCCGAGCCATGTGAGCGCACAGCCCACTAGGCTAGACATGCCACGAAGTGTTTCAATCTCCTGGCTGTCAGGTCAAGCCGTCAGCCATTGCATGACGGGACCACACTCTCCGAGCCCTGTGAGCGCACAGCCCACTAGGCTAGACATACCACGGAGTGTTTCAATCTCCGGGCTGTCAGGTCAAGCCGTCAGCCATAGCATGACGGGACCACAACGTTCATGTTAGACACGCAACACTCACTGGGCCATCCTGGTCAGGACCTGCGCCCCAAGATAGGTGACAGCCAGCAGCACAATTCCAAATCCCTGGCAGCATGTCACCATCGCAATTTAACACCATCACAACACATACAATTTGAATTATGATCCCCCACAGAACTGATCCAATGCCGAACAGGTACGCACAATTTGTGACGATCCCGAATATTCAATGGTCACAACAATACACCTCACATCCCGTATCCGTACACATCATCTCCGAGACTCGCATTGCAGCATGCAGCTGTACCAACCGAGTGGAGAGAGCAACGCAATTTGACGGCAATTAACGGAAACGCACCCCTGATCCAAGTAGAACACAAGGAGCATTCCCGCACAAAAGCCATCATCTGTGCAACAACGGACAGGAACCAACCAGTGAGTTTGAAACAAACCTAACCTGTCATTTCAAAATCCCCTTTAACATTAACCATGGGACTCAGGGCATTCGAATTTTGAGAGCAAAAAAAAACTAGACACAAACGTCAAAAATCGCCGAATTGATTAATACAGTATATGCAGTATACGAAGTTCATACAGTCAATCAGTTGGCGCAATGCTCCATCCAGTCCCCACATGGCAACACACACAATCAATACTCCAGACAATCCGTACATAGTAAATAATCACAAGCAAGTACCCAAAAGTCCATACACTGTTAACAATTTCAAGCAAAGCTCCATACGGTCTGTACATTGGCAACAATGACGATCAAAGTTTCTGACAGTTACAAGTGACAATCACGAGCGAAACTCCATACAGTATACACAATAACAATGGCGATTTCGCAACACAACGATGTAACAACACGAGTCATTAACACGGCAACATACAGGATATCAACGGAGCTCGGGACACCAACAACGAATTAATCATTAACTACACCCAGAAGATACCGATCTCGACGCCGTAATTAACAACAACACTGTTACAAGCAGAAACCCGCATGGTCGCCGCGTCACTTTATCACGCACACAACCGGACGAACACGCTCCGCAAACCAGCGAGAAAAAAAAAACACCCGCGATCGCAACCCGGCACACGCAAGATGGGTGAAGTTATTATTATTTTTCTCGTGTCATGTCACGACTCGCCTGGCAAACTGTGAATATCGGAGGGCGGCAAGGTGGAGCACTGGGACGGCCCGAAGAATCTTGCATGGTGAATATGGCCTGCTCTTGCGAACCCCCATCCACAAGACGGGGGCGCCACCTGCACGTGTGGAACTCCCCATCCGCAGGCGTTGATGTCGGCGGGAGCGGCGCTTTGGCGGGAACAGCGCCCCGACCCGCCGCCGAAATGGCGGGAGCGGCGCTTTGGCGGGAACAGCGCCCCGACCGCCGCCGAAATGGCGGGAGCGGCGCTTTGGCGGGAACAGCGCCCCGACCCGCCGCCGAAATGGCGGGAGCGGCGCTTTGGCGGGAACAACGCCCCGACCCGCCGCCGAAATGGCGGGAGCGGCGCTTTGGCGGGAACAGCGCCCCGACCCGCCGCCGAAATGGCGGGAGCGGCGCTTTGGCGGGAACAGCGCCCCGACCCGCCGCCGAAATGGTGGGAGTGGCGTTTTGGCGGGAACAGCGCCCCGACCCGCCGCCGAAATGGCGGGAGCGGCGTTTTGGCGGGAACAGCGCCCCGACCCGCCGCCGAAATGGCGGGCCCACCGCGTGGCCCGCATACCCGGGCCTCCCCCGCCAGCCCCCGCAGCGACGATGGTGTCCTCTCCCCGCGGCTCCGTCGCTCCGTTCCCGATGGCGGCGAAGCAGCAGTGCGATGCAAGTCCCACCGCTCCGCGTGCAGCGCCATCTCTCTCTCTCTCTGTCACCGGGGCTGCCATCCCCGGGGCTGTCCGAAGGATGGTCGTCACACCGTCCCCGTCGTACGAAGGCATCCAGGTGAGTTTTATATTTGTTTTTCGTGTGCCCATTTTACTTCCCTAGGATAACACCTAGCAATATTTATTTTTCCACAACTTCTGACACCAAATGTAATGGGTTCGAATTAGGTGCACACACACGCAGCTTGGAGGCAACACTATTTATTAAACGGTAAGTAACATAATGCTGTACATGAGGTGGTGACCACCTTCCTCAACTCACTAACACTCTGGAACGCGACACAGACTGGACCAGGCAGGCAACGGCCTGCCTGGCCCAGGACGACGACTCGGGACTTGACGACCGATGATGTCTTCACTTCGGAGTACAGTACAACAGCCTCGCTCTGCGTTCACACCACGCTTATATCTGCTTTCCCGTGGCTGGCTCCGCCCCGGCGTGGCTGGCTCTCTTCAGGCCACGCCTTCCTTCCCAGGACACGCCTCACTTCCCCCACCTCTGGGAAGGTCCGGATCCCTCCACCACGTGACCCCCCAGACACCCCCCTTGGGGCCCCCAGGCACCCCCCTTGTGGCCCCCAGCCTTCGTACAGGCCGACACAGTAGTGACCGTTCTATGTCACTACACAAGTTTCAAAAAGTCTCGTCATGCATTCCATTAGCACTCAACAGCATAACGCAACCGATCATTTTAATTTGCAATTTTATTGAGGGACTGCGTGTTGTGTTGGTGAGGTCTGGGAGTCTTTTTGCTGTTTTGCTGTTTTGCCTAAACTTGGTCATTTATGTATTTATGTAATTAAAATTTAGATATTTTATAAGTGACTTGATGACCTTTCCTGTACTTTGTTTGCTGTTGTAACTTCCTGACTGGCCCCTACTGGACATCTGTGAAAAAGACCTTTTTAGGTCATCGGATTTCTTCAGGATAAATAAAGATTCTGATTCAATGATGAGAAAGGGCAACTGAGGTCCCATCCCACCCCGGTTTCTAAGACAGCTCGAATTGGTCTGAGACGCCGCCACTTCTTTCCCGTGGGGACTCGGGAGTCCGATCTCTACCCCTGAGCATCGCTACTCCTCAGCAGTCGACATAGCAAACATTATCGAGTTTTCTTCAGCACTGCCTGCCGCTCACGTGAACTAAAACCTCTAGGTCAGTGGTTCTGAACATTTACTGCAGCATTGCACCCCTTGTTTCTCAATCGCTAAAAGTAGTATAATGTTAATAAATACTTAGATTTAATAAAACAAAGTAGTTGTACTAACGTGCCCGTGCTTAATTTGTGTTTCGATTATTTTCTTTCTAGAACAATATGGCCATGTCTCGCACCCCCAGAAAGGGCATCTCGCACCCCCAGGGGGTGCGTGCAGCCCAGGTTAAGAGCCACTGCTCTAGTTTGAGATTTGTTTCCATGCAGAGCATAGGAATGTAAAGTAGAACCGGTCGGAGGGGTTTTAATTTGGTTGTGCGTGACAAAACAACTTTGAGTGACGATAGCGTAACCTTAAGAAAGCAAGACTGCTGTGTGATACTCAAAATGTGGTTGCTTTGATTACAGCACGAATTATTACATTTAGTGAATGTGCTATTCAGAAAACCGTCTGATGACAAATTGTTCTTGGAGGATTGACATACTATAGACGAAGCTTAGGCATGTGTACGTCAAAAACATTTAGTTGAATACAACAGCATTATTCACTCCGATCGAGTACATATAATTATCTCTATTAAAGTGAACAACATGATGTTATTTTACATATAACTTAAACATCATTGCAACATTAGTTTTAAACCTTCAGGGCGATGTATTTACAATAATTAGATAACACAACTGCTAATCCCGTTTATTGGATGTAAATTAGCATCTTGCGGATGGAGTGGTGGCCCAGTGGTACGCGCATTGCACTGCCAATCGGGCCACCTGAGATCAATATCTGGCCTCGTCTAACATCGTTCATCCCTCACCCAAATTCAACACCCGCATTGTTTATTTATGCTTTAATAATGTTTACAGTATTATCACAGACGACTGTGTGCAGGTTAACGCGTAATTTTTTTCACAGCCTCCTGTCATTCAAGGGCGGCTTTACAGGTTGATCTGCGAGTCTCGAATGGCTGAAGATGCCTGGGGCAATTCCGTTCAGCATTATCCCATTAAAACTCAGATAACACAAGAATACCGCAACACTATTGTTTTTATTAGGAAAATATATTACCTCGTCAAGCATTCTTTCCTTAGAAATAACGTTTAGTCTCTCAAATCAAGAGGAACTTTTGCCAGGCCAGTATAGTATCAAATGGGCATTTACTTATTTTGCTCATGGTAGTCAGCATACATTTTTTCTTCCAAATGGACTCTTTCAAGTTAAACCCTTGCCCCCAAAACTCGCTTTCCTCCTCCACCCAAGCAGTTGGGCTGTGAGCAGCTCAGCATCGTTGCCACTGCTCCTCACGTCCATTCTCATTGATGTATGCACACTCCTTCAATTATATATTTTAACTCGTGTGCCTAATTTTGGAGGTTTCTGTCACTCGTGGTTTTTTTGATAAAAAAGTATCTATTCTCCATTATTGATATTTCCCCTATACTTTATATTATATTCAATGGGTGGGGAGCCATAGTTGCGAATGAATAAATGTATCCAAACTGTACCAGGATTGTTCACCCGACGCTGGGGGGACGAGCCTTCACCCTGCCACCAGACGTCCGAAACGCGCCGAGTGTCTCTCAACTCCGTTGTCTGTACTAGACGCAACTATTCAGAATCGTCTTCCTATAACATTCACAAGTTAAGAAGGGGGGAAAACGGTTTGCTGACGTATTATTTCTTTATTGTATTTATTAATTCATATTATTATGCTATTCGTTGCACTTTATTTCGCTCAATCGGTGTTAGCCGCTGAGGTTGTGACGAGTTTATTTTTTCCATTCCTGTTGCTCTATGCCCCTCCATTCCCGTGCTGCTGTAATGTGCACTGATGCCTCCTTTAGTGAGGGCGATATTTGCACGTAAAGTGAAGATTTATTGATTGATCAAAAATGAAAAATGCAAGTCTCTTCATGGCGAGTAAATGTTTTGTTATTTGGACATATATGTTAAACCTTACCCTTTGCTCAAGAGTATCCTGACACTAATTAAATAACGTAACCATTATAATTGCTATCTCAGCTTCACTGTAACATAGACTGAAGGCTGCCACGTTAATTATTCAGTGCGCCCTGCGAATCGCTGCAGTGGAGTGGTAGCGCCCTCACGTGGCGCGCACCAACACCGTTCCAGGCACTGCTGGGTTCCAAACGATGTCTGGAAATGTTCACAATTCGTGACTCCGACTACAACTCTGGACCGGTGCTGGCAGTAAAACTATTACCCCCCGACATGCCCATCTACCCACCCCGAGATGCCCTCCTTTTCGTGAGAATCCCCAAGGTCACTTCAAACCCATCCCCCCCCCCACCAGCACCCTTCTCTCGCACCCCTCCCCACATTCTCACAGGACACGGCCTCCTGACCTACCCACGACTCCTGTGCGCTCCCCCATCCTCTCGCATTCCCCGTGATTTGCTGGTCTCTAATTGATTAGGGATGGGGTAGGCCGAGTACTCGCTGCTAGTTAGATGACAGTCAAATACCATTTAGTGATTCATTCATGCAGTCCATTATTACCGGTCAGTAAGGCCACTCACTCAATACAATACGTCATATTAGAGGCCTTTCTCGCTCAACGAGCGTTCTTCATAGGAAAATTTGCTAGACAAAGCAATTTGAATTTAGATCACCAATTTGTTCGCAAAACGAGCAATTGCTCGCATAACGAGCAGAGACCCATAGATCGAATGTGTTCTGTAGTGGCAGGTGGTGCGCCATAACCTGCAGCTGTTTGCTTACCAGCTGTTCTGTGTGCGCGAGATTCGCCATGTGGGGGAGTGGGGCCTCAAGTTGGAACTTTAATGGGTGGTAGGGAGCGGTGGGGGTGCTAATTATAAAAAAATGACAATTTGTATTTATCCCGTTTAAAAAGATGTTCAAGAGTGGAACATTTTAGGGCTGAAACGGAACTGAGACTTTAACATGAGAGTCCTTGGGAAAACGATGATCGCTTCACGAATCTTTGCTTAACGTTGAATGTATCACTCGTAAGGCGAGACACGGCTGTACGCTTGTCCGTCTGTCTGTAGGGTAACAGAAAAGAAAAAGAAACAGTTTGCCCAGGTAGTGAGTGGGAGGGGATTTTTGATGTCACGCTGTCTTGGGGAGAGGGAGGGGAGGGGTTGATTGGCCTCAGGTAGTGGTGAGGGGCTGATGACCTCAGAGACACTGGGCTGTGGGGGAGAGGAGTACCGGCAAGATTGGGGTGATGTTGTGAGTAGGGGGGGGTGACGCAACATTGGGGAGTTGGTGCAGAGGAGTGATGAAGTCACACTTGATTGGGGTGCATTGGTGAGGAGGGGGGGGTGTGATATCACGCGAGACGTGTGAGGTGGACAGGGAGTGATGACGTCAAGAGACGCGGGAGTGGTGAGAGGGGGTGGGTTATGATGTCACGTGATGTTGGTGAGGCATAGGAGAGGGATTGATGATGTGGTACCACGACCTCCCACCCTGAGCACACGCACACATGCAGCACTTGCACCCACGTAGAGTCCTGGCGGGGGATTGCCTGGCACATCGGATTTTAATCTGAATGGGCCCTTAGAGGGGGTGTCCCACGGTTGCTCAGTGCCAGGAGATTGGCCGACCCTCACAGGACAGGTTACATTAAATTGGCTGAAAATGTTATGGGCACAGAATGAAAAGGTTGACTGGGCCAACCGCAATGAATTATTCACGACATTGGGAGAGGCGGAGCGTGGGATATTAGGCAGAAAGGACAGACCAGTAGGTGAGATTTCGATTTAAAGCTTTCGTGACTGCAGGGATTCATCTTCTTGGTTTATTTTTATTATTTTATTACTTCCCTTCTACGTGACTTTACCGAAAAAACCAAGAAGACAGTAGGTGAGAATTAATGAGCACGGGAGAACAATGGGTGAGCGGAGCAACAGCACACTCCGTGGCACTCCATGTAGACGGCGCATGTAAGCGCACGATTGGCTGAGTGGTACGACGTCACCCTGGGCCTTTTAAGTTAAGGGAATAAAAACAGTAGCCGGGGACGATTTTAGTTCAGTGGCCGTCAAGACCCACTCCCTGCCGTCCTGCCTCCTCGAGCCGCTCACAATATCCGTGTGATGCCAGCGAGTGCTGCTACGATAGGTAAAGTTTTATCTTGTACTTCTCCCTCCGACTCTCACAGCGTCCGTGCGATGCCGTGAGAACAGCTTCAAGGTACGTGGTAGGACGCTTGAATGACTCGGTTCGTAGGCAGGGTCAGGCTAAGCTCGCAAGATATTCCCCCTCCAGGTAGTGTGTATTTGCGCCGTTAATAAACGTTAGTACAGAGTATCGGTGCAGTGTGATCTCTGTGTGTGTGGGTAGAACATCGGCGTGGTGTCTGCAATTTGTGTGGTGCGACGGTGCGGGGGGGGGGTGTGCACGAGAGAATGAGCGTAGATCTACAGCGTGTGCGCAGGTGCTGAGAGGAGATCGCTGCAGGCGTGGCTGCGGTCGTGCCGCAGTACCCCGCATTAGGGTGAGTGACGATGTGCGCGGGAGAGCGATCACAGGGCTGCAGCGTCGGTGTGGTGTTGGTAAATTTGAGTGTGTGTGCGAGGCGCGCGCGTGTATTAAAACATAGACGGCCGTGTACGAGCAGCCGTGCCGCGCGAGTATTAGGGTGGGTGCGGGGTGTGTTAAACCCGCTCGCCGACGCTCGCGCGTGTTTACGCCGCCGCCGCAGCGTTAGCGTGTGTGTGGGATAACCCCGTGCGGTGGTGAGCCAGCCAGTGAGCTATGTCCATCAGAGAGGGCGCTGGCGCGGGGGGGGGGCGATCACCCGATCGGCGGGGGCCCGGCGAGAGGCGACCGACGAGGGGGAGGAGGGAGTGGAGGGGGCAAACGTTGCACCCTACCTGCCCGGCGAGGGCGGTGCGGCGGACGTCGGCCCCCACAATAGCACGTACTTATTCGTTACCCTTTTACCGCAGTTCTACGTGCTCCTGCTAGTGTTGTTATTGTTGCACCACGGTGGCGAGATGTTAGCTACCTCGCCTGGTATACAGGCAGGTCGTGGGTTCGATCCCGACCCTGATGCTGTATATTTGGAGTTTGCATGTTCTCCTCGTGGTCGTGTGGAATTTTCTCCGGAACCTCCGGTTTTTCCTTCGCATTTAGACTTATTCTTTGGTTCTTTCGGTTAAGTCACGTCTAAAGATAAAATAATAAATTAAATAATAGCATATTACGACGTTTCGATTGCAACACAAGCAATCATCATCAGGCATAAAAGAAATAGCAACAAAAATCTAACTAGAAAACTATAGACAGACATACAAGCAGACAGACATCACAAGGACACAGAGAGAGAACACATATCGGCACAAAGAGAGAGGTCGTTTCTGTGACGGGGCCTTAAATATAGAGAGGGGGGCGGGGGCGGAGAGAGGGAGGGGGCAGAGAAAAAATTAGCATATCAATGCGTGGACGACAACGTGATGCTGCAAGTAAGATTACGACGCGGCACGGCACGCAAGCTTGAAAATCAGGAGAAAGACACACTAAAATTAAATAACCTAGTAAAGTATCGAAATGTAATGCAACACAGAGAGTCGGTCAACACACAATTAATGCATAGCCCGGTTGATTACGTATTTCAAAGATTGCTAAGTTAGAATTAAGTGTGAAAATTCCAAAGAGAGGACCCAGGCAGAGAGAACAGACAGAGGTAAGCAAGATGACGACGTGTTACGGTACGCAAGCTTGAAAATTAGGAGAAAGGCACACTAAAATTAAATAACCTAGTAAAATATCGAAATGTAATGTAATGCAACACAGAGAGTCGGTCAACACACAATTAACTTATAGCCCGGTTGATTACGTATTTCAAAGATTGCTAAGTTAGAATTTAAGTGTGAAAATTCCAAAGAGAGGACACAGGTAGAGAGAACAAATAGCCAGAGAGAGAGAGAAAAAAGATAAGCTTAAAACTTCCCCGTAGAAGTGGTTCAATCTTAATTTTGGAGCTTTCGTGACTGCAGGAATTATTATTTGGTTCTTTCGGTTAAGTCACGTCTATCTTTAAACGTGACTTAACCGAAAGAACGTCTATCTTTAGACGTGACTTAACCGAAAGAACCAAAGAATAATTCCTGCAGTCACGAAAGCTCCAAAATTAAGATTGCATTTAGACTTTTTGGCGGCTATGCATTTTCACGTGATAAGCCACTTCGTTTAGCTATCATTTGGTCAGGTCGCTTCTGAAAAACAGCTATATAGCTCAGTGAGCCTTACCTTGTAAAATAAAAATAGTAATTGTTTTATTTCACAATTTAAACATCTCTTTGTGTTAAGTGTATATGTGGATCTGTCCTATGCTGCCATCTAATGGTAAAATAATACAACTGCGATTTTTACCGCTATAAATACCATCAGGGGATTGATGTGGATGTTGGTTGCTTTGGAGCAGAGGTCGCAACCGGGTACCCGATACCCGGCTACCCGTACCCGTTTGCGACCCTGGTGCGGCCGGGTACGGGTAGACCGTGAGTCCCTGGTGAGTAACTGTTTGTCACTCATTTCCCAACGTCTTGTCTCTTCTCACAATTTAAGTTCCTAGAATCAACCCACCCGCGCCTGCAACATGGCTTCATCCCAGAGGTCTAAATCAGGTACCCGATACCCGTACCCTACCCGGCCGGGTACGGGTAGGGTACGGCCGGGTATGGGTACGGGTACCCGTTTGCGAATCTGGTGCGGCCGGGTACGGGTAAGGAATCAAAACCCGTTTGCGACCTCTGCTTTGGAGACACGAACCACACAGATGAAATTCGATTATTTATTTATTTCACAACCCCCCACGCATGTAACATTTAAAATGCTTTGGTGGCCACTCATCTAAGTACTGACTGGCCTCAAACCTGCTTGACTTCTAGGTTTGTTGACTGGGTCCTTTAAGTAACATTTTTTTTCAGACAACCAACTAAGTCAGGATTATCAACAGTTTAGTGAAAACTGAGGACGCGAGTTTGCCACTTTATTCTTGAACGTATTTTAAAAACTGTAAAATACAAACATATTATTTTCATTTCATTGAAAATATTAATATTATATATGATTACACTATTTTTTTACCCCCGAATTTGCTGAGCGTCATTATCCTCTGCTGCCCTCATTCCCATGCATCCATACAATTGACTCCCTACCAAAATCCAAGTCAAGGGCTCAATATCTTCCTTGTCTTCTTCACATAAGCCTGCTCGTTGTATACAAATATGTCGGCTGTTTCTGCACAGATGCGTAAACATTTAGATGCTCAACAAATCCATGCTGAATTGGATATTTTTGTGAAAATATATCCATAAGGAAATGTCATTTTACCTCTTAATCCTTAGTCAGGGCAGACATTTTATAAGTTAATTAATGTCACTCAATACCATGAGTAAAGTGTCAGTGAATTTAGCCCAATTAAGTGATTAGTGATCGGGCTGACACCATCCACTTACTATACTTGAGAATTCAGATTAATAAATGGATGATGACACCAATAGCAGGGACAGACTAAGACTAAGATTTTACGCCAATATTTATTTTAATCACAATAAACCCAAGAAACAAATTGATTCCCAAGAAACAAAGACAGAAACACCAGATACCAATACAAAAGCAACTTAATTTGTTACAGCAATCAAAAGTGAAAGGGGCATTCCGGTCAAACCCATTTGTCGTTACGGTCACTGCCTGTTTTTATCCCTGAGCTGTAAACTAGGGCTGCGATTATTCATAGGGTTTATACCGGTCCTGGTTTTTATAGTTTCCACATCCACATTCCTCTCGGTCAAGACACATGGCTCAGATCCACAATTGTCACTGCGTTACCATCCTTACCCCAAACTGCCAGCCCAGGATAGATAGACTGAGCAAAGTTTTGGTGAAACGAGTGTAACAGAGCCATGGAGTCGGCGCTGTAAAACGACAGGAGCCCTGCGTCCCAGTCCAGATGAACCCCAACTCTCTGGGGAGGCTCCGGCACCAACAGTGAGGTCCCTCCCCCTCCATGGCGCATTGAGTATCTGTTGTTATTTTTTCTTAAACTCCAAGACTCTTTGTTCCCTCCCAGGGAGCAGGCTTCACTACTCCCTTTCCGTGGGGTCGTCTCGTAGGCGACTCCAACCCGCCAAGACCCCGAGCCCCCCACATCCACCTCCCAGTAGTGCTGGCCCGATGAGAAGCTCTCAGAGCACAGGGCTTGTGGCCATGAATCAAACCGGTGTGGGTGATGGGGACGCGCCTGGGAGACATTGGTCCACGTGACCGTCCTGAGATCCGAGGATACCTGGACATCGTTATTGACTGAGTTTATATCCAGAGTTGGTGCGTGTCCATCTGTAGTAATGACAGTAAAATATGCATAATAGTGATAATAAATATATAATAATACAACAAGTAGTATAACAATAAGTGTAAAAATAATTTCTTACTAATTAACGAGTTGGAGCTGCAGTTTAAATATCTAGCCACAGAAACGCCCCGTATTCAAACGGAAAGTCATTCAATTCGTCAGGCGGCTCGCGATAATTAGATGGTTAATAGGTTATACATCACATCCACCCTTACATATGTATAGTAATGAGTATGGACCATCATAAAACATGTGTACTGATCGCCCCCTACTTCAGAAACTTGGCAGAGCTCTCCTGAAACAAGCCATGAGACTCAAGGAGGCTTTCCAGGCTAAACAAGCCAAATACAAATAAGAATAAAAACATAATATGAATAAAGTATCTAATGACATGTGCAGTAGAAATAGAAATATTCACAATCCAAAAATCTGTGAATCCCCGCAATCCACAACCACTCCACAAGCTGGGAAATTACATCTCGGTTTTTTTTCTTAAAATGTCTAAATGTAGACACATTTTGCATATTTGCTCCAGTTGGTTCTCAGAAACTAACATTACTAATGTTAATAATAGAACAGCATTTCTTTATATAATATGTATAGTAACATCATCCAATAGTAATATACATTTATAATGTTATGGATTTACAACTCCTTGTCAATCCACTACTGGATAAAGACCGCGCTACACTGTTAGTTAATGTGGTTGCTTGATCAAACTTTACCATACCCAACACATTCATCAATAGTCCTTCTCCAGAGCTTCACTCTTCCTACCCCACTAATTTCTCATGTAATAATGCGCGAGTATTGTTCGGTGTATGTGAATAATCGGACTGTAGTCATCTTATTCTTGGTTCTTTCGGTAAAGTCACGTAGAAGGGAAATAATAAAAGAATAAAAATAAAACAATAAAATTCTCACAACGTTTCGATTGCAACACAAGCAATCATCATCAGATGTTTGGATTGCAACACAAGCAATCATCATCAGATGCAACACAAGCAATCATCATCAGATGATGATTGCGTGTGTTGCAATCGAAACGTCGTGATAATTTTATTGTTTTTATTTGTATTATTTTATTATTTCCCTTCTACGTGACTTTACGGAAAGAACCAATAATATGAATCCCTGCAGTCACGAAAGCTTTAAATCGAAATGTAGTCATCTTATTCTTTATTATCCGAGAGCGATTTTAGTCGCCGCAGCCCTACCTGTGTACCACCCACCACGAGATGCTGCTGCCGTGCACGAACACTCGTAGACCTTTTACAACCCTCGCCACTACTCAAACAAGCCCAACCTGTGTCTGAAGGACGAAACAGGATGGGGAGGGGCCCTAAGATGAAGGAGGCTGGGCCTAAGCAGCTGGGGATGGAGGGCAAATCAGGAAGGGTGAACGAGACATTCTAAAAAAGTGATCTCCAATTTAAACAGGAAGCCCAAAAAACTGCAAACCCACAAAATCATAATATGACAACTTAAAAGAAAAAAAATCCACATATAGAGGAGTGCTTCGACTGTTAACTTCCCTATTGACTTGAGGAAAAATGAAAGCAGAACATCAAACCAGTGTAACTGGCAGAGAAAATGATATGGTGTAGTGTGGCCAAAGGCCAATTCGTTTAATTTACTTGCAGAATGAGCTTGTGATTGAGTAGTGATGTTGCGGTTTGTGCACTGCAAGATGAATTTTGCAGTTTGATTCCCCGCCACGGCTGAAATGAGTGGCCAATTATATTAAGTATTCCTAGGCATGTCCTTCACCAACCTACACTGGCGAGTGTGGTAAGGTTCGCTAAATCAATCAGCTGTCTGAAACGGCATAATACAGCCTTCATTCAGCAATGGATTGATGAAGAGCTGTACATTTGTTATGTTGCCCCCTGAGTTCTGCTTTTGAAGGTTGATGTGCTGTGATGCAATTGCTTTCAGCATCCATCTCGCTCTCCTTTTTATTTCAATAGTTTAATACCAATGCGCACAAATTGCTCAAGTTCTGCTGTGTGAGAGTTGCATGCCTTTACAATAACCACGTTATCTTGTTTTGCATATCTGCAACACGTGCCATTTGTTTGGCTTACGTTTAACTTAATTCCAACTCAGCAGCCATTATTATCACAACATAAACATGTTCTCCCTACGATAAGCGCCACAAGAGGGCTAATGAATGCGATATGAACGTTATTGATTTACAGCTTACAAAGTTACATTTTGCATTCAAGCAACGAATGTCTCCGTGCTTTTTGCACCTCTTGTCGTTTGAGGACCAAGTCAGTGCCATTTACAATATTTCATTCTGTGCCCTTGGACCTGTTGCTCTGATTGAATTTGTCATAGTTTTCCCTTGCAAAAGCAGAAATTCCAAATGCGTTCACACCTGATTTTACGAAGACATCGGCCTACCTAGTAGTACTATCTTAACCACTCTGATTGTAATGAAAGCGGGAAAAAAGAGTGCAGGAGAAAGACCTACACAAAACAGCCAGGAGATTCGTTTTGATGCCTCCAACTGAGATGACCTTTGCCAAGTCCAGGTGACAAGAGACTGGACCAGAATCATCCTGAGTCTCCTCAGAAACCGAGCTCCTGCACTCACAGCACAAGACACACCGAGTCTAACAAGGGACCACTTGAAAGAGGATTTAAGATTATCAAAACAACAACATCCACTCTTCGCCATTAAATTGGTGGAGATGGCACCATGGACTTGTGCCAGGCTAGAAATATCTTGAGGCCACGTGAAGTGTCGAAGGCTTGCTGGCAGCTCATGCAACAAATCCAGTTGCCATGGCTTGCGAACAGAGATTACTGGTCGATGCACCACGTCTGATCATGACTCTCAACTTTCTGCATTTAATCCGCCCTGCACTCCACTCGGTGTTGTGAGCATCGCTCCTCCGCCCTCCATTCTTGCTGGAAGGCGAATGCCTCCAACTTCCCTGTAGTATCCTTCATAAGCCTTGTCCACAGAAGCCGATTTTGACACTGCTGGCCACGGTCATCATCAAGTCAAATCAGCTCCACAACCATCTGTGCCGCATCTGCCCATTTTTTCTCTAGCCCTTGCCAGGGCCGATTATCCCCCTCTATCCAGCCAAACATAAATTGCTTGGGAATGCAATAGCTGGCCATGTAGGCTACATGACCCAATCAATATACCCTCCCCTCACCTATCTGGGTATTTTGTGTCATCAATCACTCTCCACCCCATCAACTCCGTATTGCTGATGGGGCAGTTCTGGATAGAGTAAAAAGGTATCCATACCTAGGCAGTGTGCTTATAACCAGCTCTGGATTGACAGCAAAGGTTTCACTCCGAATCAGTTGAGCAGTGGTAACTTTTCATCGGCTGCATGAGGTTGTGTAGAAGCTACCTGGTCTGTCACCCCACTCAAAACTTTGGTTATTTTCGGCTAGAATAATGCCCTCCCTTTTCTATGCTTGCAGAAAGTGGACCCCACCCTATTGGAACTTCTTTCAAAGGTAAGAAAAATCCCAGCAGGCCTGCCTACTATCCATCCTTGGTTTAACCATACTGGATTGTGTGAAGAGCTCACAAATCCTTGAAAGATCTGGACATAGGCCCATTGGTGAGCTCCTCTGGTAGGCAAGGATGCATTAGCTGGGCCATGTAGCCCGCATGCCCAGCCACTGCATGCCAAAACAGCTTTTGTTCGGGTCAATAGAGGGGAATAAATGGGCACAGAACGGGCTAGAGAAGAGATGGAATGATGTGGTACAAGATGATATGGAGCTGAGTAGACTTTCCAATGACTGGTACCAGCAGTGTCAAGATCGGCCTCTGTAGAGGAAGCTCGTGAAGGATGCTACTGGGCAGTTGAAGGCAGTCATCCTCCAACAAGAACGGACGGCAGAGGAGTGTCACTCACAACAATGACCGAAGCGCCAGGTACAAAAACACAGCAAGTTGACACAGTAGGGGGCACAGGTGGTGCACTTGCCAGTCATCTAAGTCAGTCAATCCATGGAACCTGGGTCTGTCCCTTCACCTCCTGCCAGCAGACGTTTGACGCTTTACATGGCCTTAAAATGCACATAGCTTGGCACAAGCGCTGTGGTGACATCACCGCCACTTCGTGGCAAATGGCGATTGTTGTGGTTTTTGTGTATCTATGCCTTTCGTGTGTTAGTGAGTAAGCATGATAGTGTTAGTTTCTCTGTGTTAAGAAAACAAATATTTGACTGATAGCATTAGTTATGTTTTTATACACACACAGTATGGGACGCACATCGTATCATGAGGGTCCGGGCCTCTTAGAGACAGCATAAGACACACAGCATCGAATGCATAAGTTACATTTAGAAGGAAAAAAACATCACGATCATTCACTGATTAGTTCACCACGGTAGGCAGTGTTAGAGTTTGAGTCTGGGTTGGTACTGACCTGAGCTTCTCATGCATGGGATGCTGAAAACACAAACCCACATTTTACATTAAAATGTACATCCAAAGCAGTTGTCCCACCTTCACAGTTATCTGCTGTTAATCCGTATTTAGAGACATCAGCAATTATTTAAACAAAACTCTTCAAACACAGAATCGTGAAATATAGGACGTCTTTCACTGGACACTGACAGGCCTTGAGAGCTGACAAAACCACTCTTAAAACATGGTTAAATAACGCTTAATTACTCTAGTATTTGAGCTGCCATTACATAATGTTTTACCAGACATGATTTAGAATTAGTTTTGTTGAGTCAGATCGTGTGGATATACTATCAATTAGAGTTAAATCAAATCATCACTGCGACAAAAATGGAAATTCATTTTTTTTACCAGCCAGTTGCGTTGAAAACAAAGCAAATTTTGAAAATACATGTGATGTTTCACTGGAAATTACAATCAGTAAAATTCTGTATGAACATTTGTTCAGATCTCGAGTGTATTTGGGTCCTGATCTTGGTCATTAAGGATGTGCACTGACAGCCATGAAGTTGAACCGGATTTAATCATGAGAATGAATTGCAAATTGATTGGTTATAATTTACAGATGTATTAAACATCTCCAGTAGTTGCATCATGAGGCCTCCTTTGCCAGTACCAAAATATAATAATAGGGTTTTTCCCCTTTTTTCTGGCGACAAAACTGAAACCTTTTGCAAGGAATCATGTTTACATTAACCACAATACTTGCAGTCAAAATGCAAACAAAAAAACAACACTCTGATAATTTATGCATTGTCCTTGAAACTGATTGCTCCACACTGGCTAAACGGGATCATCCATGTAACAAAGAAAGTAACCCTGATCTTAAATTGATAGACATCATATCAGTCTCAAAAAGTGTCGAGTATCACCTAGTGATATACAGAAAAAAGCTGTAGTAATTGGTGTGAGTAAACAGCAGTTCAGTCACCTGGAGGAAGGAAAGTGGGTCCTGCACATTGATTGCGGAGAGTAGCTCGGTGATTTCCTGATCCAGGTCCCGTGCTCTGTTCTCGTAGCGAGCGATGTCCGCCTGGATGCGGGACAGCACGGAGCGGCCCTCCTCGTCCACGCGCTCCAGCGCCTCCCTCTCCTCCTCCCTCAACTGCTCCCTCCTGCGCTCAAACTCTCGGCGGATCCGCTCCTTGGTCCCACGCAGAGATTCCTATACAGACAGAAATTATGATGCATTGTTGAATCACGAATAACAATGCCACGTCGCATTATTCAGCTAATAATTATTACCATACTTCTAGACTCTGAACATGGAGGTGGGTCTTGATTTTAAGCTTTCGTGACTACAGAAATCCATACTCCTTGGTTCTTTCGGTAAAGCCACTTAGGTATAAAATAAAATAAATCATGACGTTTCGGCCGCAACACAAGCGGCCGTCCTCACGACTCGATCATGTGAGCCTTCTTGTCTCGTAGTCTGTTAAAAGCTCTAACAGATGTGTGAATATCCTCCCCATAGAGGCAGTTCAATCTCGATTTTAAGCTTTCGCCTCTACGGGGAGGGTTTTCACACATCTGTTAGAGCTTTAAACAGACTATTAGTTAAAAAGGTTCACATAATCGAGTCCTGAGGATGGCCGCCTGTGTTGCGGCCGGAAACATTGTGATTTATTTTATTTTATACCAACGTATTTATTGAGAAACGGGAATGCATGGCAGCAGCTTATTCAGCCACGTCTTCCCCAGCAGATGTGCACATGCGTCATGTGTGGCTTCTCATTAGAAATTGTGTGGTGGGAACCCAGAACTGGCGCATTACCGCATTTTGCTTTTGTGTTTCAAATCTCAATTGTCCACCTGCACGCATTCACACTTTAGATGAGAAAACTGTCTCTGATCTGAACAGACACGCAGCTGTGTGTCTCCCTCTGTACCTGCACCTCTCTATGTCTCTATCAGTAGCTGCACGTGTCTGTGTCTCTCTCTGTACCTGCGTACGTGCATAGGTGCCCCTGAGCTGCTGTGTCCATGATGCCACCTTCTCCTTGTTCTTCTCTCTCTTTGTCTTCTCCAGGCAGATAATTTCCTGTGTGGGGAAGGTGAAAACACTGCTCAGTATCCTCATCTATAGAGACATTTCGTGCCAATCGGTTCTAACCTCGCTGAAAAGTCCCGTTTAGCTCTGATGAAACCCAAGCTGTTGTAACGATATGGATTGCAGCTGAAAATGACACTTCACCTGTTTTGTCTGTTGTGCTGTCTCCACTGCGATGACCTTGTGTCCGGAGTGGTCTCCTGCAATGGTGCAGACTGTGCAGGCCAGGCTCCCGTCTTGTTCACAATAGAAATTGAGTTGCTCCTTTCTGTGCTCCTGGCACATTTGATCCTCTAGGTTCACAATGCAATACATCAAGACAACGTTATTTAGCCCTGGATTTTCCAAGCGACACTGAAATTTCCTTGCACAGTAGGTCTTCACTGCAGGAGTCTTACCGTCACACATGGTTATCGTGGCCATCCTGTCTCCAACTCTGAGCTGCTCCGCCAGATTGGAGAGCGCCACATTCCTCCTCAGCTGGGGTCGCACCGGGAAGGTCTCTCGGCACTGCGGGCAGCTGAAGCTGTTCACTGTCTCCCAGGCAGTCTCCAGACACCGCACGCAGAATGAGTGTCCACAGCTCAGCGTGCAGGGGCACACGAACGTGTCCAGGCAGACGGGACAGTGCAGCTCACTGTCTGCACTCTCATTGGGAGTTGCACTTGCCATTTTGGAGACCCAGGTCTCTCATAAATGAGACTGTCCTGACCTGTTGTGTTCTCACCGGTTTAAACAAAATCAAATACAAATTTGATCTTCTGTGGCTTCACGCAAAGAGAGTTTCTGACTGTGGCTCAGAGAGACGCTGAACCAATAATGATCATGGCGACGGTGAAAGAGGAAGTAAAATAATTTCAAGTTCGTCATTGACATCACGAGACACACCCTTGAATGTGACCTGTGGCCTCGATGCATATAACAATATGTAGTGAAGGAATCTATTCTTCAAAAACATCCATCAAAAAAATAATAGTATTGTTCATATACATCAGAAATACTCAGCTGTGATGGCTCTGTTGTGAGATGACATCGATATAACAGGACCCTGCGGGGTGGGCTGGTAGGAATAATACTTAGTACCGGTACAGGGATATCGACCGGGTATAGAGGAGTTAAAGAAAAAATTACTGTATTCTAGTGTAACGTTAATTAAAAGTGTTTGTTTTGACAAGAAACGCTGTGAGATTTAAAGACTCGTAGTCTTTCATTTCCAAACGATCACATCTGAGATTAATTGACCTTAGATGGGGAAACTCGAATGCATTTACTAGTATAAAGGTGAAATAAAATAGAGGGAATAAACGGCACCTTGGTGCATTTTATGTCGTCTACATAGAGTTGAATAGACGGGCGTTTGGCATATTCATATAACAGTACTACATTGAGCAGTGTTTGTTTGGCACTTCGAGCTTTTATTCGCGCGCACGACATGGATACCGAAAACAACCACGACTTTGAAGACCCCAATGGTTGTCTGGACGCCCACGTTGAAAAGATGCTTGCTGAAACAGAGACCGCATTTGCTGCTGGAACCCTTTACAAACTCGCAGTGAAAAGCGTCGTTTCCATGGACCCAGAACCAACCGCAGTTGGTGCTGCTATAACGGTAGCATCGCCACCAAACATGCAGCCAGCAGCTAAATAATCAAAGATTGCAGCACAAGTAGAAATACTTGCGTGTGAATACGATGTAGTGAACACGACAGAGATGTAGTGAACACGGCAGAGATGTGGTGAACACGGCAGAGATGTGGTGAACACGGCAGAGATGTGGTGAACACGGCAGAGATGTGGTGAACACGGCAGAGATGTGGTGAACACGGCAGAGATGTGGTGAACACGGCAGAGATGTGGTGAACACGGCAGAGATGTGGTGAACACGGCAGAGATGTAGTGAACACGGCAGAGATGTAGTGAACACAGCAGATGTAGTGAACACAGCAGATGTAGTGAACACAACAGATGTAGTGAACACGGCAGAGATGTAGTGAACACGGCAGAGATGTAGTGAACACGGCAGAGATGTAGTGAACACGACAGAGATGTAGTGAACACGGCAGAGATGTGGTGAACACGACAGATATGTGGTGAACACGGCAGAGATGTAGTGAACACGACAGAGATGTAGAGATGATAGTGAACACGACAGAGATATAGTGAACACGACAGAGATGTAGAGATGATAGTGAACACGGCAGAGATGTAGTGAACACAGCAGATGTAGTGAACACGGCAGAGATGTGGTGAACACGGCAGAGATGTGGTGAACACGACAGAGATGTGGTGAACACGGCAGAGATGTGGTGAACACGGCAGAGATGTAGTGAACACGACAGAGATATATTGAACACGACAGAGATGTAGTGAACACGGTAGAACTATAAGCGAGTGAATAGCAGCAGCAACGAGGCCTCTCGCTGCCTCTGCTCTGCCGCTGCCGGGCTGCAGATTCAGCCGAGTCAGGCACCACTGCCAATATGCACAACAACAACAATAAACGTGCTGCGTTTCATCTCTGTGTTAATAAGCCTCCCGCACTAGGCCTCGCGAAGCCTGCCGCACTAGGCCTCGCGCCGTGCTTTTCGTGCACAAATAAGGCGATTAAATGTATCTCGTCTCTGTGTTAATAAATGTTTCTTGTCTCTGTGTTAAAAAAACGTCCTGCATTTCAGTAAAGTAATTTTTTTTAAAATAAACGTGCTGCGTTTCATCTCTGTGTTAATAAGCCTGCCGCACTAGGCCTCGCGAAGCCTGCCGCACTAGGCCTCGCGCCGTGCTTTTCGTGCACAAATAAGGCGATTAAATGTATCTCGTCTCTGTGTTAATAAATGTTTCTTGTCTCTGTGTTATAAAAACGTGCTGCGTTTCAGTAAAGTTATTTTTTTTTAATAAACGTGCTGCGTTTCATCTCTGTGTTAATAAGCCTGCCGCACTAGGCCTCGCAAAGCCTGCCGCACTAGGCCTCGCGCCGTGCTTTTCGTGCACAAATAAGGCGATTAAATGTATCTCGTCTCTGTGTTAATAAATGTTTCTTGTCTCTGTGTTAAAAAAACGTGCTGCGTTTCAGTAAAGTAATTTTTTAAATAAACGTGCTGCGTTTCAGTAAAGTAATTTTGAAGCGAAGTTTAAAGTTTTGCCGTGATGCGCCGGAAGCGACGGCCATCTTGTTTAATTCACAGATCGCAGGGGGAGCGGGCGGCCATCTTGTTGGACAGGGTCATGCCAAGTGTTTGCAGTAGGGAGCGATGTCGATACACGGACGGACGGACGGACAAACGCGGACGGACGGACGGACAAACGCGGAAGGACGGACGGACAAACGCGGACGGACGGACGGACGGACACATTAATCTATTGGTGGTCTGGTCCACTTCGTTCCTACCAGTATAAACTCATCCTTCCACAAGCTTAGGGCGTGGTGTCTGTGCCGTTAGCGCTGCGCTACGAACCCGGCAAAGACCCGAGTTCGATTCCTGCTCACAGTTACCACCACCAGTGACAGCAATTATTTGAACCGGTTTTTGGCCTCCCCTAGGTCGACTCAGCCTCAAATGAATTTACCTCCTGCAGTGTGTCATAAACATCGCCACAAAGGATACAAAGGTGGCCGAGCGAGGTGCTACAGCCCACCCACCCCATCGTGTGCCGTGCCGGCCTTCAAAGGCGCTGCTGCTACTCACTACCTGCACTTGCCCTACAGTTTGTTAAGGGTACATGGTGGATCTTTGTGTAATCTGTTTGCCTATATTGTATAGTCTGTGTGTGAACAGCCTCTGCCTATGTGTGTCTATGTGGTAGACGTACTGTCAATGTTTCTGTGCGTCTCTAGTCTGTGTATATATACACAGTGTTGTTTGTGTTTCAAAAATCTGAAGTTTGGTAATGTGATTGGCAACATGAAAGTTAAACTATCATGTGCCTCGCTACGTTATCCATTACTGTACATGTTTTAATTTTCAAGTTAGATTCTATTTTACCCGCTGATAACTCAAGCGACTACAAATCTCAAAATTGATCGAGGGTAATTATTTCACTGGTCAGTAAACAGACGTGGAGAACACATTCCTGCGGAGAGAGCTGGTAGGAACGTTGGGTTGCTCGGTCAATGGCCAGGGTCAACAGCGGCGTGGTGTATTCCGCAAATATGCCCGACTGTGAGGGCGGGCACAAGCCGGCGTGAGTAGGTTAAACGTTGAGTTTTATACGGGCACCACGGGATGACCAGCTCCTCCCCACCCAGCCCCACCTCTCCCACCCCCCACCCAGCCCCACCCTCCCCACCCTCCCCTCCCCACCCAGCCCCTCCCCTCCCATTTTTGTATGCACGACGGACGGACGGACACAATAATCCCCTGTGGACTGGTGTAACCAGGAGGTTCCTACCAGTATATGTCAAATACTATACAGTTGCAAGTAAAGTTATCACTACATTGCAGAGAAAGTACATTTTCTATTCCAGTCCCTTTCCTAATAATGATCCCTGTTTCACACCTTTCAGCCTTGTCAACGTTTGAAGTGCACAACGCAACGCTTCGACAGCAGAACGAGAATCTGGGGCGGAGAAGAGCGAAGCTGCAAGAGGAAAACACGACGCTGCGTGCAGGGATGGAGGTGACTCGTCAGGAGTTTGTGGCGATGCATACGGAGACGATGCTACAAGAGCGAGCGATGTGGCCACATGAGATGCTGCGTCAAGGAAATGAGAGGCTGCATTTGGAGAATGTGACGCTGCGTCGAAAGGAGGCGCTCCTTCAGGAGATTGAGACGCTTCGTCTCGCCACTGCCGCCGCCACCGCCGTTACCAACGCCACCACAGCCAACACCGACACCAATGCCAAGACAATCACCGCCACCACCACTGCCACCACCACCGCTATCAACGCCACCAACAGCACCCCCATGACCAAGAAGAAGAAATCCAAATTTTATTGGTTCAAAAAACACTTTGATTAGTTTTGATAGCGTTAATTTTAGGAAAAATGTAGCTGTAAAATTACCCATTAAAAAAGTCACGCACACTTACACACAAAAAGTCAACAACCTTCCCCATAAAATACCCATACAGGTGTTTTGTTTTCGTGGGGCCGAGTGATGGTTGAGTCTCCACCCCTGAGTGACACTCTTCAGGTTCATCCGACTGGGCATTTGCTCTCATCACGAGACACGGAGAAATACGGAGATTGACATGGAGACAGTCAAAGAGACACACACACGGACACGAAGATGAAGACAAAGCCTTAAATAGACTTTGGCAATTGCTATTCGCGAGAAACAATGACGGCCAACATAGCACATGAAGCGGATGTTGGACAATGCCACTCTTGACCCTCTTTATCTTCCCACTGATGTTGGCACAATGCATAAAGAACTGAAATGAGGCTGAGTTGACCGAAGAGAGTCTCAGGACGACTACCAATATTCGTAACTGTTATTGTTTATGAGTGGGAATCGGACTCAAGTGGCTGGGTTAGTAACACTACTCTAACCACAGAGCTATAGAGCTCTTGTTTAGAATATAAGAGTATAGAATATAAGAGATCGTTAAACCGTGTTCTCCGGAGAGTTTTGCTCTGGCCATAAAAAAGCCGTTATTGACTGTCACATCGACTCTGGCATGTTGCAAAAACCGCGAGTCGGCCCTCCAGGCCCCTCTATACAGAGGATCAACGCTGTGAGATAACCCGTCACAAAAAGTGGGGGGAAACTCCATAAGATGGAGCAGCTGGAAGTAATATGGCCTGGATAGGTTATTTCAGTGGTCCGTCGAATGGGTGCCAGCCACTTATATCCCCCAATCCCAAATTTTTAAGTATCTCCAGATCAATGGGGCCTTGGGCCCAAAATCACTCTCCTTTATCCCCCCCTCCTCCACTTCCCTGAAATGGCTCAGTTGCATTGGGATTGTTTTATTGTGAACTATATCTCCTGGTTGAGTACACTATGCAGTGTACCGTAACGGGCCTGCGTACCTGTCCTTATCAAATACTCATTGTATGTGCACTGACATAGAATGGGTCACTACGGCACATAGTGCTGGTTACTCACAGAGAGGGGAATTGTGGGTATAGCAGCTGATCTTCCAGCAGAGCATACAATGCCATGGAATGGGTCTCTAGGGTGTGTAGCACTGTTTGCTGGCAGAGAGAGGACATCTGAGGATGTAGCAACCTGGTCGGCTAACAGGGCACGTGATAGGCCTGGGTAAGGGATGTAGGGCAAAGGTGACAGAGGGGACACGTGGGGTATAGCCCAGAGCCTTCTGGTAGGTTCCAGAAGGGGCGTGGCCGAGGGCGGAGCCGGCCATGCCGCAGCAGTTATACGCCTTGTCCCGAGAGGGAGCGGGGCTCTTCAACTCCGGGAATGAAGACGCCATCAATGGTCCTCGGTCTCTGGTCTCCGCTCGTGGACCAGGCAGCCTGTTAAGCTGTCTTGGTCCCGTTATGTAGTTTTCTCTTGAAGTGTTAGTTAAGTTAGGAACCGTGGTCACCACCTTATATCGTTATCCTGTTGACATCCGCGTTATCTGTTACGTTGGTTAATAAAGTGTTGCCTCCAAGTTTAAGTGTGCGCCTCAATTGAACCCATTACACATGTGTAGTGGAGTAATACATAGCAGTGATTGGCTGGCTACAGATGCAGGCGCGGAACAGGCGCCAGGCAGACGGGAGATTGGACGATAACAATTAAAGCCGCGGGCGCGAGGCGACGGTTAGGAGCCACTTAATTAATGAAGAGTTAACGAGGAGGGGGATATATACGGGAGCGTGAGAGAGGGAGTTGAGTTCGTTGCTGGGAGTTGGTCGGAGAAGACGGGGAGCTGGCTGGAGGACAAGAGCGAAGATCTGAAGGATGGAGCTAGCTAGCAGCGGAGAGTTGGAGAGAGCGGAGAGTCGGAGAGAGTCGGAGAGAGCAGCGAGTTGGAGAGAGCGGAGCGAGTGAGGCGAGCGGAGCGCGGCGGGCGAGCGGCGGTAGCGAGGCAACACGTCGGAGTCACGGGTGTGGAACGAGGGGAGGCCTGTACAATAAAAGTGGCGGCGGAGAGAAAAGAAGAAGTTGTCCGCGTGAATTTAACCACTACACATGTAATAATCATATGAATGTGTTAAGCGAATAATGTATTTTGTATTGCAGTGTTAGAATTACATCAATAATAATAGAACACACAATGTGTATTTGTACATGCTACGTGCAATGTTCGTGCTGCTACTGCGCACGTGTTGCTGTGACTGCTGTGCGAGCATTGTCGCTGCCGTCACCACAGATGGTCGCACACTGACTCTGTACACAAACTCAGCCCATAACAAACTCCAGATTTCCGCAATCACCCACACTAGTTTGATGTCTATGAACCAGTCCTGTGCTCCGAGAGCTTCTCACTGGGCCAGCACTACTGGGAGGTGGACGTGGGGAGCGCGGGTTCATGTTGTATTGGAGTCGCGTATGAAACGATCCCACGGAGAGGGAGGGTTGCTGAGTGTGGCCTGGGAGGGAGTGACTACTCCTGGAGTCTACGGAAAGCTGACAACCGCTTCTCAGGGCGGTATTGCGGGGTAGAGACCTCACTGTCGTTGCCAGAGCCTCCGTGGAGAGTCAGGGTTTATCTGGATTGGATCACGGGGCTCCTGTCGTTTAACAGCGATGACTCCATCACGCTGTTTTACTCGTTTTACCCAACCTTCGTTCAGCCCCTGGGCTGGCAGTGGGGGGTAAAGTTGGTAACTCAGTGACGATTGTGGATCTCAGTCGTGCGTCCTGAGAGAGGTGAACCGGAACACCATAGAGAGCAGATACCACAACGCACGACACTCGCTCCGTCGTCACCGTTACACGCTGTGCCACGCCTGTGACTGGTTAGTGAGTACAGTGGTTAGGAGGTGTCGCTCTCCATTCGAATTTGGGCTGAGCACAAATACTCACAATCTTCTAGGGTTATGGTTGGCAAACCAACAAACAAGAAGATATTTTTCTCGAATTCGGTAAAAACAACTCAATATTAAAATAACCATTGGAATGCATGTGGTAAATACGAGGTGGTGAAGGTGGTCCCTTAATAAATATCGTAACGAAGCACTCCCTTAAAGGGTTACGTGCGGCTCTAGAGCCACAGGTTGCCAACTCCTGGTCTAAGGGTGATAAAATATGTACCACTCTCTGTGTGTGGAGCCAACATTGATGTATTCACCCTGCCAGAGATGTGTGATTATAGTGGAGGGGTGCAATGATTAACAATGGGGAACTGGTATGTGTTTATACACTGGTGGTGTAATGAATTGTGGGAGAGATAAAATAACACAAATGTTTAAAGTTTAAATGTCCTCGTACAATAAAATATAGAATACAAATAATAATAATTTAGTTTTATTCATGCTAATTATATCCCACAACGCTGTACATTAATTAAATGACGACCAATTCTTAATTCTAGATTTTAAGCTTTCGTGACTGCAAGGATTCATATTCTTAGGTTTTTCGGTAAAGTCACGTAGGTAAAAAATGAAAATTAAAATTAATAAAAGTAAAATAAAATAAAAATCACGACGTTTCGGAGGCAACACAAGCTTCCGTCTTCAGGTGGAACCGTCACAGCCACGACAGCTGTATCAAGTAAATGAGAGATTACAAGAGCTACCACTCCGTATATATAATGGTTGCAGAGGGGGGAAGGGCCAAGTACGGCACACTTTTTATTAATATGGTAAGGTGAGGCTCAGTCTTTTGTTATGCAGTCTAATCTTGGTCTTAAGCCTCACCTTACCATATTAATAAAAAGTGTGCCGTACTTGGCCCTTCCCCTCTTCAACCAATATATATACGGAGTGGTAGCTCTTGTAATCTCTCATTTACTTGATACAGCTGTCGTGGCTGTGACGGTTCCACCAGAAGACGGAAGCTTGTGTTCCCTCCGAAACGTCGTGATTTTTATTTTATTTACTTTTATTAATTTTAATTTTCATTTTTTACCTACGTGACTTTACCGAAAAAACCTAAGAATATGGACCAATTCTTATTTGCAGCCACGACCATGAAAATTAATGAACAATTAAAGAAAAGGCACCACCGACGATAATCTAATAAAGTTCGAGTTTTTCAAATGATCTGCTACCGAGTTATCGGCCCCTGGCACAGTGACGTCACTACGCATGCTCCCCGGCACGGTGACGTCACCCCTCAACAGCTAGGTCGAGGAATTCTCAACCGCCTCTCCCAGCCCACACCTCTCTCCCTCCCCCCTCCTTCCCCACCCGATCCCCAGCCCGCCCCGCACTACTGAACATCTGTTAAAAAGAGCTTTATAGCTCATCGGATTTCTCCTGCAGTATAAATACATACTCCTTGGTTCTTTCGGTAAAGTCACGTAGGTATAAAATAAAATAAATCACGACGTTTCGGGCGCAACACAAGCGTCCATCATCAGGTGGGAAAGCATGATGATGGACGCTTGTGTTGTGCCCGTAACGTCGTGATTTACTTTATTTTATACTTACGTGACTTTACCGAAGGAACCAAAGAGTATGGATTCCTGCAGTCACGAAAGCTTCAAATCAGTATAAATACATATTCTGAAAATAATATTCTGATATTCTGGCTTCCCGCCACTGGGGAATTTATGAATTGTAAACAAGCCCTCGAGTATAGACAATTCATAAATGAGACATCGCTGATGAGCCGTGGTGCGCTCTCTAGCAGACCACCACGTCAGAGCCTGGCATCGTCAACAACGAGAGTGGGCGCAGTGGATATAGGGAATTTAGTTCTGCGTATACACAACACGTGGTACAACCCACAAACACATTGGATAATTGCTATTTGACCATACTTCACCATGCTTGGAAGTAGACATTGGGGAAGGAGAGAAGCATAGACAACGCACCCCATGAGAATCGACACCTTATTCTGTGTGCACGGTCACCCATCCAAGCAATATCCAGACTCGCGCTGATCAGATGAGATATGACGAGATCGGCGCATTCCTGGCTGCTGCTGTTGCTGTGTGGGTGGAAGGCGCAGCACTGAGGAAGGGGAGACGGCGTCAGGAGGGGTGGCTATGGGGGCAATAGGGCGCTGATCATACGGCGGGGATTCCCCTCAGCATGTACGTGCGCCTGTATACGACTCCGTGTGGGAAGCAGTGGCACAGTGGATAGCGCACTACGCTACGAACACAGCGATCCAAAATTCAATTCCCGCTCATGGCCAAATAGAGATCAGTAAAGTCGGGTGTTTCTGCTTTGGACGGAGCTATTCATCTGCGAGCCACACATTTGAATGTATGCAGTTGTTCAGCATTATATATGTATTAATAACTATTGGACAGCATCCGCAGGCCGTCCGTGTCATGGGGTTGTTTGGCCATACTCCACCACGCTGGCCATCACGGGTTGGTGGTAAACGTGGGATCTATAGACAGATACATATTGCAATGCAAAATTATATTTTTTCTGCTCTACCCTGTTCTACCCACAATGTCCAGCCTAGCAACTGTAAACTAACTGACAGACGGAGGCAAGGCACATATGCTTCATGTATAACATCTGGCTACTTTGCAGCTTCAGCTATTTTTGAGTTTCACAAATATTCGTTATCCACCAACCCTCCCTCAAAAGGCTTCCAAACAGGTCGCTTCCGCCGAGTGATGCTATTTAAGATGGTGGCGAAGCCTTTGCAACTTGTGCGCGTGTTCTACTGCCAATGCTATGCTATACGAATTGTAATAATCTTCATCATGTTTCAAACAACTCAACAAATTCATAAATAACATTGCCATCAAAAGAAATGCTTCTATACATACAATGCGTGACGTTTACATCAATTTACATTCTTCTTAAACCCATTTTGTATATGCTCTGAAGAAGAGCCATTGCCTGAAACGTCATCAGTTATGCTTTTTCTATTTCTGACTGTTATTGAGGAATGTGTTGAGAGTTTGTTATCTTTCATTGTGCACAACTGTCAACGCTGTATCACCAAGTAATAATTCTAAATATTCAAGTAATTTAAGTGCTTTGTTTAAAGTTGAGGATTTACAGCCAGCTCTAAAGTTAAAATACCTGCGACCAACTAGAAGTGGTATGATTCAGCAGAAACTGGCTGAAGGGTCACTACCGTCCAAATTTGAGCACCTTATCTCTTGAACAGCTACAGTGCAAATAGTTGAAGCACGAGTTAGCATTCCATTGTACACTCTGAACGAAAGCAAACAAATCACATGACTTGTTTCAAGCTATTTGGGGACAAAATGAGGGTACAGTAAATCATCTCCAAAGTAATCGAGACTGCCTAAAAGCTCAAATAGTTCAACAAAATAAGTTTAACATACATGGATCTTATTCTTTGGTTCTTTCAGTTAAGTCACGTCTAAAGATATAATACTAAATTAAATAATAGCATATTACGACGTTTCGATTGCAACACAAGCAATCATCATCAGGCATAAAAGAAATAGCAACAAAAATCTAACTAGAAAACTATAGACAGACATACAAGCAGACAGACATCACAAGGACACACAGAGAGAGAACAAATATCGGTACAAAGAGAGAGGTCGTTTCTGTGACGGGGCCTTAAATATAGAGAGGGGGGCGGGGTGGAGAGAGGGAGGGGGCAGAGAAAAAATTAGCATATCAATGAGTGGACGACAACGTGATGCTGCAAGTAAGATGACGACGCGGCACGGCACGCAAGCTTGAAAATCAGGAGAAAGACACACTAAAATTAAATAACCTAGTAAAATATCGAAATGTAATGTAATGCAACACAGAGAGTCGGTCAACACACAATTAACGCATAGCCCAGTTGATTACGTATTTCAAAGATTGCTAAGTTAGAATTTAAGTGTGAAAATTCCAAAGAGAGGACCCAGGCAGAGAGAACAGACAGCAGTAAGCAAGATGACGACGTGGTACGGTACGCAAGCTTTAAAATTAGGAGAAAGGCACACTAAAATTGAATAACCTAGTAAAATATCGAAATGTAATGTAATGCAACACAGAGAGTCGGTCAACACACAATTAACGCATAGTCGGGTTGATTACGTATTTCAAAGATTGCTAAGTTAGAATTTGAGTATGAAAATTCCAAAGAGAGGACACAGGCAGAGAGAACAAATAGCCAGAGAGAGAGAAAAAAGATAAGCTTAAAACTTTCCCGTAGAAGTGGTTCAATCTTAATTTTGGAGCTTTCGTGACTGCAGGAATTATTATTTGGTTCTTTCGGTTAAGTCACGTCTAAAGATAAAATAATAAATTAAATAATAGCATATTACGAAGTTTCGATTGCAACACAAGCAATCATCATCAGGCATAAAAGAAATAGCAAAAAAAAATCTAACTAGAAAACTATAGACAGACATACAAGCAGACAGACATCACAAGGACACACAGAGAGAGAACACATATCGGCACAAAGAGAGAGGTCGTTTCTGTGACGAGGCCTTAAATATAGAGAGGGGGGCGGGGGCGGAGAGAGGGAGGGGGCAGAGAAAAAATTAGCATATCAATGAGTGGACGACAACGTGATGCTGCAAGTAAGATGACGACGCGGCACGGCACGCAAGCTTGAAAATCAGGAGAAAGGCACACTAAAATTAAATAACCTAGTAAAATATCTAGATGTAATGTAATGCAACACAGAGAGTCGGTCAACACACAATTAACGCATAGCCCGGTTGATTACGTATTTCAAAGATTGCTAAGTTAGAATTTAAGTGTGAAAATTCCAAAGAGAGGACACAGGCAGTCTTGCGTACCGTACCACGTCGTCATCTTGCTTACTGCTGTCTGTTCTCTCTGCCTGGGTCCTCTCTTTGGAATTTTCACACTTAAATTCTAACTTAGCAATCTTTGAAATACGTAATCAACCGGGCTATGTGTTAATTGTGTGTTGACCGACTCTCTGTGTTGCATTACATTACATCTCGATATTTTACTAGGTTATTTAATTTTAGTGTGTCTTTCTCCTGATTTTCAAGCTTGCGGGCCGTGCCGCGTCGTCATCTTACTTGCAGCATCACGTTGTCGTCCACTCATTGATATGCTAATTTTTAATCTGCCCCCTCCCTCTCTCCGCCCCCGCCCCCCTCTCTATATTTAAGGCCCCGTCACAGAAACGACCTCTCTCTTTGTGCCGATATGTGTTCTCTCTCTGTGTGTCCTTGTGATGTTTGTCTGCTTGTATGTCTGTCTATAGTTTTCTAGTTAGATTTTTGTTGCTATTTCTTTTATGCCTGATGATGATTGCTTGTGTTGCAATCGAAACGTCGTAATATGCTATTATTTAATTTATTATTTTATCTTTAGACGTGACTTAACCGAAAGAACCAAAGAATAATTCCTGCAGTCACGAAAGCTCCAAAATTAAGATACATGGATCTTGTCTGATATTTCTTGAAGTCTGCCTGCTATTTTTGAAATGTTACTGAATTTCCAGAAGTTTTTGTTATCGTCTACTGGATGAATGAGGTACATTATGCCCCATCAAATGCATATATCCCACGTTTGGTTATCTGAGTCAGGCTGCGTGTTGACCATTATGTCTCTTAAAACATTCTACAGGCGCTAAAGTGGGAATTTACAGGAGTTCAATCCGGAATGGAAAAAAAATCTACTTATATTGTGAATCCTTAAGATGTCAGCAGCACGCCTCATCAACGTGCAGCCTAACTGAAGAAAATGCACTTGGATTACAAACGAATGTGAAAACTTGAAGTTGAAAATGCACGAATTGCTTTCTCATGAAAATACATAAAAGTGTAGTGTAATAGCGCCGATTGTTGTCCAGCAACGGCATCTGCGGTGGATGAGCGGTTACACACAACGGTGAGCATATACACGGGTTTGTCGGCAGGGCGGAGTCACTGGGGAAAGGGTCATGGATCCCATCTGGAAGCCCCTGGAACCTGCTAGTGGGTTCGAGAAGGGAGGTGCGGCCAGGGCGGAGCAAGGCTGCACCGGGTAGCATAAAAGCAGCGGAGAGCAGTAGCTCGTGGCTGCCAGTTCTGGGAGTAAACTCGTCTCGTCGTCGCTGTCATCTTCGCCGCCTTCGTTGCTGCCATCTTAGCTAGATATTGCGCGGCCGGATAATTGTTGGCTGTCTCGGTCGACGTCATTGGTGTTACACGGTCAGGGTTGTATTAAGGCTAGGCTAGACGACGAGGGAGAGTGCGAGGGCGAACCTGTGGAGGTGTTAATAAAGAAGGAGCTCCTGAAAAACCTTGCCTCCCGCTCCGCTGACACTACAGAAGTGGGGTCGAGGATAATATAATCAACTCGTCAATGATGTTTAACGTGGCCAGATATTGAACTCATATCACCAGATTATCTTTGACATCTCTTCAGCATCGACACTGTTATCCACTCATTTTATTGGCCTCCTGGAATGTCACTTCATTATCATTGGTCCAGCCCCTATAGTAGATGAAGTCTGACTGCCCAAGCTGCTGGAGTCTCTCGATCAAAGCGGGGATTCTTCATTGTCGGAAACCAAGCTCCCATGCAGAGTCTCTCACGATTCTGACTTCGGCCTCGTGCTATTTACGACTACACATCTTCTATTGACCGCCTCATTACGAGCTTTGGCGTAAAATACCATTGCTACGCAGACGACACCATCCTCTTCACCTCAGTTGATAACATTATTTTCACACGAATAATCATGAATCGTTGTGGAGAATAAAAGTCATAATATTGATAAACAGTCACTCCAAATCCTTCTTATATCTGCCACTCCAAAAAAGCTATTTTTTTACAATTCATCAGGCCCATTGCCATCTGAGAAACTCACATTTCAGTAGCATTGATAACATTATGTAACAATTTTTGTTCCTGGGTAGTAAGTGTTGTAGCGTAATTGCTTATGCCTAAAAAGTATTAAAAAAAAGTCTATTATTCACCACAAAATTTCATTTTGTGACCAGGACAGTGATATTTTGAAATTTACCGATTTTGAATAACAAAACGGGCGAATTTGTGTATTTTAGTTCACATGAAGTCAGAAAATAACAACATATGAATCAAAATTAACATGTATTTATACTAAAGTAATACAACAATTACTACAAAAGATTTAGAAGTGAGTCGTTTTTCGAGATTTACGATTATACTGTAAATTATTTTCACGAATCAGCTCCCAAATGTAGTCTTCCATCATGTTCTCGTTATATTGTCCTTGGTAGCGGATTTCAAATTCCAATATATCCTGGTGGAAGCGCTCGCCTTACTCCTCCGAGTCCGCTCCCATGTTCTCCTTGAATATTATCAAGATGAACATCAAGGATATGGACTTTGAGGGACATCCTACAGCCCATTGTGCCAGAGTTCTTCACCAGACTCTCAACCAGCTCCATAGTTTTCGACCTTCTGATTGCCCAGGAAGCCACGAACAAAGCTGTTCCAAGCCGCTTTCTCCTTACTAGTGAGCTTCTTTGGGAATTCATTGCACTCCAGGATCTCCTTTATATGTGGTGCGACAAAGACACTGGCTTTGACCTTTGCGTCAGAGAGCTTAGGGAAGTCTTGAAGGTACTTGAAGGCTGCCGACTCCTTATCTACAGCTCTGACAAATTGTTTCATAAGGCCCAATTTGATGTGCAGTGGTGGTATCAGCACCTTCCGGGGGTCCACCAGTGGCTCCCACTTGACGTTGTTCCTCCCCTCAGAGTACTCGATCAGCAATGGCCCATCCCGCCTGTGGTAGTGCGCCTTGGTGTCTCTGCTGTCCCAAAGGCAAAGATAGCAGGGAAACTTGGTGAAACCGCATTGGAGACCCATCAGGAATGACACCATTTTGAAGTCTCTTATGACCTCCCAGCCATACTAATCATAATTCAAAGGTGTCCAGCAAGGTCTTGATGCTGTTGTACTCCTCTTTAAGGTGCACCGAGTGAGCCAAGGGAAGAGATGGGTACAGTACTTGTTACCATTATGGAGCAGCACGGCTTTGAGGCTCCTGGATGAGCTTCAATGAAGAGGCACCACTCATTCTGGTTACAGGCGATTCCGATTGCCTCGAACAGACAGGTCACAATGTGGCAGAAGCAGAGCCCATATTGACGGGTGAAGAATCTGCAAAAAGGTTTATGACGCTGCCTCTGATCTGCGACTTGCACACTTTTATCCAAAAAGTTCCACTGCCTGAGCCTCTATGTCAAAAGCTCCGCATTGGACTTGGTGAGACTAAGATCTCTGATCAAGTCGGTGAGGTCTTTTTGGTTGGGGTAGTATGGGTTTCTCTCCTCAGCTCCACCTCTGAAATTGTCATCTGGATCTGAAATGTCTTCCTCGCTCTCTGACTTGCTGCTCTCTTCTAAAGATGGCTGCTCTCTCTGGATGAGTGGGTACTGGGAGCTCATGGCAATGTGGCACCATGGCGATGGATGATGAAGGTCCGGATACGTGATAGCAGGTGCATTCTTGCCAGTCCGACGTTTGGAAGGGTCCACCATGCAGAAGTAGCAGTTGCTTGAGTGGTCAGCGGGTTCCCGCCAAATCCTTGGGATAGCGAACTTCATGGCTCTCTTTTCCCCTCTGTACCATCCTACGAAAATTAAATTTGTTTCACCCATGACTAATGTGTAAGAGATTCTCGCAAAAAATTTCATAAATGATCAATTTTTTCAATAACATTGAAAATTGTAAAACATATTTAAATGAAAAAGTTGAACAATTAATATTTTTTTTACAAATTTTATAATATAAATATCCGAGAAAATTGTCCATCTTACATTCAAAGGTTTTTTTGCATTGCTCACATGTCAAATGAGGTGCCCAGGGTTTGTGTTGATCCCCGACAGGCATGCAGAATATGCCTTGTAGGCCTCACAGATCTTATCAGATGCTTCCACAGAGTAAATTTCGATTTAAAGCTTTCGTGACTGCAGGGATTCATCTTCTTGGTTCTTTCGGTAAAGTCACGTAGAAGGGAAGTAATAAAATAATAAAAATAAAATAAAATAAAACATAATAAAATAATTCTCACGACGTTTCGGCCACAACGCAAGCAGCCGTCCTCAGGTGAAAACCAGGTCTGTCGAGGCGACAGCGTCTGAATGAAACAGCACCATGCGTGGAGCATATATTTAAGCTGGGTTGGAAGGGGGGGAAAGGGCGCGTGACTTTACCGAAAGAACCAAGAAGATTCCACAGAGTACTTTTTCACTCTTGTCTTGATAAATGGGCCGCAGACATTGCAAATGCGTCTGCCGGATGTTTGCAGCCTCTTGATGCCCTCTCAGAAAAATGCAGATATGTATCTACTTAGGCAGCTCGAACTAAACTGTACTGGTGGGCTTAAGGCTTAAGGCCCCTCTATTTATACTACTATTTATATTACTGGAAAGTTATAGAATGTTCTAGAAGTTACTCCAAGTTTACTCTACACTGAATCTATCTGGAATGTTCTGGAAAATAGGTAAATTTCAAAATATCAATTTCTGGTCACAAACGCAAAATTTGTGGGTGAATAATAGACATGTTCTGTATTTTTGAGGCATAAGCAATTAGGAAATAACACTTACTACCCAGGAATAAAACCAAAAAAATTGTTACACAGTGTAATACAAGCAAATTCTCCATTGGTTTTGAAAGAGTGTGTCATCAGTCGTATACTTGAATCAATATTGGTGAACTATGCAGTTAATTACCAATGATTTTTGCATGAGTAAATACATTGTATTTATATAAAATAACTAAACATATAAAACATCAAATAAAAGTACAATGTATGTTTAATAGTATTATTTCTAAGATATGGATCCTATTTCAACGCAATGTATATGTAATAATTCTCCGGAGACGGATTCGGAATCGGTCTTCTTTATTTTCACTTCACGGTACACTTGTTCCCACACGCTCCGTTGCTGGCAGACAACGGAGAGCGGCAGACTCCCACAACTCCCACCGCGCACGTGGCACCCGGAGCCCCGTTCGCGCGTGGCTCTCACCCCGTTCAGTTCCCCGTCTCCCTCTCGATCATCCCTCTCTCCTCCCTCTTAATCCCTTCGTCACGTGGTCCCCCCAGCCAATCCTCCATGGGCAATCTCGACCGTTCTCGATGGTTCCCTGTCACTCCCGGGACCACGCCTCTTATCCGGATCCCCATTAGCTGGGGCCCCAATGGCTGGGCCAATCACCCCTGATGACATGCCGTGATCACGCCGGCCCCACGCTCCCTATCTCGACCCTTATTGGCTACAAGCAGGACCGGCAAGCCAATCCCCCACGTGAACCCACTATAGCTGTTATTACATATATATAACATGCATTAATACTAAATAACATTAGATATTTTTTTATTTAACACAACATATTATTTTCAGCTATATATTATATAATTCTGCATCAAACTAGGACTCATATCTTAAACATAGGTAATTGCCTATTACATGTGACAGTTCACCAGCATTGATTCAAGCAATCTTGACTGATGATATGACGCTGTTATATAAAAAAAAATATCTGGAATTTGCTTGCACTGAATCAATGCTTCTGAAATAATGCACTCCCAAAAGTCTGTTGGACATTTGGCTGTTGTAAAATAAAATAAATGTATGTGCAGAAAAAAATATGAAGAGACATTGGTCTGCTTATCTGTTTTCTTTCTGAAAATGTTTTGTGGTCACGCGCTGCTAAATGAAAACCCCTCCGACCTGTTCGGTTTCAGTTTCCTATGCCCTGCGTGAAAACGTCTTAACTTATATGTGCAGCTCATGTGAGGGGCTGGCAGTCTTGAAGAACACGCGATAATATTTGCTCTCTAAACTGCTGAGGAGTAGCGCTGCTCAGGGGTAGAGATCGGACTCCCGAGTCTCCATGGGAATAAAGTCCGGGCGTCTCAGACCAACTCGAGCTGTCTAAGAGACGGGATGGGACATCAGCTGCCCTTTCTCGTCGTTATCGGTTGCGTTATGCTGGTGAGTGCTTTAATCATGCATACACACTTTATTAAATAAAAAAAAGATATAAGTAGGACTCCATTCTAAGTTTCCACATAATAACACATATTTAGACTGGCTTTCCAAACAAATATCAAATATCACCAAGCAATATTTTTTTTAATCCAACTCTGGATTCGTTATTTGTGCTGTTTTAAATGTGTACAGTTCATGTCTCATGCGAGATGTATTCATGGCCGTTGGAAGGTTCTTTGTAGGTCCTGCAGGGAAAATAACCTGAGGCTGCTCTGCCCTTTCTGTGGCCTGGAGCCCATGAACACTGCCTTACCCACAGTGTGTACACTTACAAGTGTAGGACTTGAAATGTCACGCGCCACGCGTTTTGTTGCTATGGGAGCGAGCAGCGTACAGTGGGGGCAACTGAGGATACAGTTGTTGTTGTGTGCCATTAAGGGGGAGGTCATTAAGAGACACCACAGGTGTTAGGGGTAACTGAGGACGCAGGCCGGTGATTGATCAGGAGGGTGAGTGGCTGATGACTGGCGCCGGGCTGACGGCGATAACATGGTCACGTGAGGCTGGGGGCCTGGGGGCGAGTAGCGAAGCGGGGGAAGAGATAATTAATTGGGGCTGATTGGTTCAGGTATAAAGGCACAGCGTAAAGGAGAGACGGGAGTCTTGGTTGGTGTTGGAGTCGGAGTGGTTGATGCCCGGGACAGAGACGGAGCAGCAGGGAGCAGGAATAGATACGATAAGAGTAGACAGAGAGAATACGGATAGGGTAGCAGTGGATAGAGAGAATACAGCATAGGGTAGCAGTGGATAGAGAGAATACAGCATACGGTAGTAGTGGATAGAGAGAATACAGATAGGGTAGCGGTGGACGTAGCGAGTACAGAGTAGGGTACCAGCGGAGTAACGCACCCTGGGGAGAGAGAGAGAGAGAGAGAGCGAATAGAGAGACATGGAGTGATGATGATGGCGGGTTGTGCATTGGAGCGAACGGAGAGGCATGGAGTGATGACGAGGAGGAGGTGTGAACTATATGTGTGAATAAAAGAGAAGAGAAAGACAAGGAGGCTGTCGCGCGAGTACGAGTCCTACACAAGCACTATGCACATGTACTTGTGTGAATACACTGCTGGATGAGGACCGCTCCACGCCAAGCATGCCGTAGGGGTTATCTGACCATACCTCACCAATGTGATCAGTGCGAGTTGGTGACTGCAATATATTGGAGCGGCGCACAGGTCAACAGTGGACTTTGGTGAACTGCCCTCAGCTGGCAATGCAGCCCGCATAAGCCTACAGGACATTGTTCATGCATGGTGGTCGTCGATCCAAGCACCATACAGCATGGTTGCTTCAAAGACCTTGGCGCATTCCGGGTGATTTTCTATGCATGTGGATCGTTATCTGTGTACATATAGTCGTATGTAGCTATGCATATTATAGCTGTACATATGGGGTGAAAGGGTGTATAGTGGAGTGGTTTTTTATGGTAGCGGAGAGGTCAGGATGGGTATATAAACATACACTAACTGGTATTAAATATCTCAATACCCCAAAAAACACCTATGAATTACTCGATTGGAATTCCTAAGAGCAACATCAGCACGACTGTAAAAACACTGCAATGTATGTGAAACATGGCGCCTTTGTGATAACCTTGCACAATAAGAATGGCACCAACACCGAGTGTTCTGAATAATTTTTGATGTGATGGGGGGAGTGGCAAGCCGAGTGCACGGCGGGTATTCCCGTCTGCCTCTACTCAATGTGTGCAGCATGCCTGTGTTTGCATGGGTCACTTTAGAGCAGAGCGGAGGTATAGTGGTTGGCGCACTGCGTTTATAACTGTTTACCTGAGTACAGTTCCTACCCGCATCCAACATCAGTGATGAATATCTGACGTGATTCTGCACCTTCCCTAGGTCAACTTAGCGTTTAATGAGTTACTTGAAGCCGGCGAACCTAACGGCTTACGCTTACATACAGAGTACATCTCTTTGGTCAATTCACTGCTGAATGGCAGCCTCCCCCAGGTCGCGTGGGTCATGTGACCATACTTCACGCTGGCCATTACTGGTTGGTGAAGGCGTCATACTTCTGTAATGACAGAAATTAAGAAGCAATCACCTCAAGCAAATGTGTAGCCAAACAGACATCCAGGAAGTAAGCCAAGGCCTCCTATTGGTTTAGAGAGGTCCTGATGATGATTGGTCGGGAGGCAAGGTTTCAGAACGACCCAGGAAAGTAGCACCCAGAGACCAACCTCGAGTATGCAGGGGAGGCGATGACGGCGCTGGTGGAGCGAGAGATACAGCAGCAGCAGTGGCCAGAGTGTTTGCTCGCTCCGATTCCACTGGTGACCGGCGGCTGGGAGTGGCTGGAGGGGTGGATCAACTGCCTTACAGGTGCGGTCTCCCAGCTGGTGACAAAGCTCACCGGGAGGCCAGGAGTGGCGGAATTGGTGGCAGAAACCATGGAACTGGTGTTTCAGAACTGTCCCGCCGTCAGTGGTCAGAACTGAAGAATTGGCAACACTTGCGGCTGCCACGGCGCAAGAAACAGCCCCAGCAGCATGTGAGAGAGCGGCCGACCGAATCGCCAGCTGGGGCCGGCGCAAGAGTTTGTGGCAGCGGGTGTCAACTGGGGAGGGTCTTCGTCCACTGATTTTAAGCCATGCATCAGGCCTTGAACTGGTCGAAAGCTGAAGCGCTGAAGGCCTTGCCAACAGACTTGGATGACGAAGCCCTCGCCATCTTCAAGGCGATACTAATGGAAAGGAGAATCACACTTCAAGCAGCCTGTCTTGAGATGGCGAAGGTCTTTAAGTCGTCATCAAAGGCTAGGAGAAAATGTCATCAGCACAGGCAGGAGGAAGCCGAGTCGCTCCTCACATACCACAGTGCTCGAGCAAGCAGCTTACCCTCAGCTGGACGAAGCAGCACTGGACTCCCTGGTGATGGATAAAATGCTGCCATTGATCCAAGAAATGGCCATGGTGCTCCCTATATTGGACGAGGAGGCATATACGTTCTTGTGGGTAGTCCGGTGTCTGTGGGCTCAGGAGGAGATGAGCCGGAAGACCCGGGTGGTGGCTCGAGTGGACGAGAGCCCGGACACTGTCGGAAACCACCTGCACACAGTTCACAGCCTCCCTTACAGCCGATTGGTGTCTCTAGAGTCAACGAATTGGTCGCCCTCGATATTCTCTAGCCTTTCCCATGCTCATCAAGGGGGGATAAATGTCTCCTGGTGGGGGGGGGATATCTCACAAGGTGGCCGATGGCATAGCCGCTGCCTGACCAAACATCAAGCACGCATCGACGAAAGCTGGCGCGCCGAGTAGTAGCAGCAGTGGCTAGCTCATTGGTAATAGTCGGATTTGTACAAGGAGTGGAAGTTCGTGTCTTGGTTGACACAAGTGCCTCGGCTACTATCATATTTGAGGTTATTTTTAAAACGTTACCCTTTAAAAATCGTCGTGTAACGCCGGTGGTGAATGCGTGCTTGGCGGCAAATGGGGGAAGTATGGGAATTGTAGGACAAATAGAAGCACACATCAGATTGGGGGAGATTGAGATGTCAGGGCTGGTGTTGCTTTCAAAAACACTGGCTGTGCCCTGCCTCTTGTGCACAGATTTTTTGAGCAGGATGCCCATACATTTTTTTAGCAACCAGGATTATGTTCAGATGCCATCGAGCAGCTCCTTACGGACCAGGGAAAGAACTTATCATTGAAGCTGTTATGCGAAGTGTGGGACGTGCTAGGCACAAAGAAGATTCAGACGTCGCCTTACCATCCTCAGATAGATTGCATGGTAGAACGCCTTCACAAAACCCTAACATCGATGTTTTTGCCAAGCAGTCGATGCGGCGCAGGCAAATTGGGACCTCCCTGGGGTCCAGGCGGCATATAGGATGGCCCCTCATGCCTCCACGGGATTTTCCCCGTATTTCCTGATATTTGGTCGTGAAAGTGAACCCACAAATGATGTCCAATTGGGTCTGTCCTCTGGAAGGAAGAGTCATTCTCTGCCAGCAACCTTGCAGGTCACGCTGGATCGTATATCTGAAGCACATGAGACAGCTAAAGAAAACACTGCCAGGGGGCAAGCCACTAAAGAAAAGAACGTGCACTGTCGTGGGCACGTATTGACATGGGTGGTAGGGGATAGAGCATGGCTGCACTGTCCACAGGTGCCATTGCACATGTCCCCCAAATTGCACCGGCCATGGCAAGGGCCGGTGGAAATCATTGAAGTTAGACGGCCACAGTGTGTGCAAGTGCAGGTATAGCGCCGCCACTGGTTTGTCCACCCATCGCGCTTAAAGCCGTACGTGCGTCCCCAAATGGATAATTCATTCCCAGTATCTGCACGGTTAGGGTCTGGCGTGTTGAACAGGCCGGGGCGGTTGGCCGAAGTAATTGGATGCCGAGGAAAATATGTTGTGCCACCCGTAGTTCTCGAGCCCTTCACCCCGAAGGCCCACCACACACAAGGGGCCACCAGCAGAGGACCTGTCAGCCTCTCCCGTGAAGGCCTCCAAGGACCTCGACCCCCCGGGGCTGGTGGCCAAGCCGTCGTTGGCTGAAGAAGGCCAAAAACCCGCCCGGAGAGATGGGCCGGCATCGAGGACTCGTCAAGGCTGTTGATATTTCGGTGACGGATCGCCTGTGAAATTATGTTTTTGAGTTGTGTGTTGATAGGCGACCGCATGTTCGAAATGTCCATTGCTTGTCGTGACGATCGCGGGGGTTGTGTTGCATGTGATGTACAAATTTTGGCGTTGTTGTTGTTATGGTTGTCTGCACTGTTCTTCTGAGGAGTAAGTTCCCTTTCCTGCTCTTCGGTCCTAAAACATTGGTTATTTGTTGCTTGTGTTAAGTGTATGGTTTGGCCTGAGACAGGTTATTTTAAAATTGTGTTAGCCAGGACGGCTATATTTTTAAGAGAGCGGGGGGTGATGTAAGGACAATACGGGGTGATGTAGGGACAGTACAGCTCCCCGGGACCATCGTTACTAATTAACGTAACGGAACAAACAGGGTCATGTTAGGGTAATGTGGGACCTAAGTGGTTGCGTTGACAAGGTCGCGTGAGGGGAAGCATGGGACCCAACGGTCGTAGAGTGTAATAAGCGCAGAGATTGACAGGGCCAGGTGTGGTGAGCGAGAGTTCGGGAATAGGGGCGTGGCCAGGTCATGAGAGGGATAAGAGCCGGTGCGAACCAGACCTCGCGGGTGTTGTTGTGGGGAATCGTCACCGTCGTCACCTTGGAACGGGTCGTCCTCATCATCCTGGAGTGGGCACCATGTAGTCTTGAAGGGCTGGAGTTACGTTGTCTCAGAATAGAGTATTTAAATTACCCAAGTGTATATAGTCACTCGCGGTTACTCGTTAAGTTGTCAGCGGACTTTATTCATAATAAATATCTATCAAAGAACAAGACGGTGTCTCTGAGAGCTACATTACAGTTGTACCAGAGGAGTTTCCATCTAGAACAGATTCAATGAGAGGCTGATCGATGACCTTATTGGTTAATAATGAGTGTGTGCTCATTATCTCGTTACTGCTGCTCAATCTGGGAAGGAATTGGAGGCTTTCATGCTCAACCTGGACCATGCCACTAAGAGGTCGGTCCTGAATATGAGACTGACCAAAACTAAGCACCTGCACTGTAAAAAATATCCGTAATTTTACATGAGAAAATACTGTATTTGCTCACGGAAAATTTACTGTAACGATAATTTAAACGGAATATCCGTTATATTACAGAGTAGTGCATTGTGGGATAGCTCGAGGAAAAGGCGGGAAAAAAATGGAGAACAACTTAATTTTCAACACACAGCCATATTTCTATTCCTCGGTTTTTGCTGGTAAGACTCTCTCTGTGATGAAATGTAAAGGCATATAAAACACATATACTTAAATTATCATCGACAGGACTGATTTTTTTAATTTTTTATTTATAAAAAAACAATTGGACAAAGGCCAGGACCTCAACAAAACGCAAGCAGCCTACAGTTTAATAAAGTGTGATTTTAACGGGTTGCAAAGCGTTGTTCCTGGAGGGCTTAACTACCTAATTTAACTAATTAGTGTTAATTGGACCATTTAAATTTCTCTTCTCGGTTCAGAAGGTGTTGGTCATTTTGGGAGACCTAGAAAACATGCTAGACTGTGGCTGCCAGGACCAGGGTTGATAACCACTGCTGTGGAGATGCTGCAGTGTATAATATGATGCTGGTTTGTTTAGACTTCTTTTCTAAGCCATTAAAGATTAGCCATTGCACACACAATGTTCAGGTGCTCAATATGTGACTTTAGAAATGCCTCAGTCACTGCTTATATAAGACACTGCAGACAGCATAGAAATGTACATAATGCACAGTTTCTTGTGGATTTCCAACTTGTGGTAGTAGGTTTTCAACTTTTAATTCCTTTAATAGTCATGTTACAAGAGTTCACCATAACTTGAGAGCAGAAGCATGTTCAAATACACGACTATTTGAAATGTTCCTGGGATTGTTGCGGTAAAGAATGTGGAACCTTTAAAGAGCTTGTGGGTCACTTTAATTATCATCTGCAGGAGGGCCTAGCGGTTATTTGTCCATTCGAGGGATGTGGCAGGAAGTTTACATTGAAGTCATCATTTACTTCCCATATATCTAGATATCACAAGGGCTGGGGCGTAACAAATATTTATTCAGCTTACCTGAGTGATGCAGTAGAACAGCCTCATCTACATGAAAAACAGCCATATCTACATATAGAACATCCCGCAGAAACTGATAACCTAGCTGAGGTAGGAGAGGAAGAGACATACACACAATTTAGCTCAGTTTTACTTAAGTTTACAGGCAAAACATCTTGTTCCAGCCTCAACGATCACACATGGTGAGTGCAATGCACTTCATATGCAAATGGTTTGCTTGTTGTACTTGATTATGATGTGGGATACTCAAGGCTGGGGCAGATAGCATGCATCATAGTGAAAAATTAAAGTGAGGTGCTTGTTGTTCTCCAAGAAAAGATGGCTAACATTGTACCTAATATTGGTGTGTATGAAGTAGAACACATTAGCCAGAGTAATGTAATTTGTAAAAGCTCTTCTATGATTCATAACTACATGCCTCTTACATTTTATCACAGAGGGGAAAACTGTTTTTACCATTGAAGCACAAACCTGTAAACGATGGAAAGAGTAAATTTCGATTTAAAGCTTTCGTGACTGCAGGGATTCATCTTCTTGGTTCTTTCGGTAAAGTCACGTAGAAGGGAAATAATAAAATAAAATAATAAAATAAAACATAATAAAATAATTCTCACGACGTTTCGGCCACAAAGCAAGCAGCCGTCCTCAGGTGAAGAACAGGTCTGTTGGAAAGAAAGTGTCTGAATGGGCACCACCAGGCTTGGCAGCGTATATTTAAGCTGGGTTGGAGGGGGAGGGGGCGCCTTGACAAAGGAATTTGCATATCAAGAGGAATTTAGCATATTTATGGGAAATGCAGATATGGGATTAGTCACTACTTGTGGAATGCGTAGGAGGTGGGGGGGGGTTTCAAAGTCATATTATGCCCGTGCATCATGCAGTATGCAGGATTAGCAGCATGAAAGGGAGGGAGTAGGGTTAGCAGTAATAGAGGGAAGGAATTTTAATAGTAAGGAGCTGCAGCAGCTAAACCACCACGTAAAAAATAAAAAAATAAACTACATCAGTATCTTCTTGGTTTTTTCGGTAAAGTCACGTAGAAGGGAGGTAATAAAATAATAAAAATAAAACATAATAAAATAATTCTCACGACATTTCGGCTACAACGCAAGCAGCCGTCTTCAGGTGAAGAATGATACACTGCCAAGCTAGGAGCTTATATATAAGCTGAGTTGGAGGTGGAAGAAGAGCGCATTAACAAAAGAATGTGCATATCAAGAGGAATTTAGCATATTCATAAAAAAGTACGTAGGAGGTGGGCCAGGGGGTTTCAAAGTCATATTATGCCCATGCATTATGCAGGATCAGCAGCAGCAAAGGGAGGGGGCAGGGGGTAACATTAACAAAGGGAGGGAATGTTAATAGTATGTAGAAGCAATGAAACATGTGAATGGGAGAACGGTGGCAGGAGACCCGCAGCGGAGCAAATAATGCATTCCCTGTGGAGAACACAAGATACACAGTTAATGCCAGTGAGTGGACTGCGGTCTGAAAGTCACCGTAAACGTGAACAACAATCAGTTAAGATCCGAAATGGTTTATTACGTCCTTCCAATGATTGCTGAGCCAGAATCCATCTTCTCGGTTGAAATTGTCTCTGTGTTTGTATATGTGGATCGCCTCATGAACGAATCTCTCATGGTAGCCAGATGGCTTGCAGAGAACCTCTGTCTTGGAGAAGTCAATGTCATGTGAGCCCACTGAATTGTAACAGTGATCTGCCACGGCTGAGGTGTTTGTCCTACCGTGTTTCAGGTCTGCTTTATGTTCACGGATGCGGTCCGAGACATGTCGTTTGGTTTCTCCAATGTAACTGCTACCACAGAGGCAACTTAGTTTGTAGACGCCAGGGTACTGTATGTCTGGAACCACGTCTTTTACAGACGGGATCAGATCACGGATTTTATGTACTGTGTTGAATCGGACCTGAATCTTGTGTTTAATCAGGATTTTGGAGATCTTTTTTATGACCCCAGCAATGTAGGGTAAGGTGATGGTTTTGAAAGGCTCCTCAACAGGATCCTTCTTGATGGTTGGAGTGATGGCTTTTCGGATTGTGTAGTCGGAGTAACCATTAGCCTTAAGAGCTTGGCGTACGTGTTTGAGTTCACTGGCAATGTGTTCCTGGTCGGAGATGCATTGGGCTCTATGGTATAGAGTCTTGATGAGGGAGTTCTTCTGGGATGGATGGTGGTGGGAATCCGGATTTAGGTAGGCATCCGTATGGGTGGCTTTCCTGTAGACAGAATGGCTCATTGAACCATCAGGTCTCCTTTTAATTAGGACATCCAAAAAGGGTAGCTTGCCATCTTTTTCGACTTCCATGGTGAATCTGATGGCTGGGTGTATGGAATTGATGTGGTCGAGAAATTGGTCTAGAGCAGGCCGGCCATGTGGCCAGATGACAAAAGTGTCATCTACGTACCTCTTCCATAAGGTCGGGTGTAGAGTGGCAGTCTGGATGGCGTCAAATTTCTCCATAAAAATGTTGGCTACAACCAGAGATAGGGGGGAGCCCATTGGGGTGCCCTCAGTTTGCTTGTAGAAGGTTCCATTCCAGGTGAAGTATGTATTGGTTAAGCAGTGTCTCACCAGGGGGGGGTACACCAGTATTCAGTCCTTGATGAACCAAGTCTTCAATGATTGCGATGGTGTCAGGCACAGGAACCTTGGTGAACAAGGAAACCACATCAAAACTGACAAGCAGGTCGTCTGGGGACAAGGAAATCCCCTTGATTGTCGATACCAGGTCAGTAGAGTTTAGTACCGCACAGGTGGTTTTTCCAGTGAAAGGCCGTAGGATTTCAGACAAAAAACGAGCCAGTTTGTAAGTGGGGGAGTTGATAGTAGAGACAATGGGACGAAGAGGTGTATCTTCTTTATGTATCTTTGGCAAGCCGTACAATCTTGGTGGCCTGGCTGCAGAAGGTTTCAACGATAACTGTTTGGTCTGATCAATGAATGCAGTTGAAGCAGAAATGATTTTGTTGGTTTTGGAGACGAGGCTGTTGGTGTAAGGAAAAAGTTAAGCTGGAGGCATATTATATTTTTTTGCGACATAGAATTGTAATGTATGACTTACTGTTAGTAGCTCAGCTTATTGGAGAGTATATTTAGTATATTGATGATATTGATGTAGTTTTTTACATGGAGGTTTGGCTGCTGCAGCTCCTTACTATTAAAATTCCTTCCCTTTATTACTGCTAACCCCACTTCCTCCCTTTGTTGCTGCTAATCCTACATAATGCACGGGCATAATATGACTTTGAGACCCCCCCCACCTCCTATGCATTCCACAAGTATTGACTAATCCCATATCTGCATTTTCCATAAATATGCTAAATTCATCTGTTGATATGCAAATTCCTTTGTCAAGGCGTCATTCCTCCTCTAACCCAGCTTAAATATACGCTGCCAAGCTTGGTGGTGTTCATTCAGACGCTGTCTTTCCGACAGACCTGTTCTTCACCTGAGGACGGCTGCTTGCGTTGTGGCCGAAACGTCGTGAGAATTGTATTTTATTACGTTTTATTTTTATTATTTTATTATTTCCCTTCTACGTGACTTTACCAAAAGAACCAAGAAGATGAATTCCTGCAGGCACGAAAGCTTTAAATCGAAATTTAATAGTCAATATTCAACAGGGGATTAAATAATGACAAACTAATAACATGCTCTTCCACAGTTACTGATTGGAAAAAAATACCTCATTTCCCCTGAATATCCTTCTTTAGTATACACGGTAGGCATACGTCTGGGATTTACTCTGCATATATGGTTATTGTGTTGATATATTCGCGTGCGTCAAAAGAGATGCCTACTCACCAATAAAATACGTAACAAATAAGAAAACCCCATTATAGCAGAATTATACTTCAATCTTAAAAACGATGAGCTTCAAACACACAAGCATGTGTAAAGAAATAAAGCACATCTGAACATGTGGAAAACCACCAGCAATTCCTGACGTGAATTGTGGGTCCAATTCCTGACGTGAATTGTGGGTCTCTCAGGTCGCCATCAAAATGTATTTGATCAAATGCACTTATTCAAATGTAGTTGTATGGTCTTCTAAAATAGGAGAGTCATTTGTTGCTCAGCATATCAGCAGGTTGTGCTGCTCAGCAGGTTGATCTTACTCCTGTGCAAACGTCGCACGACCACATAAGTCCATATTCAATGCCAGTTGTCCAACGATTAATGCTGCGCTCACCAGAGGTGGGACAAAGTCATTGTTATGCAAGTCCAAGTCGAGTCGCAAGTCATCAAATTCATGACTCGAGTCTGACTCGAGTCCAAGTCACATGACTCGAGTCCACATCTCATAGGTGGGACAAAGTCATTGTTATGCAAGTCCAAGTCGAGTCGCAAGTCATCAAATTCATGACTCGAGTCTGACTCGAGTCCAAGTCACATGACTCGAGTCCACACCTCTGGCGCTCACTGTCAGTCTGCTGACCCAACCTTACCGAGAATGTAGCCACCCGCTTGATGTGGCATACATCTGCGAAAAAAGTTCAACGTACCTACATCGACCTGAAGTCCCCGTTTAGTTCAGTGGACAGAAACCCAGTGTCTCTGACGCTGAAGAGGGTACCAGGACCACCCATGAACTTGCTTTGGGACCTCCACACTAGCACTGGAGCATGGGTTCGACTTGGGAAAGGCCTGTCTCCAAAATTTGCAACTATATATGAAATATGGCAAGGATGCATCCTCATGCCAGCCTTATTTTATAGAACTATTGACTGGCAGAAGGAAGAGCAGTCCTAAAAGACCGGAGGAGCACAGTGCACATCTTTAAAACAAATTCTGATGATTTCTGCATATCTCGAGGGGTTGTTTACTTCCAATATCTGCTACAGAATTATTATATTTTACAACACAGTCGGAGCAGATGGTTTGGTTTGCTTGTGAGCATGTTTGGATTCCCGCTCATGTTTAAGGCATGTACCCTTCATGAGAGTAGGAGGACTGAAAGATTGGCTATCTTATACTTAGAGTTTTCACTTTGTATGTTGGTAATTCATATTTTAAGAACGTTTACATATTATATTATAAGATGCCAGCTCGTGTAATCAATCGAGCATTTAGCTGATTTATAGACGAGTTCTGGATGTGCATCCAGACGCGGTAAAACCGCACACATGCACCATGTAAGATCTCGAGCTGGCTTCAACAAACTCGGTAGCTGTCGTTTCCCCAATTCAGGACCCGTCTCTAAGTCCTTACTGTTATTTTGCCAGCTTAGAATTGTTGAAATTAACTTGGCTTATTCATATATACACTAAAACATACACAGAGAGCAGCTATATTTTAAATCGCTGGCCTAAGTAGTGTTCCGAGTAAGGTTAAACGTTTCCCTGCTCACACAATTGTGAATTGCTTCCAACATTTTTCGGCCATAAATCTAGAATGGAAATGACACATTAATTTGAGTTGTGATTATCTCTCTTCGACAATTACAGTTGACTTTCTCCTGAGTTGTACTCATTGTATTGACCTTGAAGGACGACAGGCCCGTGGTTGATCATTTGAACAGGAAGCTCTCGAATTGAAACGTTATCACTTTTCAAGTGTCGTAGACTGTAATAGCGCAATTTGTAAAGGAAGTAACGACACAACAAATATTATTAAAGTGCAATGTTCACATCCAAGCAATTAACATCATTAACAGGAAATGATAATGAATGTACATATGTAACGTTTCCAACACATTGGTTGTTGAAAAGGTGTGAGACGATTTTATCATCTGCAGCGTGCGTTCATGTAACGGGCCTCTCCGATTCTCTTCTCCTCTCTCTTTCCCATTATTTCTTTCCCGTTTCTCTCCATCCAATCACTTCTCTCCTCCCGTCCCTCGTCACACCTGACCTCTCACCTTCCGCGCCGGGAGGTACGTCTGACGTCATTCGTCTCCCTCCACCAACGGCAAGTGAGATTATTCGTCGGTGCGCTCTCTCAGCCAATTTCAATAGATTCTCGAATAAGTCTCGGCCAGTAATAATTCGTTTTACGCAACACTTCAACGTTAACAGGTCCCTGCGGGGTGGGCTGGTAGGAACGAATAACCAAAGAATATAAACATAATGTATTATTACACTTGTTTAGCCAGGAAAGCCTCACTGAGTCTAAAGGTTTTTGTAGGGTCCTGCCAAGTGTTTGCAGTAGGGGGCGATGTTGCTACACCTAATCGGACGATACGAAGGGAGAGTTTGAGGCCGAGTTCTATGCTTTAGGCCTAGCTGTAGGCTTTAGGCCGCTGTGAGTTAATTTCTAATTTCAATGTTTTAATTATTAATGTAAAAGCTTTAAATATAAATGTTTCTATTTAAAAACATCAGGGAATGTAACATAGTTAAACATTAACTCCCTTTCACACACGCGGGGGTACGATACGAAGGGAGAGTTTGAGGCCTAGTTCTAGGCTTTAGGCCTAGCTGTAGGCTTTAGGCCGCTGTGAGTTAGATTTTAATTTCAATGTTTTAATTATTTATGTAAAAGCTTTACATTTAAATGTTTCTATTTAAAAACATCAGGGAATGTAACATTGTTAAACATTAACTCCCTTTCACACACGCGGGGGTACGATACGAAGGGAGAGTTTGAGGCCTAGATCTAGGCTTTAGGCCTAGCTGTAGGCTTTAGGCCGCTGTGAGTTTATTTTAATTTAAATGTTTTAATTAAAAGCTATCTCAGGGAATTATAAGGGAATGTTACACTTGTTTAGCCAGGAAAGCCTCACTGAGTCTAAAGGTTTTTGTAGGGTCCTGCCAAGTGTTTGCAGTAGGTGGCGATGTTGCTACACGTAATCGGAAATCGGACGGACGGACGATATAATCTATTGTAGGCTGGTTCACTTCGTTCCTACCAGTATTAAAATCAATTGAGTGTTCTTGTTGGCCAGCATATTCTGAATTCAGATTCGCATCATAACCTCACACAGAAATCCTCTCTCATAAAGATGCTCATACATCGTGCTAAAACAGTGTCACATGGTGAAAGTCTGAGGGGAGAGATTAATCATGTTAATGAAGCACTACGATTAAATGGCTACAATAATGCTAAAATTAACACAGCATTGAATGCCAAACGACGATCGAACATCAATACTCTTGAAAGCGATCAGGTTATTAAAACAATTAAAATATCATATATTGCAGGAGTAACGGACAAATTCGCTAGAGTTTTGGAAAAACAAAAAAATCAGAGTAAGATTTGGCATGGTACACAAAATTGTACTAAAGATGAATCGCCTAAGGTGTGTATCAGATTAACTTATTATGTGGCAGGTGCTATATTGGACAAACGGGACGTAACATTAACGCAAGACTAAAATAACAACGAAATATTAAATACTCTCAAACACAACTGTCAGCAGTTGCAGAACATGCTTGCCAACAAGGACACTCAATGGCTTTGATAACGTTGAAGTGTTGTGTTAAACGAATTATTACTGGACGAGACCAATTCGAGAATCTTTTGAAATTGAGAGAAATACAAATAATTTTAACCACTCTGACAGCTACAGGCTTAGTACAGCCTGATAGAGTATCATTAAGTAATACATCTCCCAACTGTATTCTTATAGAGGAAATGCATGCTAATTAACTGATTACTAATCTATTATA